>NC_143259.1:7500-640644 GCF_984573655.1 Nuphar pumila
GTCACAATTATATCAGATCGAGACCCACGATTCACCTCTCGATTTTGGGGTCAGTTGCAACATGCCTTGGGTACAAAGTTGAAGTTGAGTACTACCTTTCATCCTCAAACCGATAGCCAATCAAAGATGACTATTCAGACGCTTGAAAATATGTTGCGAGCATGTGTGCTCGATTGGAAGGGCGAATAGGATAAGCATGTGGTCTTAGCAGAGTATGCTTATAATAATAGTTATCATGCAAGCATTGACATAACTCCTTTAGAGGCTCTTTATGGAAGACCTTGCTGATCACCGATTTTTTGGGATGAGGTTGATGAACACTCTTTAGAATCACCAATCGTACTACAATATTACACTCAGCAGGTCAAGATGATCAGAGACAGATTGCTATCAGCTCAGAGTCGTCAGAAGAGCTATGCGGATATGAGGCATAGATAACTCACTTTTGGTATGGGGGATTGAGTTTTTGTGAATGCATCACCCACCAAAAGTGTGTTTCGATTTGGTAAGAAGAGAAAACTAAGCCCTAGATACGTGGGACCATTCAAGATTCTAGAACGGATTGAAGAAACAACATATCAAGTAGCTTTTGCTCCCCAGTATGCTCAGGTACATAACGTGTTTCATGTTTCAATACTGAGAAAATATCTACAAGACCCGTCTGTGTCATTCAATACGAGGATGTGGATGTAAGAGAATACTTGACAATGGAAGAAAAGCCTGTGAAAATACTAGAGCGAAGTGAGCGAGTCTTACGATCTAAGACTATTCCTTTGGTTAAGGTGAGATGACAACATCATGGTATCAATACAAGCACGTGGGAGCCTGAAACTAATATGCGGGAGAAGTACTCTAATCTTTTCGAGTAAACTCTTACAGGTAAATTTCGAGGATGATTTTTTTTGTTTGGGGGAAAGGATGTAATAACTCGGGAAAATTCGACGATTTGGGCCTCAGGTCCGTTACCCGGATCCAAAAGAAATATAAATATGAGTATTAAAAAGTATATAGGTGATAGTGATATGTAATAAATGAATAACTAAAATTATTTTAAGAAAGTAATAATAGAAAAAAATATATTTTTGATTAATTGGGGTTGGGTCCAAGGTTGGACCCAAATGAATTCAACTTATGGATCCACCAACTATTTTCGACCCGGACCCACGTTCATAGTGGATCCAGCGTCACGGTTCACGGGGTTCGGACCGGACCCAGACCCGGACCCGGACCCAGACCCAGACCCGGGTGGCATTTTATAAAACCCCGTAAACAAGAATCGTGCCTAGGGGGGGTCGGCTCAATATGAAGGGGATGGAGAGGGGTTTCACCCTCTTCATTCTATTCTCTCTCCTCTCTGCCGTTCGTACCCCGAGTCTCACCCTCTTTCGTTTTCGCGCACGCCGGCAGGGTCATCGACGTCGGAGAGCTTTCGACCACCAGCAGCTGCTGTCGCCAGCCATCTCCAGTCGCCGGCAACCCTATTTCCACCGAAAAAAGTAGGGTTTCTGCACTTTTCTTGTTCGGTTTTGATTGCATCCGGGTGTGTTTTGGGTTAGTCAAGAAAGAAACCGTGTTTAGATGTATCGGATGGGGTTCTTGGCTACCGGAAAACCAATGACGGTAGAATGTTGGGTGTTCCGGTGGCTGCGACCCCAGATTTGGGGGTTTCTCGTGGGTAACCCTAACTCAAAGAAGGGTGGGGGTTATGGTTGCCGGAAAACCCGAGTTGGTCAATTAGGTATCTCGGCTGCCATTTAGAACCGTCTGGACCATCGGTTGCCAGAGACCCTTTTCGACGGACCGGGTATTCCGGTTACCCTGAATCCCATTGGATAGGTTGCAAGAAACTCAAATCAATAGGTTTTGGGAGGGGTTTATGTAGATGTTATCTACGGGAAAACCCTGTTTCATAAATGATATGATCTGGACTTCGGTTATTATGAAAAAAAAGAAAAGAAAACAAAACAAAGCTAACTGGAAATTGGGGGTGGGGTTGTATTTCGGATCTTCACATTAAAATTTGTTACAATCGTGAGTGGGTATTTTTTTAACATATATTCTGTTTGCGAATCCTGCTAAATTCTTTGTTATATTATTGATCATGACGGAATCTGGATTTTTGTTCTAGTAAACTACCACTCAGTCGATCTTTATAACTGCATTAGTCTGTATAATGTTAAATAATTGATAGTTTGAATAAGGTAATTTCGGTAACTGTTCCTAGCAAGAATGTGCATATTTTCTTGCCTAATACTCTCCTGATCTGAGTAGTTGACATTAGATGTATAAATTGTTATTCTGATCATGCTTGAAACCTGAATAGGATATTCATTATTACCTGATGATTTTAGTGGAACTTATATGCATCTCAGTAAAATTCTTATTTAGTCAGGTGATTTTCAATGATGTCTAAGATACTCTTCCACGTGTGGATTTGAATATTGATTTGCTGTAAAATTTTGGGTTATGCCTGATATGTTTTTTTTCTGAACATAAAATTTAAATGGATACGATGTGAAGTCTAGTAATGACTTGAGGCATAAAGGGGTCGTAATTCTTTTATTTAATTGCATGACATTTAGCCATGTGTCTTGCAAAAAGGGGCAAGATGGGTTAGATACCCAATTCGGGTATTTGGAGCTGAAAATTTGTGCATATTGGAAAAAAAATCTAAAGAGAAACTTAAACTTAATGATCGTGTGTTTGACTGGTTTAAGGGAACCGAAGCACTTTGAGTGGGTTTATGCAATCAATATGAAAAAGGATTGGGTTTGTTTATTAAACCTTTGAAAATGACTAAGGTTGGGAAATCATTACTATGGTAGTAGAAGGTAGTTGGGGAAATGCCCCTATACCCATACCCTGGGAAGTTAATTAAATGAAAAAGATTAACCCCCTCAGTTCTTGGGCTTACCTTGGAGAGGGTAGGTGGTACAAAACTCCGGGGACATGTGTTTGGTTTCGAGCAAAAGCGGCTCGTTGGTCTCCAGGTCCTCGGAGTTAGGGGACCTAGACTACCTATGTGTCCTAGGTGGTAGTTTCACATTCTTCTGCAGAATTTAGGGATGCATCCTATTTTGGTTCGACCTTTGGGAGGTTCTATCGGCTACTGACCGCTCATTTAGGATTTCAGTCTTAGTTAGAACGTTCAGGTTAATAAAACACCATTGAATAATATACCCCCGAATGTCCTCTTCTGTGATGGTTGCCTTGTCCCGTGTGTACCCGCGAGATAAGATAAAATAAACACTATTTAGAACAATTAGGTAACACATTGAGTAGGGTTATTAGGGAGAAAATTTCATAGTCCTTTAACATGCTTTATATTATGAGTTTGTGATATAATTAAATCCTGAAATGTGTAAATGTTAGAAATGATACATCTATTAATGATGTCCATTCATATGCTTTATTTGCTTTTGCCTATGGTAAAGAATCACACTTGACACCCACATCACATGCTAGATTCATGATATACCTGCATTAAAAGTTACAGATTTCCTACTTAGACAGTTGTAGTCTACTTCCTATAGACATGATTAATCATCACAAGTAGCTACAGGGGAGGCATCGACTATCTGCTTTGATCTACTAGTTCCCGAGCTGGCTTGATATTGATTTTCTTTCTTTGATTTATTCACTGTAAACATTCAATTCTAAACTTTGATGAAATAAATGAAATGTGTTTGGTTATCCTTTTCCTGTACTGTTTCGATTACTTAACCATGAGTTATGAAATGATTTTCGCTGTATAAAAAAAATCTTCATTTTGAAGTTAATTTTTTGGGGCGTTACAGCGATAGCAATCTTAATGCAAGACGTTGGAGAAGAGGTGTTTCTGATCCAAATGTTGACCACCATGTGATAGGATTTATATTATCTTCTTGTCTGGCGAATAATGCCGGTCCATATAATCTCGAAGATGAAAATTTTCCAAACTCTTGCGTGACTTGATGTAGAAGATATGCTTTTAGAAAAAGTCTTGTCATACACATATTTCTATGTCTTGATAGTTCTTGGTCTAAATTTGGAGGGACACGACCAATACCACCAACCCGCCACTTATTTGCATAATATTTTGGATTAAGAGAATGTGCCATGCAATGTAAAAGAGTGTTGCTCTTATCCCATCTTTTGACTAAAATTGAATGAATATGATTAAAAAATTCTGAATCATCCAATGCAGGATTTTTTTCTTTATGCTTAAAAACTATAGCTTGCATTTTTTTCAATCATATTATCCCACATTTCATAAACTCTGTGAAGCATAGGCTCATCCTTATCAACTTCTCTTAACATTTTCCAAGTAGGTTGCGTAAATTGAAGGAAGTATACCACTCTGTCCCAAAACTCATCATCAAGAATGGATTTTTTAATTTCTTGAGCCTTGATATCATCATCAGCACGATAGAATGCCCAATTTTCATCAGTCACCATGTTAATCAAAACATTCTTCACTCTTTTAATTCTCTTCACCATCATAATGATGGACGCAAAACGTGTTTCAACGACCTTCAACAATTTCAAGTCAGAATGCCTATTAAATATAACATTAGCAGGATGGTGGTTAACAACAAAATTCTTAATGCTTTTGACATTTCTTTCTAAATCTTCAATCCATGAACATAAAGCATATGCTTGTGAATTTTCTTCTTCTTTGGGGTTGCAGATGCTCTTTATGTTTTACACAGGGAGTCCAAAAAATATGAGGGTACTCACTCTCCAAACTCAACGCCGCACTTTTACAAACTGGAGTATTGTCTGTAATGATTTATACCACTTTCTGATCACTCACTTCTCTTATGACTTTTATAAACAATCCTTTCAAATACTCTGCATTTTTATATTCTCCAAATGCATCATCTGCTTTCAAGAATATTGGGCCACTAAGCAAACAAGCAATGAAATTGATCAGTGGACGCCTTTGAATATCTGTCCATCCATCAGACACAATGAAAACTCCATTTTGCTCACATGAATATTTTTTAATCTCCAGCAACCTCTCCACATTTGCCCTCTTCTGCAAGAAGTGTGATTCGTATTTTTTCTGAACTTGGAGGCACATAACCACTCAAATTACAATTTGCCAAGGATGTTATTAAATCCTTCTAATATAAGGATTTCTAGCCGCATTAAATGCGAGTGAACTAGAATAAAAATACCTCCCAACTTTTCTATCCAATTCTTCTCATCCATATGTATTAATTGTTGCTTGTAACGTTCCTCTACCTCATTGCCTCGTCAACTTTTTTGCATCCTGAAATGCCATGTCCTGGTATCTTCAACAAATGAGCCTTCACTCTTGTGTAAGACCCAACAAAATCTCTTTCGCAGAGCTTGCATCAGAATCTCTTGTTTCAACCACCTCCTCCAGTTTTTGCAAGTTTATCTACATGTACCCATAGTGGTCCCACATCATCAATCCCACTACAACTAACAGCATAACTCACACGTTGGGATGAGGATGACACAAGTCCTTTCCCTTTATCTGTCATTTTTATCCTTAAAACAAAAAAAAAATACATTCAAAATTTTAAATCAATTATACAGACATTATCTTGATATATATATATATATTATATATAATAAAATCAGGAGCAAGGAGGGGGATCTGCCCTCCCCTGCCAAAAACAGGGAGGGAGCAGGGACGGGGGCTCAACCCCCTCCTCTGTCGAAAACATAGGGAGCAGGGGGGGCTCGGTCCCTCCCCTTCTGACCCAACAAGAGAGCGAGAGGGCTTGGGGGAAGGCGGGGGTGGGGGCTCGACCCCTCCCCTGCCGACACAAGAAGAGAGCGAGAGGGAGCCAGAGGGTACGTACCTGCGACGAGGGAGAGGAGGAGCCTAGGAGGTGGCATCGGGAGGAGAGGGCTCGAGCTGAGCTGCGCGAGAGAGGAGAGGAGAGATTAGGGATTTTTTTTTTGCCCTAATCCTTTTCATCAGTTTTTTTTTTAAACGTCCGAAATGTGGATGAAAATGACCATGGGTGCATTGACCGCACCCAGGGCCGTGTTGACCGCACTCGGGTCGCGTTGCATCGACGCTGGTGCGACACCTGCTTTGCCGAGTCCCTGTGACTTAGTAGACAAGGGAAAATCAATAAATTTGATTGAGACATGATTTGGATTTGGATTGGGTTTCTTAGTTGGATATCCAAATGTATTTGTAACTATTTATATCTATATTTTTGGTTATGTTATTACCCCTATTTGTATTTTATTGTATGCTGTTAATAGATGTCACAGGCCAAGCTCGTAGGCATTGTTGTTCACGCAAGTGGAGGGCACCCAGTGTTTGGGGACCGATGTGTATACATAGTCTCAGTGCAGACGAACATTATCGTGTGTAGTGGGTGTCGCAAGGCAGCATCGTTGGCACAACCAGTCAGGTTAGTGGAAAAGGGCACTCGATGTTCAGGTAGATGACAAGCGCATTTGACAACAGATGTGTGTGCACTGTCTGGTGTTGCGAGGGTCAGAATGTGTCCAAGACAGTGTGAAACACCATTGTGTTGAAAATGCATTGGGCGTAGTCAAGGGCAACTTAAGAGAAGTTGAGACCCTAGGCATATTTCATTGGAGGCCCATATTTCTCCATATATTTTTTTTCATTGGAGGCCCTCAACATGAGGCACATGCATGTGCCATGTTTGATTGGAGGCCCTTGTGTTATATATTTTTTCATTTGAGGCCATAGGCGGTGCCCTCAAATATCAAAGAGGCCAGCCGACCCTGGGTGTAGTATGTAATGAGATATTGCGGAAATATAAAGAGTGCTCATAAGCACTTACAACAATGAATAAAAGAGCCAATATCACAAGTCCACTAAGGGACAAAGCAAGCACAAGCCTTTAAGAAGGCAACAATATAAAAAGCCTCTTATTGAAGAGAGAGCCCTCAAGAATACAAATATACAAGGGGTTCACCCCTATTTATACAAGAGGGAGTGGAGAGAAAAGGAGGGCCTCGGGCCTCAAAAGGAGAGCCCAAAAGGGGGCTCCCATGGAGTCGTTGGGAGCCCCCAACGACTCTATGGTTGGAGCCCCTTTTGGTTCCTAAAAAATACAAAAAAGAAAACTAAAAAATAAAAAAAGAAATTACATTTTATCAAAAAATAAAAATAGTTGTTTTCTAAAAACAACTATATGAAATTACAAAAATACCCCTATCGGGTATATATATATATATATATATACATTTTAACACCCCCCCTTCAAACTTTTACGGGGTGACGAAAAATTTGCCAAGAAGAAACATAAAGCGGGGAACCAGAAGAGCTTTAGTAAAGAAGTCCGCCAACTGATATTCTGAAGTGACATACGTTAGAGCAATTGTTCCTCGTAAGTATTCGTCACGAACATAGTGGCAATCCATTTCGATATGTTTGGTACGCTCTTGGAAGGTATGATTGCTTGCAATATAGATGGCACTCTTGTTGTCGCAACATAATTTAGAAGCTTCGGTAATATCAACCCCCATGTCTTTAAGCAGACTGCGAAGCCATACAAGTTCCATTGTTGTGGTTGCCATAGCTCGATACTCAGCTTCAGTAGATGATAGTGAAACTTTCTGCTTCTTCTTGCATCGCCAGACAATCAAAGAGTCCCTTAAAAAGACACAAAAACCAGTAGTTGAAACTCGATCATTAGGATTACCTCCCAAATCTGCATCAGTATAAGCAAGAAGATTCAAGGAAGAAGAGGATGATAGAAATAGCCCTTTATTGATGGTGTTCCGAATGTAACGAATGATCCGGAGAACAACACTCATATGCAGAGTTGTAGGAGCATGCTGAAATTGACTAACTCAGTAAACCACATGGGTGATATCTGGTCTGGTGATGGTTAAGTAGGTGAGAGACCCAATGAGTTGTCTGTAGGGTGTGGGATATTCTAGAAGAACCCCATCCTCCAACCGTAATTTGGCATTAATAACTTCGGGAGTCTACTTTTTTATCATCAGAAATCTCAGACTTAGAACATATATCTGCAACAAGCTTCATCTGTGACAAAATATATCCTCGAGAAGAATATGCAACTTCAATTCCAAGAAAGTATCTAAGAAAACCTAAATCAGACATATCAAAATTATTTTTTAACATATTTTTAACATCAATAATACTATTTTGATCATTCCCAATCATAATCATATCATCAACATAAAGTAACACTATTACGATACTAGTATCTACATTTTTAACAAAAAGAGCAGTGTCAGTATAACAAGAGTGAAATCCTAATTTTATCATGATATCACTTAAATGATCATACCAAGCCTTAGGGGCTTGTTTAAGGTCATACAATGCTTTTAAAAGCTGAAGAGTTTGTCCTTGCTCAATATTAATTCCGGGTGGTGGATCCATGTAAACTTCTTCACTTAAACTTCCATTTAAAAAGGCAATTTTTACATCAAGTTGATAAATAGGCCATTTCTTGGTTGATGCGACAACTATTAAAGTCCTGACACTGGTCATTCGAGCTACGAGAGCGAATTTTTCTTCATAATCAATTCCATATTCTTGTGAGTATCCCTTAGCGACTAACCTAGCTTTATATCGTTCTAAAGAGCCATCGTTTTTAGTTTTGACTTTGAAGACCCAACGACACCCAATAGGTTTTTTGTGTGGGGGTAGATTAACTATTTCCTAAGTATTAGCCTTTTTTAGTGCATTTAGTTCAACTTGCATTGCTTCAACCCAATGTGGTATAAATTTAGCTTGATTATAGTGAGTGAGTTCAAAATAAGAATGTAGGGTTATTAAACATGCTCGATAGTTGGGTGTTAAGGAATCATAGGATACAAACCTATTTGGGGGTATTGATATTCTAGAAGAATGTCTAACCTGTGGTTCCTCAGTACACTCAGAAATTTGAGAGTATTTTTCGAGGGCACTAATATGATTTTCTTGATTTCTTCTTGAGTAAATATTCATAGTTGCATTATTATCATTTGAGTGTATTATATCAAGATTGGACACCTCACATGTATCTTCTATGCTTTCAAGGGAATCTTTTTGTATGTCATCAATAAGATCATATAGAAATATGTAATCAATTTCATTTGTTTCTTCTATTTTATCAAAACCATTCTCTTCTTCTAGAAATGTTACATCTTTTGAAACATATAGTTTATCATTTTTAAAATCATAACATCTATACCCTTTTTGATTTTCACCGTATCCTAGAAAAACACATTCAATTGCTTTTGGAGACAACTTATCTCTTTTATGCAATAGGACAAAACATTTGCAATAAAAAATACGAAGACGATTGAAATCGGGTGAAAGTTTAAAGAGCTTTTCATAGGGAGAAACATTTTTTAATTTAGAAGAGGGCATTCTATTGATTAGATAAGTTGCGGTTAGAACAACTTCGGCCCAAAACTTCTTTGGAATATTTCTAGAAACAAGTAATGTTCTAGCGGTTTCTACAATGTGCCTATGTTTCCTTTCCGCTAGGCCATTTTGTTGAGGGGTCCTAGGACATGATTTTTGATGACAAATTCCATTTTGGGTTAAATAGTTTTGAAATTCGTGAGATAAATATTCACCATCGGAATAGGTTCTCAAAGTAGATATGTTACTTTAGAATTGATTTTGAATTTTTCTATGAAAATCTTTAAAGAAAGTAAATACTTTCGACTTATGACTAAGAAAATAAATCCAAACATACCGAGTAAAGTTTTCAATAAAAGTAACATAATAAGAATAGCCCCCTTTAGACATAACCGGAGAAGGCCCCCAAACATCCGAATGCACCAATTCAAAAGGTCTTGACGAAAGAAAAGTTCTATTTGAAAATGGAATAGACCTCATTTTTCCAAAAATACAATCTTTGCAACTAATTTCTTTTTCCTTACAAAATTTGTTTTCAAAGAGAAAAAGATACATTTTGGAATAACTTGGATGACCAAGTCTTTTATTCCAAGTTTCCATATTTTTTTCTTGGACATAAGAACAAAAATAATTTGTAGGAAGATCAAGATGGTTCGTATAGTAGAGGTCTCCCTTCCTATGGCCTTGCCCAATCCGCTTTCCGGACCGAAGATCCTGCACAAAGCAATCATTAGATGAGAAAGATATTTCACATCCATCGTCGGTAATTTGGGAAACCGAAAAAAGGTTTAAATTTAGTTTGGGAACAATTCTTACTTTTGGAACACAAAATTTTTGAGAATCTTTAAAAGAGCCAATACTTGAAATTTTTAAAAAGGTTCCATCGGCCGTAGAGACACAAAAATCCTTTGAATTGGTGTAAACATCAACAAGTGCATTTTCATGGGGGGTCATATGAAAAGAGGCTCCGTAGTCAAGGATCCAAGAATACGTACCGGGTGATGATGTAGAAGCAATAGCCGCACCCGATGTGGAGGAAGAAGCTTTTAGAATTTGTTGGAGAGCGATAGATATTTGCCCAAGAGTCTCTTTGAGGTCATTATTCTTGCCTTCTTCTTTGGTGGTAGTTTCTTCAAGAGAGGCCACCTTAGGCTTGAAGGTTCCATTAAGCTTTGGGCAAACGTGTTTGATATGACCCGGCTCATAGCAATGATGACAAACAATCATTTTTCTTCCTCCATTATAGTTTCCTTGTTTCCCAAAATGAGGAGGTTTATAGGTTCTTACATTGTTACCGGGTTTGGATACGACAATCACTTCATCAACATGTTTACTCATGGCAAACCTTGTCTCCTCTTGAGTGATTTCGGCAATGGCATCTTCAATTGGAGGAAATATAGATCTAAGGAGAAGTGAGGATCTCACTTGCTCAAATTCGGGACGTAACCCCAAAAGAAATTGAAACGATCGTTCTTGTTCCATTTGTTTTTGTCTTAATTCAATATCTTCCATAGAAACCCATTTTGGCTCTAAAAGAGCCAATTCATCCCATAATGCTAGAATCACCTTGTTTGGTGGTTCTAATCTTTTCTTGCAAAAAATATGCTCTTGCAAGATCCTTTTGGTTTTACATACCCTTCATAAAGGACCAAGCCTCATTGGCCCGACGAAATTTAGCTATATTAGCACATACTTTAAGCTCAACATTGTTCATAAACCACGCAAGGATTTTCGCGTGATTGCTTTCCCAATCTTCTACTTCTTTTGATGATTTTTAATGGCCTTGAGGCGGGCATCTCCTTCAAGGGCCTTTTCTTGACCTCCTTCGTTCTTCGTGAGCATAAGCTTAGGTTCCAGAACGGTACCCATGGCAAAACCCCAAAGTTTCTTTCCTTTGAGGTTGTTTTCCATTACCGATGCCCACATCATGTAATTCTTTCCATTGAGCTTGAAGGATAGGTCGATCTTTGCCTCCATGATGTTTCCAAGAAGTGAGAAGAGATTCACAAAATATGAAATACACAAACCACACTTTTCCTTCAAGAATCGAGTGGCTCTGATACCATGTAATGAGATATTGCGAAAATATAAAGAGTGCTCATAAGCACTTACAACAATGAATAAAAGAGCCAATATCACAAGTCCACTAAGGGACAAAGCAAGCACAAGCCTTTAAGAAGGCAACAATATAAAAAGCCTCTTATTGAAGAGAGAGCCCTCAAGAATACAAATATACAAGGGGTTCACCCCTATTTATACAAGAGGGAGTGGAGAGAAAAGGAGGGCCTCGGGCCTCAAAAGGAGAGCCCAAAAGGGGGCTCCCATGGAGTCGTTGGGAGCCCCCAACGGTCACATTTGTGACCGTTGGGGGCTCCAACGACTCTATGGTTGGAGCCCCTTTTGGTTCCTAAAAAATACAAAAAAGAAAACTAAAAAATAAAAAAAGAAATTATATTTTAACAAAAAATAAAAATAGTTGTTTTCTAAAAACAACTATGTGAAATTACAAAAATACCCCTATCGGGTATATATATATATATATATATACATTTTAACATGGTAGTGGGCGGTATATGTTGGGCTATCAGTGATGTGCAATGATAGCATGTCATGCAATGGACAACAATATCGTTATTGGTGCGACAATGTGTGGCGGCACAGTCGTGGTGTATTGTTCTGCATTGTGTTGGGTCAACAAGCATTGTGTTGGGTCAACAAACTAAAAGATGACTTTGGAGATTTGGTTAAGTACCTCTCAATTTGGAATAAGAGTATCCCACATGTAGTGTCTGGTATGCACTGGGGTGCATGTGGGTTAGGGATAATTCCCATGGAGATCACATTAGGTGGTTTCAATCGTGCATGGTGGCACGGGGCCAGACAAGTGAGTGTCTCAATGTTAGTGAGTGATTTGGGTAGCGTTGCTCACTAAGACATATAGCTATCAACTAGCCGCAAGGCTGGGGTCGGCAATAACCTTTTCTCGGTCCTGAAGTACTTGCAAGTTTCCTAGGTAACACTTTTAGGAAGTTGTGTCGTAGCCTTTATGGCGTGACATTGCTATTGGTTTTGGTTTTTGGTTCTAAGGGGTGTGAGCGTCGCCCCCTCTTCATAACTCAAACGATAACTGCTTTCGCATATTCATGAAGAGTATTGTGACGTCGTGCATAGGGTGGTGCGCAAAGCCGTGGCTTGGGCTAGGTCATTGCGCATGAGGTGGTGTGTAGGGAGCGAACATTCATCTAGGTAGTTGCTCATGGAGTTGTGTGCAGTGCCGATGATCATTTCGGTAGTCCTACATGGAGTGATGTGTGGGGCCTACAACTGTTAGGCTGGCTAGGTTGGGTTCGCTTGGCACCGCACGTGCTCGCAAAAAATTAGCCCGTGATAATGTAATGAAAAGAACGAAAGATAAATACAAGTCAACTAAGGGCATACAAAAGCACAATGCAATGTGCACTACCACAAGTCCACTAAGGACAATACAGGAAGCCAACTAGGGTTTGCAACAAATATAAAAATGGAGGATTTTATTAATGAAATGCTTAGCTAAAAGCCTTAAATAAATGGGGACAATATGTCCCTATTTATGTACAACAACACAAAGGAGAGGGAGCCTTGGGAGCCTCCATAGAGACACAGAGACATAGGGAGCAATACCAACAGCTCTATGGGTGTTTCCCATAAAGCCCTTATGGCTAACATAATTATATTTATTAAAAAAAATAGAAAACAACTAACCTATTCCTATTGGACTAACCAATTACGTGATGTGAAAAGACCAAAATGCCCCTCTTGGTCATTATATATATTCTTTTATATTTAAGAATATATATATATAAATACATACTTTAACACCTCTCCTCAAACTTACGGTGTATACACTAAAAGTTTGTTAAACAAGAATATGAAACAAGGTGCAACAAGAGCTTTAGTGAAGAAGTCAACAAGTTGATACTCAGAAGTAACATATGGTAGCTTGATAACTCTTTTCAGATATTCATCTTGTACATAATGGCAATCAATTTTAACATGTTTGGTGCGCTCATGTAAGGTGTGATTAGTGACAATGTAGATGTCACTTTTATTGTCGCAACATATCTTCGAAGGTCTAGAGATGTCTATTCCCATGTCTATAAGAAGATTCCTTAGCCATACAAATTTCATACTTATCGTATTCATAGCCCTATATTCAGCTTCAGTAGATTATAGTGAAACCTTCTGCTGCTTATTGCACATCCACAAAATCAAGGAGTCTCCTAGAAAAACACAACCAGTGATTAAGATCCTATCATTTGGATTTCCTCCCTAATCAGCATTAGTATTCACTTTATTGATGAATGAGAGAACCTCTTACAAAAGGATGGATTTACAAGGGGGAAGACCCCATTATTTATAGGCAAAAAGGAACCCAAGGAGGGGCTCCAACGGTCACATTTGTGACCGTTGGAGGGTCCTATATGGTGGACCCCTCCAACCTTAAAATAAACAAAAAAAAGCATATTAAAAAATGAATATGCGTGAAAGAGTGAAGTGACCATTTTACCCCTAGTGGGTATTTACAAAAGGAAAAATATATATTTATATATATATAAATAGATAGATACATATACATGTATATGAAATATATATGTATATGTCTCTCTCTCTCTCTATATATATATGAGATACAATTTAACATCTATAACCTATGGTTTTCTTTCTTAAAGGTAAAGTAGTTATTTTTCATGTTTTGGCTTTGATAGGGGCATTTAATTCTACTTTCATAGCCTCATTCCAATGAGAGAAGTTTTTAACTTTATTATAATTAGATGGTTCATGATAAGAGTGTAATGTTATTAACCAAACTCTATGGTTTTGGGATAATGAGTCATAAGACACAAACCTATTGGGTGGAATGAAAGCACGATTGGATCTTCTAAAGGCCGGATTCTTCTCTAGAATAATTATGATCAATCTCTAAATTTTCATTTAAGGGTTCTTCGTGAGAAGAATATTTTTTCAATGCATTTTGAGGGTTACTTTCCTCACGTCGGGTATAAACACATATATCTTTAGTAGATCTCTCATTTAATGTATCATTTTCTTTAGTATGACTATCACCAGGTTCTATACTCTCATTACTAGGATGATCATCATCATCATCTTCATTATTTAAAGACTTGTCATAATTAGAATTATCTTTTCTTAGAGCGAGATCAAATAAAAATGTATAGTCTACTTTGTCTTTTTCATTTCTTTTATCAAAACCATTCTCATTTTCTAAGAAAGACACATCTTTAGAAACATAAAGTTTGTTGTTTTTAAATCAAAATATTTATATCCCTTTTGACTTTTCCTGTAATATTGCATGTTTTTTTACACTTTAGTCATTTTGAGATTTTTTTAAAAAAATTGGCTAAGTATAGAAGAAAATTGGTAGAATCTCGAGTTTAGGCCGATGTATTTTGAGTCTAGGCTTGGCCCAGGTCTCATTGACAAGGTCGAGATGAGCCAATCGAAAGGTGATAAAGAGTTTTATTTTCAACCTTTAAATTCAAGCGAAATTCGAGCAAAATGCAGGCTATTTTTGGGCGAAATTCAAGTTATATATCGTTGGATGCGTCTAGAAATTTTGAGCGTAACAATATTTTACTTTTCTGAATTCGGTCTACGATTGGTCCAAAAATCTTTATTTTTTGAAAAAGGACCACCTCGACGGGCTGGGTTCGGATTTGAATAAGACTGAATCCAATGTATTTGATCCAATATAATATGGATCTTGACTCTATCCAAGACCCATATTAATATGAAATTGATCCAACCCAGGACCCAATTGGATTTTGGATATAAATTTGGATCTTGGATCCAGATCCAGATTCAAAACCCATGCCCAATGAAAATCCAGCTTTAAATTTACTTTTTATATTTAAATTGAAGTTATTTAGAGTTAAAAAGACTCACAGCGGTATAAGGTACCCTTTGAAAGTTTTTAGATATTTAATTATTAATAAATATTTATTAATTAATTAATTTTAATTAAGTCTGAATTTCACTTTTTGTTAATTAGTTGGGACTCCTTAGGAGAGTCCTTAATGGACTTAAGAAAAATAAAGAAGGTTTGAGAAAGTTTAATAGAATTAGAAAAGTCAACTTTAGAGTTTTAGAAAAATCGGAAAGTGAGAGAGTGAGAGTCCCAAAAGGGGAGAGCTCTCTCTCTTTCCAGCCCAAAGTTACCGGAAGCGCTTAGGCATATGGAGAAGCGCATTTCGTTAGCGCGAAACGTCGCGCTTTCGAAATGTGCAGGGAAGCGCTTCCCTTTTATGGGAAGCACACTTCCCCCTTTTTTCATTTTTTTCCTCTTTTTTCGCTTCCCCCTCGCTTCCTAGGTCACTTCCGGTTCGCTTCATAGGTTGCTTCTGGTTCGCTTCCTAAGTCGCTTCCGAGACGGTTCGTGAATCGCTTCTAAGTCATCTCACGCTTCCCACTTCCTAAAATTTTGAAAGTGCCTCGCTTCACTTTCCCGCTTTCTCAATTGGCAACCATGCTCTCCAGCCCATCTAGAAGGGGTTGGAGAGGGTGGGGGGCATCAACCCCCTCGTGGCCTATAAAAAGAAAATATATATAGACTCTAAGAGAGAAAAAAAGAAAAAGAGAGGAGAGGAAAAAAGAAGGAAGGAGGAAGAGGAAGAGGAAGAGGAAGAGGAAGAGGAAGAGGAAGAGGAAGAGGAAGAGGAAGAAGATCAAGAAGGAGATCTTTTTATCTCCAACTGTTCGGTTTTATTCATCCATCCTTAGTTTTCTTTCAATCTATGGTCAAGGTACAAGTGTTTCTCTTGTTTTAAATGAGAAAAAGAGCATGGGTTTGAATTCCGTGCAAGATTTTAGTAAAAACCCATGAGAAAAGAATAAATCTGAATATTTACTCTAATATTCATGGTTGAAATTAATGTACTCTTGTTTTGAAATTTATTTTGGAACAAAAATATGTGTAAGTATATATATATATGTTTATATATGTATATATGTTACAACAACAACAAACAACAAACAACAACAACTATGCCTTCATCCCAAAACAATTGGGGTCGGCGATATGAACCAAAAAAGAAAATCATTCTGGGTCTTTTACATGAATCCTTCTCCTCCAATCATTTCTATCCAATGTCAGGTCCTCGGTGAGGTTATCCTTTCCTATCATCTCCATCCAAGTCTTCTTAGGCCTACCCCGACCTCTTTTAACTAATATATTTCCCATTTCTCCATCCTTCTAACTGGAGCATCATTAGGCCTTCGCCGAATATGTCCAAACCACCGTAAACGATTCTCTCTCATCTTATTTTCAATAGATGCAATGCCTACCTTCTTACGTATCTCCTCGTTTTGAATCTTATCTATTATTGTATTTCCACACATCCATCTAAGCATACGCAACTACACTCATTTTTTGAATATGATGTCTCTTGGCAGCCCAACATTCCGTATCATATAGTAAAGCGGGCCTAATTGTTGTCCTATAAAACTCTCTTCAACCGCAATGACATTCTACGATCGCACAACACTCCAGTTGCACTTTTCCATTTCATCCACCCAACCTTTATCCTATGATTTACATCTCCATCAATTTCTCCATACTTTTGAATGATAGATCCCAAATATTTGAAACCGTCATCCACCAGTATTTCTTGCTCACCAAGCTTCACTACACTCCCATCACTACTTGGTTGCTTATTAAACCGACATTCCATATATTCTGTCTTACTCTTACTCAACTTAAAACCTCTTGCTTCCAATGTCTGTCTCCATAATTCTAACTTAGCATTAACCCCAACTCTAGACTCATCAATCAAAACAATATCATCAGCAAACAACATACACCACGATACATTTTCTTGAATTGATCTCGTAAGCTCATCCATCACTATAGCAAATAGGAAAGGGCTTAAAGCAGATCCTTGACGTAACCCAACCGTTATAGGAAAATTGGTTGTCACCCCTACACAAGTGCAAACATTGGTTACTACTTCTTCGTACATATCTTTAATTATACTAATGTACTTGAGAGAAACACCTTTCTTAATCATTGTCCACCAGAGAACATCCCTAGGTACTCTATCGTATGCCTTTTCCAAATCAGTAAAAACCATATGCAAATCTTTGTTCCTCTTTCTATATCTCTCAATAAGTTGTCTAAGAAGATGTATAGCTTCCATAGTTGATCTTCCAGGCATAAAACCAAATTGATTCTCCGATATCATGACAACCTTTCTCAACTTATACTCAATCACCCTCTCCCAAAGTTTCATAGTATGACTCATGAGTTTTATACCACGATAGTTTGCGCAATCTTGTATATCACCCTTATTCTTATATAGAGGCACCAAAGTACTCTTCCTCCACTCATTAGGCATCTTATTTGTCCGCCAAATCTTTTTAAAAAGATTTGTCAACCATTCTAAACCTTTCTCACCCAAGCATTTTCAAGCCTCGTTAGACATACCATCTAGGCCAACTGCCCTTCTTGATTTCATTTTCTTCAAAGCTTCTGCAATTTCTTTCTTTTGAATCTTGCGCATGAAGTCACAATTCATCTCATGAAAAGGAATGGAGAAGTCTCCAAGATCCTGAGCATGACTTCCATTAAATAGCTTATCAAAATAATCTTTCCATCTTTCCTTAATCTCCTCATCTTTGACTAAAACCCTTTGTGTTTCTAACCATACCCAGATCCCTTGATTTCCTATCTCTCATCTTTGCAAGCCTATAAATATCCTTCTTGCCCTCTTTGGTATCCAACTTGTCATAAACCTCCTTATATACCTTATCTCTTGCGTTTCGAACTATTTTTTTAGCTTCCTTCTTTGCTATCATATACTTCTTCAAATTCTCATTATCACGACTCTTAGATTTCTATAACACTCTCTTTTAACCTTAATAGCTAATTTGACATTCTCGTTCCACCATGATGTATCCTTACCTAGTGGTAGCCTTTAGACTCACCCAATACCTCCTTAGCCACATTTCTCATGCCACCTGCTATCTTATTCCACATTGATTCTGAATCTTCCTTGAGACACCAAGCAACTTCCTTAACTACCTGCTCTACAAACATTCTTTGTTTAGCTGCTTTCAGTGCCCACCACTTAATTCTAGGATCTATCCTATGTCTATCCCTTTTGCGGCATTTTTTAATTCTAAGATCTAAAATTAAGACTATGTTGTATAGCTACACTTTTTCCCGGTATAACCTTACAATCGATGCAACAACCCCTATCTCTCTTTTTAAGTAGGAAAAAATCCATCTGACTCGTATTAACCCCACTTTTAAATGTTACTAGGTGAGACTCCCTCTTCCTAAACCAAGTGTTTGCTAAGATAGTAGAAAAAAAAACTCGTATTCAGACTTTACGATCTTGGGTGCTAATGTTTTGAAAAAGTAAAGTGTGTTACGATCTGCATATAGTTGTATCTTTTTATTTATAATTTCTGTTTATGACTATTTTTATGTTAAAACATAATTTTTACCATGTTAGGATGGTATGTTTAATGACATATTTCATGGTAAATGGTTGTGTAAGGGGGTTATATGGAAGCTGATTGTAAAATCTATATATGCATGCATATTTGCAAGACTATTTGTTTACATATGGTCACCAAAATGAAAACTTGCATATTCATGACTGGGAACAGGTATTCATATACATATTTGAGCGAAAAGTCTGATTTTTTTTTTAAATATTGGCCATATGAAATTGTTATGCATGCATATCCGAAATAGAATATGTTTAAATTCTGCACATTGAAGTTTTTGCTCATGTTTTTGTATCATTACTGGGCTAACTGACCTGTCAGACCTGCAAAGGTCCGGTGTGTGCAGGGTGCTTACAATTTTTTTTTAAACCCTTACCGACTGCCAGTCGGCTGGGAATGCATATATGTGATTATGGGCCGATTGTTAGAATCTCCTCTTGAGCCTGTGTTGAGAAAAGACAAAGGAATAGAAGAAGGGGCTGCGGCTGTCACGATTTCAATAATGAAATCATGACCTAAAGACTATATTAATATGTTTGAGTGTACATTGTGGGTTCGGGTCTGGTATAATATCCAGACCCGGAATGAAAAAAAAGTATACAAAAATGGACTCGGGTCCGGTATAAGATCCAGACCCAAAACACACACTTTTCACCCCCTCTCAAGTTGATCATGGTTCTAAACCATGAACAACTTGCCTTTCAGCATCCAAAAGCCATCTTTTGTCAAGCCCTTGGTAAAAATGTCTGCAACTTATCTTTCGGTGTTAACAATTCAGGCTCAATCTCTTTTTCTTCAACCTTTTGTCTCACAAAATGTTGGTCGATCTCAATATGCTTAGCGCGACTGTGGTGTACTGGATTGAATGACATTGAGAGCACTTTGATTGTCACACAACAAGGTAGACGGAGAGATCGTTTCTCCCACTTCAGTTAGTAAATGCCTGATCCATGTGACTTCAGCAGTAGCGACAACCATCGATCTATACTCAGCTTCAGTGCTTGATCTAGCATCAGCCTTTTGTTTTCTACTACTCCAAGAGACTAAGTTTCTCCCAATAAAAACACAATATCCTGACGTAGACTTTCGTTCATCAGGATCTCCTGCCCAGTCTGCATCACAATATACCGTAAGTTCACGCACATTCTTACCCGACGACTGTGGAGAATATATCAAGCCATCTCCAATTGTCCCTTTCAGATATTTGAGTATCCTCTTACCTGCCTCCATTTGTCCAGTATGTGGTGCATGTATAAATTGAGACACTTGATTGACTGAATAAACAATATCAGGTCGAGTAAATGTGAGGGTCGAGTAAATGTGAGATATTGCAACATTCCTATTAGACTATGGTACCTGGTGGGATCCTCATACAAGTCTCCATCATGAGTATTTAGTTTTTGGTGGAGCACACTAGGAGTTGCTAAAGGTTTGCAGTCTTTCATACCTGCCTTGCTGAGAACATCTATCATATACTTGTGCTGAGTGAGGGTCAAGCCATGAGCTTGGCTATCGACTTCTACGCCAAGAAAATAGCGCAAGGCTCCAAGTCTTTTATTTTGAACCTCTGTCCTAATAGGTCTTTTACTTCTTTGATATTATCTTCAGAGTTTCCTGTGATAACTATATCATCAACATAAATTAACAATAGAGTGATCACATTCTGACTTCTAAAAATAAATAATCAGTGATCCAGTAGGGAGCGTGAGAATCCATGCTGCTGAATCTCTAGTGAGAAGCTGTCAAACCAAGAGCAAGATGCTTGTTTTAGGCCATAGATAGCTCTTTTTAGCCTGCACACGTGTTTTACATGGGATTGTTCCATGTAGACTTCCTCCTTCAAATCCCCATGCAAAAAGGCATTCTTAACATCAAGCTGACTCAACTTCCATCCATGTTCAACGGCCAGTGAAAAAATAATTTGAATTGTTCCCATTCTCACCACTGGACTGAATGTCTCATCATAGTCTTGTCCTGCTTCTTGAGTGAATCCTTTTGCAACGAGTCTCGCCTTGTATCGTTCAATGGTTCTATCTGGTGTATACTTTATTTTGTAGACCCATTTACATCCAACAACATTTTTGTCAGGTGGTCTGTGGACGATTTTTCAGGTTCCACATTCATGTAAGGCTTGCATTTCATCATTCATGGCTTCTACCCATTTGGTAGAAGTAGCTGCCTGATAGTACATGATAGGTTCATCCTCCTTGTTCAGAGCAGTTAAGAAGAGTTTAAAGTCCAAGGAGAAATTGTTATAACTGACCCACCTATCAATGGGATGTCACATGCAATTGGATCTTCTGACCTCAAGAGTATGAAAGGAAGTAGGTGCAACTACTGAGGTGTGATTTGAAACATTTGGCGCTATCGTTCTTTGTCTAGTATAGCGAATGCCCTTGTATCTGCTCGGTACAAATGATATTTCTTCCCCATTCTGTAATCCCGATGTGACAATAGTCTCAAACATTTCTTCTTCCTGCTGCCCACAAGCTGGAGAGCAAACTTCATTGGAATTAGCAAAAAGTTCTGAATTCAGCCAAGGATGATAAACTTCAGTGGTGGTAGAGGACATATCCGTTGTGCCAACTTTGTGATCGAAATTGTGTTCATCAAAGATGACATTTCTTGAGATTCTGATAAGTCTCTTGACGAGATCGCAACACTTATATCCTTTGTAGTCTTCAGCATATCCCACAAATCTACACTTTTAAGCCTTATCCTGAAACTTGTTTCTTAGGGACCGATCAATATGCACATAACAAACACATCCGAAAGCACACAAATCATGATAACTAGGATGAGCTCCAAAAAAGCAGTATTAGGGAGACTTATTTTATAGAACAACCATAGGCATTTATCACATGTACGGCGGAATGAAAAGCTTCTGTCCACAGATTAATGGGAAGATTACTATCATGAAGATACTCATGGCACTTTCAACGATATGCCTGCGTTTTCGCTTAACAATTCCATTTTGTTGAGGGGCGTGTGGGCAAGACACCCTTCTTCCTATCCTATTATTTTGAAGAAAAGAAATAAAGTCACTAGATGAGAACTCCCCACCAACATCACATTGGAAGAATTGGATGAACTCAGAAAATTGTTTTTTACTAAGGAAAGAAAGTTTTGGAACAAAAGGAAAACTTCCGACTTATTTTTTATGAAATATATCTAGGTGTATCGAGAGTAGCTATCAATAAAGATTAGGTAGTATCTGCTCCCAGATCCAGAGGCAGCTGGGGCAGGTCCCCATACATCAGAACATATTACTTCAAAAGGCTTTGAAGCTCTCTTATTGATAGAATGGAAAGGCAATACATGACTTTTGCATAAAGGACAACTGAAACACTTCTAACTTTTCTCATCCACATTGAGACTTTCTTTTGGAATGAGATTATTAGAAACAAGTTTTTCAATAAAATGACTCCCACAATGTCCTAATCGACTATGCAATAAGGAAGGCTTATTACATTCAAAAATACTAAAAACATTTGCTGAAGAGAAGGAACACGACTCTAATGAAGGCTTCGAATCCAGATGAATAGGGCGGACGAGATGACATGGAGCTTCTTTAAAGACATACATATTGCCTCGTCTCTTTCCTTCAACGAATGTTTCCCTCATGCGAAGGTCCTTGACCTGCATAGAGAAGGGAGTGAATTAGACTGAAGCATGATTATCATCAACAAGCTTAGAAACAGAGACAATATTTTTCTTGATATTTGGAACATGAAGGATATCAATAAGTTCAAGAGTAGAATGTGACATGGGAATGCCAGATTTTCCAACGTGAGAAACAAGATGATAGGATCCATCTCCAGTGACAATTTTACTTTTGCCAAAATGAAGGACAGGTTTGGAAAGTTTACCTGCATCACCAGTCACGTGAGTTGCTGCCCCTGAATCAGGACAGATATTAACAGATCTCTAATCTCTCCATTGTCTCTGATATTAGTGGGCTTTCTTTTTTGTTCTGTCTGTAGAGTCTTCCCTTTATTTTCAGGGTTGTGCCAACAATCCGCCTTGAAATGCCCCCTTTTGTTGCAAAGGAAGCAAGTGGGGATTGACCCTTGTCCCTGAGTGTGAGTCAAGATATTTGGAGTGGGAAGCAATCTACGTCCTCTGTGTCCATTTCTCCCTTGCCCCCCTCGCCCTCGTCTCGACCATAAGTCACTCCTGTGGCAAAAACTTCTTGGGAATTTGCATGAGCATGTGTTTCTTCATAAAATCCCTTCAAAGTCATTTCATACTGAATCAATTTAGCTCGCAACTCATCAACAATAGGAAGACACAATAGTGAAGTAACGATCATATTATAGTCGGGTCGTAATCCACTGAGAGTTTGTTGCACCATATCACTGTCACTCACGACACATCCTATAATTGCAAGTTGGTCTGTGATAGTCTTCATCTTGTTGAGATATTCCATGATGGTCATGAAATCTTTTCTCAGCTGCTGAAATTCCCTCTTGAGAAAAACCATCCTCGCCTGTGAAACTTGTGAATACGTCTGAACCAACTTCTCCCAAAGTTGCAGGGCTGTACAATTGTCGAGGATTGCAACAAGAACCTCTTGAGACAAGGTAGAAGTGATGTATGCAACTACTGATTGATCTTTCCTTTCCCAGTTGAGATATTCTGCATTTTTGACATACACAATTGAACTCACCCCTTTATCATCTTTCTCTTCTCTCGTAACAAATTCTAGCGGGACTGAAGTGGTTCCATCCAGGTGACCCAAGAGACCTTGGCTCCTTATAAAAGGTATGATTTGTCTCTTCCAAATCAAGAAGTTTGAGGTGGTTAACTTTTCGGAAACAAGCTGATTGAGGAAACTTGAAAAAAGACTCGATTGAGAATAATGAGAATCCATGGAGGAAAAGAAATTGAACAAGGATATTCGAGTGTTCACGGAGTGCCCAGTCTACTGTAAAAAAGGTTAGCTCGTCGCACCCTTTTTTTTGAGCTGCGCAACCTTTGAGAAACTAGCAATTAGAGACTGTCAGATTCAAAAAGAGATCAGATCTGATTTTTCCCTTTCCTTATTTTTATAAAATTGAGATTGACGCAATAGGAATTTCTCACACGTTGAACAAAAGTTGAAACTAATTGTGTTTTTAGATCTGGACAAAAACAGATGAAGATAACCTTGATAGACAATTGTTAATTGAGTACCAGTTGTGACAGCGAGAAGAAAATAGGCTGAAAGGAGGAGACACTTGGTAGAAATGAAAGCAAATTAAAAAAAAAATCTGCTGTCAAATATCATATCTGAACAACAAAAGTTTGATTCCAGTCCAGGTGGCAGAAGGCTGCGCAAGGAGAAGTGCTCCAGATCTGGTGCAAAAGCAATCAGATCTGAATATGCTAGACGAATAAGAAAATGGGTTGACTTTAGGGTTTCATGCGAAACAATAGATTCACGTGAGACATATATTTTTTTGAGATTCACGATCCAGGTATTCACTCGAAACAATAGATTCACATGCAACAAGTTTTTTTTTTGAGATTCCCGATTCACGTGATGACTTAGAGATTCACGTTAGGATTCACGTGAGATGTGAATCCTTCAGGAAAGAAACAAAAAGAGAGATGAAGAGAGATGAGGAAGATCGAAAGTGAAGAAAGCGAGAGAAATGGAGAGATCTCAAACCTTGGTGGCACCTTTTGGAAGCCCCCTTCAAGCCCTAAGTGGATCTTTGCTCTGATACCATGTTAGAATCTCCTCTTGAGCCTGTGTTGAGAAAAGAGAAAGGAATAGAAGAAGGGTCTGCGGCTGTCACGATTTCAATCATGAAATCGTGACCTAAAGACTGTATTAATATGTTTGAGTGTACATTGTGGGTTCGGGTCTGGTATAATATCCAGACCCAGAATGAAAAAGAAGTATACAAAGCTATACATAAATGGACTGGATCTGATCCAGACCCCGGCTCGGGTCTGGTATAAGATCTAGACCCGAAACACACACACACACTTTTTCACTGGCCTGTCAGGACTGGGCATCTCGTTTAGGCCCAGCCATTTGTTGGCTGGACATGGTATTTAAAAAGAACACTGGCAAAAAAAACATATATTTAAACTTTTCAGGGGGCTGGCTGTCAGCCCACACACCAGTTTCAGTTGGGATGATATAGGGTCTGTCAGGCCCCAGTCGAACCCGGTTCGACTGGGCAAAACAGGGCCTGCCAGGCCCATCCGAACTCGGTTCGGTTGGGGCTGGGCCAGGTGACTGTGCTACTAAAAAAAAGGAATCGTTTTTAAAAGATTTTTTTTTCCTGTTTTCATTATGATGTGTATCTAAGCTATTTTGTCTAGGTCAGCCCCAGCTGACTGGGTCGGCTGGGCTGAGGGCTTGACCCTAAGTAAGCTACTTCAATTCCAAGAAAATATAGTAAAAAGTCAAGATCTGTCATATCAAAGTTATCTTTAAGAGTATCTTTGATATGATTAACTCCTTGCTTATCGCCTCCTGTGATTATCATATCATATATGTAGAGTAGTAGTATAACCATTCATGCATTTAAAGACTTAACAAACAATGAAGTGTCAGTAAAACAAGATTTAAAATGAAGTTGTGTCATCACATTACTAAACCTATCATACCGAACTTTTGAAGCTTGTTTTAAGCCATAAAGGTTTTTTCATAGTCGAAGAATTTTTTCATGTGCTAAACTCAAACCGGTTGGAGGTTCCATATAGACCTCCTCGTTTAGATTACCATTAAAAAATGTATTTTTTACGTCTATTTGAAAGATAGGCTATTTTTTAATGGATGCTATAGATATAAAAGTTCTAACAGTTGTCATTCGAGCAACTGGGGCAAAGGTCTCATCGTAGTCAATTCTATATTCTTGACTGTATCCTTTAGCTACTAGTCTAGCTTTATATCTTTCTAATATCCCATCACATCTAGTTTTTATTTTTAGCTTCATGGTAGGATGATGGTTCTGTATATGAGTGTATAGCCATGCGACATGATCTATACCTAGGTTCAAAAGAATCATAGGACACAAATCTACTAGGGGCTTTTGAAATTCTTATTGATTTTCTAATACTAGTAAGGTCTACATCTTGATTTTGAGAATATTTTTCTAAAGCACATCTTCGGTACATCGAGTATAGGTTTGGATGTTATCATGAGATAGATTGTGTTTACACATTGTGAGAGCATTTGAGTGTTTTCTTGCTCTCTTGGGATAGAACTAGGAGTTGACACTTTAGTTTAATCTGTTTTGAATTTTTCATTTTTGGTGTTTCTCTTTGAGCTCAGTTGGTTGTACATTTGGTATTGTTTGCTGTTTTTGTTTTTGTGCAGACTTCTATTGTAGTTTGGGAGTTGGTGCATGATGGAGAAAAAGGAGACTATTCAAGTCATCCTGATTAAGTTCCATGGGACCAACTATGCCTATTAGGCTGAATTTGTGATGATTGTGGTAAAGGGCTTTGGCTATGTTGGGTATCTAGATGGTACCAAAGTGAAGCAAAAGAAGGGCAATTTCTTGTAAAATGGGAGAAAGATAATGCGAAAGTGAAATCATAGCTCTTGGGTTCTGTGGAACAAAATATTGTGGGGATTATCTTGAAGCATAAAATGGCTAAGGATGCTTGGGGCTACTTAAAGCAAATTTATGAGCAATCAAATTGGGCTCGTAGATATCAACTGGAGCAGGAACTTAAGGAAATGAGTCCATTCAAGCATTCCATGCTAAGTTTCAGCAAATATCTGATGATATCCCATAGCAAATGTAGCAAGTGTGAAAACTGCACAGGTTTCAAGAATTATGATAATGAAGTCAGAGACCAGCAGCAGGTTGTCAACTTCCTAATGGCACTCTATCATGAGTTTGTCAATGTCGGTAATAACATCATCGTCCTTTCCCCTACCTTAGTTTAGACATTAGCAAAGTTGTTGGCAGAAGACACTAAGATCAAGTTTCTCAGCTCACAGTCTATAAAGGAGGCAGTACTTGCAGTAGCCCGACAGACGAGAGGTAGAGGAGGTGGTATATCTGGAGGCACCAACAATTGTCTGACATCTCCAGGCTTCTTGCAGATATAACAATAGGAATTTCTCTGCCTTGATTATTTACAATGAGAGGTGTGTTAGGCAATGGCAATAGACCACAACCTCCCTAGTTTCCTCCACGGCCTCTACCACCCCGTTGGCCACCTCTTCCTCTTCCACTAAATACTCCATAAGCAAGAACCTCATGTGAGTCCCTTGAACCAGTAGAAGACTCTTCAGCCACACAGTTTAGAGACATTTCATAATGAAGCAGTTTCCCTTTAAGATCATCAAAAGAGGAAGGTAACTCTATTTAAAATGTAAAAAATTGTAACATATATATATATATATTTATTAATAATATAATATTATATTATTATTATATATTTTTTAGTATAGTTTTTATTTTTTTTATTTTATTCTTTTTATATATCTAGTTCAATGTGAACTAAATATATAATCTAGTCAAGTTTTAACAAGAACTTGACTAAGTTGTAGCCGTTGGACTCTATTCCAACTGCTACAATAAGAGCCGCTCTTTTTGGGAGAGCTCAAAGTAAGCTCTCCCCATTCCAATCCTTTTGTATAAATAGGGGTGAACCCCTCCATTGTAAAATACTTGAATGCTTCTTGAGCATTTTTTTATTATCAATAAAGATTTATTTATTTATTGTTGTGATCTTCCTTTTATACCCTTTTATGGGTTTGCTTGAAGTGTCTTTATAAACATTCTTTTGGTGGATTCAAGTGCATTTGTGGAAGACCACCATTTCATTACATGGTATCCGAGCCGTGAAGATCGTAAATCTTGAAGAGCTTCTGCCTCGTTTTCCGTGCCTCACTTGCAAAAGGTGTTTCATCACTTTGTTCTTGGCTCAAGAAGATTCACTGAAGAAAGAAGGCTATTGAGGAACCTCTTTTACTACAAAAATTTGTATTTCATCATCTCTCTTATTCTATTTTCTCCTCTTTTCTCTTTCTCTTCTCTCATCTAATTCTTTCTCACCCTTGTAAATATGGATGACAATAATAAGATCACCACCATGTTAAGATATATATATATATATATATATATATATATATATATATATATCAGCATATATATCTTTGTGTAAACCGGGTATTTCGGTCATTTCCTGTAATAGGCGTCAGCCCATTAGGGGCTGACTAACGTTCTTTTTTGTTTTTTAATTTCTGCTTTTTCAGCTGAAGGTTCAGCTTTATCAGTGATGGGACAGCTCCAACTAGCTGTTGGAGCTGCCCCCTCTTGGCCATTTGCTTTATAAAAAGGCCTTGAAGGCCATTGTAATTCTTATCTCTTGGAGAGTTTCTCCACTCAATAATATTTATATTTTGACCCTTGTGTGGGTGGTTTGTATTATTCAATCAAGTATTCTACTTGATTGAAGTGTGTTCTTGTTTGTCTATAAGCGACGTCCTTGGGTTTAGCTCATTTCATTACATGGTATCAGAGCTTTGGTGCTCCAAAAGCAATCTTTTAAGAGAGAGATCTTGATAATATCAAGAAGAGGATCGTGTGCTTGACGAGTACAACAAATCGCGGATTGTTGCATCGGAAAGCGCACCATCTTTCAAGCAATTGTGTATTACATTCATTTCCTATCTCTTCTCTTTTTTCGCTCTTTATCTCTTTTCTCCTCATTGTAAAAGAATGGAGAATGAAAGAGAAGTACTAGTCTCCATTACCGTACGCTTAAATGATACAAACTATGTGATGTGGGCATCCATAGTAAAACACAAAATATGAAAAAAGAGACTATGGGGTTTGGTGGATGGCTTCTAAAAGGAACCTAAACCCATTCTTACTAAAATTGAGAATGGAAAAGAAGTTTCCCTTCAAGGAGAGGAAATGGCTAAAGTCATTTTCGATTATGAAAAAAGATGGAAAGAATGGAGGATGGGTCATTCTAAGATTATTGGAAGGCTCATTAATAGTGTGGATATTCATAAATGTTTCAGCTTAGCGAAATTTGATTTCGCTAGTGATGCATGAAAATATCTTAAAGACATGTATAGTCTTAAAGATATTGCTCACATATGCAATGTTCAAAATAAGGTGAGAACAATGACTCAAAGAGAGATAAGTATTAGAGAATATTACAATGCACTCTCTTCTTTGTGATGAATTGGCTCCTCTTAACCCAAAATGACATTGTCCTCAAAATGTAGAACTCTGTGAAAACCAAATTAAAATGAAGCATTTCTACCAATTTATGAATGAGCTTAGGCTTGAATTTGAGGGAACTAAGTTGGCTCTCCTTCATAGAGGAGTTGTGCCATCCATAGTCAAAATTCTTGAGGAATTGGCTATGAAAGAAAATAGATTAAAGAAGTCATCCACATCAAAGGATGAAGAAACCGTGCTTGCTATGTCAAAGCCCGGTAATCACAAAAACCCCAACAACTATGAAAAGAGCGACAAAAGGAGTGATCATGGGTACAAAAGGGTGGTAAAATCATATGCAACCATTGTTATGAATCGAGACACATCAAACCCTTTTGTCCAAAAAGAAAGAAAGAAGATCACTGAGATGATAAGAGAGTTACTTTCGTTGAAATAAGTGATGTAGACGACTCCAAATTCATCGGCTCACTATCCTTGGCTCAACTAATGGAGGCGCTACAACCAATGTTCAAAACTCAAGCCTCTTCCTTCTTTGGGGGTGGCCGTATCCACAAATGGTGACCCTGGTAAGACTTTTTGGATCTTAGATTCTGGTGCTTCTTTTCATATGACTCCAAATGAGTCCATATTATGTGAATGTCACTTTAACCCAAAAAACTGATGTTTCAACCGTCGATGGAACATCCTTAAAAATTAAAAGTCTTGAGATTTTTTAAAAACAACCAAACTTTCACATACCAAATATTAGAGTTGTGCCAAAATTAAATTTGAATCTTTTATCCGTTTTACAAATTGCGGACCATGGTTGCGAAATATTATTTTCATCTAATGATTGTTTAATACAGGATCTCCACTCTGGGAAGCCGATTGGGCAAGGCCATAGAAGAGGAGATCTCTATGTGATGGACAATCTTTAGTTATCAAAACAATCTTTTTGTAATTTTGTGAAAAAGAAAGATATAGAAAATTGGTACAACAGACTAGGACATCCTAGTGTATTCAAATTACAGTTGTTTTCATTTCTTACTAGTTATAAAGAAAAGGATTTGGTTTATGAAGATTGTATTCTTGGAAAATGAAGACTTTACCCTTTGAGCAAAGACACTTTATATCCAAAAATTCATTTGAATTAGTACATTCGGACGTATGGGGACCGACTCCAGTTGTATCCAAAGGCGGGGTATCATACTATGTTGTGTTTGTAGATGACTATAGTAGACATTCTTGGATCTTTTTTCTTAAGCAAAAGACAGAAGTATTTGATTCCTTTAAAATTTTTTATTACTATGTAAAGACTCAATTCAAAACCAAAATTCAAATTTTTAGATCCGACTCCAGGGGGAATTTGTATCAAAAGAATTAAAAAAAAATCTTGATTTAAATGGGATTATTCATCAAAAATCTTGCCCATACATTCTTCAACAAAATGGACTAGCTGAAAGAAAGCATAGACATATTGTTGAGACCACTAGAATACTCCTTATATCAAGACATGTTCCAAATATGTTTTGGGCCGAAGCTGCTCTTACGACAGTCTATTTAATAAATAAAATGCTCTAAAAAAATATTGAAAATATATCCCCTATTGAAAAATTGTTTGAAAAATCTCACGATTATAAAAGGTTAAGAGTCTTTGAATATAAATGTTTTATTCTTACCCATAAGAATGACAAACATTTCCCAAAAGCAATCCCTTGTGTCTTTTTAGGCTATGCCGAAAATCAAAAGGGATATAGATGTTATGACATAGAAAGGAACAAATTATATGTTTCACGAAATGTTACTTTTCTTGAAAATGAAAATGGTTTTTGCAAAGAAAAGATCCAAGAGAACAAGTCACGGTAATCCACCAATACCATCCACATTGCATACTCATAAAACTCACTTACCACCTCTAATATCCACCAAGAAAAGTCCTCAAATCTCTCTTGATACAATGCATTGTCCACCCAAATCACTTCTGATAGTCTTAATAATAAAAAATTACCAAAAACATACATGATTTGAGAGAGAAACATCCGATAAGGATGGATTGCTCAGATTTCCCAAAACAAAACTTATTCCTCACGATATTCAGAAAATATGAGAAAAATCCTAGAAATTTCAAATCTCACCTGATTTTTGCAATTCTTGATTCATTGGGTTCCTAAAATCAAGCTCTAACCGATCATAACCTTTATCTCCTCAAATCTCTTTGATTGTACTGAGGTGTTGATGCCATCCAACAAAGAGCACACAAACCAAGGGAGGCAATCTGCAGACCAGGATGAAGCCTTCCTCTGTTCAGAACTCACTCTCTCAATCTCCTTTTGCTTAGATATGGCTCTGATACCATATCAAGACAAGAGCAAGAAAAAAGAAGGGAGCATAGAGAGACAATCTCAAAGAAAGCTTCATTCAAATAAGAAGAGAAATAACTACATCAATATAAGGGGTCGGCCCCTCTTTCTAACACATTCTGAAAAGAAAGACAAAATGACAAAAGTGCTACCCCTATAAATAATGAAATATACAAAGAGGGGGTAAAACACAAGTAAAGCAATACACTATGATGCATTTCTCAACACTTGCATTGTGTTTTTCTGTAGTGTACATATTTTTAGGATTTTGGATGATTGTCAGCAGTATTTTTCATTTGAAACAAATGTGTCTAATGAGTATTAGGTCCCTAGTGAATAAAGTGGCTCTATTATCACGCTTTAGAACTACATGTGGTTTGTACACAAATTTCTCTCATCCTTTTTTGTAACTTTTTCTTCTCTGCATGTATTTCCTTTTTCTCCTCTCTCTTCATGGAACAAGGAACTATATGTACATGAACACACACATGCACTCATAGATACATTTATTATGTATATATGTACATATGAACACATGCATGCATGTATATGTGTGTATAGGGCTGTCAAGGGGTCAGGTTTGTATTGGGTACCCGGCCCGACCTGAACCCGAATTTCTGTGCATGGGCATAAAAAACACCAACCCGAATAATATTGGGGTCGAACCTGAACCCAACCTGAACAGTATGCAGGCTGGGTTTGGGTCATGATTTTTGCCGGGTACCCAACCCGACCTAGCTTTTTTTCCAGGTACCTGACCCAACCAGAGTATTTTATATGTATTTTTAATAAAAATAAATTTCTGAAATTATGCGGGTCCAGGTCTGGTATTTCATTGCTGTGACCCAACAAAACCCGAACCGGAACCAGAACCAGAACCCAAGAATTTGTTATTTGGGCGGGTTTGGCTATAACCTAATGGGTCGGGTACCTGACCTGTTGACAGCCCTATGTGTGTATACAGAAAAAGGGAAAGAATTAAATTAGGTTGGATTTTAGAGTTGGATGATTGGCTGATGTGGACTGAAGCTGTGATGGATTGGGTGAATTGGAGGATTTGGTGGGCTCCTGTTTAAACTTGGGTGCATTTGATTTGGGAGATAGGACCTAGGTGATTGAATACAAGTGTGCTTGATCTAGGAGCCCATGTGGGGCAGATTTAGATCACTGGATAAAATCAAAATGCATCAAATCAGGTTTCTGTTTGTTCCATTCAATGATAGAGTGCCTAGAACCATAGGTGATCATTTAGAGGATCTGCCGGATATATCAGAAAAAGTTGAATCTGCAATGTTATTGTGTTTCTCAATCAGAACTCAGACAAATTATTTAAATCCACTTACATACTTATACGGGATCCTTGCCAAGTTTGAGTAGACATATTTTAAATGGAAGCAACTCAGCCTGTTCATCAAGGATTCAAGATATGACGCAATAATTTATGCTCTTGATATAATATGCAATGATTGACACTCATAGAACGTAAGGCGATTGTTTGAATCATATCATGCATAAAGGCAACACTGTTGGTTCTGATCTTTAACATCTCTCACAATTGGGATGAAGATTATTACCAAGACTGTGTAGCATCCTTTGTACAACATTAGCATGTATAAAAGATAGCCATGTATTACAAAAATAACTTTACATGATTATGAATGGAAATGGAGCAACTTCAGCAAGCCAATAACAATATCGGAGATGGATTACAAGGGAGGTCATATATCTAGATGAGAACAAAAATTCAAGATTCGGCATTTCCAATCTCACTCCAAAGTTCCAAACTGAAAAAATAAGGCAATAAGTGATCTGCAACTTGCATCCAGGTCAAGCTCAATCTGGTATAGACTCGAGGAGATACCAAGACCAAACTCCTATTAGTGGCTCATTTTAGGTCTCCTTCTGCTCTTTTTTTTTTCCTTCATGACGATTTAAATAACTGATGATTACCTGAACATTTGTCTGGAAGAACCAGCAAAATTTGATTTGTTATTTACATTTAGTACATTTATGCATTTCATTTCATATAAAAAATCCATGGATTTTTTGGAAAAAATTCTACCTCTTCTTTTTCCAGAAAGTTTCATGATTACTGTATGTATTGTATGTCATTCTCTCACATTCCATTGTATTTTGCCTCTTAATTTCAGGCACATGTGTACAGAGCAGGGCCAGATAAATGTGCTGCTTTTCTTGCTAATGTGGGCACCCAATCTGATCAGATTGTAAATTTCAATGGAAATTCCTATCATTTACCATATTGGTCTGTCATCATCCTACCAGACTGCAAGAATGTGGCGTTTAACAGTGCAAAGGTTTGGTTTGGCACTTCTCATTAAACCATTGCAACTCATGTGAGAAATGAGATTGCTTATCTAGAGTTATACCAGTAGTCATTGCTATGTAAGCTATCATATTTTGTACATTGTTGCATCAGATATGTGTAACATGCATGATTTATGTGATCAACAGCCACAACCAGTAATACTTGTGAAAATTGTATAGACTAACCAGTGGTAAAATGCTTTTCGGATGTAATGTTGTAGAGATGACAGCATGCAAGAATATCTATGCAATAGGATGGATGAGTTATGCTGATAAAAAGGAAAAACCACCTTCCATGAAAAAAGAGTACAAAGGTAGATGACAGTCATATTAGAATGGTTCATCCCTGTAGAAGGGTAACAGGCTGGTCATGGTATTTAGATACAAGAGATGGAATGTCACGTGTACAAGACAACATGTAATGGAAAAAGTGAGCAAGGTAACAACGCAATAATAGAACATCTCAAAAGCCAGGTTTCCAGTAAGCTTCTGCCTACTATCTTGAAAACAACTTCCAGATCTTAGTTTGACACAGTGAATGGTAAAGAGAAATAAGCAAATATCTGCGTGCTCAAAAGTATAAGTTTAGATTGCTATGTCAAGTGAAGTTGTCTCTTATACAGGACGTTGGAAATGTGAATATGAATAGTAGTATATATCAGATTTACTGGAAGCTTCTTAGATAGGTGGGAAGCTCACTTCCCGGAAACTCGCTTCAAAAACGTGATACTCCTTGCTTCCAAAACTTGATGAGAACCTCGATTCCCCCACGCTTCTCCTATGCTTTCCACACGCTACATCTATTCTTCTTATATGTTCTCTTAACTTTTCATGTTTTTTATGTGTTTTCTCTCAATCTTCTCACTCACTTCCATGTGCTTTCTCTAGATTGGTAGTCATCATTTTTAGATTTTGTTAAAAATTTAATTCTTACACTAAAAAATCATGAAATTTAATATTGGTCATTTTTATTTTAATTTTTATTTGTGTTTCATTTTGATTCTCATTCAATTCTTATATTTTTTTTTTATTCCTCGATTCTTGCTTCCTATATATTTTAAAATGCATCGCTTATCGCTTCTGCTTCCCGTATTGTTTCCCGCTTCCGCTTCCTAGTCTAGCAAACTTGGTATATATAGCTCGGGAGAAACAAGATCTAACCAGGAAGGACCTTCTCAAGTATAACAATGTTCACATAAAGATCACATGCATTGGATGCGAAGAGGTTACAATAGCATCCTGACTCTTCATAGTTTAATAGGACTCTTCATAGTTTTATAGTTTAAAAATTCTACATATGTCTGAGTCAAGGAAAATATCTTGATCACATTCTAAAAAAATTTAGAATGAAAAGTATCAAGGCAAAATGTACTCCTATAGTAAAAGGCCAAAAGCTAAGTAAGAATGATTGTCCAAAAGAGAACAAGAAAAGTTGAATGTTCCCTACGCTCAGGCAATTGAAAGCCTGATGTATGCAATGCTATGTATTAGACCTAACTTTAGCATTGTTGTAAGTCTAGTAAGTAGATATCAAAGTAATCATGCGCTCTCTCACTAGGAAGCAGTGGAGAGAATTTTTTGATATCTAAAGGGAACTAAGGAACTTAAGCTATACTATCAGTCAAATAGTTAAAGCTTATAGAATACTCAAATGCTGACTTTGCTGGTGATAGAGATGAAACAAAGTCCACCTCTGGTTATGTATTTATGTTAGGAGGTGGGGTAATTGCATGGTCATGCAAGAAATAAAAGTGTGTGACACAACATACTCAAGAAGTTGAGTATATTGCCTGTAATATGGCAGTCACATTTGGTGTGTGGATAAATCATTTCTTAAATGAGTTAAAACTAGACATTCTAAAAGATTCAGTTCAACTATATTATGACAATAAAGCTGATATAAGAGTAATACAAATAGAAGTTGATAGCTCTAAAAGTAAGCATATTGAAGTTAAATATCAATATATTCATGATATGCTTATGAAAAATGAAATGACAGTGGACTATGTTCCTTCAAGTGACATGGTAGTAAACCCACTAACTAAGACAGTCACTGATGATGTTTTCACTAAACATGTAAGTCAGATGAGACTCAGATATGTCTAAGTGGTAAATGAGTAAAGATTTCTCAAAAAGTATACACAAAGTTGTATATAAAGATTACTCGAAAAGTGTGTATGCAAGGTTCCTGTTGAGAACAAGCATATAAACACAGGAAGTCCCTTATAGTTAAGTGAGAGATGTAAGGTCGTATGACCATAAGTGACTGTTGGAGGCCATTCCAACAGTCACAATACAAGAGACATGTCTCTTGGAGGATGAAGAGATTTCTCTTAGGGTTGTGTCTCAAAACTTGAACTATTTTTCATGTCTATAAATGCAGTGAAAAAGAAGTATGAAATATACGAACATATATTCACAGAAAGTAATAGTGGTTACTACAACATTGAGATAAAAGAAGGGTTGAGAGTTCAGACTTTTTGGCGATTTCGAGCATAACTGTGAAGCCTTCATCTCGCTGCAAATTCGGCCCCTTGCAAGGTCGCTTCCTGACAGGTATGTCTCTAAAACATTTGCACAATTAGTTATGAGAAACAGAGTTCCGACTCAAAATAACTTTGCGCAAGTGGGGTTTGAACCTGGCCAGCAGGTGCTATCAATGTGGGTAGTACAAAGAATCGGTTTACTGCTTATTCTGGCATCGTATGTTCTTCTAGCACATGTTTGCCTCTTCATGGCGACTTGCTGACTCTCCGGTTCTTAAAGCCTCGGCCCCTGATCTCATTGATTCATGTTCCTTTTCTTGCAACAAGTGTTGGACTTGTATTTGGTGGTGTTGGCTGATCGCAGCTTGGTGGTCCATGTGGTAATTCCCATTTATTTAGGGATCTCTTAGGCCTTTTTGTGATCAACAAGTGGATCTTGCTAATTTGTTTTGTATGTCAGGGTCCGTGGGGTTTCGATAATCTGGGTTTATTTGCAGCACAGTTTCAAATGTAATTTCGATCTTTTTCAACTTTGCAAGTTGTTTTCTCATCGGCTTTGCTCCTGTAATGAAAAGTTTTCCATTCCCTAAAAAAAAAACAAAAAAACCAGCCAGTAAAAAAAAAGTCGCTCGTTTCGTCACTGCGTAAACCTAAATAAACGCTTTGCCAAATGTTTTGGGCGCATTCCAATGCTTAACATGCATAATAAATGTAAAAGATGTTGGGTTTGACTTTTGCTATCGAACTAATTGATATAACGTCTCACTTCGATTTTAAACGCATGAGTTCGATTAAAAAATTCAATTAACTGAATTTGTGATAGCCTACATCCAACCCAAATCCGACCGTTTTACATCCTTACTAATAATATATTTTCGGATGAAACATTCGCCATGGACGAGCTAAAACATTCCCACTATTGCGTGAACTTTGGAAAGGGAGGTAGGAAACAGGTTTTTGCTCGCCATCAACATGGTGTTTGGTATGGTCGGGTGGGCTAATTTCCGGGGGCCCGTCCAGCTCGAACCGGGCTTAGGCCTGCCCGGGCGGCGGGTAAAACTTTATTGTGAATAATGAACGACAGAAAAAGCTCTTTTGGGTCCATGACGACGAGCATCTCTGACTTAAACCCGTTTCCAAAGGTATTACCTAAGTCTGTTCACTCAAAGATGCAAAAAGGTCATGGCCACCACAAGTGCGGTATCCCACCCCACCTCCAGGACAGAACCAATGCGCCACCCTCGCTATTTATGTTTATCGTTGGCCGGTAGTCCAAGTCAATAAGTCATGGTTGACAATGTTTCCCCCCAGGTATTTGAAAGGTCCTTTTAAATGATAAGATTTTGTGGGAATATAGGGCCAGAGGTGGATCTAGGGGTGGCAATTTCTGAAACGACCCGCCAACCCGCCTCTTAGGCGGGTTCGGGTTGGGCTTAAGCCAACCCGTTTAATAAACGGGTCGACCCGCGTAACCCGTTTATTAAACAGGTCGGGTTCGGGTTGGGGGTATGCCAACCCGCCAACCCGGCTGACCCGTTTAATAAACGGGTTAGGCGGGTGGGTCAACCCGCCAACCCGACCCGTCAACCCGTCTGCCTGACCCGTCAACCCACCAACCCGACCCGTCAACCCGTCAACCCGACCCGTCAACCTGCCAACCCGATCCGTCAACTGCCAACCCGACCCGCCAACCCGACCCGCCAACCCGGCCCGCCAATCTGACCCGCGAACCTGAAAACCCGTTTACCCGACCCAACCCATTTATTAAATGGGTTGGCGGGTCGTGTCGGGTTACCCGTTTATTAAACGGGTCGGGTTCGTGTTTGCCACAGCTGACCCGTTTAATAAACGGGTCGGGTTCGGGTTGAGGTATGCTGACACGCCAACCCGCCAACCCGACCCGCCAACCCGACCCGATTGCCACCCCTAGGTGGATCCCAAAAACAACATTAATAGAAAATTATAAATGGAATTATTCACGTAATGCAATGATAACCATGTTGCACTGCGTTGCCCAAGTCACTTGTCAATTTGCAATTTGGATTTTTCTTTATTTAACATTATCCACTATTAATTTTTCAAGATGAGACCAAGATCACGCGAACCCCGTCAATGTGGCTTCTCCACTCTTAGCCGTGTGGGTCCCCAAACACGAAGGAATCATTGCCGTGGACGCTCTGCCCAAGAGGTGCCTTCGCCTCTGCGCCGACGTACCTTGCCTTTATACGTAATTTTCATTTCGCTGATTGTCGGTGACGAATAATGGGGACCAGCTAATGGCATCTCTGCTTAACACGTTCCGGAGCCTTGGTCGTTCGCTTTTTTATACAGTGACAAAAAATAACGCCTCCCCTTTTGTTCATTTTCTGAAGTTGAACAGCCAGGAAGAGAGAGAGAGAGAGAGAGTGTGTGTGTCTGTGTGACGGCGCGTATCAGGCTTGTTTGGGCCCTTGGGTTCACGTTTCTGTGAAGTTTTTCCCTTCACTTGAGAGTTGAGACTACGGCGATAAACAGAAAGTAATGCGGACGAACTGTAGGAGCATATGGGGGATGGGTTAAGAAGGTCCGTAAAGAAAGAGCTGGATGGTCGGTAGCCCTGGTAGACAAGGCGCATACGCTCACGCACGAGTGACGAAGATAAGAATGTCGTATCTTGCATCAAGGGAAACCGAACAACTTGGTGTATGAGTGCAAGGCATTCCGATTTTTAATATACCTCTTTCCTGCATCCTTGCGGTTCATCCAGCACAAGCATGAAGCGAGGAAATTGGTTGTGGTGTCCGCTTTTGCTCGCAATTCTAAACTGTTGTGCTTTCAGAGTTTTACATGCTGCAAATGTTAGCTATGATCATAGGGCGTTGGTTATCGACGGCAAACGCAGGATCTTGATATCCGGCTCCATTCATTATCCCAGGAGCACCCCAGAGGTGAAATTCTTGTTGTATTTCGCACAATTTTTTGTTTCTTCTTCTCTTGATCAAGTTGCTCCTGTATATGTGTCAACATTGAAAAATCATCGATGGAGTAACGTGCCTGCAGATGTGGCCAGACCTCATACAGAAAGCCAAGGATGGGGGTCTTGATGTCATTGAGACCTACGTCTTCTGGAACTTACACGAACCTATACAGAACCAAGTACTCTCTCTCTCTCTCTGTGTTTCATCTTTTTTTTTTCTTTCTCCTCGTTGTATTTATAGAAATGAAAAGCGACGCAAAGAAACACTGAAATCATAGCCGCTTATTTTTGTTCTTGTTCAGTACGATTTCCAAGGCAGAAAGGATCTGGTGAAGTTTGTGAAGACGGTGGCAGCGGTTGGTCTCTATGTCCATCTGAGAATTGGCCCTTACGTGTGCGCCGAATGGAACTACGGGTGAAACAAGCGAAGCTTCCTTCTGCTAATTCTCATAATAATGTGATCTTCGAATACATGTCCACTTTGCCTGCTAACACTCTTATCTGATTTGACGTTATAGGGGCTTTCCTCTCTGGTTGCATTTTGTTCCCGGTATCGAGTTCAGAACTGACAACCAGCCTTTTAAGGTAGGTGCTAATTTACTGACTGATGCTTCATAACTTGTGTGTTCCTTTTTAAAATTTTCAAGGATTACCCCATGTTCCGCTTCAGACGGAAATGCAGCGTTTTACAACAAAGATTGTAGATCTACTGAAGCAGGAGCAACTCTTTGCATCTCAAGGAGGACCCATCATATTAAGCCAGGTGCTTTTCTTTCGCTTTGTTGTTGTTTTTTTTGGTCCTCTTTTATTTGCTCATGTCTTCACTCTCAAGAATTCGTAAAAGAAAAAAGAATCACAGAAGAAAAATCCAAATCCATCAATTTTAGTGTCCTTTTCTTTTTCTTCATCCAATGATCAGGTCCTCTTTTTTTTTTACTGCTGTTTGGTCTCATAGCCTCAATCGATAGATGCATCTGTCTACGAGGAACTGCTTTCTGATTGCCACAAACGCATTTTGCAGATTGAAAACGAGTATGGGAATATCGAGTATGCGTATGGATCTGCTGGGAAGTCGTACATCAGTTGGGCAGCATCTATGGCCATAGCTGAAAATACAGGTGTTCCCTGGGTGATGTGCCAACAGGCAGATGCCCCTGATCCAATTGTGAGTCCCAAAAATTTCTGCCTTATTTGACCATGAGAAGGGGTTAAGTTATCTGTGCCGCCTTTAGTTTATGGTGTCGTGCGGGATTCTTTTGATGCACTTATCAAGTGCATATAGTCCCCAGTGCACTGTTTTCTTGTTTACTTTGGAATGGACTTTAGCCTTGCTACATCCGTTTCTTTATAACCGTGTGATGTGCTGTGACATCCTCCTTGCAGATCAACACTTGTAATGGGTTCTATTGTGATCAGTTCACTCCAAACTCCGTCCGAAAACCCAAGATATGGACGGAAAACTGGACTGGATGGTAACTTTTCCACTGTCTTTTTGGAGAAGATATAATTCTGCGTCTAAATAGCATATGCTCCTCTTTTCTAGAAATGTAGTAACTAGTATGATATAATTGCATGCCAAAGTCAAATTAAACATGATCTTTCTTGGCTTAAAACCATTATATCCACATTATTTCATGAATAAAAAGGTGACTTCTAGAATCCATAGAGCCATCAGGCTCTTGGTTTTTCAAAAACACGAATTAACATGAGCACCAAGGCTTGTGGCTGTCCCATACTTCACAGTGGCAGCAAAACTTTAAGGTATTACTTGCAGTAGCTAAAAAGAAAACTAACTAAAATTCTCTTCAGCGCTTTCATATTCTTACTTTGTATCCTTTCAACAACCTCAATATTCATTTATAGCATTGATTCAGGTTTCTAAATTTTGGTGGTCAAGTACCTTACAGACCAGTGGAGGACATAGCATTTGCTGTTGCTCGTTTTTTCCAGCGAGGAGGATCCTTCCAGAACTACTACATGGTACTTTTTCTTTGCCCCAGTTTTTCTCTTTCCTTTCCATTTTCAAGACAACTGGATGACTTACGCTCCTAAATCCATTTATTCATACAAGTGCTTCTAAATTAATTTGGTTCTATTTTTTTATCCTCTTGGCATTATATGGACTCTATGGAACGTTGTGACAAAACAGTATCAGGGTGGAACAAACTTTGGCCGTACTTCTGGTGGTCCTTTTATTGCCACAAGTTATGATTATGATGCTCCAATTGATGAGTACGGTGAGCATTATTGTTTTCGAAAAGAAAAAGTTTCCATTAATAGAAGAATATTTTGGTGCCAGGTCTACAATATCTAGAATACACTATATTATTGTTAACTGCACTTAATTGTTAGTGAATGATCTTCTAAATTTAATTATTTGCTCTTCCTACCTTAACAAATGGAAGTGCAAATAAGAATTTTCGCCTCTTAGCATGCCTTTCTTATGATATGTATAACTGAGGTTTTGGAATTTCAGAGTTGGTAGGCTTATAAAGGAAATACACTTAGAAGCTGCTTTCTAGATGCCTGTTGAAAAAATTGTGCATCTATTGCTGTTAAATAATTTAGACTTTATTTATATCCTTTTGTCACTGAAGATAGGTTAATGGAACTGAGCAAAATGTTCAGTTCTTTGCCAGAAGAGTATTGCAAACATTTCATTATATGAATATAATTTATACAATGTTTTTATCTTTTTGTTGCAGGTGTTGTTAGACAACCTAAATGGGGCCACCTTAAGGATTTACACTCATCCATTAAGCTGTGTGAAGATGCACTGGCTGCTGCAGATCCAATGTTTACTTCTTTAGGTCCAAATTTGGAGGTACTATTACTTTAGAATGTATGTTTAAGCCTATTTCTTGGCATGTGTGTTTCTATTTGGTAAATAAGAGAGTTATCTTTTTTTTTTTGAATAGTCCAAGGGAGACCGCACATTGGCTAGCCTCCCGTTGGTAAAACCCTTGAGGTCTCCCCCGGCCCATCGGGGAGTACACCCAGCTTCAACCTTACAACAAGGGACGTCACCTGTGAGTTTCGAACTTGTGACATCCCGTCAACTTGTTGACATTCACAAGTCGCCCCCTGCTCTATATTTTAAAACTTTGTTGACAATAGAAGACAAATCATAGATAAAAAATGTTGAATTTCTTCATCCCCATTAACTGTTGTGTAAAATGCAATTATGCATGACCAAATCATGCATAATAGGGTCCTTCTGTCCCTTCTCTGCCTGTCCTTTTTCTCCCCCACATTTCCCTGTCCACTCAATTCGTTTATGAAATCTTTTCTAGGATTTTTTTTTTAATCATTTAGTGTACAAATTTTTACGACACGTGTTCCTGTCTTGCAGTTGAGGACATAAGCCTTTTAGTGTCCTTATCTACAGCTTCAAATACCCTTCTAACTGGTCCATTATAAACATCTCCCACCGACAGGTTAGACAAGGATTCAGACATACACCCCCTTGGGCCCGTTATAAAGCATCTTGGAATGAAATAGAAGTTCTTTGTTAACTTGGAGTCTGACCCACCTTTGTAAGTGTTCTTACTATTTATTGTGACAATAAAAGTGCATTTGCACTGGAAAGGCATTTGATTATTTGAAGAGTAAGTTGCACGTGGCTATACTAGATGTACAATTTGAGGGGGAATAATAGTAGACAAGCTATGTCACATGGGTGCGGGTGCAGGGGTGCGGCACTTTCAAAACGCTTGGGTGCGTGGGTGCGGTAGGGGCAAAAATCTAAATATATATATATATATATACATATATATATATAATTTTGAAGTTTTAACAGTTAACATTGTCATAATATCATTCATCATGCATGCAATATATCAACCTAAATATCAATCAAATAAGTAAAGCAATTACATAAATAAACCTAAATATCAATTAAATAAGTAAAGCAGAAAAGAACTAAATTACATACTAAAGTATATCCTGATGAAGTAATGGATCTTAATAATTTTCTTCTTCATCATCAAATGCATCATTAGAAGAAATACTGGGCTCAGCTAAATCCATGTTTGTTATGTTGAAATCATGCTTTCCCTCAAAGTCACACTCTTTTGGGTTTACATCCCAAAATTTGGATGTTCCTTGTGTGCGTTACAAACCCAATTTGAAAATGTTAAATACAATACAAGTATATTTAAATAAAAAACTAAGAAATAATCAAATAACTAAGAGAGCAAATTAGTACCTGTATTCATCATTGGTTCGCGAAAGTAATCGAAGATTTGAATGAACATATACTAAATCGTCTGCACGCTTGCTGGTGAGTTTGTTTTTCTTCATGTTGTGAATTTGAGAATATGTGCTCCAATTTCTTTCACAACAAGTTGAACTAGCAGACTGCGATTGTAATAACTGGGGAAAATTCGACGATTTGGGCCTAGGGTCCGTTACCTGAATCCAAAAGAAATATAAATATGAGTATTAAAAAGTATATAGGTGATAGTAATATGTAATAAATGAATAACTAAAATTATTTTAAGAAAGTAATAATAAAAAAAAATATTTTTGATTAATTGGGGTTGGGTCCAAGGTTGGACCCAAATGAATTCAACCTATGGATCCACCAACCATTTTCGACTCGGACCCACGTTCATAGTGGATCCAGCGTCACGAGTCGTGGGGTTCGGACCTGGACCCAGGTGGCATTTTATAAAACCTCGTAATCCAAGACAGTATCAGGGTCCCCGTGTCCAATTTACAATCTTATTATTGTTATATATATATAGCCGTGTCCCAGTGTCCAAAATTTTTGAAATTGCTCCGCACCCGTGTCGCACCCATACCCGCACCCATGTGACATAGGAGTTACCCTTATTTATACACATGAGAGTGAGAGAGAGGAATAGAGGGACCTTGAAGAGACTCAAGGAGAGTCATTGGTGCTAGTCCAATGGCTCTATTTGTAGCCGTTGGACTAGCTCCAACGACTCTTAAACTAGTCAACAACAAAGTGTTGACTAGTTTGAGTCTAGTTCAAAATGAACTAGACAAACTAAAAATAAAAATAAAAACAAGAAAATATATATATATATATATATTATATAATTATATATATATACACTTATATGTATACACTTTTTAAGAAGAGGTTGAAATATTTTCAGAGGCTTCGGTTGAGGAAGATGCTTCTTTGAGAAGAGGTTGAAGTATTTTCATTAGTTGCGTCATAGATACGGGTGCATCTTGATTCCTTTGGTCTTTTGACTATTGTGATGAGCCGATTGAAGCAACTTTCTTTTCATCTGTTCTCTTTAATTTGGGGCATTAAGGCTTATAATGTCCCGATTCATGGCAGTGGTGACAAATCACTCTCTTTTTTGTCATAATCAATTGCCTTGCCTTCCGAAATGAGGCGGCTTATAGGTGCACATATTATTCTCTGGTCTAAACACTACTAAAACAAAATCATCTTCATTCTTTGGAGTATGCTTTTTTAGCCTATTCTCCTCAATAGTTAATTCCTCAATAGTGTCAACAATAGAGGAAACTCTTCCTCTATATAGAAGGGGCCGATTTGGTGGTTTCAAATTTCAGCCTCAAACCATTCACAAATTAGTAAAAGTGTTCCTTATCAAGTTGTTTTTGGCAAAGCTCGATATCATCGGGACAATGTCACTTTGGCTCAAGAAGAGCCATCTCTTCCTAAAGTTCAGACAACTCATTATAGTATTTTCTAATACTTTTGTCTCCTTGGGTCATAGTTCACACATTGTCTTCTAGATTACACACATGTGCAATACCCTTAAGGAAATACATATTTTTAAGGTATTTCCAAGCCTTATTGGCATGCCCAAACTTTGCAAGACTAGAGCATTTCTTGATATCTACGTTATTAATTAGCCAAAACATGATCTTGGCATGCCCCATCCTCAATTCTTTCTATTTTTTTTCTCATATGTAGTTAATACCTTAGTTTTCTCTCCTTCCGTGAGGGATACCTCTTTCTCATTTTCTATTTTTGTGAGGATTAGTTTTGATTCCGAATCAGAACCATCTACTAATCCCTTTTCCCAAATGTGGTGCTTCATAATTGAGCCCACATTACATAATTGGTATCATTTAGTTTTATGGGCATGATGGTGACTTTATCATTGTCATCCATTCTTACAAAGGTGAGAGAACGAAAAAAAGATGAAAAAGAAAGAAAGAGAAAAAGAAGAAAGAACAATAACACAATCACGGTTCCACGATCTTTGAGTGGAGTCAACGATCTCTTTGAGCCAACGAACCACTCCTTTCTTCAACTATGTAAACACAAAAATACTTGAATCACTGAAAATGAGAAAAGACAACTTCTTTCTTCAATGGCACAGAAGTCGAGGTAACAACTTTCCAAGATCTAAGAGCTTGCTAGTTCTTATACCATGTAATGAAATGAAGACCTTTAACAAAAGCACAAATGCTCGCAACAAGTGTCTATTAAAGACACATTAACCATAACCCACAAAAGGGCATAAATGAGAAGGCTAAATAGTAAAAATAATAATCTTTATTCCATTCACATAAAATGCTTAAAAAACATTGATACAATGAGAGGGGAGTTTACCCCTATTTCTACACATAAGAGAGAGGAAGAGAAGGGCCTTGAAGAGACTCAACTCCAACGACTTTATTTGTAGCCGTTGACTCCAATGGCTCTTAAACTAGTCAACAAGAAAGTGTTGACTAGTTTGAGTCTAGTTCAAAATGAACTAGATAAACTAAAAAGAAAAAGGAAAGAAAATATAAATATAAATATATATATATTATATATATATATACGCTTATATATACACACTTTTTACGGTAGGCGTTGCACCCATTGAAAATAAGATGAGAGAGAATCGTTTACGGTGGTTTGGACATATTCGACGTAGGCCTAACGATGCTCCAGTTAGAAGGATGGAGAAATGGGAAAATATATTAGTTAAAAGAGGTCGGGGTATGCCTAGGAAGACATGGATGGAGGTGATAAGAAAGGATATGAATGCTTTGAACCTCACCGAGGACATGGCATTGGATAGAAATGAATGGAGGAGAAGGATTCATGTGGAAGACCCATAATGATTTTCTTTGTTGGTTCATATCGCCGACCCCAATTGTTTTGGGATGAAGGCGTAGTTGTTGTTGTTGTTGTTGTATATACACACTTTTTAACACTAACCTTGCTTTATATCTCTCTAGACTTCCATTACTATTGGTTTTAACCTTGAACACCCATCTACTGGAAAAAAAATATCTTCTAGAGCTATGTGTATGAAGGCACTAGGTTCACAATGGATCGATATGTGCACAAAGGCAAGATGAACACTCACAAAGGAGCATACATGCACAAAGGCATGAAAAAATAATAAATCACTTTATTGATGAATGAGAGAACCTCTTACAAAAGGATGGATTTACAAGGGGGAAGACCCCATTATTTATAGGCAAAAAGAACCCAAGGAGGGGCTCCATATAGTCATTGGAGCGCCTGACCGTTGGAGGGTCCTATATGGTGGACCCCTCCAACCTTAAAATAAACAAAAAAAGGCATTAAAAAATGAATATGCGTGAAAGAGTGAAGTGACCATTTTACCCCTAGTGGGTATTTACAAAAGGATATATATATATATATATAAATAGATAGATACATATACATATATATAAAATACATATGTATATGTATATGTATCTCTCTCTCTATATATAAATATATATATGAGATACAATTTAACAACCCTCTCAAACTTAGGGGGAAGACCCCATTATTTATAGGCAAAAAGGAACCCAAGGAGGGGCTCCATATAGTCATTGGAGCTCCTCCGATGATCACATTTGTGACCATTGGAGGGTCCTATTGTTAGAAAATGACATATATATGTATATACTTGAATATATATATATATATTTATATATATATATATACATACTTTTCGTAATACAAGAGTATGTATATGTATATATATATGTATATAACTATATATTTAAAGTATATACTTATATTCTTGTAATACTTTTTTATTTATTTATTTTTGTAATTTTATTTCTTTCTTATTTTTTGTCTTTTTGTCAAACAGTCATAATTGACTAGAGCTGTTGGACTGTCAAAACAGCCAACAGCCTTTTTGTCAGGTTCTGTCAAACAGTCAAAATGTTGACTGTTTGAATAGAGTTGTTGGGCTACTCCCAACGGCTCTAATTAGAGCTGTTGGGAGTAGCCCAACAGCTATCCCAACAACTATTTTAATAGCTCCTCATGTAACCTCTCTATAAATAAGGGCATGCTGCCCATTGTAATTTATATACAAAGGTAGAGGGTTTTACCTCTTACATATTCAGATTCAAGTGCATTTATGCACTATTCTTATGTTTGTGTTGTGGAGCATTTTGTATGCTATTTTGGTTTACCATATTGGGTGAATGTATGTTTTGTCAAGTTGTTTGTAGACTTGATTGTGTGAAAGACTCTTTACATGGTATCAGAGCTTGGTGTATGATCAACCGTGCATTGGTGAGCTGCCTCGTAAAGCATGCCTTCTTTCTTTCGTGATTGGTGGTTCCTTTTTTTCTTTGGATTCATCATGGGTGAATTTTTTCCGCACAATACAAGCAACTCCAACTTCATTCCGCCATTCAAACTTGAAGGAAGCAACTATAACATTTGGGCGGGACACTTGGAGACATTCATCAAGGGTCAAGGTTTGTGGGGATTTGTAAGAGGTACTATTCTTGAACCCACTCCCAAAATTACATTAGGTGAAAATGACGTTGAGACTAGTCTTGAAGAAAAAAACAAAGCCATGGAAGAATACTACAAAAAATTAGATGAATGGGTAATGAAAAATGTCAAAATTCTTTCATGGATGCTTAGTGGAGTTGAGACAAAAATTGCCTCAAACCTTTTGTGTTACAAAAAGGCAAATGAAGCATGGGAATATCTTAGAGGTATGTTTACCGAAAAAGATATGGCTCACAAGTATTATCTCCAAGAAAAAGTTAGAAACATTAAACAAGGAGATAAGAATATAAGAGATTATTTTATGGAGTTATCTTCCATTTGGACCCAACTTGCCCAATTTGAACCCAAATGGGAAGGAAAGTGTATATAAATGCAGAGAGTTCAAGTTGAAGAAGAGAGACTTTTCGCTTTTCTCTATGGTTTGAGACCCGAGTTTGAACAAACAAGGGCCTCCTTGCTATCATCTTCATCACCTCCTCCTATTCATGAGATTCTCACTAAACTTAGTGGAGAAGAGATTACGCTAAACATGAGTAAAAATGTTAGTGTGCTTGCTACTTCTAGCAATGGTCAAGAAGAGTATTGCGCACTTGCCGCATCAAAACCAGGACACTATATCACGCCATATAAACCTCCTCATTTTAATAAGAATCGAGGAGAATAAAAAATCATTTGCCATAATTGTAATGAGCCTGGTCATATTAGGTCTCAATGTCCTAGATACAAATATAGGCCTCAAGAAAAGCGTGTTGCGGCTGCACCATCAAAACAAGATGAAGATACTTTGAATCTCAAAGACCTCACCAAATCATTATCTCAACTGACGGAGGCATTACAACCACTGCTTAAAGGATCTACCTCAGGAGCGGCCATTGCAACCTCTTCTACTCCTGGTATGTGCTCTTGGCTTCTTGATTCAGGAGCTTCTTTTCATATGACCCCACATAGATCTATACTATCCGAATGTCAACCTAATTCAAATGCATCATTTGTTTCCACTGCCGATGGTACTGCCTTGGAAATAGAGGGTGTTGGAATTTTTAAAAATGATTTGTCAAAACATAACAACTTTTATATTCCGAAAATAAGACTTATACCAAAACTTCATCTTAATCTACAATCTGTTTCTCAAATCTTGGATCATGGATATGATGTCATTTTCTCATCAAGTAAATGTTGGGTGCAGGATCGCCAGTCCGGGAAATTGATTGGGGAAGGTTCTAGGCAAGGAGATCTCTATTATATGGATTTCCTTTGTATTCCAAAGGAATCATTTTGCAACACTGCCCAAACAAAAGACATACGGACTTGGCATCATAGACTTGGGCATCCAAATATAAGAAAATTAAATTTTGTACCTATTACCAAGAATCTTTGTAAAGATAATTTTGAATGCAAAGAATGTTTACTTGGTAAAATGACAGTCTTGCCTTATGGTCAAAGAACTTTTTACTCCTCAATGCCTTTTGAATTAGTTCATTCGGATGTATGGGGTCCTGCTCCTGTAGCCTCTAAAGGCGGATTCTCCTACTATGTTGTGTTTATTGATGACTTCACTAGATATTGTTGGATTTACTTTCTTAAGTATAAATCATATGTATTTGCAACCTTCAAAACATTCCATAACATGATTAAAAATCAATTTGAAAGTAAACTCAAAATTCTCAGAACTGACTCTGGAGGAGAATACTTGTCAAATGAGTTTAAACAATTTTTAGAAAATGAAGGAATTTTACATCAAAGATCATGTCCTAGAACCCCACAACAAAATGGAGTTTCAGAAAGGAAACACAGACATATTATGGAAACTACAAGAACTCTTCTTATTGCTAAAAATGTTCCAAAAAATCTTTGGGCTGAAGCTGCATTAACCTCAATATATCTTATAAATAGGATGCCTTCCAAAACTTTATCTAATGAAATTCCTTTTGAAAAATTATTCAAATATCAACCTGACTATCAAAGACTGAGAATCTTTGGTTGTAAATGTTATGTTTTGAATGATAAAGGAGATAAACTATCTTCTAAAGCTATTTCCTGTGCGTTCATTGGTTATTCAGAAACACAAAAATGATTTAAATGTTATGATACCAAAAATGATAAACTTCTCATTTCAAGGAATGTTAATTTTGTTGAAAATGAAAGTGGATTTGAAGAAAACATGTCGGAAGACATAAACTCTGATTATTCTTTCTTGTTCAAACTATTGTCTAATGATGAAAATATTTATGTAGAACCTCTTATTGAAAATAGAACAATAGTTGAACCAATAGTATACACTAGAAGAAATCAAAATGCATTCAATGAAAGTGTAAATCAAAGTAATCATGAAGCATCAGAAATTCCTTCAGAACAAACCACTATTCGTAGATCAGAACGAACCTCAAGAATCCCAAATAAATTTGTGTCTTATGATTCATTCTCTCCTAAACATAGAGCATGTCTTATAGCTATCCACTCATATTTTGAACCCTCATGTTACAATGAAGCAAAAAATTTACCTGAATGGATAAAAGCTATGCACATAGAATTAGAAGCTCTTAAAGATGCTAATACTTGGGAAATTCTGGATTTACCTATAGGAAAAAAGACAATAGGTTGTAGATGGGTTTTTAAAGTAAAAACCAAAAGTGATGGATCCTTGGAAAGGCATAAAGCCAGATTAGTTGCCAAAGGATATTCTCAAGAATACGGAGTAGATTACGAAGAAATTTTTGCTCCTGTTGCCAGGATGACCACTGTTCGAATGCTTGTAGCTATTTCAGCTATTAAAAATTGGAATATATTTCAAATGGATGTTAAAAATGCATTTTTAAATGAGAATCTCAATGAGGAAGTATATATGGATATTCCACCTGGATTAATAATTCCTTCAGGTAAAGTGCTTAAATTAAAAAAGGCATTATATGGCCTCAAACAAGCACCTAAAGCTTGGTTTGATACTTTTAACAATGTTATTACAAGGTATGGTTTTAAACCATGCTATACTGATACAACTTTGTTTATCAAGAACTCTTCTGCTGGTATTATAATTTTACTTTTATATGTTGATGATATGTTAATTACAGGTAATGACAATGAGGGAATCAAGAAAGTAAAACAATTTTTGAAAAATTCTTTTGAAATGACAGATCTTGGGTTTTTAACATACTTTCTTGGTATAGAAGTTTCATACTCTAACCGAAGATACATATTGTCACAAATAAAGTTTGCTTCAGATATTATTGACAGGTCAGGACTTTCAGATGATAAAGTTGTTGATACTTCAGAGATTGTTGGAATGAAAATGCGAGCCGATGATGGAGTTCCTTTGGACAATCCAACTCCCTTCAGACAGCTAGTGGGATCTTTTATGTATTTAAGTATTACAAGACCAGACATAGCCCATGCTGTACATATAGCCAGTCAATTTCAACATGCTCCAACATCAGCTCATATGAGTACAGTCATGAGAATTATTAAATACATCAGAGGCACTATAAATAAGGGAGTCTTTCTGTCCTCTTCTTCCTCCTTAGATCTTATTGCATATTCTGATGCTGATTGGGGAGGAGATCCAAATAACAGGCGCTCAACAACTGTTTTGGAGCAAAAGGAAAACTTTCGACTTATTTTTTATGAAATATATCCAGGTGTATCGAGAGTAGCTATCAATAAAGATTAGGTAGTATCTACTCCCAGATCTAGAGGCAGCTGGGGCAGGTCCCCATACATCAGAACATATTACCTCAAAAGGCTTTGAAGCTCTCTTATTAATAGAATGAAAAGGCAATACATGACTTTTGCATAAAGGACAACTGGAACACTTCTGACTTTTCTCATCCACATTGAGACTTTCTTTTGGAATGAGATTATTAGAAACAAGTTTTTCAATAAAATAACTCCCACAATGTCCTAATCGACTATGCCATAAGGAAGGCTTATTACATTCAGAAATACTAAAAACATTTGCTGAAGAGAAGGAACACGACTCTAATGAAGGCTTCGAATCCAGATGAATAGGGCGGATGGGATGACATAGAGCTTCTTTAAAGACATACATATTGCCTCGTCTCTTTCCTTCAGCGAATGTTTCCCTCATGCGAAGGTCCTTGACCTGCACAGAGAAGGGAGTGAATTCGACTGAAGCATGATTATCATCAACAAGCTTAGAAACAAAGACAATATTTTTCTTGATATTTGGAACATGAAGGACATTAGTAAGTTCAAGAGTAGAATGCGACATGGGAATGACAGATTTTCCAACATGAGAAACAAGATGATAGGATTCATCTCCAGTGACAATTTTACTTTTGCCAAAATAAAGGAAGCAAGTGGGGATTGACCCTTGTCCCTTAGTGTGAGTCAAGATATTTGGAGTGGGAAGCAATCTACGTCCTCTGTGTCCATTTCTCCCTTGCCCCCCTCGCCCTCGTCTCGACCATAAGTCACTCCTGTGGCAAAAACTTCTTGGGAATTTGCATGAGCATGTGTTTCTTCATAAAATCCCTTCAAAGTCATTTCATACTGAATCAATTTAGCTCACAACTCATCAACAATAGGAAGACACAATAGTGAAGTAACGATCATATTATAGTCGGGTCGTAATCCACTGAGAGTTTGTTGCACCATATCACTGTCACTCACGACACATCCTATAACTGCAAGTTGGTCTGTGATAGTCTTCATCTTGTTGAGATATTCCATGATGGTCATGAAATCTTTTCTCAGTTGCTGAAATTCCCTCTTGAGAAAAACCATCCTCGCCTGTGAAACTTGTGAATACGTCTGAACCAACTTCTCCCAAAGTTGCAGGGCTGTACAATTGTCGAGGATTGCAACAAGAACCTCTTGAGACAAGGTAGAAGTGATGTATGCAACTACTGATTGATCTTTCCTTTCCCAGTTGAGATATTCTGCATTTTTGACATACACAATTGAACTCACCCCTTTATCATCTTTCTCTTCTCTCGTAACAAATTCTAGCGGGACTGGAGTGGTTCCATCCAGGTGACCTAAGAGACCTTGGCTCCTTATAAAAGGTATGATTTGTCTCTTCCAAATCAAGAAGTTTGAGGTGGTTAACTTTTCTGAAACAAGTTGATTGAGGAAACTTGAAAAAAGACTCGATTGAGAATAATGAGAATCCATGGAGGAAAAGGAATTGAACAAGGATATTCGAGTGTTCACGGAGTGCCCAGTCTACTGTCAAAAAGGTTAGCTCGTCGCACCCTTTTTTTTTTAGCTGCGCAACCTTTGAGAAACTAGCAATTAGAGACTGTCAGATTCAAAAAGAGATCAGATCTGATTTTTCCCTTTCCTTTTTTTTATAAAATTGAGATTGATAGGAATTTCTCACACGTTGAACAAAAGTTGAAACTAATTGTGTTTTTAGATCTGGACAAAAACAGATGAAGATAACCTTGATAGACAACTGTTAATTGAGTACCAGTTGTGACAGTGAGAAGAAAATAGGCTGAAAGGAGGAGACACTTGGTAGAAATGAAAGCAAATTAAAAAAAAAATCTGCTGTCAAATATCATATCTGAACAACAAAAGTTTGATTCCAGTCCAGGTGGCAGAAGGATGCGCAAGGAGAAGTGCTCCAGATCTGGTGCAAAAGCAATCAGATCTGAATATGCTAGACGAATAAGAAAATGGGTTGACTTTAGGGTTTCATGCGAAACAATAGATTCACGTGAGACGAGATTTTTTTTTTTTGAGATTCACGATTCAGGTATTCACGCGAAACAATAGATTCACATGAGACAAGTTTTTTTTTTGAGATTCACGATTCACGTGATGACTTAGAGATTCACGTGAGATGTGAATCCTTCAGGAAAGAAACAAAAAGAGAGATGAAGAGAGATGAGGTAGATCGAAAGTGAAGAAAACGAGAGAAATGGAGAGATCTCAAACCTTGGTGGCACCTTTTGGAAGCCCCCTTCAAGCCCTAAGTGGATCTTTGCTCTGATACCATGTTAGAATCTCCTCTTGAGCCTGTGTTGAGAAAAGAGAAAGGAATAGAAGAAGGGTCTGCGGCTGTCACGATTTCAATCATGAAATCGTGACCTAAAGACTGTATTAATATGTTTGAGTGTACATTGTGGGTTCGGGTCTGGTATAATATCCAGACCCAGAATGAAAAAGAAGTATACAAAGCTATACATAAATGGACTCGGGTCTGGTATAAGATCCAGACCCGACTCGGGTCTGGTATAAGATCTAGACCCGAAACACACACACACTTTTTCACTGGCCTGTCAGGCCTGGGCATCTCGTTTAGGCCCATCCATTTGTTGGCTGGACATGGTATTTAAAAAGAACACTGACAAAAAAAACATATATTTAAACTTTTCAGTGGGCTGGCTGTCAGCCCAGCCGGACCAGTTTCAGTTGGGATGATATAGGGTCTGTCAGGCCCCAGTCGAACCCGGTTCGACTGGGCAAAACAGGGCCTGCCAGGCCCATCCGAACTCGGTTCGGCTGGGGCTGGGCCAGGTGTGATCATCGCAAAATTTTTCCTCTCTTGTGGTTTCTCTCTGTTCCTTCTATTTTCCTTTCTAACCTCTATTTCTCCTTTTTGAAGGAAAAAAATAAAAGACAGAAAAGAAGAGAGAAGAGAAAAGAAAAGAAGAGAAAGAGAAACTCTTTTGCGGGGTCTAACTTGACCTTAATTTTGAAGATATTTAAGAAAATAACTCGCCTTCATTTTGAAAATATTGCGGGAAAAATTGGGAGATGGGGCTTGCTCGTCGGTACGAGGTTCGACCGTTCCTGGCGCCTTTACCAGGGGTAATCGAACCAAGGGTCGAATCTATGCCTTTTTGCTTTGCCTAAATATTATCTAAGAATTTATCCTAAATATAAAATGCACAGAGAATCATGCTTGTGCAATGTAATTGCAAAAACGTATGCTTTTGAGAAAACATTTTTTTGGAAATCTGAGATTTTTCAAGTGAAAATGTGATGATGGAATGAAGAAATGATTTCTGAGTAGTTTAAATTTAACTTAGAACTTGAGATAAATCAGGAAAGATATGTGAAGTTCTAAGCTTTTTTGAAATAATTAGAGTGGGGAAATAAACCTTGGTTTTGAAAAGAGTGATTTGAAGCTGAGATAAAGGAAAGAGAAGTGAAGTTCTAAAGTCAGAAATGGACTTTGATTTTGAATTTTAAACTTGGATTTAAGGGAGGAAATGAATATTTGTGATGGAATTGAATTCTAGATTCGGAGTTTTGAGATCAGAACGAGATTTGAGAAATCCAAATAGAATTGAGAAATGGAATTGCTTTTTGGAATTTTGGGAATCAAGATAAACTTGGATTTGAAATCTGGCATCCTAAATGGATTTGGACCCGAAGTCTGAGATCCAAGAGGAAGTTGAATTCTGGATTTTAGAAATTAAAATGGGATTGAATCTGAAGTCTAAGATCCGAGATGGAATTGAATTCTGGATCCTAAATGAAATTTGGATCTGAAGTCTGAGATCCAAGATGGAATTAGGATCTGGATCCTAAAAATGAATTTTGGATCTGAAGTTTGAGATCCAAGAGTGGAAATTGCATTGGGAAATCTGGATCCAAGTTGGGATTGGGTTCTAACTTTGGATTTCGGATTTTGAAAGTCCAAATGGGACTTTTGAATATGGGTCTGGGTTTTGAAAACCCAGATTGAATCTAAAACTTTAGGAAAAATCGAATTTTGAGACTTCAGAATCAATCTCAAACTTTGATTTTGAATTGAGAAGCATTTTGAATATAAAGAATAATTTTGAATTTTAAATCAGAATATGAATCAGAAAACTTCAAAGTTGAATTGAACTTCGAAGTTTGAATTTTGATTAGGAAATTGAAATTTTGAATATAAGATGATTTTGAAATTTCAAAGTCAAATTGGACTTTGAAATTGAATTTTGAATCTTGGAATGGGATAGAATTGAATTTTAAATAAGAATTGATCTGAGAAAATGACGAAAATACTCAAAATCACTTAGAGTTTTTGAAAGGAAAATTTGAAAATATGATGCAATTCTATCCTAAATGATGAATGAAAAAGAATTTTGAAAACCTTATTTCATTCTTTAAGTGAATTAAGAATAATATTGAAGATGTAATACATCCCTGACTATGGTCATTGAATGTATTATATAATAATCACATTTAAATTCAAGTGAAGAATAAAATACATTTTTGGTGCTTTTATAGAGTTTTAAAATAAAATTAATTCTCAATATATCCTGACTATGGCCATTGATATATGTATTGAATCAATTTTAAACTAAACTCTGATAAAAGAGGAAAATATTTAAAGAAAATATGATGAATTTTGAAAAGGATCCAGTGTGGATCCAATGTTATTCCATAAAAGATGAAAATCCTAAGTTTTGTTTACATCCTGACTATGGCCATTGATGTAAATCATCAACTTAGGATTAATCACCTTTTATAAAATGGTGCACGTGCCATTCGTGGTCCCATTTGTGAAATTTTTGAGAAATAAGATGAAAAATGATATGAAACAGATAATTTATATGCTCATATATTCTATCTAGAACTCGAAATGTAAAGAATTCTCATTAATAGCTAGCTTATTACAATGAGAATTGACATGATAGAATCCTAATCTTAAGGGAAAATCAACATTTTCCAGAGATTCCTGCAAAAACAGTTGGTTAGTATGAAAGTAGAAGAGAATATCACCTTGATTTCAAAGATGCAAAATGAGATGCTCATATGCCACGATTTTTATGATTCAAGATGTGAGAAGTGATATATATGTACCTACATACATATATATACACATTACATATGACATACAGGCAACATAGGTGGATCAGAGTGATGTTGATGGTGTACATTAATGTCATAGAGTATGGGATGTATATAGGTAGCTATAGCAGAAAATGGATGCAGAAAGATAAGTGTTGTGGTTAGATGTAATAAGGTAATGAAAATGGTGACATGTACAGCTGTATGTTCCTAAGTGAGCAAGTACCGAGACAAATGTTACATAGCAGGAATAATGAGTGACACCTACACCATGTTGGGGCTGACAGGTGAAAAGATGAAGACAGTAAAAAAAATGTTTTACCTGGCATCCAGACAACAGGTCGGAAAGAATTTATAGCAGTAATACCACTAAATTTTCTTTTCTGCAGCCGCAGGAGGTTTGCAATGAGCAAATCGGTTTCTCTTTATCTCCCCTGATGATCTGATGTCACCTTTCAATTTTGGATCATCTAAGGTGTTAATTTACTGTTTGCTGTATTCCCAGAAACCCGAGTTAAATGTTGTCAAAATGCACGGCAACAGGCAAAGTAGTAATGATAACAAAAAAAAAAAATAACATCCCTCCACAAACGATCAATACAGGCCATGCCTTTCCGATATCAACCATATATCATTTCAGGACAGTTGATAGAGAGTTGATCATGCTGTGAAACAGATTTCTCCATTTCAGTCTTCTCATTGATATCTATTCCACCCATCTACTGCCTCAAGGATTCATTTGAAGTATTTATAAGCTGTCAGCTTCAGAAAACATCAATATTAAGGAATGTAACAGGGTAACATGGAGTGCTGGAACTGGATCTAACAGTGCTGGAACTGGATCTAACAGGAAATTCTGTGAAATGAAGATAGAGAGAGTGCACCATGTCAATCGATATGCAATGATCATATCTAACGAGATGCTGTGGCAGGTGTAGTGAATAGTGTTGAGATGGCATGCTAAAAACACTATTGCTGTGAAAACTGTATGAGCATGATGATATAATGCAGTGGTTGTGACATGGAAATGCAAAACCCAGATGAGTATGCCAACAGACGACTAATTAATGGATTATGTAGGTGTAGTAAGACATGAATGAACTGCAATGTGATGAAAGGTGTGGTGGTGGAGATTACTCAGAACTTACAGAGAGATCTAAATAAAGCTTCATGGTGCAACAAGAACATATTTTACAGTAAATAGAGGAAACAAAATCTGCTAATTATACTTCAGTTGAGAGGAAACAATACTAACCTTTTATGTCATGACCTATCACTTGGAATTTTGCAGAGATGAGCTGTTGTACCTGTCCTTAACCACTTCTCATTTCAACCTCTTCATGTCCATCCAGCTAAATGATTGTCCCCAACGCTGCTGTAGAGAGTTTTGTAGGTGTTTCCAGCAGAATCAAGGCCATCAGTTCCCTCACAGATCGTGTGGCTTATTCTGACCATCTCAACAATACCACTTGCGTTGTCACTAACAGGACCATAAGCATCAACGGCAAAAAAAACCAGTGGCAATTGGTCTGAGTATTCCAAGGGCAACCATTGCAGTCTCGTACATAGCAGCAAGGCTAAAACTCACAAAGATGCTCATAGCAATAGCAAAAATTGGGATAATGACAGACTTGTATCCCAAAGGCAAGGCCAAAAATAACATTTGTTGCAGCTCTGGTCCTGCAAAAATCTGCAACATCTTGCACAGGACTATACACATTGCTGGTGTAATATTCAGTTACAAATCCAATAACAAGACCAGACCATAAATCGATGGCAACACATAAGAAAAGTTACCAATTCCTCACAATCTCCTGAATTCCGAAACTGAAAATTGTGGAGGTTAATCCAATGCATCACATACTAAAGTATCCTGTTCTTACATTGATTTAAAAAAAAAAAGTAAATTAAATAGCAAAGCTAGATGAAGTTAATCTAAGTAAGTGGATATATCAAAGTGACAAACATATCCAATCAATAATACTTAGAAATCCCATGGATGGCAGGAAAACATATGCCAAAGGAGGGGAAAAGGATTAATGACAGAATGACGAACTTATGTTGCTAAAATACAAGGGCACAAGTTAATGCTGATGGATGTTATGGGGATAACACAGACAAGTATATGCACAGGAATACAATTAACGTAAGTGAAAAAGAAAAAAAAAAGGTGCCGTGGGTGCATATGGTTAATTGCTGTAATAGGTATCAACTGGAGCAGGAACTTAAGGAAATGAGTCCATTCAAGCATTCCACGCTAAGTTTCAGCAAATATCTGATGATATCCCATAGCAAATGTAGCAAGGGTGAAAACTGCACAGGTTTCAAGAATTATGATAATGAAGTCAGAGACCAGCAGCAGGTTGTCAACTTCCTAATGGCACTCTATCATGAGTTTGTCAATGTCGGTAATAACATCATCGTCCTTTCCCCTACCTTAGTTTAGACATTAGCAAAGTTGTTGGCAGAAGACACTAAGATCAAGTTTCTCAGCTCACAGTCTATAAAGGAGGCAGTACTTGCAGTAGCCCGACAGACGAGAGGTAGAGGAGGTGGTATATCTGGAGGCACCAACAATTGTCTGACATCTCCAGGCTTCTTGCAGATATAACAATAGGAATTTCTCTGCCTTGATTATTTACAATGAGAGGTGTGTTAGGCAATGGCAATAGACCACAACCTCCCTAGTTTCCTCCATGGCCTCTACCACCCCGTTGGCCACCTCTTCCTCTTCCACGAAATACTCCATAAGCAAGAACCTCATGTGAGTCCCTTGAACCAGTAGAAGACTCTTCAGCCACACAGTTTAGAGACATTTCATAATGAAGCAGTTTCCCTTTAAGATCATCAAAAGAGGAAGGTAACTCTATTTAAAATGTAAAAAATTGTAACATATATATATATTTATTAATAATATTATATTATATTATTATTATATATTTTTTAGTATAGTTTTTATTTTTTTTATTTTATTCTTTTTATATATCTAGTTCAATGTGAACTAAATATATAATCTAGTCAAGTTTTAACAAGAACTTGACTAAGTTGTAGCCGTTGGACTCTATTCCAACTGCTACAATAAGAGCCGCTCTTTTTGGGAGAGCTCAAAGTAAGCTCTCCCCATTCCAATCCTTTTGTATAAATAGGGGTGAACCCCTCCATTGTAAAATACTTGAATGCTTCTTGAGCATTTTTTTATTATCAATAAAGATTTATTTATTTATTGTTGTGATCTTCCTTTTATACCCTTTTATGGGTTTGCTTGAAGTGTCTTTATAAACATTCTTTTGGTGGATTCAAGTGCATTTGTGGAAGACCACCATTTCATTACATGGTATCCGAGCCGTGAAGATCGTAAATCTTGAAGAGCTTCTGCCTCGTTTTCCGTGCCTCACTTGCAAAAGGTGTTTCATCACTTTGTTCTTGGCTCAAGAAGATTCACTGAAGAAAGAAGGCTATTGAGGAACCTCTTTTACTACAAAAATTTGTATTTCATCATCTCTCTTATTCTATTTTCTCCTCTTTTCTCTTTCTCTTCTCTCATCTAATTCTTTCTCACCCTTGTAAATATGGATGACAATAATAAGATCACCACCATGTTAAGATATATATATATATATATATATATATATATATATATATATATATATATCAGCATATATATCTTTGTGTAAACCGGGTATTTCGGTCATTTCCTGTAATAGGCGTCAGCCCATTAGGGGCTGACTAACGTTCTTTTTTGTTTTTTAATTTCTGCTTTTTCAGCTGAAGGTTCAGCTTTATCAGTGATGGGACAGCTCCAACTAGCTGTTGGAGCTGCCCCCTCTTGGCCATTTGCTTTATAAAAAGGCCTTGAAGGCCATTGTAATTCTTATCTCTTGGAGAGTTTCTCCACTCAATAATATTTATATTTTGACCCTTGTGTGGGTGGTTTGTATTATTCAATCAAGTATTCTACTTGATTGAAGTGTGTTCTTGTTTGTCTATAAGCGACGTCCTTGGGTTTAGCTCATTTCATTACATGGTATCAGAGCTTTGGTGCTCCAAAAGCAATCTTTTAAGAGAGAGATCTTGATAATATCAAGAGGATCGTGTGCTTGACGAGTACAACAAATTGCGGATTGTTGCATCGGAAAGCGCACCATCTTTCAAGCAATTATGTATTACATTCATTTCCTATCTCTTCTCTTTTTTCGCTCTTTATCTCTTTTCTCCTCATTGTAAAAGAATGGAGAATGAAAGAGAAGTAATAGTCTCCATTACCGTACGCTTAAATGATACAAACTATGTGATGTGGGCATCCATAGTAAAACACAAAATATGAAAAAAGAGACTATGGGGTTTGGTGGATGGCTTCTAAAAGGAACCTAAACCCATTCTTACTAAAATTGAGAATGGAAAAGAAGTTTCCCTTCAAGGAGAGGAAATGGCTAAAGTCATTTTCGATTATGAAAAAAGATGGAAAGAATGGAGGATGGGTCATTCTAAGATTATTGGAAGGCTCATTAATAGTGTGGATATTCATAAATGTTTCAGCTTAGCGAAATTTGATTTCGCTAGTGATGCATGAAAATATCTTAAAGACATGTATAGTCTTAAAGATATTGCCCACATATACAATGTTCAAAATAAGGTGAGAACAATGACTCAAAGAGAGATAAGTATTAGAGAATATTACAATGCACTCTCTTCTTTGTGATGAATTGGCTCCTCTTAACCCAAAATGACATTGTCCTCAAAATGTAGAACTCTGTGAAAACCAAATTAAAATGAAGCATTTCTACCAATTTATGAATGAGCTTAGGCTTGAATTTGAGGGAACTAAGTTGGCTCTCCTTCATAGAGGAGTTGTGCCATCCATAGTCAAAATTCTTGAGGAATTGGCTATGAAAGAAAATAGATTAAAGAAGTCATCCACATCAAAGGATGAAGAAACCGTGCTTGCTATGTCAAAGCCCGGTAATCACAAAAACCCCAACAACTATGAAAAGAGCGACAAAAGGAGTGATCATGGGTACAAAAGGGTGGTAAAATCATATGCAACCATTGTTATGAATCGGGACACATCAAACCCTTTTGTCCAAAAAGAAAGAAAGAAGATCACTGAGATGATAAGAGAGTTACTTTCGTTGAAATAAGTGATGTAGACGACTCCAAATTCATCGGCTCACTATCCTTGGCTCAACTAATGGAGGCGCTACAACCAATGTTCAAAACTCAAGCCTCTTCCTTCTTGGGGGTGGCCGTATCCACAAATGGTGACCCTGGTAAGACTTTTTGGATCTTAGATTCTGGTGCTTCTTTTCATATGACTCCAAATGAGTCCATATTATGTGAATGTCACTTTAACCCAAAAAACTGATGTTTCAACCGTCGATGGAACATCCTTAAAAATTAAAAGTCTTGAGATTTTTTAAAAACAACCAAACTTTCACATACCAAATATTAGAGTTGTGCCAAAATTAAATTTGAATCTTTTATCCGTTTTACAAATTGCGGACCATGGTTGCGAAATATTATTTTCATCTAATGATTGTTTAATACAGGATCTCCACTCTGGGAAGCCGATTAGGCAAGGCCATAGAAGAGGAGATCTCTATGTGATGGACAATCTTTAGTTATCAAAACAATCTTTTTGTAATTTTGTGAAAAAGAAAGATATAGAAAATTGGTACAACAGACTAGGACATCCTAGTGTATTCAAATTATAGTTGTTTTCATTTCTTACTAGTTATAAAGAAAAGGATTTGGTTTATGAAGATTGTATTCTTGGAAAATGAAGACTTTACCCTTTGAGCAAAGACACTTTATATCCAAAAATTCATTTGAATTAGTACATTCGGACGTATGGGGACCGACTCCAGTTGTATCCAAAGGCGGGGTATCATACTATGTTGTGTTTGTAGATGACTATAGTAGACATTCTTGGATCTTTTTTCTTAAGCAAAAGACAGAAGTATTTGATTCCTTTAAAATTTTTTATTACTATGTAAAGACTCAATTCAAAACCAAAATTCAAATTTTTAGATCCGACTCCAGGGGGAATTTGTATCAAAAGAATTAAAAAAAAATCTTGATTTAAATGGGATTATTCATCAAAAATCTTGCCCATACATTCTTCAACAAAATGGACTAGCTGAAAGAAAGCATAGACATATTGTTGAGACCACTAGAATACTCCTTATATCAAGACATGTTCCAAATATGTTTTGGGCCGAAGCTGCTCTTACGACAGTCTATTTAATAAATAAAATGCTCTAAAAAAATATTGAAAATATATCCCCTATTGAAAAATTGTTTGAAAAATCTCACGATTATAAAAGGTTAAGAGTCTTTGAATATAAATGTTTTATTCTTACCCATAAGAATGACAAACATTTCCCAAAAGCAATCCCTTGTGTCTTTTTAGGCTATGCCGAAAATCAAAAGGGATATAGATGTTATGACATAGAAAGGAACAAATTATATGTTTCACGAAATGTTACTTTTCTTGAAAATGAAAATGGTTTTTGCAAAGAAAAGATCCAAGAGAACAAGTCACGGTAATCCACCAATACCATCCACATTGCATACTCATAAAACTCACTTACCACCTCTAATATCCACCAAGAAAAGTCCTCAAATCTCTCTTGATACAATGCATTGTCCACCCAAATCACTTCTGATAGTCTTAATAATAAAAAATTACCAAAAACATACATGATTTGAGAGAGAAACATCCGATAAGGATGGATTGCTCAGATTTCCCAAAACAAAACTTATTCCTCACGATATTCAGAAAATATGAGAAAAATCCTAGAAATTTCAAATCTCACCTGATTTTTGCAATTCTTGATTCATTGGGTTCCTAAAATCAAGCTCTAACCGATCATAACCTTTATCTCCTCAAATCTCTTTGATTGTACTGAGGTGTTGATGCCATCCAACAAAGAACACACAAACCAAGGGAGGCAATCTGCAGACCAGGATGAAGCCTTCCTCTGTTCAGAACTCACTCTCTCAATCTCCTTTTGCTTAGATATGGCTCTGATACCATATCAAGACAAGAGCAAGAAAAAAGAAGGGAGCATAGAGAGACAATCTCAAAGAAAGCTTCATTCAAATAAGAAGAGAAATAACTACATCAATATAAGGGGTCGGCCCCTCTTTCTAACACATTCTGAAAAGAAAGACAAAATGACAAAAGTGCTACCCCTATAAATAATGAAATATACAAAGAGGGGGTAAAACACAAGTAAAGCAATACACTATGATGCATTTCTCAACACTTGCATTGTGTTTTTCTGTAGTGTACATATTTTTAGGATTTTGGATGATTGTCAGCAGTATTTTTCATTTGAAACAAATGTGTCTAATGAGTATTAGGTCCCTAGTGAATAAAGTGGCTCTATTATCACGCTTTAGAACTACATGTGGTTTGTACACAAATTTCTCTCATCCTTTTTTGTAACTTTTTCTTCTCTGCATGTACTTCCTTTTTCTCCTCTCTCTTCATGGAACAAGGAACTATATGTACATGAACACACACATGCACTCATAGATACATTTATTATGTATATATGTACATATGAACACATGCATGCATGTATATGTGTGTATAGGGCTGTCAAGGGGTCAGGTTTGTATTGGGTACCCGGCCCGACCTGAACCCGAATTTCTGTGCATGGGCATAAAAAACACCAACCCGAATAATATTGGGGTCGAACCTGAACCCAACCTGAACAGTATGCAGGCTGGGTTTGGGTCATGATTTTTGCCGGGTACCCAACCCGACCTAGCTTTTTTGCCAGGTACCTGACCCAACCAGAGTATTTTATATGTATTTTTAATAAAAATAAATTTCTGAAATTATGCGGGTCCAGGTCTGGTATTTCATTGCTGTGACCCAACAAAACCCGAACCGGAACCAGAACCAGAACCCAAGAATTTGTTATTTGGGCGGGTTTGGCTATAACCTAATGGGTCGGGTACCTGACCTGTTGACAGCCCTATGTGTGTATACAGAAAAAGGGAAAGAATTAAATTAGGTTGGATTTTAGAGTTGGATGATTGGCTGATGTGGACTGAAGCTGTGATGGATTGGGTGAATTGGAGGATTTGGTGGGCTCCTGTTTAAACTTGTGTGCATTTGATTTGGGAGATAGGACCTAGGTGATTGAATACAAGTGTGCTTGATCTAGGAGCCCATGTGGGGCAGATTTAGATCACTGGATAAAATCAAAATGCATCAAATCAGGTTTCTGTTTGTTCCATTCAATGATAGAGTGCCTAGAACCATAGGTGATCATTTAGAGGATCTGCCGGATATATCAGAAAAAGTTGAATCTGCAATGTTATTGTGTTTCTCAATCAGAACTCAGACAAATTATTTAAATCCACTTACATACTTATACGGGATCCTTGCCAAGTTTGAGTAGACATATTTTAAATGGAAGCAACTGAGCCTGTTCATCAAGGATTCAAGATATGACGCAATAATTTATGCTCTTGATATAATATGCAATGATTGACACTCATAGAACGTAAGGCGATTGTTTGAATCATATCATGCATAAAGGCAACACTGTTGGTTCTGATCTTTAACATCTCTCACAATTGGGCTGAAGATTATTACCAAGACTGGGTAGCATCCTTTGTACAACATTAGCATGTATAAAAGATAGCCATGTATTACAAAAATAACTTTACATGATTATGAATGGAAATGGAGCAACTTCAGCAAGCCAATAACAATATCGGAGATGGATTACAAGGGAGGTCATATATCTAGATGAGAACAAAAATTCAAGATTCGGCATTTCCAATCTCACTCCAAAGTTCCAAACTGAAAAAATAAGGCAATAAGTGATCTGCAACTTGCATCCAGGTCAAGCTCAATCTGGTATAGACTCGAGGAGATACCAAGACCAAACTCCTATTAGTGGCTCATTTTAGGTCCCTTTCTGCTCTTTTTTTTTTCCTTCATGACGATTTAAATAACTGATGATTACCTGAACATTTGTCTGGAAGAACCAGCAAAATTTGATTTGTTATTTACATTTAGTACATTTATGCATTTCATTTCATATAAAAAATCCATGGATTTTTTGGAAAAAATTCTACCTCTTCTTTTTCCAGAAAGTTTCATGATTACTGTATGTATTGTATGTCATTCTCTCACATTCCATTGTATTTTGCCTCTTAATTTCAGGCACATGTGTACAGAGCAGGGCCAGATAAATGTGCTGCTTTTCTTGCTAATGTGGGCACCCAATCTGATCAGATTGTAAATTTCAATGGAAATTCCTATCATTTACCATCTTGGTCTGTCATCATCCTACCAGACTGCAAGAATGTGGCGTTTAACAGTGCAAAGGTTTGGTTTGGCACTTCTCATTAAACCATTGCAACTCATGTGAGAAATGAGATTGCTTATCTAGAGTTATACCAGTAGTCATTGCTATGTAAGCTATCATATTTTGTACATTGTTGCATCAGATATGTGTAACATGCATGATTTATGTGATCAACAGCCACAACCAGTAATACTTGTGAAAATTGTATAGACTAACCAGTGGTAAAATGCTTTTCGGATGTAATGTTGTAGAGATGACAGCATGCAAGAATATCTATGCAATAGGATGGATGAGTTATGCTGATAAAAAGGAAAAACCACCTTCCATGAAAAAAGAGTACAAAGGTAGATGACAGTCATATTAGAATGGTTCATCCCTGTAGAAGGGTAACAGGCTGGTCATGGTATTTAGATACAAGAGATGGAATGTCACGTGTACAAGACAACATGTAATGGAAAAAGTGAGCAAGGTAACAACGCAATAATAGAACATCTCAAAAGCCAGGTTTCCAGTAAGCTTCTGCCTACTATCTTGAAAACAACTTCCAGATCTTAGTTTGACACAGTGAATGGTAAAGAGAAATAAGCAAATATCTGCATGCTCAAAAGTATAAGTTTAGATTGCTATGTCAAGTGAAGTTGTCTCTTATACAGGACGTTGGAAATGTGAATATGAATAGTAGTATATATCAGATTTACTGGAAGCTTCTTAGATAGGTGGGAAGCTCACTTCCCGGAAACTCGCTTCAAAAACGCGATACTCCTTGCTTCCGAAACTTGATGAGAACCTCGATTCCCCCACGCTTCTCCTATGCTTTCCACACGCTACATCTATTCTTCTTATATGTTCTCTTAACTTTTCATGTTTTTTATGTGTTTTCTCTCAATCTTCTCACTCACTTCCATGTGCTTTCTCTAGATTGGTAGTCATCATTTTTAGATTTTGTTAAAAATTTAATTCTTACACTAAAAAATCATGAAATTTAATATTGGTCATTTTAATTTTAATTTTTATTTGTGTTTCATTTTGATTCTCATTCAATTCTTATATTTCTTTTTTTTATTCCTCGATTCCCGCTTCCTATACATTTTAAAATGCATCGCTTCTCGCTTCTGCTTCCCGTATTGTTTCCCGCTTCCGCTTCCTAGTCTAGCAAACTTGGTATATATAGCTCGGGAGAAACAGGATCTAACCAGGAAGGAGCTTCTCAAGTATAACAATGTTCACATAAAGATCACATGCATTGGATGCGAAGAGGTTACAATAGCATCCTGAATCTTCATAGTTTAATAGCATCTCTCTGCTGTTTACCTCACAGAAAAGAAAAAGGGAAAACTGACCAGTAAAGGCCATGCAGTGACAAAATGAAGAGACCATCAAAGGACAATTCTGACCAAAACAAGATTCTGATCCATATTTATACCTTAATTGAATAACTATGTGTTGGATAATATTTGAATGATGAACACTGCTTATATCTGAATGACAAATATGCTCCGGATTGTCAGTGGCAGTAAAAGATTGATTGGAAACCTTCTATTATTGCAGTTTCTAATATTTGATGTCTATATTCTAAATTGCTCAAATGGGTACAGCCGCGTGCTTCCTAATAATAATGGTACTCGGTTCCCAGAAAGGAAGTTGACATTTTATTGCTTTTTATGATAGATAGACCTGGGAGGAAATAAATAATGTATTAGTTTTAGATCTGACCTTACTTTTATGTTTGAATGGCAACAGATAAATTCACAGGTTGCACGTTTTGAGATGACACCAATTGAACCTACGTTTGAACCTGTGAGCTCAGATGATTCTTCTGCACCATTTCTGTCAACATGGAGTTGGATATTTGAGCCAGTTGGCATTTCCAAAAGCAATATATTTAAAAGATATGGTCTGCTGGAACAAATTAATACAGCAGCTGATCTTAGTGATTACTTATGGTATTCTTTGAGGTAAGGAAAGAGTCTATTTTGATGAACATATTATGCTACAGTCCTTTGTGATCTAATTCTGGATCAATTCCTCTGGCTTCTTGCAGCCTTGACATTATAGGAAATGAGCCTTTCCTTGTAAATGGAACTCAGGCCGTGCTTCATATTGCATCTCTAGGGCATGTCCTTCATGTCTTTATTAATGGAAATCTTGTCGGTAGGTAGACCATTATAAGCTCATGTAGTGATTGCATTTCTTTTCTCAGTTGTTTAGTTTTAGGCATCAATTCCATTTTTACATTGATTTTTTTTAAAATAGTCATAAATATTACTTTTTGAATTTTCTCAGGAATTATATTTCATGACGTTTTAGATATATTTTCTTTCTTTAGAAAATACCAGGAAAGTCTTCTTCATTTAAGAACAAATAGAAATAAAAATATAAAAACTAAAGGAACATGCATGTCTGTATGTGTATATGCAATATATATGCATGTACTTATTCATACATACTTGAAGCATTCCTGAAACATGATTTTTCAATAATTGCATATTTATTTATTTGTACTCACATGACAGTTAAATATGTAGATCAGCCACTGACCCGACAAAATTGAACCAAACCATCACTGGCTAATTCAAACCACATTATGGTATGCGTGTTTTGATTTCTTATTTATTATGAGATGCTTAGACCAAAATCTTTGTGGCATGGTCCTTTTGTTAACGTGCATCAGGTTTCTGCTCCATTATCTTCACATGCTACTTAAATGAATTTGTCAACCTTATTGCTCATTCTGCTATCACCTCTGCTTTGAGCTACCATACATCAAAACATTTTTCTCTTTCATTACATTCAGCCCTCAAGAGAACACTGAACTCTAGGGGTAGAAAACAATATTATGAACTTCTATTTGCACACAGTAGCCGACTCATCTTATACTAGGATTGTTATTGCAAATTAGAAGAGTACCCCATTCGGAGTTTTCTTGTAACTAGGAATATACTATTGTAATACCAGTCATGCCTATGATGTAATTCATCAAGCCCTTGAACTGGCCCAATGGCTCAATTTTTTTTATATAAAATACAATTATCCAGATTCCGAAGTTGAAGAGATATGTGTACATTTTCTTCATTGTGCATGTGTCTGAGAAAGCTATTTCTGTTTAATGATTGAATGCCATTCTTATGTTAACAATTGAATTTCTTCTAGGTAGTGGAACAGGCAACAGTGGAAATGCAAAGGTCATGTTGGAGGCTTCTGTGATATTAAATCCTGGAAACAACATTATTGATCTCCTAAGTGTCACGGTTGGCTTGCAGGTTTGAACTTTACCTGACCTGATCTTTGCTTGTTTAGCAGCCAGTCACATTTTCTTCACTACTACTGAAACTTGAAATCTGGAAGCTATACATCTTTAGTTTATTGCAATCATGTTAATTTTACAATTATTAAGTTTTATTTAAGATACCTTTTGTTTATTTCTTCCTTTCTTGAAGTTAAAATGTCCTATTTATTGCACATGGAAGTTGTATTAGACCATGGATGGACTTTGACCAGTATTGCTTATAATATATTTGTTACAATCTGATTATGTGCAATCTAGTTTGAAAGTCATAGATGCAAGTTGTATCCACTCAACCTGACCTCATAGATGTGTTCAACATGTTTTTCTTGTTAGCAATCACACCCTTGATTATGTTTTTTCAATGTAAAACCAGGTCTTCTTGAGTTATGAAAGTTTGGTACATTGTAGGCCGTCTATTTTTGAAGCCCTTGAAAATTGTACTTACATGTTGCAAATACATTATCCAAAATATGTTTCCTACTAAACAAACCATGTAGATCACATTTATGGGGTTTGATCCAATGTTGCCAAACTAGGAAGCGGAAGCGGGAAACAATCTGGGAAGTGGAAGCGAGAAGCGAGGCATTTTGAAATTTATAGGAAGCAGGAAGCGAACTATCAATTTGAAAGCGAAATATAAATAAAAATTTAAGCAATATGGTAACTGAATAGGAATCAAACAAGAAGCAAATAAAACCTAAAATAAAATTGATTATTCTTATATTTCATGATTTTTTAGTAAGAGTTAATTTTTTTTTTAAAATCTAACAATGATGGTTACCAATTTAGAGAAAGTACATGGGAAGTGAGTGAAAGCGTGATAGAAAATATATGAAAAGAAACCTGAGAAAAACATATAGGAAACATATACCATGTGTGTGGGAAGCATAGAAGAAGCGTGGGGGAATCGAGATTTCCATGAAGTTTCGGAAGCAAGGAGTATTGCGACCATATCCCCATGTTCGTGATCGTATCCATGTGGTATAGCATACAAGAGAGAGGGAAAGGGAAAGATTGGAAGAAAGTTTTAAAGCAAAGAGCTCAGGGAAAGATTTGGAAAAGAAGGTAAAAGGACAAAAAACATTGTCAGGAGAAGGATACTCAAAAAGCAGTTGATTCAATGGGGACTTACCTCTTGATCCTGCTCTGATACCATATCAAATAAACCTTGCCTTAGGAAACTCCCACAAGAAGGTAAAAGAGAAGTAGGGTGATAGTTTCCTTAGGACGTCCCTTATATATTGAAGCCTCCATAAGATGAATAATGTAAGTACTCATCATTAGCACACGTGTTACAATGATAACATATAACTCATTTAATTAAGCACAATGACAAAAACATCCTTACTATACACACCTATTCTCATCACACACACCAGTGATGTGTGAGTCAAGCGAATCTTAGGTGAGTTTTGGTAAGAACCTGGCCAGTCTACTGGGTTGACTCGATTCAGTGTTTATTAGCTGGGTTTTTAAGCTATGTTACCACTTTTGATTTCGGTTCATTTGTAAATTGGCTATGGATGTTTCCCACGGAACGCCTCTGATAGTATACTGTTGGATTTTACAAAATTTCCCAAGTAGAGGTAGAAATTCTTCCTTCTTTCAGTTTTCTGTTTCATCAACATGGATGACGTTCTCTTTAAATATCTTAATACTTGGGTTAGTCTTTACTGCCATGGGCTTGTCTTGCATATATAATCATGCCTAATATTTACTGACATGAAGTAATCTAGGAAGTACACACACCTCTTTATCTGTTTATTCATTCATTAATCTTACAATGAGGGTTGTTACTTGATGTTATACCTGCAGAATTATGGTCCCTTTTTTGATAAAACGGGTGCAGGCATTACTGGTCCTGTTGCATTTATGGGCATCCAGAATAGCATCATTGATCTTTCAGCAAAGCAGTGGACATACCAGGTTACTCGCTTCCATATACGTTATTAGTTGTTTCAATCAGTCAAATCTTTTGTGCGTTAGACAAAGGGAAAACTGTGAAAAGAAAAACTTATATATATATATATATATAATGTGTGTGAAAATATTTGGTACTAATGAAGTTATGGAACTATTGGGCTATAAATCATAGGTGCAAGCTTTATCAACTCAATCTAACCACATGTGTTCAACATGGTTACTAACTTTTGGCACATTGTGGACTGTTGATTTTTGAATCCCTTTAAAAACCTGCTTACCTGTCATAATCATGACATTCTAAACATGTTTCCTACTAAACAAACAATGTAGATCACAGCTGTAATATTTGATCTACAAAAATTTTAAAATATTTGGTACTAATGAAGTTATGGAACTATTGGGCTATAAATCATAGGTGCAAGCTTTATCAACTCAATCTAATCCAGAGTTACCAGTCGAGGAAGCGGGAGCGGGAAGCGATACGGGAAGCGGGAGCGGGAGCGGGAAGCGAGGCACTTTAAAAAATTTAGGAAGCGGGGAAGCGTGGGACCACTTAGAAGAAAATTCCGAACCGTCTCGGAAACGACCTAGGAAGCGAACCGGAAGCGACCTAGGAAGCGAACCGGAAGCAAGGGGAAGCGAAAAAATGAAAAAAATGGGGAAGCGAGGGGGAAGCGTGGGGGAAACGTGGGGGAAGCGTGGGGGAAACGTGGGGGAAACGTGGGGGAAGCGTGAGGGAAGCGCGCTTCCCATTTATGGGAAGCGCGTTTCCCATAAAAGGGGGACGCGCTTCCCATAAAAGGGAAGCGCGCTTCCCAAAAAAGGGGGACGCTTCCCCTCACGCTTCGGAAGCGCGACGTTTCGCGCTTCCGAAGCGCGCTTCGGGGAAGCGCGCTTCCCCTTTTGCCTAGGCGCTTCCGGTAACTCTGATCTAATCACATACATGTGTTCAACATGGTTTGTTTGCTAAGGATCAATCCTTGGATCATGTTTTTTTTGACTTAGAACAATGAGCTTTTGAGGTATGAACTTTTGGCACATTGTTGACTGTTGATTTTCGAATCCCTTTAAAATCCTGCTTACCTGTCATAATCATGTCATTCAAAGCATGTTTCCTACTAAACAAACCATGTAGATCGCATCTGTAATATTTGATCTACAAAAATTGTAAAATTTCAAAGAAAGTAATGATTTCTACTCAACAGTACTGTACCTTTATTAGTACCAAATATTTACCTATATATATCAATTAAAATTTGCTACAGTCATTTGTATTTTCAAATGACCTAATAAATGGGGCGGAACCGCCTTGTTGGCTTTTACTCTCATGTCTAACACCATAGATGTGATCTACAGGTTTTGTTTAGTGGGAACTGGCTTTTGGATCGCCGGAATCTGACCTGTATACCAGTTTTTCTGGCGATAAAAAAATCAACGGTTATGAAGGCACCAATTTTTTCTGACTCATAAAAACATGTTTTTTTCATCAAAGGAACATAATCAAAGAGTTAGATTGTGTCAAAACATCTACAGGGTTAGATAGTGTCAAAATAGCACATCATGAGATTCAAACTAGATTGTAGGTACAATAGTTTGTATCATATATATATATATATATATATATATATATATATATATATATATATATATATATATATATATATATATATATATATATATAGGTTAAATTTTTGCTACCCTCATGGGTAAGAAACCCCTAGTAAAAAACTTTTTATTTTTAACTTTTTAATAATTTTTTGCACATCTGACCCTGCAGATGTGATCTACATGTTTAGGTTAGCGGAGATCGATAATAGGATCATGTCGTTCCAATGCTTATGTAACATTTTGCAGGGATTGAAAAATTAGCAGCTTACAATGTACTGAATTTTCAATCCTTAAAAAAGCTTATTTTTAAGTTGAAAAAGTATGACCCAAGGGTTAATTCCTACTATTTGACCGTGTTGAACCGGGTTAGATTTGGTCAAAACAACCTTCTGCTATGAGTTCTAAATTTCTAATACCAAATACTTTCCACATGTATATCTATATCTTTGGGAACAATGATCTATGCCATCTCAACTTTCATTTGGCTTGGGCAGGTTGGACTGAAAGGTGAAGAGCTGGGTTTGTACGGGAATTCTGAGACGAGCGATGCACAGTGGACTTCGGCTTCGGACCTGCCTAAAAATCAACCAATGATATGGTACAAGGTAGGTCAAGTTAAAACCAAAATTGTCTGCTATGTGCATTGACATGGTAGCATTAATTTTCTTTGGTTCACCTCTTGTTGCATGGGTTATTAAGAAGCTGTATGCGTCAAACTTCGAAGTATCATATGTTTGAGGAGACGGACAAAAATAAAGACATGAGTTGTACATTTTGCAGGCAAATTTCAATGCTCCAGGTGGGAACGACCCGGTTGCACTGGATCTCGGAGGGCTGGGAAAGGGCGAAGCATGGGTGAATGGGCAAAGCATTGGTCGTTATTGGCCCAGCTATATTTCTCCCCAGGGTGGTTGCTCTAATTCATGTAACTATAGAGGAACTTACAGTTCAAACAAGTGTCTCAAGAATTGTGGAATGCCCTCTCAGAGACTGTAAGGACCGGAATTAGCTTAAGATACTTCATCTATACGATGCATTCTGATGTTTCATGTTAACAGATACCACTTGCCTCGTTCGTGGATCATGCCAACGGCCAACACGCTGGTGTTGTTTGAGGAGGTGGGAGGGGATCCTACTAAGATATCATTCGTAAGCAAGACTCTGGGAAGCTTGTGCGCCCATGTATCAGAATCACACCCACCCCCAGTTGATGCATGGAAATCCGGCCCAGGAAGTGAAAGGAAATCAGGACCGGAGCTCCGCTTGGAATGCCCATCACCAAATCAAGTCATATCTGTAATCAAATTTGCAAGTTTTGGTACCCCCCAAGGGACATGTGGAAGCTTCAGCCGTGGCTGGTGCAGTAGCAGAGGCGCTCTTGACGTTGTCAGTAAGGTGCATCCAACACCTCTCTCTCTCTCTCTCTCTCTCTCTCTCTCTCTCTCTCTCTCTCTCTCATGTTGAAACATGACATTTGCAGGCCTGTACTGGATTGAGGAGTTGTAAGGTCGGTGTTTCAAGTAAGACGCTGGGGGATCCATGTAGAGGAGTGGTTAAGAGCCTTGCCGTGGAAGTTCAGTGCTCGCAGCCAAATTAACTAATGTCTAGTTGAAGCTGCAGTCAGAAGTTGCTTGACAAAGAAATGTATAGATGAATCTTGCGGAAAAGGTTGACATTGTATGGGGTCACGTCCATTGATTTGTAAGCTACATGTGGTTGATGATGCAACTTACAGTCGTTCCTGAAAGTGTTAAACTAGGGCTGGGACATGAGATGAGCCCCTTGGTTCAGCTTGTGTTCGCCTCATAAATAGCTCATTTGAACTCATAAAATAGGTTTTGCAAAACACGTTCTGCTCGTCTCAGCTCATACAGACTTGTCAAGCAGTAATAAGTATATTTTATATGAAAATTGACAGTACTGTACATAAAAAAGGATACGGGTCGCAACCCGTGCCCAAATTCGTAAATGCTCGATTTCTTTAGGACCTTTTTATCCTTTGCATGTATCAGTACACTATCTTGGTATGCAAACTCTTACTAAAATGTAGACGCACGAATTACAATTTTTTTGTAAAATTAACAACGTTTGCATAACCAAATTGCAAACCTCGTGTAATTGAAGTATGTGCAACTTCGTAAATAGTGTATATATAGTACAATATTTGCGAGATAGTGTACAAACTTTTTTCAGTAACTGATTTTCAAGGAGATTTGCAAATATGTGGTGATATGCAGTTCATTTTTTATTTGCGAAATAACGTGCAAACTTTTTTTTTGGATCTTTATAAGGGGATTTGCATGTATGTGCAATCTGCACATATAATTTTCGTATGCTTGCTAAATCATGTATATAATTGCTTATTTTATTTTATTTTATTTTTCTTTGTTTCTTTAAAGAACTCAAACCTTTTTTCATTTAGAACCTTCAACATTTTCTCTCTCTTTTTGTGGTGATTCTCATAAATTGTTTTTTTTTGCATTCAGATGAGATTCTTGAATCCTTCTCATTGACTTTCCTGGTTATGTCGAAAGATGAGTTTTATACAAAAGATATATGCGCATATTGTTTTACTTTATTGTATTTTTTGTAAATATGAGCATTTAATAGCTCCTTATGTATTTGTGTTTGGTTGTTGTTGTGTATGTTTTTTGTGTTTTATTTAATATTTGTTATCGGATTTGCAATTTAGGGGTTTATATATATATATAAAGCGAGAGAGAGAGAGAGAGAGAGAGAGAGAGAGAGAGAGAGAGAGAGAGAGAGAGAGAACTGAACATATTAGGCCACATTTCTTGTTCTGTTCCGTTTTAAGTATTTTATGATAGATCTGAATCGTTAAATGTGTTTAGCATGCTCGATTTAGTAGGAATCAACTCTTGAATCATATTTTTTTGAGTTGAAAAAATGGGTACCTTCATAGCCATTGATTTTGCATAACCAAAAAAGCCTGCATATAGGTCAAATTTTGGCGATCTAAAAGTCGGTTCCCACTAAACAAAACCTATAGATCACATCTATGGTCTAATTAAAACTATGATTTTAGAAGGGGCCTAAGGGACACATTACTCTCTCTCTCTCTCTCATGTATATATATATATATTTGTTTGTGTTGGAGATGATTTATCTTTGTTTACTAGTGTTTTGTATTGATGTAATAGAGCTAGGATTGATTATGCATAAGCATTGAATATGAGTTAGGGGGTTATTGTGGGTAGTTGGTTTTCAGAGTAGTTGTTATAAGTAGTTATGTTAATTAAATGTATGAAATGTATATAGATGAACTTTTTCTCACATGTTATTTTTATTAAATGAATGATATGTTGTGTAGTTGGTGTATGCAATTAATGTTGACATCTGAAAAGGTTAAAATATACTATCGTAGCATTGATCACTTACTTAGAGATTTATAGTGGTCTCCAAAAATAATAGTTCGCGTAAAATCGGATATGCAGAAGAATCAATGATCCTCAGTATAGATGTTCTTCAAAATTAGATGGCTAACATATATTGATACATGTCTTAGAGGATGATGATGTATAATCGATATTATTTATTGGTGACGTTTACTTAGTTGCTCACAAAGTTAAAGAAGAAGTTGCTTTTAGGGTTAAGCAATAAGCAATTGAAAGTGATGTACGTACAAGAAGCAGTTGATAAATGGAATGATGAGAATTATGTGAAGAATGTGTATTTATCTCAAGCACCATCTATCAAGCTTAGTCATTTGGCGAACATCTAATTGTCTCAAATAGTGAACGATATTGATGTCCTAAACATTGAACTCAGGCACACAAAGGGCATGCAGTTGCCCAAATCAATTAAAAATATAGATGTTCGATGTATAGAAAATGAAGAACTTTTATAAATAATTGATGTTGTACATGATCATATGATCACTGTAGAGGATGTTGAACCACGTAGGCAAACAATGTCAATAATCTTTATCGCAGTAATGTGGATCACATCCAACCTTTCAGAGTAGATAACAAATCTAGGTATAAGTTGTTGGACTTTATAATTTATGCTTAAGATATAGGTGTGATGGCGGATGTTATATTTTTATGGTTAATCTTGAAAGTTAAAAATGCTGAAATATTGCATGCATGGAAGCAAAAAAAGTAATAAATATGATGAATTTTGATTTAGTTTATACAATAAAATAATTAATTAATAATAGCAGCGATGATATAGACAATGGAGAATCAAATGATATCGATGATGGTGATTATACCATGTTTATTGAGCCAGGCTCAGAAACAATAAGAGAGGAGTAAGACACTCATGACATGAGATAAATAATGACGGGTGTAAATGATGCACAAATGATAATTGAGAAATCAAACACTTGGTATGTTGTACGAGAATTTGTTGAGCAGTATAACTTTTAATGTTTTTATACTAACAAGATGTGGTTGAAAAATTTATTGTTCAATGGATTCTCATACAATGAAGAGCCATTAAAAATCATTAAAGTTGGGACATCTCAGTTGTATGATGAGTTGCATAACAAAAACCTTAATGATTATGAATATTTTTAATGGCTAACAATAGGTTTGAACGATCGAGAATTTGCTTTCGGCAAAAGGTTTAATAATCTTTATCACTGTCATAAGATTTTTGAAGATCATGTGATCAGGAATAACTATAAAGAAAAATTCGTGAAGAGTTGCTATAACCGTTATTATCATATGTACAAGAAAGAACATGCATATTATAGTTGATTGCCCATAGAAGATCTATTACACAAAAGTGCATTCAGGTGTTATTCATAAATACATGCACGATAACCCGAAGATGACTCCAAGAGAAATTATGAATGAGCAATCGCTAGGAAGGTGTGGAGGTTACTTACAAACAAACATGGCGTGGGCAGGCATGAACGAGGGAGGCATTATATAGTTTATTCGAAGAGTCCTTGATGATTTTTTTCCACCTATTTGTATCATTTGATAAAGGTTAATCGATGATTGCTATGGTACATTCAGATCGATAAAAAAAGATTGATTTAAGTACATATTTTTATCCTTTATTCCATGCATCAATGGGTTTTGAAAGAATGTCTTCCAATTTTTATAGTAGATGAAACATTCCTAAAAGAAATATACATGGGTATATTGTTATTAGCCCATAGTATTAATCTTTATGATGAGATGTTTGCAGTTGTAGATAAGAAGTCGAAGAATTAATGAGCATAATTTTTAAGGCATGTGAAAGAACATTTTACTGTCTTTGACAAATATAAGGAGAGATTACAGTTTATAATTATCTCATATAGGCATGAAGGTATAAAATATGTTGTCACACACACATAACCTACATGTCATGTTGGATATTGCATGAAGCACTTGACGAATAATTTTTTTAAGAAATTTGGTTCACCACTCAATGCACTTTCGTGGAGTGAAGCTCGAGTAGTCACGAGATAACAATGCACTTATTTTTTTTTTTAAATCTGAAAGCAAGACTTAATCATATATAATTATATTGCCACTGATGTGAAACATGAACATTGGCTAACAGTCACTTTCCAGTAAAAAGATATGGGTGTTTAACATTTAATATAGCATAGAGCTTTTATTCGTGGATTTTCACCATATGTGACAAGCTCCTAATTCTTTTTATTGAAAAGCTCTATCTCATGTTGATGAAATTTTTTGAGAAAAGAAAGAATATCAGGCAAAACTATGGTGTTTGATGTCAAAGAAAATATAAAGACATTTAAGAGAAAGGCACAACAATTGTATGTACAAGTAGTGTATTACAATCAACATCGATGTGAAGCCTGCGACCGATCTCACAGTTATAATATTGATCTTGATAAGTAGTTATGTTCTTGTGAAGAGTGTCGGGTTAGCAGGATTCCATGCAATCACATGCATTTTGTATGATGACAAGCTACCAGATAATTATTGTGATAAGTTCTTCACAGTTAAATCGTATCAAGCTATATAGAATGCATATTCATTCTTTTGATGGCAGATAATATCTCACATATTGCTCCATCGACTCTTATTTTTGTTTACCCACTAAAAATAGTTCGTAAAGTAGAACGACCTATAATGAAGAGACGAAAAACAAAACACAAGAATGTTATGTCATACAAGTGCAGTGTATGTGAAGAGGTTGGTCACAATAGGCAAAAACATAAATAATAATACCTATGCTTTGCAAAATATGCATTTATTAAGAGTTGTTTAATGAATTGCTTCTTTATATTTATCTATTATTTTTTAATGAACTATTTTAATGTCTTATGTCTTATATTTATATCTTAAGTATTTTGCGATGAATACTTATACACATAAATAGAAATGTGATAGCAGAAAGGGAATCAAGCCCCCATCCTAAGCAATGACTCAATTGTTGTGTCTAAGGTATAATGAATGTTTCGAGTCATTTGTGTATACAACCAGTACTGACATGTATGTATTTATATTTATTTTCAATTGGTGATGAAAACATATTAATGAGAAAGAAAAAGATGTGTAGTAGCCAAAAGAGCTGAAAGAACATAAATTTTATGAAGAAATTATGTTAGCAAGTGACGTAAGTGTTAGGTTTACATGTTAGTTTATTAGTTCATTTGTTATGTTTGTATGGAAACTCATTTGAATCTAAGATAAATGTATCACAAATTTTGATTATCTAGCATCTAGCAAGATTCATAGAAAGACTCTAAGTGTCCTACAACCAGGACATGACAATAGAAGTAAAACTGCCAATGGCCATTTACCATACCCTTATTTCTTTATAAATCTCAAAAGCAATGTTTATGTTATTTTTTTACTAATTAATAAAAATTAACTGGCAAATATTAATTATTCATAATAAATGGTGAAAAGTAAAGGGATGCAAGATGGGGCTTATGGATGCTTGGAGACCGAAGATTTATCATATTCTTTCTTTGAATCTAACAAGGTATCCATTGGACAACTTTGCGTACTTACAAAACATAATTTTTTACATATACAATGACCTTAAACTCAATTTATATTGTAATTCTTAATTTCTGTCAACTGAGGTAACCAACACTGGGTTCTTTGGGAAATGAATATAAATGTGAGAAAGTTCAAGCTATACAATTTCACGGGATCTATAACTAATGTAGATAAGAACATCAAAGAAATAGTACAATCACATAACTTATTCAATAATGTGCTTATTGTTCTTTTGCATTCGACAGGTTTAATGTTGTCTTGCATGTTCTTTTTTTTTTTTATGGTTTGGCTATGATTATTCCACTGATTGAAGGGTCTATTCATGGAGGGTATTGCTCAACAAGAAAATAGGTAAATTACTTTACATATGATTGTTAACTCAATTCGTACATGTACATGTGTTTGACTTGGTATATGATTGTTACAGGTATATTTATGGTATATTTGTCCTACTGTAGATGCAATACTCAGGCAAAAATACAAAATTGAACTTCACGTAGATACATGTTTATATATCATGTTTTGTTATATTTTTTAAATGTAAGCTATAGTTAGTTGTTTGTTAATAACCTTTTTTCATAATGATACAAGAAACTACTGAAAACATATAATCAAATTCTATAAATGCATGAAGAAGGATAGTTTTGGAAGGTGCCAAAAAGAAGGCTGAGGAAGAAACAAAGAGCAACAAAAAAAACCCACAACAAATTATAAACTTTTAAAGTACAAACAAAAGGTCGAAGCTAAGGAGACATCGTATAATGAGGTGCCAGATGACAAGACATCAAACAATGAGGTGCCAGATGACAAGATATTGAAAGTTGAGTTGTGGACAATTATGAAGAGTATACATTGATTACTATTATAAAACATTGGATATAAATTTAATAGAATTATTCTGTAAATTATGGATTTAAATTTTGGATGTTCTTCAAATATTCGATGTTCTGTATAATGGACACTTTTGCTTGAAGCAACTCCTTCAGCATACAGTTTTCAGCCAATGCAAAATTCAAATCTGCATATGCTCCACTTGCAACCCTTCTATGTTTTAGACTCCTCGCCCACAAGTTCATCCTCCCAAATGCCCCTCTTTGTGGAAGAATTGCTTGCAAAGTGCAGGTTTGCAAGCCCATTTATTAAATGTGGCTAAGCTCATTTACCTATTAAGTTTTGGGGAGAATGTATTCTCATTGCCACTTATTTGATCAACCGACTCCCTTTAAAACTGTTGATGGGTAAGACTCTTTATGAAGTGCTTCGTAACAAAGCACCCAAATATGATTATTTCAAAGTTTTTAGGTGTCATTTTTATGCTCTTAATATTCATTACACCTACAAGTTTGACAACCGTGCTCGAAAGTGTGTTATCATTAGATATCCATATGGTCAAGTCAGTTATAAAGTTTACGATCTTTAAACACAAATTTTTTGTTAGTAAAGATGTCAAAATTTATGAAATTGAATTTTCGTTTCAAAGTCAAAGCGCTTCTAACAACCATGATGGTAAGATCCTACTCATACCAATATTTGAGCCCCAAGAAAATAACTTGAAAATTCAGATCCAAGAAGACAACCATCATCCCAATCATGATACTCAGGTCCATGATCCAAACCTGCAACCTATTTCTTCCGCTCGTGATATTGCTGAAATCCCATCCACCAATGCTGAACCTCATACCCAATATGATCTGACAGAGTTAGTCAACCATTACCCACTTAGTAGTTATCTTGGTTATGCCTAGTTCTCCCAAAACCATTGTATTTTCCTAACTGCCATCACCCAAAATTTTGAGCCAAAATCCTTCGTTCAGGCCATGAAGTACCAAAGTGATGCTATGGCCGTTGAAATCTGAGCACTTGAAGAGAATAATACTTGGTCGATTACATAGAGATAAACAACTTGTTGGTTGTAAATGAATCTATAAAATCAAGTATAGATTTGATGATTCAATTAATAGATCTAAGGTGCAATTAGTAGCAAATGACTACACTCAAGTTGAAGATCTTGATTATAATAAGACCTATGTTCCCGTTGCCAAACTTGTTACAGTTTGGTGTTTGCTTGTCATTGCTGCCATATAGAATTGACACATTTATCAAATTGATATCAATAATGCTTTCTTTCAAAGAGAGCTAGATGAAGAGATCTAAATGCAACTACCTCTTGATTTTATGGTAAAGGAAATCAACAAGTTTGCCGCTTACATAAGTCCATCTATAGACTCACAATCTTCTAGAAATTTGTTCGCAAAGCTCTCTACATACCTAAAAAGTGTTTGTTTTGTTCAATTCAAGGTCAACTATTCTCTCTTTTCCAAAATTAAATAAAATAATCATACATTCATCTTGGTGTATGTTCGTGACATCATTATTGCTAAAATGATCAACACACACAGTGAACTCAAGTCTCACATCAATGGTCAATTTCATCTTAAAGACCTTAGTCAACTCAAATATTTTTTTGGAATCGAAGTAACCATGTTAAAATGAGGCATATTCTTTTCACAAAGGAAATATGCAAATGATAGTTTGGAAGACATGGGTTATCTTGGAGCCAAACCCTACGATTTTCCTATGGAGCAATAGTTAAAGCTTAATAATGATGGTGATGTCTTTAAAGATCCCTGTAAATACCAGCATCTCATTGGCCAACTTATTTATCTCCCCATCACGAGGCCAGATAGCCAATTCATGAGTCAAGCATGCAAACCACATATGAAGGCAGTTCTACCAGTTCTCTGATATCCCAAAAATAATCCTAAAGATAGTCTTGATATTGTCCAATAGTAAATTAAAAGTTGTGGGATATTGTGATTCAGATTAAGCTTCCTACATAATGACCTAAAGATCCACTTCAGGTTACTGCATCATGATCGGCGACAACCCAATATCTTAAAAATTAAAGCAGTTTGTTTGTTGTTTCTCGATCATCAGCAAAGGCCATCCAATTGTGAGCTCACATGGGTCAAATACTTGTTAGTTGATTTCAACGTTTCACATCCCCAATCAATGATCTTGTTTTGTGACAATCAAGTTGTCATAAATATAACAATTAATCCAATATATCATGAACATATGAAGCGTGTTGAAATCAATTGCCACATTATCCAAGAGAAGATCCAAAGTAAATTGAGTTGTACTCAATTTCTTCTCACAACTTCTCAATGTGCAGATCTATTCACCAAGGCCATGGGCAATGAACAATTCCATCGGTTGAAGACCAAGTTGGACAATTAGATCCAACTTGAAAGGGCAGTATTGAAAATTCAATCTTGTAAAATCATGCACCCATTTACTATTGTACATTAAGCAGGTTTTACTTTATATTAGGCAGAAATTTTGAGAGGCTGGATTTCCATGAAGAGGAGGAAAGATCTCCACCATGTATTTAAGAACAATCCACCTAAAATCAAGGGGTTGAAGTGGATTTGGTTTTGGTTTGGGTAACTATCAAGAGAAAAGGAAATCTGGTCATCCACATTGGATTAGGAAACCTCCTTGGATAAGGAGATTGGAATCCCTCTTAGATAAGGAAAACTCCCTTTGGCGTGTTTTCCTGTTTTGTATAAATTCATATATTGTGCATTAATCAAGTAATTAAGTTTTTCTGTTCCATTGCCTCTGTTACCTAAATTACCAATTTTTATAGATAAGCAGAATCTTTGTTTTCGTTTCACGATGAGATGGAGTGTAAATGCAATAATCTCTTTAACCTGCCCTGAACGTTCAAATCTTTTGAAGGTATGATCAGGCATTAAAACCAAAATCACACTGCAACCATCTTACCCATCAGCAAAGCAACAAAGTCTCCCATACAATGATTTTAGACTTCTCACCTGGCGTCCTCTGATCAAGGTTCTCCATTATCGTAAAAATATAAATCCTGTCCAAATTCATGAAAAACAAAAAAGATGTTTCACTAGTTTGACTTTTTAATCAGAGAGCCGGCTAAATCACCTCCCACATCTTACTAACATATGATTGGTTAAAGGGCCACACGAACTAGATAAACCTTTCCAAGAAAAGAAGAATTTGTAAAAGAAAAGCCTTTGATGCCTTAGCAAATCATGGATCATCTGTATTACCTTGCAAGAAGGAAAAATCATTGTGGTACACCTTAACAAGTTTAGCCAGTCGTGGGAATGAATATCCAGTAACGACCCTAATGGGTTCCACATCCAAAATTGCAGAAGAAAGAAGAATCCATAAAGACTTGCAGAAGCATTGCAAGTTTCAACATAGAAAACTGTCTTAAAGCTTTCAAGCTGCCAAATAAAAGAAAATAGAAAAGAGCACATGCATGCAAGTGTACCAGCTATTACATTGACGACACTTGACATCTTTTTTAGGCAACTCTATGCAGGTGCTATAAGGTAAGCAAACAAATTAGTTGCAGGTTTCATTGTAAGAACCAGGCTACCAAAGAAATTATATTGAATGACACAATCCCTACCACAAATCAGCTCGTCTCTGATTTCTGCCCTGGAAAAAAACTGCATCCCTGATAAACTCAAGAACCGATTATTCCAGACAAAAATACATTTTCCACCTTTGTTGATTAAGTAAGAAGTTTTTTCAACAGAGTCCACTCATAGATTAAAATGGTTGCTAACGAGAAAATTCTGCAGAAAGGTACACCATACCAGATTCCCTAAATTTCGGAAGCTAGTATCGCTGAAAACTACAGATCGACAACAGATAAAAGTACACATTCGAAAACTGAGAAACACTAGTCCACTGTGTGCATGCTCATGAGTTCGTGCAACAACTATCAAAAATATGTGCACGGATCACAAAACAAGTCTAATCGAAAGGAAACCATACCACAATCATACTTGGTCTGGACATTATCATTTTTTTATATTCTTTCTTAAACAACTTACATTTTTCACATCCCTTGGGGGAAATGAAGTAATTTTCAGGTCAGAAACTTCTAGTTTTATACATCAAAAGCAAATTGCCTTACTGAAATTCCAAAAGAATTGATTCGTACCTCCAAACCCCGTGATAAAAGATGGCATGCTTGAGCAAATGCAGATAACAGTATCAAACAAGAATGCCAAAAAAATCTGAGCATTAAGAGGGGCTTCTTTGAAACTGTCCATAGTATCCTGTTAAGAATTACTTTGACTCGGCGATCCCTCCGAAGAATTCTATAAAGATGATAGGGTGATACGTGGTTCTCCAGCATATCTGGTACTATCATAAAAAGATCATGCTGGTACACTAGATTAACCTTTCCAAGAGCTTCAGATACCCAATGAAGTATCACATTTGCAAGGATGCGAGCAACACATCGACGAAATGAAGATGCCCCTGAGGATGCCAAGGCATAAACTAATGATCTCGGATCCCGTGTATTAACATATATACCACAATGGTTATCATAAATGAAACAAAAGAAAACCCTGAAATTATGTCACCCAGACATGGATACAGGTGTCAGCATTGGGCAGGCACAAAGTATCTGACATGCTTTATACATATGTAAGTGTGTGTGTGCAACTTTAAAGCATGCATACACATGCACACATACATACTTAACTTTGAACACAAAAGATACATGGTGTAATACTGGTAATGCTAGTATTTATTTCACCAAGATGCTCATTATTTTTCAATAAAACAAATAAAATGAAATACAAAACTACACTTTAATATGAGAAAAAATCCTAAAGCCGAAATTATAAACTTCTGATACATGTATACAAATGCTGGATGCATTCATGAAGGGTCCAGAAGCATTGGATATTGGATCGTAAATACCCGGATATTCAGATCTGGATCCAGTTGGAGTTGGATCAAGTTGAGCCCAGACTCAAATCACATAAAAAATGGGTCTTTATATTGTAATACTTATATTATTTTGTATGTGTTAAAAGATATATATATATATATATATATATATATATATATATATATATATATATATATATATATATATATATATATATATATATATATATATATATATATATTATGTTGTAGCCAAAATACCCGATAGGGGTATTTTGGTCTTTTCACCATGTATTTTTCTCTTAGGTTTATTTTCTCTTTCCCTATTTTCTTATTTTTTATTTCTTTATTTTTTTTATTAAATGTATCACATGGGACCATTGGGGCCCCCACTTGTGTAGTCGTTGGGGTGCCCAACGGTCATAAATATGACCGTTGGGGCTCCCCAACGACTACCTAGTGGGAGCCCCAATGGCCCCCTCAATCTCCCTTTCTCCTCTTGTATATAAAGGGGTCTCCTCCCCATCTCAGTGGTGGTTTTTGGGGTTTTACCTCCCACCAATAATGAAGTTCATTATTTTTTAGTCTTTGTGGTTTTGCCCCTTCGTGGGTTTGTATGTTGGCACTTTATGTGCATTCGGTTACCCCTTAGTGGGTGTGTGTATTCGCACTTCATGTGCATGTTTATTGGTTCATTTTTTAACCTATTGTATTCAAAGTCATTTTCTTTTGGTGCATCGGAAAGCGTGTCACTCAAAAAAACTTCAAAGAATGGTGAAGTATTCATTGTCTCTCTTCTCTCTTTTTTTGAATCCATTCGGTATGTATTATTTTGTTTCTTGAAAGTAACATGAATCATAAAGCTATTTGTTTGATCATTTATATGCATATGTTTCCGTTATCACTATGTTGCATGTTGAGTGATTGTGTGATTTGGGTCTTCATTTGAACCCTTAGTGTTTTCGTATATCACATTTCACTTGCATATTTTAATTTTTTTGTTTGGAAATTGTTATTTTCTAGATATATGGTTGCTCAAGACATACTTTAATGGGTCGTTTATCTCCCAAAGCATAATTTGATCTTACTCATGTGTATGGCTTTAGGAGGTTCTATTTCATGTCTTGCATATGATTTAAAAGCCTTGTATGTGGTTGTGATAAAATCTTTTAACACTCTTTAAAGAGTGTTTGAAAGCATAAAATCCTTCACTTTTCGAATTTAAAATTCTTTTCATACTTAGAAGTCATCAATTGCATATATTTTGTTTGAAAACATATGTGTAGAAAGCTCTTAAAGAAAATTGGGTTGAAACTATAGTTTATGAAGAATTATGATAATTCAAATTCTTCTCTACACATCTATCGATTTCCCATCACATATAATAGTAATTTATAAAGAATCCTCTATAGAGTGATGTTTTTCAAAATTGTGTTCAATTATGTAAGATTGATGATTTTTGCATTGGTGTTTCATGATTGACTTATAAGATAACTTCTAAAATTATGTCTTCTTGCCAAATTTTTGGTCTTTGCTTAACGCTCTTGACTCTCGTATGAAACCTAATTTGTTTTGAGGTCCTCTCTTGTTTATGGGTTTTAGTGCATTTTTTGTAAAAAATTGATATAATTCTTGTAATTCTCACATCTAAATCTTTGTTGTTCACTTTTGTATGAATCTTAAGTGGTTCTTGTTAATGATAACTATTTGTGAGAATTCCGCGATTCTTGTGAAAAGAAGGATTGTAAAGGTCTTTCAATGTTTTTGGTTTATTTAAAGAATTTGAATTTTTTTTGTGATAAATATGTTGTTTGAACCATTGTGTTCATTAAGAAAGATATTTTAAAAGAACTTCCCACACTATATAGAATCTTGATATGCATTATTTCATAGTGTGTCTATTGCATCTTTTGGTATAAAGGATTTCATTATTTTAGATTTTCTTCTAATGATGCAATTTTATAAACTTGTTTGTTCGTATTTTTCACATAAGGTTTCAAAACCTCTTGATTGTATCTCTTCTTTTAAAGGATGCCTACGCTGGCCGTAATATGGTCTCCTTTGTCTTGCATTGAATTGCACTTGTTAAGCATATAATTGCATAATCAAAGCTTGAGAGACTCAAGCATTCTCTCTCTTTATGAAATATATGCCTTAGTGCAAGTTTGCTTCTTTTACGCCTTTTTTGTGTATTTGTTTAAGAATTGTTTGAGTGCCTTTGTGCACATTTTTTGTGAATGTGTTTTAGATTTTAGAGCCTTTCTCAAGGCTTGTGAGTGCATTGTCCTTTAATGGACTTGGATATTGACTCTTTTGTCTAATCATTATAAGACATTGTAAATGCTTATAGCACTTTATATGTTTCCGCATATCTCATCACCATTAAAGAATATTAAAGCTTGTGTGGGATTTAATCCCAATTTTATAAATTTAATTTTCAAGTATTTTGAATATCCTTTTTTTGGGTATTATGTTGAAGTCCTCTTTGTGAAATGTTATGGTTCTTGTGATTCCTTTGTGAAGAGTTTGGTTTTTCTCTTGTTTATCCCAAGATGATTTCTTGTTTTTTTTTTTTCAATTTTTGACACTTTTTCTCTCTTGTTTTTTTTTCAGTTGAGTACTAAATCAATTTTCAAGTTTTCGTGACTTATGTAATGAGCCTTGGGTCAGTGACTTCTAGGCCAAGCGACCTTAGGGCACCAGATACAAAGTATCCCTCAGACTTAATTCTTCCAAGTCACTAAACCTTTGATTTTCATAGTTACGTATAGTCTTCATGTCCTGTGCAATGTCTACATCTCTTAAGTTCTCTATTAAGTCCATGCAAAATGCTTTCGGGCCGGTGGCTCCCAAACCAGATGGACTTAAGGCACCAGGTGAAAATACCCCTCAGGCTCTACTTGCTCAAACCAAATAAGCCACAGATATTGACTAGACAAAAAAGTGTTCTCCTTCGTTGTCCTTTTCAACATATAAAGCAAACACTTCAACTTGCGTCTGAGCCCAGCTATTAGAAAACCAAAATATCAAACAAACTAAACGTATGCGCTTTTTCTTTTAAAGCTCTTATTTCTTTATATTTTTCATTTGCTTAGTTTTTCAAAGATAAAATTATACATATTCATATTTGTAATTCAAAACAAACTCTAACATTTATATACAGTCTTTTCTTTGAAATCCATGTAAATAACCACTCTTTCTAGATTAGTTTCAGAAAAAAATCCATGGGGCTTAAAAATTCCAAAATGTCAGATTATGTAAAAACATCCATATATGCTTAAAAAAACTTGTTTCTTAAAAGCCTACTCTTATGAGTTTTTATCCAAGCAGGACAAAAAAAAATTGGGTGTGCATACTATACCCTCCCCCATGCTAAAATGACATTGTCTTTAGTGGCACTCCTCCATGCTTATATGCAACTAAATGAATGCATACTAGGGAATAAAATGAACATGAGAGAAATGATAGATACCACCTGATGTATGTGATAGAACCCCACATGTGTTGATTTATGCCTTATCTGTACACCACCACCATGCATACACAGATGCATGATTTCTTGTCGAATTGGCTCTGTAGTTTTTCTTTGAGGGGCTTCAAGTTGTCCTATCACCTGTAACTCATAAATATTATCCAAGAAGTGAAATGTATACGTGATCTATCATTCATGCTCATAGGACAAAAAGAAAAAAATAAGCAGCAAAAACTACTTAGCTACCAACAAAATGCACCTTATTTTACAATATCACAGGTTTCTGAGTTTCTCAGAAATCATATGGGTTGCTTCCTAAAAAGTGCTAAGTTTTACATCTTCAGCCAGGCGAATCTCTATTTACCTTTCATCATCCATGAAATCAGTGGACTCAAGGTCATGCTCAATCAGAAGGTCTAAGATATATGATTTCATGTTTTGCCATGTCCACTATGTGTCCTAAAACTATACCCTGTTGGACCATGAATTGGTTCTTTTCCCAGCTATGAATGAAATTAGTCTCTATCATTTTTGAAGAACTTTTTAAAACTTATGAAGACATCCTCAACTAATGAGCCATAAACCGAAAAGTCATTCATACAAATTTCCAACTGTGGTGGATCGAATTGCTCCCATTGAGAATTAGTGTCATTCATATAGAAACATTCGTCATTTTTCGCCGGTCTCATGGCAGTACCAAACATGTTTAATTACATTTTCCTGTTGTCAAATGAGACATCCATCGCTCTAGTATGACAATTAATACAAGCATTGGCAGTGGCCAAGAATGGTCTGCCCAGAATGATGGGGGTCTGGCGAACAACATCAGTGTCTTCCATATCCAGAACAATAAAATCAACAGGAAAATAAAAATCATCGACCTTGACTAACACATCCTCTAATATTCCATGAGAAATCATGGCAGACCTGTCGGCCAATTGTAGGGTGATCGAGGTGGTTTTTATTTTCCCAATCTCGAAAGTATCATACAGGAAACCCAACAATATATTTACACATGCCCCAAGATCGAGTAAAGCACGCTCAATGGTTATGTTTCCTATAATACAAGAGATGATCGGTGCCCCGGGATCCTTGAGTTTAGGTGGAGCTTGGTGTCGAAGCACTGAGTTCACTTGCTCAGTCAAGAAGATCTTCTTGGGCAGAGATCTTGATTTTCTTTTCTATGTAAAAAGTTCTTTAAGAAACTTTGTATAAGCAGACACTTGTTGGATGACATCTAACAGGAGGAGGTTTATTTATACATGCTTGAATATCTCAAGCATCTCTTGCATTTTCACTCCTTGCTTGCCAAAGGACTTCGACTTCTCAAGTGCTTCAGGAAAAGGGGTTTTGGGTATATACGATCTAGAAGGCTCAGGTTGTGAAGCCCTCCCACTTTCCTGGGGTAAATTTAAGGGGACCGACTGATCACTCTTCTGTTTCTGAAACTCTTCAGTCGTCACGTTGATACCATGAAATTCCTTCCCACTCCTAAGGATAGTGATAGTCTTAGCCTGCCCTTGGTGTAAGTCAGTCATATGCAGACCATGGATAGGTTCTTTTTCCCTAGGATTGACCATAGGTTGGCTAGGTAACGTCCCCTCACTACGCCTGCTTAAGGCCTTGACAAGTTGTCCCATCTGAGTCTCTAGTTTTGCTATTGACTGTGTGTGAGAATTCAGATTGGCCTTTATGTCAGCAAAAGCCCTGCTTAACGCCTCGACAAGTTGTCCCATCTGAGTCTCTAGTTTTGCTATTGACTGTGTGTGAGTATTCAGATTGGCCTTTAACGTCCCCTAGGATTGACCATAGGTTGGCTAGGCATTCACTCATTTTGCCTCGAGTCACCATACTCGGTTAGAACCACCTACGGTGATCCCTGGAAGAATTAACCCTAACCCCCCCACACACACCCGTGCGTCCAAACGCTACGCGTGAGAAGCTCATCCAAGTCAAGAGGTCCTTAACCAAATCCCCAAAGGCAACATCCTTTGATCCGTTGGCACTGCTTAACTAAACAACACTTCACGTCTGTGTCACCACATCGTCGCACCAACGATGATACTATTGCCTATTACATGTTATGCTACCATCACACGTCACCGATCAAGCCAACGCATACCGCACATTCCTATACTCGATGCATTTTTCACTTAGTAGAGCTCCACACTGCACATGCCTCATTCCAAAGGCTCGGTTTGAGACATTCTCCCCCCACCCAAACCATTGTCGTCATCGACAATGTCGATGCAGATAAGAACACAATCTTTTCTAATATGTCAATTTTCCTTTGCACTTATCTTTGACTTCTTTTCTTCACCCTACTCAACTTGTTCTGGTTTTTATCTGCCATCACCACAACCTTTAACACACTAAGTCTCATTCCTCAACACGCCTCAAATCACTTAGACAACAATCTTTCGCTACATCAACATCGAGCATTCTTCGCTCATGGGACCCCAATGTAGTTTGATAGACAAACGGGTCATCTTCGCTCACACGACAAACTTGTCATCTTTATGTTCATAGCTGGGGCGCCTTCTGACCCCAGAAGGACAATTCCAAGCCCTTCGTAGTCCTCACAGAGAAGAGCGACCACCAACGCATGTCGAAGGCATATCAACTCCCTTAAAGCACCAACTTACGGTTTTCCAATGGTCCAACCTAGTCCTCAAGTGGGGGATGCCTACTTGCGTATTACCCAAAAGCGGTCCTTCAAAGCGTCTTCCTAGTCACTCGTCTACACAAGGGGCAACTAATGATCCAACGTTGCAACTCACATCCGGTACTAGCATGCTGCAACTCTCATCCGGAGCCAACAAACACGTTCCCGCAGGAACCAAACCGATGAGCCACAAATAATGACTTTTTTTACACACACAATCCACATTGGAACTACCAAACTCAAGGGACCAAAACAACGAGCATTCTACTTAAGATGGGCACTCTGCTAACCCATAATCTTTGAAGAGAACATAGAAGTTCAATTGAGTTTCTCATCTCAAATGTGCAAATCCATCTAGCCGAATCCAACGTACACTCTCTACATGCACAAGGTAAGCGCTACGCTCCATCTGCAAGTCTGACACATAACTGGTAGAAATATTTAGTTTATCCATGTTTCCTTAGCCAACTGAATAACAACCTTACACTTCTACTTACCATCGACAAGATGACCCATACTACTCTGCCAACAACTTGCTTTTGCGCTTGGTCAACCATACTTCTCCTGTGCAAATTCGCGTAAATCAGACAAATCATTATTGCCCTTTTTAGTATCACACTCAATGAACAACAAGGTCTCCGTGAATCTTTCTGCTATGATACCAATTTGTTACGGGCATAGATTTTTTTGCAAACCCACGACGTACAAGATTGCCCAGTCTGGCCAGCCTAACGGCCAAAAAACACACACAAACACTTTTTCATGTGCTGAATAATTTCATTGGCCTTGTGCATTACCTCGTGCACAACTGCCTAGCAAAAGTTGATCAAACACATCTCCAAATGCGTATTATACCGTGTCCATGCCACTTATGTGTATAGCCATCCCATACCGGCTAGCAAGCATACGAATGCCTTAGCCTCGCATGCCATGAAGCGTATCACGACCCCATGTGCACACCCAAGCATAACCCCGCCACAGAAGGGACAAGGCCTTGTGACCCCTCGTCCGAAGACTAGTTGATGATTGTATGCCATAGCGAAAAGCATCACCCAAACTCGTTTGCCGACTCCTAGGCATTCACTCGCCTAGCTCCGAGTCACCATACTCGGTTGAAACCACCTAAGGCGATCTCTTGGAGAATTAACCCTAACCCACACGCATCTTCGTGCGTCCAAATGCTACGTGTGGGAAGCTCATCCAAGTCGAGAGGTTCTTAACCAAAACTCCAAAGACAACATCCTTTGATCCGCTAGCACTGCTTAACCAAACAACGCTTCATGTATGTGCTGCTATACACTGTCACATCAATGATGATACCGTTGCCTATCGTATGCCATGCTACCACCACACGTCATCGATCAAGCCAACGCATAATACATGTTCCTACACTCGATGCATTTTTCACTCACTAGAGCTTCACATTGTACATGCCCCATTCCGAAGGCTCACTCCAAAACAAATAAAGTGTATATATAATGTTTATATACATTATATACATACATATATATGATATGACCATATATATATATATAAATATATTAACCTAGATACATATATGCATATCTTAACAATGATAACAAGTAACTTATGTATATTTAACTCCACTGTATAGGTATAATTTCATATATGCTGCAAATAGGGAATTATGCTGCAAACTTGAACACCATCAGATTGATTATGTTATTAAACTCCACTTGCATTCAATGAAAGAAGTACGTGTCAGACTTCTTGAATTTTATATATGTGTTGGCTGCCATTCAAGTTGTAAGATTGGCATTATATGCTTTTAGTGATATTTGTATATCAAGGTGCATTCCCATATTTGTATAACGACCTCAACTAATCCTCGTAAAAGTAGTGGATTTTTTTTAAACAATTGCAGAAACAAACCCAAGGATTTGAGGTCTCACAAATTTAATGTATACCAAACCACAACAGACACTGTATTGAATCAACGAAGAGTAATCAACTTTATCAATCAATGAATAATGTCAAATAACTAAGACAAAAAATCATCTATCACAAGGAGCCCCTCCGTCAAGAACCCAGAACTAGTCACACAAGGCTCGTAGTCCCTAGCTAGTAGGTCCAACCATCACTGAGTACCCGGACCTTTAAAACAGTTTTTTGAAAACGGGTAAGAACCAAAGTCATTTGTACGAATTCTGCTAAAAGTTCAAACTATGAGAAAATAGCATAAACCAAATTCATGCATAATTTTAAAGGAATATCACAACAACACTTTTCATAATCAATTTACCATTTAAGCATTTAAACAATTATCATACAATAACAAATATCATGCAAAACAGAATAAGCATAAATGCATGAACTAATGCAGAATAATAAAGATGCATGATTAAATGCACATGCATAAATAACTTATTAAGTTATTTATCTGAGTTACTTTTGCATGCATGTCCTTATTAAATGCATACAATTTTAGTTTTCACTTATCCTTAAACCTGTGGATACTTAAAACGGGTACAAGTTCCCGAAGTCCAAGTTAGGTTCGCAGTTGTAGCTTAACACACAATTTGTATTTTATTATTGCGTTTCATACTTGTTCTTCGACCGATATCAGGAATCCTCACTTTCCATCAAAACATTAGAAATCCTCACATAATGCCACGACATCAATGAAAATCCTCAACCATTGATGCCACTTTCTTGGTATACCAAAACTATAACTAAGTCAACAATACTACCCTCAGGCAAAGTAGGTGAAATTTTTATCGGGTTCTGGGGCACAATCACACATAGAGTTTTAGTATCCTCATGATTTCCCATGACCGTTATCTAAGATTTTCATACTGTAAAAGGGACATCAATGAAGAGATTAATTACAATGTTTGGTCTTTTTTACCTTTTAAAACAATTTCAAGTTCTTTACACAAGAGCCATTTTGCAAATCCACATGCAAAACCAATTTCGAGCCTTGACCCGCACTATATAACAATGCATTTAATTTTTGAAAAACCAATAATTTACATAAATAAATTTTACCATGCATAAATAAAATCAACATGTAGAGCAACACATGCTCCTGGCCTACACGGCACGCAGTGGTTTTCATCTAACCACAAAAGCATCTAAAAATGATTTATGCATCTTTTTGCAAAATTTTAGTGAACATGCAACACACACCTTATTCCAAAACATGTCCACAATGCACATTCAATCACACAACATGAATGAACATAAAGCCAATTGCATACACACGCGAACAAATGCTTGCAACACATATTATCATTGATCAATTCCATGCGTGAACTTTCAAACATGCACATAATCATATTTATGCAAACATCAAAATAAACTTAAGAGTTTTTATGCGTATGATATGCACATTTGCAATATAGTATTTGAATGCATAAACATGTACAATCAAATCACATCAAATATATCACCCAACAATACATATGAATGCATGTTTGAACATAGCCAAACTGTTCAGAAATAACATCTAATATACTGCCAATTTGATCGGGATGCACAACCACACACTCTATCAAATCTGATCAGATTGCACATAACGCGCCACTCGACAATATGATTAAATTACACATGTGCAATCAATGTCAAATCCAATTAAATTGCATGTACACAAACATTGCATAAATCTAATTAGATTATACATCGCACCCAACTCGGCAAAAACCTGATCTTCCAATGCATAATCTTGCTCAACGACATGCTGTTAACATGTCGTTGCTACATGAAAGTGAGCAACATACTGTCAACATGTTGCTGCAAACTTTGCACAACAATATGTTGTTGACAGTGTGGTGATTTGTGCATCAACGTGCTGCCCAGGATAACACATAAACTATGCATGTATGCATGCCGATAACGGTCTCCACTTTTAACAAAATAATTAAATTTACTGATAGCAAACAGAACATGAATATATAATTCTGATAACAGTCAACATAACAACATAAGTTCTTTGAAGACAATCAACATAGCGTTAAAAATAGTTTTGATGACAAACAACATCAAAACAAAAACTTTTATGACCATCCATATCACAACATCAAAACAATTTTTTTATGACCATCCACATCACAACATCAAAACAGTTTTGATGTCAATCAACATAACAACATCAAAACACATGTAATCTGATTTAATCAATGCCAACATGATAACTTGAAATCATATATGATAACAGTTCAAAAAATAACATGTAGGCAAGTCAGTTTTGATAATATCAAAATAAATTATTCATAGCAGGTCTGATAATCCTGCATTGACATAGCATGTGGGCTAGTCTGATCAAACTACACCCACACCCAATAGTGTTGACCTGATCAGATTAATTATACACATATGCATTGACAATCTGATCAGGTTGCATAATAAATACAAGACAACCATCTGATTAACATATCAACACAACTCAAATTTGATAACATTAAAAAAATTTATTAGCAATATGCTGTCTGCATCAAAACATGAAAATAAAACTTATTTAGCCATAAAAAGAACATGTATGCCTGTCGACAGGTCTGATAAGACTGCCCATGAAAGCATATAGGCAGATCTGATCACTCTCTCCCACGAGTTGAGCTCCCTCTCTCTAGCACTTTCCCTCTCTCTCTCTAGGAACTCAAGTTTCTATGAGAGGGGAGACTACAACTTTTTATAACCTATGTTATCTCTTATTTTTCTTTATTTTATTTTTTCTAAATATCTTCTTATCTAGAGGGCGACGTCCCCTCTAGATGGCTCTCTCATAGAGAGTAGAGTTTCTACCAAAGGTAGAACTCTACCTCTCTAAATACTCCTTTTTTTTGTTATTTAATTAACTCCTTATTTAGAGGGTCTCTCTAGAGGGTGACGTCCCCTCTAGAGACCCCAATTAGGTAGAGTTCTACATGTTGTAGAACTCCACCTTATCTATTAGATAATTTCAAAATTTATTTATTTTATTTTATTTATTTAATATCTAATTATTAAATAATATATTCTAAGAATATTCTAGAGTGTGTCGTCCCCTTTTGTAAGTCCTTCCAGTTCTACAGTTTTACTCTAGGTACAACTTTACTTACTCAATTTAACTTTTAAATTTAAAGTTTTAAATTGGTCATGTTTAAATTTTAGATCTGGATTCAAGATCCAAATCCATATGAATCATACCTAGATCAGATCTTAGTTAATATGGGTCCAGATCCATATATGGATCAAACGAAGCGAATCCAATCTGATCTAATCTAGAAAAGGTAAAAATAGAGGCATGTCATTTTTGAAAAATGCAATTTTTGGGCCAACTTTAACCCAATTTAAGAAAAACAAATCACCAATGTTCTCAGAATTACGAGACACATTTAACAATATACTTACCTTATTTTCGTCTTCGAATTTCGCCTGAATTTAACCTGAATTTTGCTCAATTTTTGCTTGAATTTAAAGTTTAAAAACAAAATTATTGCATAGTTTTGATCATCTCACTGTTCTCAGTGATCACAATTCAGAACATATTTCAAGGTGACCTAAGAGTAGAGAGGAAGCACATGACTTTAAGCGACTAAGCATGCCTCGAGAAATTTCTTGCAGTTCCATGTCAGGTCATTTATCATGTCATTGTTCACATTAGATCTTCCACTAGAGAATGGTTTGAACTTCTATTTTTTGTAGATGAGCTTGTCTTAAAAATTTGCCAACCTGTCGAGGTCTGAATATATTTCTAGGGCATTTCTTATGAGTTGTTCCATGTTCCCAATTGCTTATCTCTCACTCTTCTGTTGGTACAATGGGTATGGCTACTCATTGTGGACGTTGCATGGAAAAGTGTCAAATAACGCTAAACTAATTGCTTTGATTTGTTGTTTTTTCAGTGCATGTGCAGCGAATGTGCCAAGGTTCTTAGGTTTCAGACAAACCGTTGTCCAATATGTCGTCAGTCAATTGAACGACTTTTATAAATCAACGTGAACAACATAATGGATGATTGAAAGGTGGTGGGCTTCTGTAAATAGTAAACTTCTGCCTGCAATCTCTGCTTCCTTGGTTTTGGATAAGCCAAAAGGTGAGTTTCACTATTGTCTGCATTTGTTGTATCTCAGCTGCAAATTGTTGTAGAGAAACCATATAAATTGTTCTATCCAATTGGTTCTTGGTGTATGGAGTTGGATGTTATTATGTACTGTTTCTGTGGGAGAGAGGATGGTTTGAGGTGTCTCCGTGATCTTCAGTCTGCCAACAGGGAGCATCGGAAAAAAAAAGAGCAAAAAATGGTAAGGGAACTCGTGTTGGTCTTCCCCTCCTGGATAAAATTAACTTGTACCTTGTTGATAAACTTGGTTTTTGTACCTTTTGTACGAACACTAGCAAAGGGTTGAGCAAAGGTTGCACACATGCACGACGTCAGTGTGTGTACCCTGTTTGCCCATGCACCTTCTTGAAAACTTTGGAAGGGGTTTTTGTTGAGATAACAAGAAGCAAAAAGAAGAGATACACAGAGTCACAACGCATGTACGTGGTTCAGCCAATGTGGCCTACATCCACGGAGAAACCCCAAATCACTCTTTATTTTGATATGTTTTCTGGTTACACAGTATATTGGTTAAATAGCCAACGAAAGGCTATGCGATAACCACAATACAGAAGGTAACAACCTCCCAAAACAGAAGGAGCCCAGGATAGAGAAGACTTGCTAAAAATAAGGGGCGTGACCCTTATCCACAATGATGCCAACAAACTCCCCCTCAAGTTGGTAGACAGATATCAATCTGTCCCAACTTGCTTATGATATCCAGATGTCTTCCTTTTCCTAAAGCTTTAGTAAAAACATCGGCCAATTGGTCACGACTTCTGACATGAGGAGTTTTGATAACTTGAGCCTGAATTTTTTCATGAACAAAATGACAATCGAGCTCAATGTGTTTTGTTCGCTCATGAAAAACTGGGTTAGCTCCAATATGGATGGCAACTTGATTATCACATCTTAATTCCATAGGTTCATTGACATTAATTCCCATGTCTGATAGCAGAGATTTGATCCAAATGAGTTCGCACGCTCCAAGGGCTATAGACCGATATTCGGCTTCAGCACTTGATCTAGCTACAACACTCTGTTTTTTGTTACGCCACGTTACCAGGTTACCTCCAACAAACACACAATATCCAGATGTAGAACATCTATCATTTGGGTCACCAGCCCAATCAACATCTGTATAACCAACAACATTCAAATTTGCATTTCTTTTCATCAAAATTCTTTTTCCCACTGTTCCTTTTAGGTATTTGAGAATTCTGTAAGCAACATCAAGATGTGGTTCTTTAAGGTCATGCATGAATTGACTTATCAAGTTGACTGCAAATGTAATATTTGGCCGAGTAACCGTGAGATAAATGAGACGCCCAACCAATCTTTGGAATTCACCAATGTCGGCTACTGGTTTTCCATCACCTGTCCTTAACTTGCTGTTGGAATCTACAGGGGTGTCTACAGGTTTGGCGCCAAGCATCCTTGTATCCTGAAGAAGGTCAAAAATATACTTTCTTTGGCAGATAAAGATTCCTTTACTTGAGTGAGCAACCTCTAAACCGAGGAAGTACCTGAGAGTCCCTAGGTCTTTTATCTCGAATTTATGATGAAGTCTCCTTTTGACTTGTTCAATCAAGGCTTCATCATTTTCTGTCATGATTATATCATCAACATATATGAGAATAATGGCAGTTTTAGATCCCTGAATAGACACAAACATGGAATAATCAGCAGAACTTCTTTTAAAACCCATCTCACATAGAGCTCTGCTTAACTTAGCGAACCAGGCTCGAGGAGATTGCTTCAGCCCATAAAGCGCCTTTTTTAATTTGCATGCTACCTTTTCCTGGTCTTGGACCTGATATCCTGGAGGCAATTCCATATATATTTCCTCCTCAAGATCTCCGTGAAGAAAGGCATTTTTAACATCGGATTGGAACATTCTCCAGTTCTTATTTGCGGCTACTGATAAAAGAATTCTTATAGAATTCATTTTAGCTGCAGGAGCAAACGTTTCATTATAGTCTATTCCTTCTATTTGAGTGTAACCTTTTGCAACCAATCTGGCTTTATACCTTTCAATGGTACCATCACTGTTGTACTTGATGTTATAGATCCAACGACATCCGACAAGTTTTTTTCCTTCAGGGTGATTGACGATTTCCCAAGTACCATTTTTTTCAGAGCCTGAATTTCTTCTTCCATAGCTTTTCTCCACTCTGGGTTGAGATTGGCTTCTTGAAATGTGTTGGGTTCACAGTGAGCATAAACACTTAAGGCATAGGAGATATAAGATGATGAAAGGCCTTTAAGGGAGAGATAATTTTGGATGGGGTGTGCTGTAGGGTGAGTGGTTGAAGATGAAGCCAAATAGGTATAAAAGTCATTCAACCGCTCAGAAAGTCTGGAAATGCGACTGGATCTTCTAGTGGGAGCCACAGTATCAGTTGAGGTTGATTCATGAGAAATCGGTTCATCAGCAATGCTTAAGTCTGGCTCGATTTGGGTGTTGGGAGTCAAATTAGGTAAGGTTTGTAATTCGATAGACTCATAGTTTTGGACATTTGGAAGGGTCAATTCACATCCCTTTCCCTTCCCATCCTCCCCCTGCGGATGAACCTCATTGTTAAGGGTAACCAACTCATGAAAAAAACATTCATTTTCAAAAAAATGAACATCTCTAGAGATATACATTTTGTTTTGATGCGGATCAAAACATCGGTAACCTTTTTTAACTGTAGAGTAGCCCAAGAAAACACATTTGACTGACCTGGGTTCGAGTTTGTCTCTGTCTTTAGCTTGAAGGTGAACAAAAACTTTGCATCCGAAAACCCGCAAATGAGAAATAAATATGGGCTTATTGTAGACTACTTCCAGTGGCACACGTCCTTCAATAGCAGAGCTGGGCAAACAATTTGAAATGTAGCATGTTGTTCCAATAGCCTCAGACCAGTATTCTTTTGGTATATTTTTTTCAAACATAATTGCTCTGGAAATATTCAGTAACTGATGGTTTTTTCGTTCTGCGACTCCATTTTGTTGTGGGGTCCCGACACAAGAGTTTTGAGGTAAGATCCCATGTTTTGAAAAAAATCTCTCATGTTAGTATTGACAAACTCACCCCCATTATCATATCGCACAATCTTGATTTTCTTATCAAATTGGGTGAAGACAAGCTGATAAAAATCTGGAAAAACTCTTGAAACTTCACTTTTATTTTTAAGAAAATAAATCCACGTTGCCCGTGAGTGATCATCAATAAATATAACAAAATAGTTGTACCCCAAATGTGAAGGCACTGGGGCAGGTCCCCAGACATCAGAATGTATCAAATGAAACATAAAATCAGACCTACTATGAGACTTAAAGAACGATAGTCAAGTTGCTTTGGCATACTTGCATGCGTCACATGCATTTGAAATAACAGGTAAATATGGTAATAACTGATTTTGAACTTTGTATGAAGGATAGCCTAATCTAGTGTGCCACAACCTGCTCAACTCCTTGGCGTTGTATGCAACAAGAGCTTGAGCATCACTATCCAAAAAATATAGGCCATCGTGTTGCCGCCCTTTAGCAATCACTTTCTGCGTCCTTTGAACCTGAAAAACCACATTATCAGCAGAAAACACAACAACACAATCATGACTCCTGGTGATATGACTAACAGATAATAGGCTAGTTGGAAATGTTGGAATATAAAGCACTTTTGACTTAGCATAGTTTTCAAAAAAACAGGTCGAACCGATTCCTTCTACCGAGACTGTGCTTCCATCGACAATGCATACAGTTTTCTTAGTAGCGTACCGAATGTCATGAAGTCATGATCCTTGTCCTGTCATGTAGTCGGATGCTCCAGTGTCCACAATCCATTTTCCAGGTAACATATTCGAGGTAAAGCAGTGAGAGATACCTGACGTGTTTTCACATGTTGATTCTGGCATTTCCACCTGATGTCCCTTATTTAGTTGTTGCAGAATGTTGGTAAGATCGGCAATGGATACAACGTTGGCAGCATAGGGGCTTCTTGGATTAGTGAGTCCAGGGGCTTTAGGTGGTCTGCCGTGAAGCTCTCATCACTTGTCTTTAGTATGACCAGACTTCTTACAATAAGTGCACCGAAACTTGGGCTTTTTTGAACTATCTTTTAGGTTAATACCAGCAGTGGTAGATGATGGCTGAAAGGCTTTGAATGGCATTTTTTCAGTTGCGACTTCAATGACTTGTGATGAAGAATTCATTATTTTTTTGTCTGGTCTCCTCACGTTGAATGATAGAACACACCGTGTTAAAAGTAGGCAATGGTGTTGATATGAGCATTTGACTTCTCAGGGATTCATATTCTGGCTTGAGACCTGCCAACAACTTGAAAATTCGGTCTTCCTCTATACGTTTTTTAATGACCTCTAGATCAGTGGTGATTGGACGATATTGGGCAAGCTCGTCCCATAAGCCTCTGAGAGTCCCTAAATAAGTGTGGAAGGGTTTCTCTTGCTGAGTGAGAAGGAAAATTTCTTGCTGAATTTGAAAAATGCGTGCAAGATTATTTTGTTCATCGTATACATCATGTATATTTTCCCACATTTCTTGGGTAGTTTCTACGAGAAGGAATCCTTCAGCAATACTAGGATCCATGGAATTAAGAAGCCACAACATTACCAAATGATTAGCCGACTCTCATTCGTCATATCCAACGTTATCTTGTGCTGGACGAGGTATTTTTCCTGTTATGTGTCCCAACTTTCCTTTGCCACTGAGAAATAGGCTAGCAGCTTTGGACCAACTAAGATAATTTGTTCCATTTAATGGAACAGTAGTAATTTTGAGAGAGGGGTTCTGATCGTGGATTGTCAGTTTCATATTTCCAAGGCTTTGAGATGATGCATCCATGATGGCATACTCAGAAAGACTAATAAAACAAAAAACAAGGGTTGGGCAGGATCAGAAAGAACAGAGATACCTTGTGAAATAGGTGCCGATGGCAGTCCACCGCAATACTGAAACAATCAATTGTGCAAGGATGCGCAAGATAAAAAAAAGGCTCTTATGAGTGCTGATGCAGATAATAGTCCACCGTAAGGCTCAAGCAGTTAGCTGTGCAGACATACACATGATCAAAGAAGGGGCTCTGATACCATGTTGAGATAACAAGAAGCAAAAAGAAGAGATACACAGAGTCACAACGCATGTACGTGGTTCAGCCAATGTGGCCTACATCCACGAAAAAACCCCAAATCACTCTTTATTTTGTTATGTTTTCTGGTTACACAGTATATTGGTTAAATAGCCAACGAAAGGCTATGCGATAACCACAATACAGAAGGTAACAACCTCCCAAAACAGAAGGAGCCCAGGATAAAGAAGACTTGCTAAAAATAAGGGGCGTGACCCTTATCCACAACGATGCCAACAGTTTTCCAATTCTATGGTGAAATATTTATTTCCTGTTTTTGGTTTGTTGCAGCCTGCGAGCTGCTTCCGTAGTGCGTCTTACCCTTCTTCTCTCTCTATGCACCGGAGGTTTTGTCAATCTAACAGATTGGGCCGAGGACATAAACCGGTACATGTTGCTTACTCCAGTCCCTTGGCCCCGTCTATAAAACAGGTTCCAGGGGGAACCTGCCCCAAGAACCTGGGTGTCACCTGGTTTCAACCAACCTATATAATAAACTCACACAAACCTTCTTCGGAGGCTCCACTTGTCTGGCAGGAGCAGTTAGTGCAGGTCGCCTTGTGTTGGGACGTTTCAAGTTCGAATCCCAATGGTATGGTTGTATAACTGGTAGGGGTCTGCCTAAAAAAACCCTTCTTGGGCCGTTCTATCCGGCTTTCCACCGTATGTCGGCCCTGTTTATGAGAAAATCCCCGGACCCTGATTACTGATGAGCAGCAGCAGCTTGATTGTATATTTTGGGTCTTATCGCTGTCCTAAGTGCGTAAATTTCATTGCTTTGAGTGCCAATGCTCATCTAAGGTAGCTCGCTTAAAGGGACATTGGATCTTGGTTCATTGTCAGATTTACTGGTGATGAACTTGGATGACTAAACGCTAATTTCATAATAAAAGTCGTGATGAGTTAGGTTTGTTTCCCTTTTGTCGTCAGTATTTCTGTCATTTTCCACATTCTTTGAATTGTATTTTTGTATTTCAAAGATGTTCTGTACTATTCTTCCGGGAGTTGGGAGAGTGGTCTGCCGGTTGAGTACCACAGCTAGGGCTAAGAAATGAGACGAGCTGCTTGTGGTTCAGTGTGTGCTTCTCGTAAAGAACTCTTCGAAAAATGTAACCAGGTGTCACAAGCTGAACATGAATGGTAGGCGTTCAACTGGTAAAAGCTTGCTAAATACTAATACATATTTTTAGACACATTTGACATCTGATGTAGCACAGGACAAATGGTAGAAATGTGAAGTTCAAATCCTGTTGCTTTCAGTGAGCCAGTTTAAGTTCAATTCGTTTGGCTTGGGCTCATCAAGGGTTTGAGCTTTGCTCAGCATGCCACAAAGCTTCAACGGCCCAAACTCATATCATTCAGCTCATTTTACCAGCCCTAAATGCAGCTCACTACATGGGTGGGGTGAAGAGCATGGTTACATGGTCGCCGTAGACATGGGTGTTGATAACTACCACATCATGCCGCTGGCAGTTGAGCTAGCATTGGCAAATGCTCTACCAACTCTATAAACTACTATTTCTTTTCTCTACTCCCTCTCTCTATATGCCTACCCTGGGAATGAAACTTGTTCCAAGCCGACCTTGTTCAATCAGTGAAATAAGATTTCGGTTAAGCTTTAGTTCAGTCAACGAGTTTGACACTTGCTTTTTTTTTTCTCTGTGCAATCTCAAAAACAACCTTGTTCTGACTACACGAATAGATATTGTCAGTTGCGGAAGTTTTGGCCCCAAGTAACAGTGGATTTAGGTGGTTTGAGTTTGGGTTGGGGGTGGGGTGAGAGGAAGAACTAGGCATAGGCGACAGCAAAAGTTGCTGGGAAGAGTAGCACAAACCTCTCCTCTCTCCTGTCCTTGAAACCGATGGGTGCAAATTATCAGATTCGGGACAGGTCATGCCACATCTGAATCTGAATCCAAAATGCAAATGCCTCTTTCACAGATTCCCGAAAAAACAGAGGCTCATTTGAGAAAATTCAGAAGCGAGAGGTCCTTTTCTGGTCAATTCCATCGCTTCGGTGCATTGGTTTGGGTCACATATACTCGACCTGGTTACACCTACTTGGGAGCATGGAATTTATGTGCAGAAGCACCAAAAGTAATGGACTAAATTGTTCTGCTCTACCTATAGAAGATGACCAAACTCGGTCATAAAAGGATGGTTTAAACCATTTTTGCTTCAATCGATTCTCAAGGGATTGCTAATTATAAGCAAGACATACAACTTGAACTTTGATTCAACTATTTGATGCACGTCATGATTTTTGGTTTAAAAAAAGAAATGGTAAATATTTGGTACTAACCAAAGTAGAAAACTGTTGAGCTGAAAATCAAGTGTGCAAGCTGTATTTATTCAATCCGACCATGTAGATGTGTTCAACATGTCTTGTTTGCTAAAGACCAGACATGATCAAGAAGTTTTTAAGTTGTGAAAGTTTCATACATGGTGGGCTATTGATTTTTAAAGCCATTGGCAAACTTGCTTACATGTCATAATCATATGATTCAAAACCCATTTCCTACTAAGCACGCATACATATCACATCTGAAGGCTTTGATCTACCAAAAAAAAACTATGAAACAGAGGTGAGGGAAGCTTGTGATAATATAGTGCATATCTGTATTGGCACCCGATAAACCCTATCATATTGAATATCAAGTGCATCAATGACAGATAGCTGTATAAAAATCATATAAAAAACCCTTAATAAAAGTATCAAATGTTCAAGAAACTTGTCCCAACTTCTTGAAAAACTCGTACCATTTTCTAATAGAACATTATAAATTATTATCATGCCTGTTTTCATCAACACCTCTACATGCAAACACCGATGACCTTACCACAAAGACAATATGTTTTTAAGGCTTATGATGACTTCTAGAAGAACTATGGCATGAGAGCAATTGTTCCAAGCCGACCTACTCCCTTTCTCTATATGCCTACCCTGGGAATGAAGCTTGTTCCAAGCTAGCTCGTACCAGTATCAGTAAAAACTTTTAGAGTTGGTAGAGCATTTGCCAAGCTAGCCCGTACCAGTATAAACTTTTAGAGCCTGACGCACCAGTATCAGTAACTCGTACCCATGTCAGCTCCCTACGAGGTTATTGCAAAGATGAGCATTTTTCTAACTCCTTTTTTTCATATAGCTTGCTAATAAATGGTTGTTTTATTAAATATAAAGTTGAATGTCAATTAGGGGTATTTCTGGCGTGCATGATTAAACCTCGCTATTGCTTTGGGGATCCACTACCCGATTCTCGGACTGGTTGACTGGTGATGCAAAATTAGGACGGGATAGACAACAAAAATGGGTGACTACAATGCTCAAAAGTTTTATAAAAGATTTAGAGGGCGTGTCACGGAAAGTGAGTTGTTCTCCGCAGAAACACATCAACGGGCGTGCATTTCTGGGGGGGGGGGGGGGGGGGGCACAGTGACAACACAAGCACCGGAAATGTGCATTTCTAAAAAAAATCAGTCGGAAGGACGTGCCATTTTACACGCTAAAGGTGAGTTTTTGGCAGAAATGATTTCCGTTGGGGGGGGGGGGGGTCCAATTCTATTTTCACGGCAGTGAAATCCATGGAAGGAGGTGCCGCCCCCTTAGTGCTGGAGTCCAGAGCAAACGTACATGAGCATTTAGGAAACTGTGCGTGCTTTCTTCTTTCTTCAAATGGGTAACAGCAGGATATATATATATATAAATATATATATATATATATATATATATATATATATATATATATATATATATATATATATATATATAGAGAGAGAGAGAGAGAGAGAGAGAGAGAGAAACTTCCCCTCTTTAGTTTCACAACACGTTCATGAACAAGAACCTAGTTAGGCAACCAAACAGATCTCACCACCGTCAAACAAACACAGGATGGAGCTCATCATGTCTGGCACGGCGGAAATATAAGGCCTTCCCCCAAAATAAGAGAGTGGGCCTCCCTTCCTTTCTAGTACGCGTTCCACTGACTAAATTCCAAACTTCACCAACTCCCATCGTCTCTCTCAAACTCTCTCCACATATATAATGTCCTGAAGAAAATGACATGATGTGCTGGAGATAATCAGATCACCTCCCACGTAGAGTGCCCACATGCTATGGCGCAGGTTTTGTACTACAGATGGGAGATGGAAAATGGGAGCCACACACACCACTATATGCTTAGCTTAGATGGTTGGACATTTGTAGAACTGAAAGCGCGCTTCCACTAGAGGATCAAAGAAAGAGGTCAGAGACTGCTAGTTGCGAAGCAGGCAGAGAATCCTGAGAGATCTGGCGGGTGGCTTTCATATCGACCACGCCGACCCTTTAACTCCAAACCAAAACAAAAGGTGATCAATCCTACCCCAAAATCAAAGCTGCAGTTGCACTCTTAAGTCTCCACCTCCCATTCCCCCCCCCCTTTTACCTGCACAGCCACATACAGACATAAAGAATAAGAGGCGGTCGAAACAGAGACATGTCCCTCGTGTTTGGATAACTTTTTGACCAAAGAAATAAGAGAGAGGCATTGGTTCATCAAAAACACACGCAAATTCGCGCTCTCTTACAGTTAATTTCCCTTGACTCTCCGACCATCGACCTCCAGCACACCTACCAGACATCCAAACAACTGCTGTTGGGGGCTGCTCCTACCAGGAAAACGATCGAGCTCACATCCTGTGACTAGTTTTTACATAAAACGGGTTTTATCTGATCCTCTTCTCACGAAAACAGAAAAGGAAGGTCTATTGTTTAAAAGGACCAAGGTGTACTCGTTTATAGTTCAAAAGAAGAAACCAAAGGACCTCGAATGACTTCCTGTTTCATTAATGAAATGCTAATGTTTTGTACAATTTACCTTTCCTATTCGGAGGAAGTCCTAATTCTTAATCAATGGTGCAGAAATAAATAAATAAATAAAATAATCCCCAAGGATAATCAAACAATGACAGCACTAGATCGTCCTTGGTGCGGAGGATGAGGAAGCCAATTCCAAAGAAGAAAAGCAGAAGGGAAGGGGATCATCAAGACGAGCCCACCCCAAGCCTACCCACAATTCTTATCTTCTCCTAGTAATCTTTTGGGGGCAAAATGGTTGTCCCTGATCAAATTTTACGAGATGGATTTGATAGCTGGCAATGGCATTTCCTGAAATCGTAGGCTCTAACACTTGACAGTTCATCATATCTCCTGTTTCTGACAGGAGGAGGGCACCACCTATCACCACAAGCCAAGACAGGGAATGAAATGATTTTTAAAAGTAAAACCCTTTCCCTGGCATTTTGGTAAATACGAAAGAGCAATACCAAAATGAATAAGCAGCACCAAAGGAAAGAGACCACTAGATGTTAGGTCAGACGCTATTAGTTGCAGGCGTTGTCGAAAAACAGCCGACATGGGTATTTCGATAATTTCGTCGAGGAATTTCGGTATGGGGGTCATTAGAGTGGAGGGACATGTCCATGGAGGAGAGAGAGTGAGGGGAGGGGGGGATGGTCCATGATCGATCAGGTGGAGAGAGAGAGAGAGAGAGAGAGAGAGAGAGAGAGAGAGAGAGAGGTCCATGACGGATCAGGTGGTCGATAAGATGCGTTTCTATCGGGCAGGTAACTTGATTTATATATGGGAAGGTGGAATGTTGGAAAACCCCAAAAGCAACAAAACAAGGCAGCAGGGTGGGCAAACAACAGCACAGCATTAAATTGACCCACATGGGCAGAGGAGGCAAAAAAAGACAAAAAGGAAGAAAAAAAAAATCATTACTTGTCTACAAGGAGGGAAGGGGGGTTCCTCTGTGCTGCTTGCTTGAAGGCAACAGTGGGTGCAATCCTGGATCTTCTCCGCTGATGCTCCAAGACGAGCTCCCCTGCAATCCAATCAAGCTTCTCGTAGTTAGTCTGCTCTCCAATCCTCTTTCCACCGAAAAGGATCGACTCCACGTTCTTCTGCTTCAACATCTCCTCCGCAACTCCAATCAGTCTCTTGACGTTGCTAGGCCTGGGGTCGTCGTCCATGTTGGCCGCACATGTACCCATATTCAACCCGTTTGCCTGCGACACCAGCAGCATGCATCCCTCAAAAATTTTAACTAACGTCGTCGGCGGTAATCAATACACAGAAAGAAAGGCGTAAAAAAATGGTGAAAGCTAACAAATCTAGAGTCTCCCCCAAGAGCCCCAACACGACTCTCTTAACATGTTTTTCCCAGGAGAATCAGTAAAACATGCAAATCCTCCTCAATCGCCCAGCGCTTCAATGGAGAGAGAGAGAGAGAGAGAGAGAGAGAGAGAGAGAGAGAGAGAGTATAAAAAAAAAAAATCACAATCTTACAAATTTTGTTCATCGGGCCGCGTTTCATAAAAAAATTCATTGCATAAAACAACCATGTGACAACAATATTGGGGAAGAAAAGCACTCTGATCCCCAAAATCTCTAATCAACAATAAACAACATGGTCTGATTCATAAACTGAAGAATCAGGTAGCACAAACCATTGTATATCCCAGTGAAAACCAAAGGATTAAAAGAAAAAAAAAACCAAGAGAGTTTATCCCGCCCTGTTTAAGCAATGGAGAGGTAAGTAAACAGACAACAACAAGCAAAATTGAATCGGAAACAGCACGGACAGACAAGCCTGTTCTACAAAAAGGTTTATCAGAGAGCATGATGGGAAGATACATCGCAAACGTATGAAATATGAGAAGGTGGAGCAGCAGCAGGAGCTCCCTTCATGAAAACTTGTGGACCGAAAAAGCATGAGAGAGAGAGAGAGACGAAAGTAATTCAACATTACCACTCATGAAGATCAACAAAATGTTGAACCCATGAACTGAACAAGAGCAAAAGCCAAAACAAATAAAGAAAGCACAAGAGAAAAGAACATCAGACAGAAAAAATGGGCTCACGCCGGAGCCGCTTGCCCAGATTGCGACAAAGGATAGGTAGCATCAGCACGAGGGAGTGGAAGATCACTAAGATGCATACGCAAGATCGCATAAACATCTACCAAGAGAGAGAGAGAGAGCAGGGGGGGGGGGGGGGCATGAGGGGTCTTTTGTAGCAGAGGAAAGCGATTTGGGGTGGGGTATATAAAATGGAGACATTGGGGGTACCAGTACCACCTACCTGGACGCGGACGTAGTTGGTGCTTCTGCTCTGACCGAAGGCCATGGAGATGGAATGGTCGACCACATCGGCGGTGCCATCTCCGACGATCCTGGACAGGGGCTTGGCCCATTCCAACAAGGTCCACTTCCTGACGTGCTCGTAGTCGCAGGCGCCGTCGAGCTGGCCGCTGCCAAGCGACAGCACCAGAAGGTCCTCCACTCCACGGACGAAGGGGAACTCCTGCTTGTTGTGGAGGACGTGGGTGATGGCAGCGCCTGTCGGGTTGTTCATGGCCAGCCCACCGTCGACGGCCACGCACCTCGTCTGCCCGTCCACCGACCTCATCAGGACGGGCTCCAAGCGCCTGGCCGGGTTCGCCGATGTCGCCCGACACACCTCCCACATCTCGAAGTCGAAGCTGTCCGTCTCCAAGGCGTCGGCCCGGGAGAAGAGAAAGGGCGCGGAGCTAGAGAGGTCGTAGCAGGGTATGAGGACGGGCTTCAACGTGTCCTTGAGCGTCAGAGCCCTCCCGTTCAGCGTGAACATCTCCTTCATGGCGCGATCCACCTTGGCCGTCTGGCGGGCGGAGGAGGAGGAGGAGGCGGAGCAGCAGCCACTCATCCCGCTTGGCAACAATAACCGCCTGAGCAAGCCAGCCCCGCCGCCGCTCGTGGAGCCTCGAGGCGGACCAACTCCTCCCCCGAAGAGCCCCTTCCCCTGCTCCGCCAGATACTTCCACGTATCCTCCGCCTGGAAGAGCGGCCGATCGTTCTCTCCCCTGGTGAAGAGCATCGCCGTGAAAAAACCCCCGATGCTTGTACCGGCGGCGACATCGAAGTAATCGGCGATCCTGGCGTCGGGATCTCCCGTCTTGTTCTTGAGAGCCTGCTCCAGGTAGGCCAGTGCCTTGCCTGAGATTATCCCCCTCATCCCGCCCCCGTCGATGGAGAGGATGCATACCTTTCCCCTCTGGTTCTTGATGGTTCCGCTTCCGGTTTCATAAGTAGCCGGCGCAGGAGCCTTCACCGGGCTCGTCGTCCCGACGGCCACCTCTTTAGGGATCCATAGCCTCTGGTCGTCGTAGCCGAAGAGGAACTTGCTCTCCAGGATCGAGAATATCTCGTAGCTCAGTTTGTCCGCGTCAATGCTCGGCTCCTGCAACTCCATGTTGGACGCCATTAGGGAATTCATCTCTTGCCCACCACTCTCTCCTCGATCTTCTTGGCTCAACACGAGTTTTTTCCCAACAGATTTTGCTGCCTTCAAACTATTATATTAGGGCTCTTCCTCCTTTCCTATCCTTTCCTTCCCTATCCCTCCTCCTCAAGGTAACTTTCTCCAAACGCCGAGCGCCGGCTCTGGCCCTTCCTTCCTCTCGAGAGAAAAAACTCTTGTCCAAAGATTTCTCGACGCGGTGCGCGAGCTCTTTTCTCCGTTATTTTGGAGTGTGTCCCCCGCGCGTGTTCGGGGATATCCGGCCGTCTGTCGCGATCCGCTTTTTATTACGGGTTCCTCTTGGGTTGGAAAACGCCTTCTTTATCACGAATTCAGGCGGTCTCTTCTCCTTCTTCCTTCCTTACGGTTCCGCCCCCCCGCGTACATCTTCATGCATTGGTTTTCGCCTCTCCCCACGAACTCTCTCCTCTGACTGCACCCGAAGACCCCGCCCAGAAGTTCTGCCACTGCCTCTGCCCAACTCCCCCGCTGCCCAACTTCTGCAAATGCCGGTTAAGCTAACCTCACTAAGCGTCGTGCTGCGACTTCAACGGTTCCCTGTCTATCCCCTCCTTCCTCTTCAACGTCTCTCTCTCTCTCTCTCCTTTTTTTTTTCCTTTCGATTTAGATCTCCCAAATGCTTTAAAATTCACCTCTTTCACGCATATCAGTTTTTTATCAACCAAATTTTAGCTGTCTGTCTCCCAGAATGGAACCCCTCTTTTTCTTTGTAACATTCTTCTTCTTTTTCACTCTTTTTGCTTTTCACGGCAGCGACTTCGTAAACTTGAACGCACGCATGCTCAGAGTCAGACTTGACTTGCATTAAAAGATATGGGATTGGAAGGGGAGGCAAAACAAAATTCGCACCCTGAGCCCCCTCCCTCCCTCCCTCCCTCCCTCTTTCTCTCTCTCTCTCTCTCTCGCGGTTCTCTGATTTTTCTTCTAATTATACGTTATATAATTTTTGTCATTATTGGTAACTGGGGGATGGTGGGTTAATAATTGGCCCAAGCCCCATGGTCACCGACGTTTTTTCTTTATCGTGAAAACCCGGTGACGGGACGGTGTGCCTCCCAAACCTCTTTGGGTTTGGGTCCACAGCGAATGTATCGCCGAGAAGCGCGCAATGGGGTAAAGTCTGGTGACGTGGGGCCGGGGGAGCTACATTTCGTCGCCTTCTTTAGCTTTGTCCTCTCTACGTGGGGCCTGTGGGCTCCATCCGAATATCCCAGCTGCGATTCCCATGCCAAAAAATTGGAGGCCCCCCTCTAATCTCCTGCACTCTCTTTCTATCTTGTTAATTCTCTTCCTGTTTGGGTTTGAGATTAGCAGATGAAACGGTTAAGAAAACCACCAAAGGGAAAATTTAATTCCCACCACGTGTCCCCCTATCTCCTTACCCTCTTGTATTGTTTGAAGTACGGTCGGTTAAACGAGAAAAAATGAAGATTAAAGCGTGCATTATCCCCCGATTCAGATCTTCTTCTCTTCTAGATTACTGTATCGCAATCTCAGAGTAAATGTTGCAGAGGTCCTTTTTCTTTTTTTAAATTTTCCCGTTGGCCCGCTGACAAAAGGGAATGCCCCCCGACGTCATTGGTGTTATAGTGTGGGAACCCACACTGGTTATTTATGATAATTATTTGGTCTTTGGACGGATATAAAGTAACTAATATAATAAACCCCTAAACAGAATAGGGACAGCCAACGATCAAAGTCGGGATAACAGGGCAGATTAGCTCTTTCCAAAACCATAAACCCAATCCGCAGCAACTCGACCCTGCCTATTCTTATCACTTGTTGCATTTAATCTTTTTAACCCAGTGGCAAATGGCAAATGGCAAATGGCAAATGGCAAATGGCAAATAGCCTTTATTGACCGCCAGCACCAGATGTAACCGTCGTCATCATCATCATATCGCACAAATTCCGCGGCTTTTGGCCTCACCAAGTTATATTGTATTATGCAATCCATCCATTATTATGTTTATTACCCAAACTTTTTGCTGGGGTCAGCCCATGAATGGCAATTGACAAATAAACAACTCCCCTTTTTACCTAGGCTTGATATCATATATAGTATCTTTAATCATTATTATAACATGACCTTTTCTGGTGTGCATTGTGCAACCCAGACAGGCAGGCCTACCAACAGCTTGGTCAAACTCAGACGTGGGCCATGTATGGGGCTCAAAAACCTATTCAAGCACGGCCTCCCCCCCCCCCCCCCCCCCACACCCAGCTGAGTCCGCCCAACATAGAGAGCTAATGCATACACCTCTGTCCAACATGCGCAAAACTTTTTCTGTCAAATAACTCGTGTTTTCTTGCAAAAAGCTTGCTTTTGGAGGCGAAATTTTATGAACCCATATACGTTAATGGGTTCAGTTACGTATCGGATTGGATCTTGACTCATTTTTTAAATAGGATTTAAGAATTAGACCCAGACTCGACCAATTTTGATTGAGGTCTAGGTTTGGGTCTGAGTATGGCTGAAAAGTGTAGACCCATATGGGTTACCAAATTCGACTATGTTCAAGTTTCAGCTCTAATGATTGGTCGAGTCTAGGTAGATCCATCCGGAGGTTCACAACATGTTTGTTTGAACTTCAGGTTCACGCAAATATGTTGTGATTCTCTTTAGTAATTTTACTTATTTTCGGAGGTTCACAACATATTCGTGTAAATATCAGGAGGTGCGCTTATATGTTGAGAAGGGCAAAATGATCCTAAAAATCAGAAATCAATGATTTTTGACATCCAGACAATTTTAGCATATTTGTGGGTTTTTTTCGAGAATGCATCATTTTTATAAGACAGTACGGTAAATATTGGCTACTAATGAAGGTAAAGAAATAATGACTAGAAATCACTCTTCTCTTCAATTTTTTTAAATCACATGTGATGTACATGGTTTGTTTAGTAGAAAACTTGTTTTGAAACATGCGGTTATGACAAGTAATTATGTTTGCAGAGGGGTACAAAAATCAATGTCCCATAATGTACCAAAATTTCATAACTCAAAAGATCACATTCTTATATAAAAAAAACACTATCCAAGGCTTGATCCTTAGTGGTTAAATTGAGTCTATAAAGCTTGCACCCACTATTTCTTGCTCATTAGTTTTCTACCTTCATTAATAGCCAATATTTTCTCACATATATATAAATACACACACATAAAGCAAGCCTATATGAATAAGTTGAGTCAAGCATTCACCTAAATGAGATGGCTCATCGAGCTCAATTTTTGTTGAATCAGGAAGCAGAGCAGAAAGACAAGCTGCTCGTCTTGTTTCTCAACCTTAGCTCCTATACAGATCTCTCTCTCTCTCTCTTAGACTAGCTTCAATATCGAATTAATATCTTTTTTTACATGTAATTTGGCAACTTGTGTAATGGACCATTCTTTTATCTTATCAAGCAAGTACTTTACTTTTGAAAAAGATCATGACATCACCAATAATCGTTGATAACATGCTAACAGAAAACTTGTTTAATAACCTCTTGTAAGCACATGAGTTAAATTGGAATACACATGGATTCACATTGGTGAAAATGACTAAAACATTATTAAAATAATGATATTTTTTAAAATACAAGTCTACTTTTTGAGGCCAAAAGGGTAACTTTGATAGCTTTATAAAGTTATTTTTTTTAAAAGTGTTTGACTTTTCAATTTCTTTCAAGTTCAAAAGATTCTTAATGCTAAAAAAAATAACTATCCATTATAAAAAATATCATTCTTTAAAAGTTATTTTGGTCATTTTAATAAGGTTGAATCCACCTATTGTTATAAACAACTAGTTTAATTTTAGATTAGCTAATGTTGAATGGGCTTTCTCTGTTTTTTGTGATTCCAACCCTATAGATGTCTTCAACATGCTCAATTTATTAGGAATCAACACCTGGATCATGTGTTTTTTATGAAAAAAAATGATATTTGGAGCCTAAAAAAATTATAAAATCTTTTACTATTGTTTTTTCGTACTTTATAAAAACCCACTCAAAATCTAACATGCCAAGAGCTGATTCTTGTATAATCAAGTAAGTGGATCACATTTGTATGGTAAGAATTTTAAAATAAAATAAAATAAAAAAGAAACTAAAAAACGGTAACACCCCATATTTTTAAACCCTTTATTATGGTATTTATTATATATATATATAAACTTTTATTGGGATTGGTGCTCATTGAGATTTGGATCTTCGTTCTGTTGAATTCGGGTTCAGATCGGATCTGTTGAGATCTGAGGACATAGTCATCCATTTTAAAAAAGATTATGGCTTTTTTGGGTAAGGGACATGCCCAAAATTTAAGATTTAGGGCAGGGGAGTTTTGGCAAGAGGATATGATGGTTATTAACTTAGTTGGATTTGGTTTTATTGGTAGGATATTGATGTGATTATGTGTGCAACTAGAGGCATTTTTGGTATGAAAAGGTTGTGTGGGATTTAGATTGCTTTTGGGGGTATTTTGAAAAGTCTCCTTTTTATTGCAACAACCAAGTGGCCCCACCTCTCTCTCCTTTTCACACCACCTCACCCCTCCTCTTTCCCTTGTTCTTTTATTTCCTCCCCTTCTCTTCTTTTCTCTCTCTTTGTGTACGCCCCCTCTCTTGTATGCTCTCTCTCTCACCTTGCTCTCTTCCTTACCTCTTTTCTCTTTCATTCCCTTCTATTAGAGAGAGTGCATCCCCAACCTTGTGAGGAGTCCAGACCAATGGAGGTGATTTTCCTAACATTTTAGAGTTTTTTGGTGGTAGGAGAGTCCCCGATAGATTTGAAGCTTAAGGTGTGTTTTGGATTGATTATAATGTGGAATCTCATTGCTTTTGATGTAAATTTAAGGTATGAACATAACTTCACGATTTGCTTGCTAGCATGCAGCATATGGGTAGATATCATGTTTAAGATTAGAGAATCATGTTTAGAAGAATTTGCTCTTGGAAAATAGCATGTTATATTAAGGATTTCATTTTTTCCTATTTTGGATTCTAGCATGTTGTGTAATTTCTGTTTTTCTACTTGATTTGGGGATTTAAATATGTTGGACCATTTTGAGAAGATGTTGATTTTGAAAAATAGCATGTGTAGGATGATATCATGCCCTAAAAATTAGTTTTTAGTATGCCTTGTGTTTTTGTGAACATGTCTATGATTTAGATCAAATGAATCTTGTATTTTGAGAAAAAATCATGCTAGGACAATAATGTCGTGATTACTTATGTATAGTCTATGTTTTTAAGACTTAAAATTGTTGTTTTAGCTTGTGAAATGCATGTATTTTTGGATGATTTAAATCTGTCACATATGCAAGACATGCTTCTATGTTGTTTTGGTTGAAGGATATGTTAAATCCATGAAATTTAAAATACATTTATATGTGTATTGATATTATCATGTATTTTTTGAAAATTCTGTATAACTAGATGTATATTGATCTTAGCATGTGCTATTTTCTAAAATTTTGTATACATAGTTGTATCTATCTTAACATGTGTTGTTTACTAAAATTTGTATATATATGCATATATTATGCATAAATTGGTTTTGAATCACAACTTATAAATCTGATTTAAATCATAGCGTATAAACCGGATTGAATCCCAACCTGAATCGGTTCTGATTTTTTTTATATGTGTGCATATGCATTTAAATCCCAACATGTATTATATGTTTAAAAAATTTTGGAGCTGAATTCCATGATTAATATGAGAAAGTCGGGTTTGATATTTCTATATTTGTTCTAGGACCTAGCGTGTATAATGTCCTAGGTCAATTTTAAATTTGATTTCATATTAGCATGCTTTGTATTTGTCTCTAGCCTAAAAAGTATACATGCATACTAAAATTGGATGATGAAGCATGCTTAGAGGTTTTTCAATATGATGCATGTCTAATTAAATGGAGAGAATGACATATATAATTATTTTGGTGGCCCTGAGGTTTTGGCTTGGTCCTAAGGACCTGTTTATGCAATGGTTTTTGCATGATTATATGTCTTGTGTTACAGTGTATGTATAGCTACTGTAATGGTACCGTGTGTGTTAGCCTTGTGCTAGTGCCATAATAGTACGATGCAAGTTTTGCTTTACACCTGAGTTGTGATGGGATGTTGTATTTTAGTTTAATATTGATGGCGTAATGGTATGGTGTGAGTTGGTTGTATACATGTGTCTGTGAACACCCCAAATTTTCCCAAAAATCTAAAAATTTATTTTTTGCCCCTGACCTCCAACTTTTGAATAAATTGGGTTAATCTCTGATAAAAATTTTATTTATTTCTCGGATTCACTGAAATTCGAATTCAAAATCTGTATCTGACCCAATCATGGATCCAGATCTGATATCCAGATCCAATTATGAGTCTGAATCTCTTATTTTTCAAAAAAAAAAAACAATTCTTTATATTTTCTCGGACATTTTATCTGGATCCAATCACAATTTGAGATCCAAACCCAATATTTTCTAAAAATCTTGGATCCAGATCCATTTTGGTGTTCATTTCCAAAATTAACCTTACTTTTCTTAAAAACCTCATTTTAAAAAATCTTGAATTTTTCAAAACAAATATTTTACAAAAAAAACCTTTCAAAAACCTCGTCTGGGTCCAGTCTTGTAAAAACCTTCGTGTCCTCTTCTTATTTTAGGTTGTCCTTCAAAAACTTAAATGAAAAAACTTTCAGAAAAGAGGCTCTACCCTCATTTTTGAAAACTACCCTTAAATAGACCACCTTTTTGAAAATTTCTGAAAAACGGAGGACCCATCTTGAAAAAGCCTCTAACGACTTTCACTTATAAAAACGACCCGCAGGGTAGATCATCTTCATCGCCTCTTCACCCCCGCATGTTCTCGATTCTTCTTCTTCTCGATCATTCTCCTTTCCCCTTCCCTCCGGTGCTTCCTCTGCAAGAGCTGGACGGATCCTCTTCTGCAAAGCAATATCCCCCTATCATTCTTTTTCGCATCAGTGGAAGGAGATCCACCTTGGCAGTAAGGCTACAATCGCCTGAAGGAGAGCAAATCCCATGACAGTCAGGGGCAAGTTACTCATCTCCTTCCCTTTCCTTTCGTATTGATTATCTCTTTTGCTGCATCACCGCATTCATTTTCTAAGTTTCCTTCCCTTTTTATTTTTTGATTTTCTGTAGAAATTTTATACTACCATTTTAATTTTTACCTTTTCTCATTTGCGTTTCATCAAGAAGCATCAGTGGTAGGGTCGACCTGCATATAGCAGAATCGACTCACCCCTTGCAACAACAAATGGAATTTCTCAATTCCAACATTTCCTTGTTTGTAATTTGTCTATTCTTGTTCTATTTATAGATTCTATACTTTTACATAATTCATTTGATTTTCAATCTCGTTGTCCCGTTGATTCATGACTTTATGTCTATATATTGATTTTGCTTTTGAATTTAGATCTCCTATTTGTATCTCGTCTTCCTTTTCTCTGATTTTCGGTTGATATCTCCTCTTTGTTGTTTTGATTTCTTAGTTCTTATTGCGATTTGTGTTCTTTCAGGAATTCATTTCTGCTAATTTGTATATGTTCTGAACATCTTCATTTTATTATTTGATTTTTTTTCCTTTTTTTCTGGTTTTCGATTTCTTGTTTATATTTCGATTGTCTTTTGGCTTTGACTATCTGTTTATCTTTTCGACTCCCTGTTTTCATCCCTCTTTTGAGCTCATGGCATATCATCCTCCCTCTGGTTCAGATCATCATATTTCGTTTAGAATGTTTTCACCTGTATATTTAGATTATTATCATATGAGGCATTTTGCATCATTGGTACATGGTCTCCTCTGCATTTTATCACCTTTCGTCCATAATGCATCATCGTTCAAGTGTATTCAACCCCTATCCAATATTACTCTTCATGCCTTTCCAATCTTTGAGTTCATCGGATCATCTGCAGTCTTATGGATATGCATCAGTGTTAAGGTGAGTCATGGCATCATCAATGTAAATGCCCTCTGATTAGATCAAGAATCCCTTAGAATCAACACAACATCCTTGTCCCTTTTGATCCCCTGTGCAATGTTGCAACAAGGATTTAGTTGCAGAGTCCTTGCCCTGTCAGAATTGTTGAGGTCTCGCAGAACTGATTGGTCGGGGACTGTGGTGGTCTCCTAATTTTGGTTGCCTTTCAATTGAAGTGTCCAAAATTCGCAATATATTACATAGATTATTGGCCTTTCGGGAGGCAATTTACACATTCTCCACAAGACTAATCCAATGAACTACCGAGCACCAACACTCATGCTCCATTAGCCTCATATCCCCTCTTATCCCCAAGCTTAGTTGGTATGTCTTACCAGATATAGTATCAACACTGCTTTTGTTATTTGCACATATGCCATGTGAATACTTACACTTCAATCTTCTGTATGGCCTTTACATTTTTGTAGAATATGACTCTAAAACTGAATTTAGATGCATTTGTGTAATCGTGCTTTAAAAGATAAGGATGATTAATTTTACAATGAATAGAAGTATGTGTGTGGCCATAGGTTTTTCCATTTGTCTTCATTGTATTCTATGAGGTTGAATATGAATCTAGGTACATATGGATAATCATAAAAACAAAACAGGGATAATCGGTTTCAACCATGTTTGAAATGGATAAGGGTGCATGAACAATCATAGATTCTCTATTTGCATCCATCGTATCTCACGATCTCACTTTCTTTTCTTTACAAATTGGCTCATTAGTCTTTGCATCATCCTTTTCTTTGTTGATATTTACTACGTTAGAGTGCTGCATTAGCTCAGCATATCCTTGCTCAAAGCTGTGCATCTGCATATGAATGATATTTGCTCATCGACTACCTTCATCAAACGTTTTGTTTGCTGTGAGTGTCTGTGCGTTCACGAATTCAAACTCTGTCTTTGCCAGCAAGCGTTTCAATCAATATAAGTCATGCACAACGAAGTCTACAATTGTTTATCTCGGTGCAACATGTTATCCATTCGTCTTAGCAATACAACCACTGCTACCAACTGGTAATGATCTATCAAACGAGACAAGCAATGCAGGAAATACAAGTTGCAATAGTTGCCTTTTTACGGATCCATTTGGAAATTCCAATGGCCCTGTTGTTTTTTTTTTTCTTTCTTTCTTTTTCTTTTTTTTCAAGGAATCTAAAAGTAACCCAGTTGTGAAGGAGCAACCAATTCATTTATGCTATGGTTTCACCCGGTCGCAAGCAGACACCTGAGCTCTGCCACACTCGTGAACTTGTGTATAAAATACCAGGTGCCATTAATGTCACTGATAAACAGCAGATAGCTGATTGATGTTGTCATTTACCAGTTTATACCTTTAGCTACAACCTTGCACATCATATGCTGAGTTTTCATATCACTTTTTCACCTACACCAAGTATCACATAGTAACACTTACCATTTCTCACAGTATTTACTTTACCTGCTATGACCCTTACACCACTTCGCACCTTCCAACATCTCCATCATTTCATCTGTCCAGCATTACACCCCGCTTTTCCACTTGCATTGGTTGCATATGGTCTTGGTGCCGCATCTTGTATTCAGTACAATAGCTACTAACTGCATAGTTGCCTCCACCCTCATACATCCATCATACCCAGCTTAGCGCCACTTTTTTTGCATCTGCATTGCCACTTTCACTAGCTACATAACTAGTTACATAACAACACTTTGTTGTGTTCCATCTCCTTACCTTCCCCTATACCCTCACTTGCACCTGTGCACAACAACCCGCCATTATCTCCATCCCCATTGTCTTGTGCATACGTGAGCACAACAGCTCTATGGCTGCTGTAGCTCACAATACCTCCCTTCACACCCATGTCATTTGATCTTTCCCTGTTATAGTAGTAACCTCTATCAGTGGGAGTTATTAATCGATAGTCTACCTTCAGCAATAGTGCTACCACTTGTACATTAGCCACCTATATAGGATTTCATTTCTTGAGCCATATCATGCTTAGCATAAATGTATGTTCATATAGTGCTTAAATTCATCATTTATTAGATCTCATGCAAAGTATGCATATGTAATATGCTGTATATATGCTCCTGCATCCCATATGCTCTCTAGTTCATTTTATCACATCATACGGATTTTCGTTTTTAAGTCTAGGATATGCCATATGTATCTCCCATTTAGCTTAAACATTTCATTTGATGTATTCATTCCTCCATCAGGATAGGCATTTTCATGTGTATCCCTAGTCTTGATACAATATTTTAGGTTCTTCTTCTATATATTGCATTTGCTTGACGCTAACCTTGTTTTGCAGGGATACATAGAAATATTGATTCTTTCTCTTAGATTAATATTTTATTTCAATTTTAATTCAAAGTTATAATAGCTAGATATCAATAAAAATTTTACATTTATAGCTTAGAATAGAATGTATGAGCATGTAAATATCATAAATTGCTTATTTCATATCATTTTGCCTTTATTTTTCAAAAATTCATGAATGGGAACACGAATGACACACACACCATTCTAATAAGAGGTAACTAATCTTAAGCAAATGATTCACATTGATGGCCATAGTCAAAATGTGGATAATGCTTAGAATTTTTATCTTTTATGGAATAACATTGGATCCACACTAGGTCTCTTTTAAAAAATCATCATAGTTTTCTAAATATTTTCTTCTTTTATCAGAGTTTAACTTGAAATTAACATAAAATATATATCAATGGCCATAGTCAGGATATATTGAGAGTTAATTTCATTTCAAAACTCTATAAAGGCACCAAAATGTGTTTTATTCTTTATCTAAATTTAAATATAAATTATCTTATAATATATTTTATGACCATAATCAAGAATGTATTATATCTTCAATCTTATTTCAATTCATTTAAAGAATGAAATATGCTTTTCAATATCCAATTCTCAAAATTCTTTAATTCATTCATTTAAGATAGAATTACATCATATTTTTCAAATTATTTCAAATTTTCTTCAAAAATCTAAGTGATTTTGAGATGATTCTTCAAATATCTTCTTCATTTCTCAAATCAATCTTCAATTCTTATTCAAATTCATCTTCCTATTCTCAATTCTATCTTATTTTTCAAAATTCAATATTCCAATTTCAAAGTTCAATTTAACTTTAAAATTTCAAATTCATTTCTAGTTTCAAAATTCAAATTTTCAACTCAAATCAAATTTCAAAGTTCAATTCAACTTTGAAATTCCAAATTCATTTCCCAGCTCAAGATTCAATTCTAAATTCAATTTTAATTTTTTTGATCTCCATCTAGATTTCTCAAATCCATTCATATTTTTTGAATTCTATTTAGATTTCTTAAAATCCAAAATCCATCTTCAAAACCCATCTGGATTTCTGAAATTCAACTATATTTTCAAATTCCATTTGGATTTTTCAAATCCAATTCCATCTTGAATTCTAGATTTTTCAAATCCAATTCAACCTAGGATTCCAGATTTCAATTCCATCTTGAATTCCAAATCCAATACCAGATTCAATTCTATTTCTAAGTTCCATTTGGATTTTTCAAATCTAATTCCATCTTAAATTCCAATTTTTTTAAAACCAATTTCACCTTGGATTCAGATTTTCAAATCCAATTTCATCTTGGATTCCAGATTGCAAAATCCAAATCCATCTAGGATCCCAGATTTCAACTCTAAATTTTCTAAATTTCGTCTAGAATTCCAGATTTTCAAATCCAATTCCACTTTGGATTCAGATTTTTCAAATCCAGTTCCATTTTCCAATCGAATTTTCAATTCCAAATTCAATTTCATTTTTCAAATCTCATATGGATTTCAAGATTCCAATTTCAATTTCTATTTTCCAAAACCACTTTTAAATCTATTTCTCTAAGTCTATATTCAATTTCCAAATCAAAAATTCCTATTTCAGGTTCTGAATTCAAAACTCAAAACTCAAAACCAAAGATCCCTTTTCAAAATCGTTTCTTGAAAATCGATCCAAATTCAAAATTCATCTTGACTTTGAAATTTCATTCTTACTTCAAAATTCTAAATTCAAATTCCAATTCTCCTTTTCTCTTCATCCAAGATTTATTTTTCAAATCTCTGATTATTTCAAGACTTAGAATTCCAAGTCTCTTTTTCCAGATCTATTTTTAAGTTAGATTCAAAATCTAACTTTTTCCAAGTCAAAATCTTCAACTTTCAAAAAATCATTTCTTCAAAATATTTTCAAACTCATTTCAAAATCACTTGGAAAATCCCAAAACTTCTGAATTATTCTTCTCAAAAGCATACATCTATGCATTTGCATTACACAAGCATGATTCTTTGTGTATTCTTATACTTAGAATAATTTCTTAGATAACATTTAGGCAAAGCAAAAGGCATAAGTTTGATCATTTGTTCGATTACCCCTAGTAAAGGCGTCAGGAACGGTCGAACCTTGTACTGATGAGCAAATCCCGTCTCTTCATTTTTTCTGCAAATTTTCAAAAATGGAGGTGAGTAATTTTAAAATATTTTCAAAATTTAGGTCAAGTGAGACCCTTGCAAAAGAGTTCCTCTCTCTTCTTCCTTTTCCTTTCTCTCTTTTTTTCTATCTTTTATTCCCCTTCAAAAAAGGATTAGAGGCTAGAAAGAAAAAAAGAAGGAAAAGAGAGAACAAAGAGGGAAAATTTTGCAATGATCACAGTGTCATAATGGCGCAATGTGATATATGAGTTGAAAAGATCGACACTTTGTATTATTTTATTCTATTGTGTTGATTAAGAGTCAACCCCTGCTAAGTTAGGGTCAACTTCTGCATACTGTGGATCGACCTCTGAGTTGTTTGGGTCGACTCTTGGGAGGCCTTAGTTGTGTTTTCTTGTTGTTTAAGTTGAGATACAAGTTGTTTCAATTGAAAGTCGATGGATCAACCCGAGAATGGATCGTAGAGGGTCAAAGGGACCCGATCCTGCTGTGAAATATTGGATTTTATGCTAACAGGTTGTGATTATGACACAATGTTGTTATTCTTAGATCTTATGCTAGAGGCATGGATTATGATGTTATGTTATTGTGATTCTTAGATCTTATGCTAGAGGCATGGATTATGATATTATGTTATTGTGATTCTTGGATCTTGATGTAATCCTGATTTGTGTGCTAAGATTAATATATTTGTTACTTGATCATGTTTGATCTATGATTTTGTCACTGATATGGATTGTGAGGGCCCAAAAGGGACCAAATTTATGCAATAGTGCACTAGATGCAGGCCTGACGTATTGTCGCACTATTCGTATTGGGAGCTTGTTGAGTATAGTAATGGGTTATGATGCATGATACATGATACATGAATGGGATAGCGCATTAGTGGGTGTTGACCAGTGTTTAGTATATGGGTGTTGACCCAATGTACCCAAAGAGGTGGTATCATGTTATGATACAATGAGTGCGTGTGTGATGGTTATCGTACTCTTGTATCATGTATCCCAGATCATATATGCCGCACTTGGAATTTAATACTACAAATAGCATGATAACCCCTCTTCTGCTTAGTTGAGGATAATCAAGATTCAAGATCGAAACATGATAGATGTATGTGTGATCATGGTATTGTACCCAACAACTATATGAAAAGATTGAATAAGATATTCATACAAATTAATGTGTGCATATTGAAAGTGCACTAGGATCGAGGCAACGAGCACTAGAGGGGGGGTGAATAGTGCTTTTAAAAATTTCTGCGGAATATTGAATGATTTTGCAAATCTCAAAGCAAACACACAAAGAACACAAGATTTTATCCTGGTTCGGTCAAACCCGACCTACATTCAGTCCCCAAGCAAAAACCAGCTTGAGATTTTCCACTATCAACCTTGTAAACTACAAGATCACACAGACCATAACCGGTCCCACTTTCAGTAACAACCCTACTGAAAGCAAACAACTCCTTTACACCAAGGAGTCCTTCTTTTTACACAAAAGAAATAACAACTTACAATACAACCTATGAGCCTTCCTTTTGAATGCAAATGAAATGCAATTGACTATTGAGGTTGTTGAAATACTCTACTCACGAATTCACTATCTCTCAAAGTGATTTGAGTGAAAATATCACGTGAGTGAGAAAACAAATACTTGAATGAATAGGAGTGAAAAGCAAGAAATAATTCAAGGTAATTCTATTGAATTTGATGTTTTTGAGTGTAGAATGCACTCATATTTATAGTTAAAATATTCCATACGTTGAGAGTATGAAAGGGTGTCAAAACTGTCCATTTTGAACGATCAAAACGTTTGAAAAATGAAAAGACACGCCTTTTTGAAGTTTTAGGAAAACGGCAAAATTAGTCGACTGAAACATCAGTTAGTCGACTAATAGTTAGTTATTAGTAGACTGACAGTTATCGTCGGTTGACTGATCTGTTAATCGAGCCGTTTGAAAATCTGAACTTTTGAAACTTAGTCGACTTGAGAAAAGTTAGTCGACTGATAATATCATCAGTAGACTGAAAAACCTTTTAGTCGACTGCTGCTAAAAACTTCTGAAAAACAAACATTCTGTTCAGTCGACTGATAAAAAGCATTAGTCGACTGCTGCTAAATTTTTCAGAAAACACATGTTCTGTTCAGTCGACTGAAAAACCATTAGTCGAATGCTGCTAATATTCCAGAAAACATACATTCTGTCCAGTCGACTGATAAAACCTTCGGTCGACTAATTTGACAAAAATAACTTTTTAGAAAATATGGCGCGAAAGGATTAGTCGACTGATAAGTCTATTGGTCGACTAATAAACATGAAAAATTAAGAAAAGAGTTTTCTAAAAATATTTTCAAAAGAGTTTCTTTTAGAAAAGTTTTTCTAAAGACTTTTAAGGTGAAATGCAACCTAAATATGCACTCTAAGTAAGGCTCTTACAAGAATCTAAGACTTTTAATGAATTAAACATATGCACACTAGTCTTCAAAGATTCATCACTGAATTCTTCAATTTCTTCATAGCCTTAGCTGAAATGCAGTTGATTCCACTTGCTTATCATCAAAACCTTGTACTTGAAGTACCATGTATGGCTTCATTGTCGTAACAATCTCCCCCTTTTTGATGATGACAAACTTAATCAAAGATGAAGCATTTAGATGCATAGATGGAGATTTTACTCCCCCTATGAATATGCTGCAAAACATTAAAAGTTAGCACATTTAAAGCACATATATCACATATTGATTGGTTTGCATTTCCATTCATCATTTCTTCATGCATTTAGAAATACATTCATTTAAAGCTTTCTTTTTCTCAAGATCTCCTGTAATGTAATTGCTATCATCTTTTTCTCAAGATCTCAATGTAATGCTATCTTTATTTATCTTTATCTTTTTCTCTCCCTTTGTCAGAATAAAAAAGAGTAAGGGCAAAAATAGCATAAGCAAAATAGACTTTTAACTCGTATCTCTATTTTAAAACACGGCAAGAGAGTTCCGGCATGTTTTGAAGATGCGCCAGTCACTGCAAGAGGATTCCGGCGTTTCAAGATCACGGCCAGAAGATTCCGGCGTCTCCCTGTTATGGTAAGAAAATCCCGGCGAAGATGGAGTCGAACGACACTCCGAGGGTTTTTCGGAAGAGAGAGAGGCAAGAGAGAAAGAGGGGTTTAAGGGTTTCGTTTTTAAGAAAAACGAAAAGGTACGAAGTGAAACGATGCCTCTTTTGTTTAAAAAAAAAAACGGGTTTTAAAAAACAAATCCAAGGGGTGTCGGGTCCCTTCACTTAAATTTTTTTTTTTAAAAATTTAGTCGACTAAAACTTTATCGGTCGACTAAAAAAGTGCGACTTATTCTAAAAATATCATCAGTCGACTAGAACTATATCGGTCGACTAATATGATGCGATACATTCCAAAATATAAAAACACCAGTCGACTAGAATTTTATCGGTCGACTAAAATAGTGCGATTTTGAGATTTTGTTCAAAAATCAACATTTTTATAAATCCAAAAACGAGCAAATACCTAGTTCTCTTCTAATTCTCATAAAATCTTCATTTTTAAGAGGTTTAGTGAAGATATCGGCATGTTGTTCTTTAGTGGAAATAAAATTTAACGAAATATCTCCTTTTAACACATGATCTCTTAAAAAATGATGTCTAACTTCAATATGCTTAGTTCTTGAGTGCTGAATAGTATTTTTCGAAAGATTTATAGCACTAGTGTTATCACAATAAATAGTTGTTGTGGAGTAGTTTAAACCAAAATCTTTTAAGGTCTGTTTCATCCAAAGTACTTGTGAACATGCTAAACTAGCCGCTATATATTCAGCTTCAGTTGTTGAGAGTGATACTGAATTTTGCTTTTTACTAAACCAAGAGACTAAGGAATTTTCCAAGAAATGACAAGTTCCACTAGTACTCTTGCGATCAGATTTACTTCCTGCAAAATCTGCATCACTATATGAAACTAAATCAAAGGAAGATGATTTTGGGTAAAACAAACCGAAATCTGAAGTATCTTTCAAATAACGAAGAATTTGTTTTACTGCAGTTAAATGAGATTCCTTTGGATTAGCTTGAAATCTTGCACACATACAAACACTAAACATAATATCAGGTCGACTAGCAGTTAAGTATAATAGAGATCTGATCATACCTCTGTAGAGCTTAGTATCTACACTTTTACCATTTTCATCTTTATCAAGAGAAGTAGTTATACTCATAGGATTCCTTCTTGATTTCGATGAGTCCATCCCAAATCTCTTGAGAAGTTCTTTTGTATACTTAGCCTGATTGATGAAGATTCCTTCTTCAGTTTGCTTTATTTGAAGTCCAAGGAAGTAGTTTAATTCGCCCATCAAGCTCATTTCAAACTCTTCCTGCATAGCCTTAGCAAATTCTTTACAAAGAAAATCATTAGTAGAACCAAATATTATGTCATCAACATAAATTTGCACAATAAGAATATCTGAATTAAAATGTTTAATAAATAAAGTGGAGTCTACCCGACCAATGGAAAAACCAGATTGTTCTAGAAAATTTCGTAGTCTTTCATACCACGCTCTTGGTGCTTGTTTGAGTCCATACAAAGCTCTTTTCAATTTGTAGACTTTTTCTGGATATTTCTCATTTTCAAAGCCTGGAGGTTGCTCTACATAAACTTCTTCATTGATGTGTCCATTTAAGAATGCACTCTTAACATCAATTTGATATAACTTGAAGTTCATGTAACTAGCAAAAGCAAGCATCATACGAATTGACTCTAATTGAGCCACTGGTGCATAGGTTTCATCAAAATCTATGCCTTCTTCTTGATTATAGCCTTGTGCCACTAGCCTTGCTTTGTTACGAATGACTTCACCATTTTCATCCAGCTTATTTCGGAAGACCCATCCTGTTCCAATTACTGGATGATCCTTTGGTCTATCAACTAGATCCCAAACATCATTCCTAGTAAATTGGTTAAGTTCTTCAAACATGGCTAAAAGCCAAAATTCATCATCACATGCCTCATTGATATTCTTTGGTTCTAATTTAGATATGAAAGCAACATTTGCAATATATTTTTCTAACTGCCTTCTAGTTAGGACACCACTCTTTATTTCACCAATAACTTGTTCATGTGGATGATTAGGAACTTCTTTTCAAACCGGTTGAAGAGGAATATTTTCTTGAGAAGTACTCTCTATCAAGGGTTCTTCTTGAAGTATTGCTTCTTCTTCTTCGCTTAGAGGTATAACCTGCTCATAATTCTCATCAAATGCAACATGTAGAGATTCTTCAATACAAGATGTTCTTTTATTGAAAATACGATATGCTTTACTTCTAGAAGAATATCCAAGAAATATTGATTCATCTGATTTTGAATCAAACTTATCAAGATTATCTTTGGTATTTAACAAGAAACATTTACTACCAAAAATTTTGAAATATGAGATCTTTGGTATACGATCATAATACAATTCAAAACATGTTTTTTGTAAAATTGGTCGAATAAGAACACGATTTAAGACATAACATGTTGTATTAATTGCTTCAGCCCAAAAATATTTTGGTAAATTTTTATCTTGAAGCATGGTTCTAGCACATTCTTGCAAAGTTCTATTCTTTCTTTCAACAACTCCATTTTGTGGAGCCGCTCTAGGAAAAGCAAAGTTGTGAGATATACCATGTAAATCACAAAACTTTAGAAAAGATTCATTTTCAAATTCACCACCATGATCACTACGAATTTTAATAATAGATGTAGATTTTTCATTTGTAATTCTTCTACAAAGTTTAGAAAATTCTGAAAAAGCATCATTTTTGCTTTTTAGAAAAATCACCCATGTAAACCAAGAATAATCATCTACTATAACAAAAGCATACTTGCTACCATTCAAACTTTGAATTCTAGATGGTCCAAATAGATCTAAATGTAAAAGTTCAAGAGGACGTTTTGTTGAAACTATATCTTTAGCTTTAAAAGAACTCTTAATTTGTTTACCCCTTTGACAAGCATCACATAAGTGATCCTTTTTATATGGTATTCTAGGTAGGCCTCTTACAAGATCATTCTTGGATAATTTTGAAATAATTTTAAAATTAACATGTCCAAGTCTCTTGTGCCATAACCATTGAATTTTATTTGAAACAATAAGACATTTTTCATTAAAAGAGGGTAATTCATCTAGATATAGTTCATACACATTGTTTCTTCTTTTACCTTTAAAAATGATCTTTTTAGATTGAAAATCAGAAATTAAGCATAAATCATTTTCAAAAGAAACATGAAAACCTTTATCACATAATTGACTAATAGATATTAAATTATGCATTAAACCATCCACTAAAAGAACATTTTCTATCAAGGGAAATTTTGGATTACCAATATTACCAATACCTATCACTTTTCCCTTGTTATTGTCACCAAAGGTGACGGTTCCTCCATCCTTATTTTGGAGGGTGGAAAATAACTCCGGCCTTCCAGTCATATGTTTGGAACAGCCGCTGTCCAATATCCATTTGCTCCTTATGTTGTGTACCTACAACAAAATCAGACAACAGAGCATTTGACCCCTTTCTATTTTCGGGTCCATGAGAGTTAGTCTTAGGAACCCATATCCATTTGGATTTTGGTTTCCTTTGATAATAAGTATTCTTTCTATAAAAGGATTTAGAATAAACATGTCTAGAACAATCATATCTAGATGCATTTCTATTAGAACTAGAAAGTTTAGTTCTATGAACAAAAGGTTGAGAATAATGTCTTTGATTTTTCACCACATAGTTTGGTCTATTTTGAGTATCAAAGAAGCTATATCCCAATCCGGTTTTATTAACCGAGCATCTTTGAGAACCAAGAAGTTTTTCTAGATTCTCTTGACCATTGGTGAATTTGGTCACTATAGAAAGAAGATCTTTTGACTTTTCTTTAAGACTAAATATTTCATTTTGTAAGAGATTGGTTCTAACTCCAATTTCTTTTATCTCAAGTGCTTGGCAAGAATTTTCCTTCTTGAGATCTTCTATTTCTTGAAGTAATACTTTATTTTGAGAGTCAAGAGTTAAATTTTCAGTTTTTAACTCTTTATTTTTAGAACTAAGACTCTTAAATTTAGCATATAAATCATTAAATGCTTCAAATAGCTCATCATAGTCAAATTGACTTACCGAATCTTCTTGTGCTACAAAACACATATTGGCGACTTCTTCATTTGATTCTTCATCGGAAGAGGAGTCACTATCATCCCAACATGCTTGAAATGCCTTTTTCTTCTTGAATTGGTCCTTGGGCTTGAATTTGAGAAGAGGACAATCTTTCTTGATATGTCCTGCCTTTTTGCAGTTAAAGCACTTTATTTCATTGGGAATGAAAGAATCTACTTTCTTTGCCTTTCTTTGAAATCTTCCCTTTTTGATGAATCTTCTGAATTGTCTTGTGATGAGGGCAATATCTTCATCTTCATCTTCTTCTGAATTTTCTGAGTCAGAAGTAGCCTTAAAAGCAAGAGACTTCTTTTTAGGCTCTTCTTCTTGTCTGTCTTGAAGTTGGACCTCATATGCCATTAGGTTACCAACTAAGTCTTCAAGAGTGAGAGTATTGAGATCATTTGCTTCTTCAATAGCAGTGGTTTTCTTTCCCATTCAGGAGTTAAACACTTTAGAATCTTTCTGACTAAATCCACTTGTGAATATTCTTTTCCACGGGATTTCAAAGTGTTAGTTATATCGGTCATTCTAGCTACCATGTCCGATATAGATTCATTTTGCTTCATTTTAAACAATTCAAATTTATGAACTAAAGAAGCAATTTTAGATTCCTTTACCTTTGACGTACCTTCGTGTGTCACGAGAAGAGTATGCCAGATTTCATTAGCTATAGAGCATTGAGAGATGCGATTGAATTCTACCTTGTCAACGCCACAATATAATGCATTCATGGCTTTGGCATTCAGTGAACCAGTCTTCTTTTCTTCATCGGTCCATCGGCTGAAATCAGTTGATGGAGTTTGGTACTTTTCTGAAACAACTCTCCAGATATCGAGATCCATGGATTGCAGGAATATTGTCATTCTTACTTTCCAGTATCCATAGTTTGTTCCGTCGAAGAGAGGAGGACGAACAGAGGAGCTTCCTTCTTTGTGCTGAGATGTTATAGTTGTCATGCTAGATGATGGTCAAATCAAAGTAATAGCAAACCTGTGCTTTGATACCAAATGAAAGTGCACTAGGATCGAGGCAACGAGCACTAGAGGGGGGGTGAATAGTGCTTTTAGAAATTTCTGCGGAATATTGAATGATTTTGCAAATCTCAAAGCAAACACACAAAGAACACAAGATTTTATCCTGGTTCGGTCAAACCCGACCTACATCTAGTCCCCAAGCAAAAACCAGCTTGAGATTTTCCACTATCAACCTTGTAAACTACAAGATCACACAGACCATAACTGGTCCCACTTTCAGTAACAACCCTACTGAAAGCAAACAACTCCTTTACTCCAAGGAGTCATTTTTACACAAAAGAAATAACAACTTACAATACAACCTATGAACCTTCCTTTTGAATGCAAATGAAATGCAATTGGCTATTGAGGTTGTTGAAATACTCTACTCACGAATTCACTATCTCTCAAAGTGATTTGAGTGAAAATATCACGTGAGTGAGAAAACAAATACTTGAATGAATAGGAGTGAAAAGCAAGAAGTAATTCAAGGTAATTCTATTGAATTTGATGTTTTTGAGTGTAGAATGCACTCATATTTATAGTTAAAATATTCCATACGTTGAAAGTATGAAAGGGTATCAAAACTGTCCATTTTGAACGATCAAAACGTTTGAAAAATGAAAAGACACGCCTTTTTGAAGTTTCAGGAAAACGACAAAATTAGTCGACTGAAACATCAGTTAGTCGACTAATAGTTAGTTATTAGTAGACTGACAGTTATCGTCGGTTGACTGATCTGTTAATCGAGCCGTTTGAAAATCTGAACTTTTGAAACTTAGTCGACTTGAGAAAAGTTAGTCGACTGATAATATCATCAGTAGACTGAAAAACCTTTTAGTCGATTGCTGCTAAAAACTTATGAAAAACAAACATTCTGTTCAGTCGACTGATAAAAAGCATTAGTCGACTGCTGCTAAATTTTTCAGAAAACACATGTTCTGTTCAGTCGACTGAAAAACCATTAGTCGAATGCTGCTAATATTCCAGAAAACATACATTCTGTCCAGTCGACTGATAAAACCTTCGGTCGACTAATTTGACAAAAATAATTTTTTAGAAAATATGGCGTGAAAGGATTAGTCGACTGATAAGTCTATTGGTCGACTAATAAACATGAAAAATTAAGAAAAGAGTTTTCTAAAAAGATTTTCAAAAGAGTTTCTTTTAGAAAAGTTTTTCTAAAGACTTTTAAGGTGAAATGCAACCTAAATATGCACTCTAAGTAAGGCTCTTACAAGAATCTAAGACTTTTAATGAATTAAACATATGCACACTAGTCTTCAAAGATTCTTCACTGAATTCTTCAATTTCTTCATAGCCTTAGCTGAAATGCAGTTGATTCCACTTGCTCATCATCAAAACCTTGTACTTGAAGTACCATGTATGGCTTCATTGTCGTAACACATATGATTATAGCATGTATTAGTGTATTTCGTGCATTAGGCACCCGAGAGTTGACTCAATCTGTGTTGAGGGTTGACACCACTGAATTTATCCATGAAGAAGTTAGAGTTTGTTGTGGTCCAGGGTCGACATCGGTGTAAGAGGGTCGACTCCTAGTGGAATTCAGTATGGCTTGAGGGTCAACCCTTGAGATGAGAAGGTCAACCCCTCTTTTGATTAGTGTTGCAGTTCAGTTGGAACAAGGATCGACCCCTAAGGGTGGGTCGACCCCTCTTTGATTCATGTTTATGATTTGGACCTGAGGACCGACCCTTGAGTTGGGTGGGTCGACTCCTCTTTGATTCAGATTGGTGGTTTTGTATTGAGGGTCAACACCTGTGTGTGTGAGGGTCGACTCTTCCTAGTTCAGTTGAGTAGTTTCTTTTATCTATTGAGGGTTGACACCTCTTGTGATCTTCTCTTTGTGGTGAGTTTGTTTGAAGGTCGACACATGTGAGTGAAGTGTCGACTCTTTCATTCTAAAACTTGGGTTTTCGCATGTTTGGCATTCCAACCACTTTTGTCGTACGATGCTAGCTTGTGATTGTGTTGAGTGGTTGGTTCATACTGAGACTTGTGGTTTGTCTCACTCTTGTTATTGATATGTTTTCAAGGGCCCAGCTATAGGCGAGCGAATGATACAACAAAGAAGTCTCGAGGGAATATGCAGTACTGGACCTGTGAGTGCTTCTAGGAGTTGCTTTTGGTTTTTCTACTCTATTGTGTATAGATGATATATTTTATAAACCTTTACATTGCGAAATGAATGAAAATAATTTGTGTCAAGATTTGTAGACGATTGGGAAAATGTTTTGTTTTGACACAGTATCAGAATAGTACGTTAGGGTTGGTTTAAGGTCAGTGTCGTAATGGTGCGTCAACGAAATGATTAAAATATTGATTTGCCTAAAGATGCAAAGTGTTTGAAAAATTGAGGTCCTGGTTTGGAACATGTGTTTTGAAAATGAGTTTTAAAGGAAAAGTCTTCCATTATGCTTGCCTTTCAAAAAAAAAAATTAAAATAAGTTTTCAAAAAAATATGGGTGTTACAAAAACCCCATTTAGCATGTTTGCATCACTATATATATAGGGAGAGAGAGAGAGAGAGAGAAAGAGAGAGGGGAGTAGTTTCATCGCTGATGATGGATGAACTATGATACCCATCACGTGCACATTAAAATAGATTTAATGGCGGGTGCTAACTGCTGCTGATCATGCATATATTTTGCATCTTGTACATATATTTTTATGCATGAATCATCGAAAAATTATATTAAAAACTCATTCTTATTAGTGTTTTTGAGAAATTGATTTGAAATTCAAAATAAAGGTAAAATCATATTTGTAAACCTTTCCTTGCATTTTTCAGTGTTTTGATTAGTTTAGGACTTTTTAATTATTAGTCTAATTAGTTTAGAAGTGTTCAACTAATGTTTTAGTCTGTTTAGAAGTGCTCTTTAGAAAAACACATTTTTTTAGAAGTAGGCTTTTCAAAATTTTCAAAAACTAATTGGACTTCTTCTGAAAAATTGTATAACCTAATGTGTGCTATAAAATCTTCTTTTTTAGAAGAGAGGGACATTTTTCCTCTTGAGAAAAAAGGTGATATCCTTCTCCCTCTCTCTCTTCTCTTCCTTCTCCTTTTCGTTCCCAACCGGTTCTTCCTTTTGTTCTTCCTTTCTCCCTCCTGTTCTTCTTGCTCCTAACATCTGTTGGCACTGGTTCTTCTTGTCTCCATCGTCAGAGTTACGTGCAGCTCGAAGGAAAGACTGTTTCTTCTTCTCAACCTCTCCATCGAGATCAGCCATGAGGTATGCTCCTTCTCTTCCATTTCTTTACTTGTTTTGCACGTAGTTTAGGTTTAATTTGTTTGATTGCATTCATAAAAATATTTTAGCATCACATACAATACACTTTCTTTTCAGCAATCTTGCTTCATATAGAGTAGTGATTCATGATTTATGTTTTCTGCATATTAGAATAAGCATTTGCTACATCATAGAATAGTTCTCTTATTCTTTTTATTTTATTTTTGTTTATTCTAGTTGAATAATCATTGTTTAGAAGATGCAGCCTGTAGTCTATTATTTTATTCATTTTTTTTGTTGAGCCACCAAACTGACCTGCTTGGGATTCCCTTCACGCAGGCCGGTCTGGTTTGTGCATTGGTGCACGACCAGCGTGCAGCAAATACTTTTGAGAAGTCTGGTTTCATGCATAACATAACCTGCATTAATTTGTTTAGCGGATGCTGCCACGATAATTTTTGTTGTATATTTTTTTTGGTCGGCGTAGCTCATGATTCAGAACCATATTATGCATGAATAACAGTGGTTAACTTCTTTCGGCCAACAGGATTCATTCCAGCTGCGTCAGTAATCTGTCCTTTTAGAATATTTAGCTAATTTCGAACTCTTTTAAGTCGTGTTGGTAAGTAAGTAGTTGGATTGATTTCATGTTTTCATGATTTTTTCATTATTATGATGCCTTATGATAGTATTTAATTAGTTACTTTAACATGTTCTTTAGCTAGCCATGAAATCTGTTTTGTTTATTTTTATGATTAGCTAACCTAGGTATGCTCTAATTTATTACAGCAATAGTTGTCATATTTTGAATTTTTTATTGAGATTAGGCTATCTGAATAAATTTTTAGATCATTGGATTGGATTAGATAGTATTATTTTATTATTTTAGTTAATTTATTTTAAGTTGATGTTTTCCCTTAGTTAGATCATGTTTAGTGTATTTTGACTATTAGTATAGATTAATATAGCCATGCATAGTCACACTGTGTTAGTTTCATGATCAAAATAGTTGTTCAAGTTCATGTTTTGATAACTAATTACTTGATTAGTCGAATTAGTTTTTAGTTTAAATAGATTAGATTAGATTTTGTTTGTTTCATGTCTTTGTTTAGTTAAATTTAGTTCACGTTTTTCTTGAATTAAGACTATTAATTTGTTTGAGCCTAGTTCATACTTAATTAGATTTTATTAATAGAGTGCTATTCATAGTTTCTTTATTCTATAATTAGTTTGTTTAGTTTATTTTCATTCTAGTTATATTGATTCATAGTTGTTATTAAGTTAGTTTATCAATTAGTTTATTAATTTATTATTAGTTTGTTACATTAGTTAGTTTCTTTATTGTTATCTAGTTAGTTAGTTTGTTATTTTGTCATTTAGTGAATTAGTTTGTTACATGTTAATTTTCTTTTTACCTGTTAGTTAGTTTGATATAGGTTGTTAGATTAGTTAGTAGATTCTTATTTTTTACGATTTTTTATCAAACTAACATTGAATTTTTGTCTAGTTATTCATTGTTTCGTTCTTGTTTGGTATTTTTGTTTTGCAGGAAAGCGGTTGGACGTGCGATAGGCCCTCAACAGTGTCCCTAAAGAGCCCTCTGAGGTCCCCCAAAAGGTCTCCTCAAAAGGCCCTTCAAGCCCTCAGATTGATTAAAACCTTTTAAGAGTGAAACACTAAAAGCCTTTTGTAGCATCCTAAGGTCAAAGAAAAGTAGTGAAGATCAAAGGGACTAGAGCTCAAGCAATTGATGACCATTTTTCTTTTCTTTTAGATTAGGTTTATTTATTTCATTAATTTGGGTTTGTAATAAGGTCATTCATTATTCTTTTTGAGCCCTCTGTAAGAGGGTAATTCATTGTAATAGTTAGTTATTCTTATTTCCTTTTATTTTAAAGGCAATAAAGCTTGTCATTTTGTGGAATACAAAGTTTCTTTTCTCGTTCCCTGAGTTCGACCCAAATCTTACTCTAGTATGAGCCAATTTTTATTATTTGGTGCCTGGCTTTCACAAAAACATTTTTATCAAGAATATCTTTTAAAAATCTATTTCATAAAACTTACACCAATTTTTTTGGCCTCGTTGCCAAAGAACGACGATAAAAAAAATGAGTATTCACTTTATTGCCTCTTGTGTGTTCTCATTTTATTTAGGACTATTAGTTTTCTTTATGTTATTTATTTATGATTGTTAGTTTATTTTTCTGCTCATTAATTAGGATTGTTAGTTTATTTTTCTAATTAGGACTTCGAACCACGTTGCTTGCTAGCCCTAGAGATCAGTTTACTTTTCTTGCATAGCCCGCCTAATAGGTTACCTCTTTAGTAAGGTGACTGTGTACGATTGGTACCGTGCACATAGTTTGCTTTTCACAAAATATCTGATTGGATGCAAGTGTGTGGTGCGTGTTTCCTGCTTTATTTATTTCTTATTTTTGTTTGCTTCATGGTTTGTGTGGTTGATCACGTATGCATGTTAGGTTTAGGTAGAACACCTTTCTTTAGGACGGTTGCTACACCGGTCTACCCTCAGGTGTATTCAAGGGCGACGCTCGCTTGACACCAAGTTTGCTGAGCTAGTAGAGGACCCCAAGTCTATCATTAGGAGAGCCTACCGATCCGACCCCATGGCTGAAGATCGGCAGTTGATTCTGCCTCAAACACTAAAATGTTGGCTTTGATGAATTAGTGGTTAGGTTTTCTCGAAAAATAGGACTGAGTGAAGAGTTAATTAGCCTTATGTATACATATTTGTTGTCCATAGGTGATGAACTAGGCTGGCTAGATGTTTTTGATGATGACGATGTAGAAGGAATGTTATTTAGTGGCGACATTTAGTTTATAACACCCAAATTTTTGAAACCAAAATTTTTAGGGAGAATTATTTTGTTTCAAATCCCTTTTTCACTATTTTTAATAAAACATCAAAAATACTTTTAAAATACGGTTCAAGCCTTGGATGGGTTACATTTTACAACTCACACATGTAAGACTAGAATAATTAAATTAAACCATTAATTGAATTGTAATAAATCAAACACTAGTATTCCAAATATTAGAGTTTATGGGACTAAAGGAAAATAATAAAGTAAATAAAATTATTTAGTTCATCCAATAGCTTAAAGGAGCATGACCTTCTTGACGCCACCACTAGCCTTCTGTCCTCACCCTCTAGCTTATTCATTACTTGAAATATTAAAATGTAGGGGCATTAGCCATAACGCTAGTAGAAAAATACCCTATACATAGGTATGAAAAGAACACAAATACATAAAGCATACATCTTTCTCAATGAAAACAAATCATAACATGTCATAGCATATAATCTCAACAAAGTTAATGACCTCAACATTTATAATTTAATCATACAAGATTATACCATAATTCATTCTTACCATCAAGTAACATACCAACAATATATCATTAGTAATCAAGATCATAATTACACATATCCATATATGCCAACATATGCATAAACTAGAAATTATACATGGCATCCATAGAATTTTATGCCAACTTTTAATGAATCATTTAACAACTTGTGAATCTAATCTATTGCATTATTTTTATTTTTTTCTGAAGGGTACATACTCAGGACCTAATCTGAACTTAGCAATCAAATGAGAGTTTATTATGATATGCATTTTAATTAACTCATCGATTCAAAGAGACATGCCAAACATCCATTGAAGCGATCTTTAACCGAGAGATACTTAACAATGGTCCAGAGAATCAGTTTCTACTCTTCAGTATCTCATACTAAACATTATATCATAATCAACATTTGTAATCACAAACATACATCCTTAATCTAGTATATCAAAATTTATTTTTATTGTTCATACTAAAAAATTCACCATATCTTGAAAACAAGTTCCACTCTGGATCACCTGGTCTTGGGAATGTATAACCTCACAAGTAGTTTTCGCCCTAGTCGGATTATCTGGTCTTGGATAATGCACTTCCTCAAAAGAATTTACTGTCATCGTGGGTTACCTGATCTTGGACAATACACCTCCTCACAGTGATTTACCGCCGTAGCAGGATCACCCGACCTTGGTCATGCACATCCTCACAAATATTTTCTTTGAAACACTTCCTCAATAGATCTATTGTCATACACGCATAAATATAGTTAACCTCTCAGAGAGTCAATAGCCACCAATTCGGGCACAAGCAGATATACATTCAACATACATCACATTGTAGGTTACAATCATATGATAATTCAACATGTAATCACATGTTAACATATCAACAGGGTTTTGCGAGTCAATAACTCTGTCATTGAGCTTAAACTTTTATCACATGCATTCATAACCATAGCTTATATGGCATTTCAACAACACATAGAATCACATCATCACACACATTGACATAGCAATACAACTACATATAACATTATATTTTATATTATTTAAAATTGATACATTCTTAAATTTAACCTTAAAGCATGCACATCTAATTAATTGAATCAATTATATCTCATAATTCAAAACATGTGTATTTCATAATATAAAACATTTAAACCTCAAGGATACATATTTTCTACATACATCATTCAAGTCAATCATATGTAATTCATACATCTATGCCTATATACACTACATAGCCTAATCATCATACTTAAATCTCATGTTTTAACATGCGGTCTCATATGTCATTATGCACAAATAATCAACATGCTTGCATATAGCATATTCATGAAATAATTTATATCAGAATATAGATGTTTTACATCTCATATCATATGTCCATATGCATACATAAAGGTTGCACACACATAAAATCATGATCATGTTTCAACAAGCAAATATATGATTTTAGCAAAATAAGTTCGTAAGTCAAGATATTATCTAGAAATTAAGAAGTGTATAAATTCAAAATTCCTATGTTGTTTATGGGTCTATCAGACCATCAAAATGAACAAATTTATCTCCATAAAAATTCACAGTAGTACCAGATGATATTTTCAAAACCAAGTGATAGATATCAGAAAAATAAATTTTTTTGCCCATAGAAATTCACGGACCTGGAATTATTTTTCTATTCTGACAGAACCAGCCAAAAACTTGCTTCACAAAGTAGTCACCAGACCCAATCTGAGAGGGATTTTGTCCTAAATTTTTTGATGAAAGGTATGCTTGTTGTCTTTCAGAATCATTTGAGTTTGCAGAAAAAATCTATCATATGAATTTTATAGATTTTCTAGACCAGACCATGTCTCTGACAATTCCAAATCCAGATTTTCTGCAGAATCTTGAGTTTTACAAGATTTATGTGAGTCCTCAAGATTTACATAAAATAAAACATATTTTTCTTTTATTTTTATCTGATCTATTCATATGATATGCATAACATATCAAAAAATCAGCCATAAACTTGAAGCCATTGATTTATTAGATGTTTTACAAAACTAATTATCAAGAATCGCTCTACACACATGACAACATTTTTGTCTTGGGTTGCAGCATCTATAACCCTCACTTTCGTACCATCAATAAGTCCCAATTTTTTTCTGAAACACCTCCTAGATCTAGAAGGTCTCTGTAAAAGGGTTTGGTCATTGGTGATCTGATTTGAGAGATATTTATTTTACCACAATGAGTCAATTAATGATTCAAGACATAATTTTTTTTTTAAAAATAAATCATGATAAAAATAAGAAAACTCAAGCATAAACATGGAATATTTATTTTTAATCATGCATCAACACATAGACAATATCTAAACATCATCTATAGTCATAAATAGACATTATATGATCATAATACATGCTTTAAAATCTAAACTATCAAAATAAATCATAATTTTTGCACATAATAACTAGTTTAAGATGCTAGCATGAGAAAACACCATGAAACAAATTTGAAAGAACATGATTCATACTGTACACACATGCAAAAAAAAAATATATATATATATATATATATATATATATATATATATATATATATATATATATATATATATATATATATATATAATTATGTTGAAAACAAAGATCCAACGATAAAAAATTATGTAGGAACACGAAACTATGTGTTTCACATTACCCGATTTCCCGATTTAACTATTCGGGCATAGGTTTACAAAAAATGATTTTGTAAATCCATTTCAAAGCATGATATTGAATTAAAAATATTTTCAAAACCTTTTCTAAACTTATTTCAGATCTGATCCACAATGGATCAGCCTATAGAATCGGCAAGACGCACACTTTATGTGTTTGCATTTAATCTATGCTACGTGTAGGATGAATACTACCTCAAACGTGTTCTCGGATATACCAACACCTTCGACTCCAAGCTTAGCACATTGGAGCAGCTTCAATGACTGTTGGAAAAGCTCTAAGGAAGAAAAAGAAGAAGAATTCTAATGAGAATAAGAGAGGGAGGTAGAACTAACCTTGTTAATCCTCCTCATGAGTGCCTCTATTTATAGATGGGCTTAGGCAAGAGTCCCATATCTAACATAAGAGTTTAATATCTATTAAATTTTTTATTAATAAAATCAATAAATAAATTATAAGTTTTAATTCATTAGATTTTGAAATTAATTAAGCTAGAGAAGAAATAAAGGGACTTCTTACCCTGACTTGGGTTATAGTGACATGGTAACCTTTTGGGAGGCCTAGAGACCTAAAGACTCAACAAAATTTGATGTTTAAATAGTTAATTCGATAGCCCTTGAAACGTAGATCATCGTGGTGGTCTTAGATTTAATTGTACATGCACGGATCAACAAAAAAATTTAGTTGACACTGAAAACCATTGATTTTTGACCAACAATTAGGCATGAACTTCGGTCGATAATAAAATGCTCAAATCAACACCAATTTGGACATGTAGATAGTCGCTTTTGTTGCCCTCAAAATAAGAAATATTAAGGTCAACTCTGATCTAATAGGTGAGTCACCAATCAACCAAAATTTATATTAAAACAATAATGATGTTGTTCAGAGTGTCCCACCCTATGGGTCCAATTCAATGAGACTGGATCCAAATATCATAAGTTATATCTGTTATCATTGCAAAAATTTTCTTTTGCAAGTCAAACTGACATTTAAAAAAGATTTTGAAAATAACTTGCCTCCGTTTTTAAAATGTGAGAAAAATTTGTAGAATAGGACTCGCCTGTCGATATAAGGTTTAACCGTTCCTGACACCATAACTAGTGGTAATCGAACCAAGGATCAATTCTATGCTTTGCTTTGCTCAACTGTCTAAATTGTTGTTCTATTCCTAAATACACGAAGAATTAGGCATGTGCTATAAACTTTAAAGAATTTTGACTGAAAACATGATGTATGCTTCGAATATTTGAAAAATCTTGGAAAATGGATGATTGAAAAATCATTTTTCACACTTGGGAAATATTTTTGAAGAAAGGAAAACTTGGAAAATTGTGAACTGGACTTAGAAAAGATTTGGAAATTTCTTGAAAACTAAAGGTTTTTGAGAAAAATGATTTTGAGGAGAAGGAATTCCAAAATAGATCAAAAGGGATGGGTGTGTGGCCCTGTGAACTCATTTCATGATGCAATCTAAACCTAGATGATGCATGAATATAGTTTGTGAAAATATTTTCTGAAGAACTTGAGAAAATTATTTGTAAAAGGATTTCTGTTCCTTATAGAATTTAAATAAGGTAAATCTGCCACATATCTCTGACTATGGCCATGAATATGTATTGAATATATCTCATTTGATTCTAAACTAGAAAATACTTGAAAAGCTTTTGAACATGTGCAATGATTTCTGAACTTAGCCTAAGTGTGTAGGTTGTTTGTAACTTAAAAGAGGATGATAAATCTGAGTATCATTCGTATTCTAACTATGGCAACAAATACAAACTCCATTGAGTTTATTAAGTCCTTAGAAGTAGGTGCACGTGACATTCGTGTTGACCATTGTGAGTTTAAAATATGCATGAATGATAAGAAATAACAATTATATATCAAAATCAAACTATATGCAAATGCATCCTAAGCTAAGCAGAAAAGTAAAATGTTCTTATTTCAATATTATAATTATAATTTACATCAATAACTGAAAAATAAATTAAAGAAAGGAAAAGGAAAATAAAAGAAAATATATTCTTGAGCTTTCTTGCAAAATTAGCAAACTTGTTAGTAGAAATATGTTGGCTTTTCTGGATTTATCCAATAATATCTGAAATTTGAGGGATTTATCTGGATATAAGCCTTTTCCCATGCTTCTCTGAATCAATAATAATTTTCAACATTTTGACAATCTTTTCTACTTATCCTGTCGTGAAGTGAGAGTTTGTTGTCTGCTTTTGACACATCCTGGCGTCATTTATCATCCCTTGTTAGGACTTGATAACGGGAGTTTTCAAGATTTCTTCCCTTCTTTGGTATAATCTGAGCGCCTAGGCTCTCAGATTCGCACACTTTCCTGTGTCCCCACTGTCCTGCCATAGACAGTCCAATTTTGGCTCGAGGTTAAGCCACCAATCATTTTTTTGCAAAGGGTCATCAATTTCAAAAGTTATTTAGTCTCAACAACGATGCACCCAAAATCAAACCCCTTTTTCAAGCTTTAGAGACCCCCATTTTCATCCTTTTGTAAAACCCCTATCAGATTCATTGTGCAGAAGTCCGAAGGTCCCATCATGAATTCTTCAGTAGAAGATTCCATCATTTTCATTCTCGTTTAGGTTAACAAATAAATTTGAGCCTCATTCTGATGAGGTATTTCATCTCTCGGTCAGGTTAAGGGTCAAACCTCAGTCTCATTTTTACACAAGATATTTATCGTTCCATCCAGGTTAAGGGCAAAACCTGAATCTCACTTCTTTGAAGTAAATTTTTCTTCTTTATTCTCCATTTCATACCTACCATTTTCATCAGAGCTAATTTCTTCATACCAGTCAGATCCTTCTAACTGGGGCATTTTTTTATATATATAGCCCAAATTTGGTGTGTTTTTCTTTGCCACTAAGCTCGGCCCCAAACCGGCTTAGTAGAAAAGAGGGGCATCTGTAAATGCCTCAAATTTTTCTCATCCATTTTCAGATACATCCCTCGTGCAGTGCCAACCCTGATAGATCAGTATAGGAGTCCAACCCTGAGTCTGTTTTAGAAAGCTACCATTTTACCACTTTTATTAGGAAAATTACCAGTTTACCCCTAGGTCATCCCAGACCCCTGGTCAGTCGGAGTCAACCAAGCTCGTTGGTCAGTTTAGAACAATTAGATTGTCAGTCATTTCTAGCTCACTTGCGCTCATGATGAACAAACCATTTTTATTTTTGACCATTCCTGCCAAAATTGGACCATTTCTTCAGAAATGAGCTCATTTCTCACTCAAATCCAAGCCAATTGTCTCCAAGTCAGTCATTCCCAGTCGGTCATATTCCTCTGAGTCTAGCTTGAGCTCACTAGAAGTTCAAGTGCTTCAGTTTCAGTTCAAAATCACTTTCAAGTGTTCAGGAGCCCATTTAGCTGAAATTGAGCCGAGTCCAATCAGTTCAGTTAGTGTTTGAGCTTCAATTTTAGTTCATCTCAGTATTATTGATCTTTGTTTCAGCTCAAACCCATCTCTGGTCTACAATTCACTTCACTCTAGTGACCATTTCCCACCATTTCTCTAAAAATGGCAGCTTTTCTTGATAATTCAGTCCGGGAGTTCAGTTGAGTCAGTGTCTTGTCAGTCTAGTTGAATTCTAAAACCCAGCTCAATCTAGTTTATTTCAGTTCAAACCCTAATTTTCAGTGTCACTCTTGCCCGACAGAGACGAAAACCATTTCTCGAACCATTTTGCGTTTTTTATCAAAATTAACATTTTTTGAACTAGTACAACTATAAATCGAGATCTAATATCCAAAATTCTTCGTTCAAGGTTAACATTTTGTATGGCATTTCATATCATTTCTCAGCATTTCTCGTCATTTTTTATCATTTCATAACATTTCATCACATTTTATTTCATTTTCGAGGTCCAGAACTCTAGTTTTGAAAATTACAATTCAGATTCGAGTTTTAAAGTCTTCAAAAATCAAAAAATCAATTTCAAATCCTGGGTTTCCAATATTGACATTTTTACCCCCAAAATTCTAAATTTCGAAATATTTTCCTGAGAAAACAATCTGGATTCTTTTCAAACTTGGTTTTTCAAATTCTAAACTGGATTTGCTTCGTAACGGGGTATAGAACTTCAAATTCTAAGCTTGTTTCAAAAATTTACAAAAATAGCCCATTTCGTCCAGAATTTTTCTGAGAGACCACTCTACCCTCTGGCCATCAAAATGAATTTCAAAATCGAATGTGGACCCACCTCCCAGGTAATGCCACACTTCGAGTTTTCATAAAGAAAATAAAAATATATTCTCTTGTTCCTTGTTTATTTATTTTTCTTCTATTTATTTCATTTTTTTATGTTATTTCCACCTAGGAGAGGTGGGTCCCACAAGGGGGTCAACCCCCCTTTCCCTCCTTTCTTTCCTTTTTTCCCACTTTTTCTTGCCTTTTCCTTTCTTTTCCTTCCTTGTTCCTTTCCTTTTTTTCTTCCCTTTTTTTTCTTTTCTTCCTTTTCTTCTTCTTTCTTTCCTTTTCTTTTTTCTTCCTTCTCTTTCTTTCTTCTTCTCCTCCTTTCTTCCTCTTCTTCCTTGGTCGACCAACACACTTCCCTCCTCCTTTTCTTCTCTTCTTTCTTTCTTGTCTCGCTTCCTTCTTTCTTTCTTCTTTCCTTTTCCCTTTCTTCCCTTTCTTTCCTTCTTTCTTCCCTTTCTTTCCTTCTTTCCCTACTTACTCCAGCCCACACCTTATTGCCTTCCCTTTTCTAATCCGCATGAGACCACACAACTGGGCTCCCTCTCCCATGCACACCTCTCCTCTCTCAATAAAACCCATCTCTCATTAAAACTTAGGGATGTATTCTATTTCTCCCTAAGTCATCAATCTAAGCACCCCACGACTAAAGGATCTCCCTCTCTCTCATTCTCTCAGCAAACCCTCTAATCTCACGCCTCTCTCTCTTTCTCTTTGTTGCACCCTCTACTCCAATTGGTTCCAGCCTTGAAGCACCCCATTCCAGCCACCTTCTTCATCAGGTAGCCATCTTTCCTGAAGCAACAATACCAGCATCATCACGGTTCCCACCTTGTTGCCGCCCCTGCTAGCCGACAACAGTTGCAGTCACCCCTTTGCTGCCGATGCCCTGCTATTGCCATCTTCATCTCCACTTCCAGCAAGAGTACTACCTCCAAGTAGCCAGCCTTTGATCTTGTAGCAGCTTCCCTTCCCTAGCCTCCTAGTTGCTACAGTTGTTTCAAACCATTACAGCAGGAATTCAAAGTAAAACTTGTTATTATTTTTTATAACTGGGATTGGTTTTACCTATATCGTGTGATATTCCTCTTTGGAATTCATTGAAATAGAAGTGTTAAGTTATATTCTTTTGAGTACAATGTAAGAACAACCTAAAATCAGATTCAAGCTAAAAAAAAGAAGAGGAAATTTGGATTAATCTTTCACGATGAGAGCTATCGGAAGAGATGATCCATTCGTTCCATGGATGGGATCCCCCGCTTCGATAAGCCATAGGAATCTCTAATGTATATCCCTGATTTATGCTTTTTTTTGTTGTAGATTCTCATATTGTTTTCATGTTTTAAGCATCATGCTCGAGTTTATGGCATTGATTTATATTCATTTCATAGGTTTATTCTGGTTTTGTTAAGGTTTAGTCATTATTTCGTAAGTTTTAATTCATGTGCCGCGTACCACTGTCATTTTATGCATAATTCTTCATCAATAAATCTGGATATTTTAAGGAGGAATGCCTTTGTTTTTCTATTATTGTCTGCCAAAAATTTGGATTAATTTGATGAATGTAACTTCACTTTAAAAATCAGACATCACATTGGGTTTTGAACACTCTGAAAATTCCAGATTTCATTTTAGCAGACTTGAGTACCCAAAATACCCCTCATGGGGGATCCGAATACTTCTCCAAAAAATATTGTACATCCCTTTTAAGACCTAGTATTTTACAATATTTTTATGGATTTTTTTAAAAAGATTCAGTCTCTGACAAAAATCGAATTTTCCAAACCCCTGTGAAAATCTGGTTTCATGTTTGTCAGGGTCTAGACCGACTATAATCCACTGTGTCGCTTCAACCGGTATGTCCAATGCCAAAACCATCAACAATGGAGTTGTTCCTAATGAACTTCTCTATCATTTCTCAGAATTTCAGAATTTTTAGGGTTCATATTTCTAGTTTTCCAGATTTTATAAATTCATTAGCTAAATCCTTGTTAGATCAATTTTATTATAATTAGAGGTCTGATAAACCTCTGTGTCTGTCCAATCTGTAGGTCCAATGCAGAAATGGTCAAAAGAGGAACTGTTACTATGTGTGTCAAGGTCATTCTCCTAAAAATTCAGAGGTTTTGGCCTCTATTTACCTTTTTTTTTTAATGTTTGTGAAAATATATCAGTCTGCCCTAAATTCTAGAGTCGCCAGATTTCGATCCGACTTGCCAGAGCTGTCAAGCTCCGACCATAGGTCAAAATCAAAATATGTAAAAGAAAAAAATATTTTACTAACTGTCCTCTATCACCCCATAAAATTTGGGGAATTTCTATGGTAGGTTAATATCCAAAATTCAGTTTTCATTAAGGCAAATCTAGGGTTTTAGGCAAAAAACTTGTTTTTTAGGGTTTTAAATTAATTTCTATATTAAAAAAAACATAAAAAAATAGATTTTCAAATTCTATTATATTCTTAGGGTTTGTCTTTGTGTTCATGCCAAATTTCAACCAATTCCAAGCTCATTTGCCTTTTGTGTTACTTAAGTTTTAAAATCAAAAGCGAAACTCAAGCGAAAATCAAGTGAAATTCAACAATTTTGTGATATTTTTACATTTTAGGGCTTTAAATATGTTTATCATCATCTCATATCATATTATAGTTGATTTTCATATCATTTAAATTCATTAGAATTTCAAAGTTTGCATTTTTATAAAATTTATTTTAGAAAACCCTGCTTTCAAGGCCATAGTCTTGCTATTAGGAGCATTTTGGTCATTTTACCTCAATTTCAAATTTCTAAACTTTGATTTTCATATTTTCAATCATGTTATATCATATTGTGTTTGATTTATTTTTATTTGTATTTCAAAATCCTATTTTTTATAAAATCTCTTTCTGAAAACCCTGGTTCCAAGGCGATAATCTTGCTATCAGGGGCATTTTGGTTATTTTGACACCAATTTTGAATTTTTTAAACTTTATTTTTGGATTTTCCATTCATTTTCATCATATGTTTCTTATGTTTATATCAGGGAGGTATGAATTGAGTTTATATCTGAATAATATCCGATAATTTTTAATATTTTTGGATAAATCCAGATAAACCTACATTTTTGTGCTAACTTGTTTTCTAGTTTTCTAGGAACATTCAAGAAGAAGAATTAGCTATTTTATTTATTTTTCAATTCAATTTAATATCAAAATTGTAATATTTGGAATAAGATTTACATTTTCTGCTTAGAATAGGACTGCATTGTATGTAGTTTAATTATGCAAATTTCAATATCTGATGTATGATTCATGTGCATTTATTTCAAATCCACTATGGTTGACACAAATGACACGTGCACAAGCTCTTAGGGAGTTGACAAACTTGGTGGAATTTGTATTTATGTCCATAGTCAGAATACGAATGAAACCTATATTTATGATCTTCCTATTAGCCACATTCAGCCTACACTCTTAGGCTAACTTAAAAAATACACTGCATTTCTCAAAAATACAAAAGGATTTGCTTAATTTCTCAGAAAATATCTTTCAAATCCATATTCATTCATTTCATTCGATTAACATCATTGTTTCTAACTCAAATTCCAATTCTATTTCAGAGAAATCGATTTTCCCAAGATTTTCTAAGTCTTTCTCAGGAATTGATTTTCTCAAAATGTTGTGTTTTCAAATGATATTTCAAATATTTCCCAAGTTTAAATCATGATTTTCTAATGTTTTAAAATTCTCAAATTTCAAAATCCCAAGTTTTCAAAAATCGATTTTCCCAAAATCCTTGAATTATTGCTGAAGGAGGTTTTTCTTAGAATTCCCAACTCTTCTTCATAAATCAATTTTCTCAGAAAGAGCATTCAGATCAAATTCCAAAAATCGATTTTCTCAAAGTTCTACTTTTCCTGAGAATCAATTTCCCATTTCAAAAGTTATTTTCTAATGTAAATTCTTGATTTCCAATAAAATTCATGATTTTCCCAGAATCATCACTTTTTCCAAGTATTTCCAAGCATTTTCCCAAGCAAACATCATATTTCTCAAACTTGCATCTTTTCAAATATCCATAGCACATGCCTGATTCTTTGTGCATTTTGGGAAAATAGAGCATAATTTAGAAAATTGAACTTAGTCAAAGCACATGTTTGATCCTTGGTTCGATTACCCCTGGTAAAGGCGCTAGGAGTGGTCGAACCTCGTACCGATAGGCAGATCCCATTCCATAGAATTTTCCCACAAATTTTCAAAACAGAGGCAAGTAATTTTCAAATCAATTTTCAAAACTTTGGTCGAGTTTGACTCGCAGAATCGTTTCTCTCTCTCGCAGAGGGAGGAACAAATTTTGCGATGATAACATTCATGCACTGGCAGAGCGGTGGAACCCGCGCAATTGTACTTTCTGTTTCCCATGGGGAGAAATGACCTTGCTGATGGATGAATTTTCAAAGATTATGGGATTACCTGAGCCAGCCGGTTAGCCTGGAGATCCATTGGAGCAACAATTTTTGATTAATATCAAGGGTCTGGATCCCCGAGACGCTTTAGCTCACATGATAGGACGTAAGTTTTGGCCACTGATCGAGAAAGATGAAAATGAATATGTGAATTTACTCGAGATCTACAGACAGTACGAGACAGTCGTGGAAGTCAGCTCATTATTCTGGACAACTCGAGAGAGAATTTAGCATGCGATGGTCCTATGCACTGTGGGACTGACCTTCTTTCCAGACAGACAAAGTTACGTGAACATCAGGATAGTTCAGCTCCTGCAAAGGTGGGAAAGTTGACAGACCAGCCGCCTATCTATAGCCATGGTCACACTTGATTTCTTGTACCGAGGGTTGACTCGTTTCACACTTGGGGAATCAATTCTAGTTCAAGGGTGCACCTATGCCTTACAGTCTTGGTTCCTTTGGCATGTGCCAACCAGAGCCAGCTCGTTCAAGTACAATGGCGAAAAACTTCTTTCAGTTACGCGATACCGATTCTTGATCGACAACCTCCAAGAGGAAGGGGTCATGTAGGACTACTTTAATAGTCAGGAATCATCTCCCAGATACACTTATGCATATGGCAAGCGGTTCAAGCTACTTGGCCCATTCTTTTGCACCTACTACCATCCAGAGCGATGTGTCAGACAGTTTTTCCAGAGACAAAAGCATGTAGAAACTCAACTACTATCAGAAATTATGTCAGAGTTTGATCTCGCATCAGTACAGTGGTCCGGGGCTTACCATTCTACCAGATATGGCTGGGATTCTTTTATTACTCTCACTCTTTTTTCGGGTCCTCGAGTGTCCAATGATTATCAAGAGTGGTGGAAAATTGTTCATCCCTTTCCTTTCTGTCATGTTTATTATTGATAAAATCATGTCTTTCTTTAATAAAATTCCTTCAATTTTCATTCTATCATGGTTTGACGACCTCGCCTAGGTAACAAGGTACATTTTTTAGTTGTTTATTTTATAAAGAATGACAACACAATTATCGTGATTCCAGCAATGACTCAATCACTAGTAATGAGATGTTCTTCCATATTGTCTACCAAATTCTCACCAAATCTTTTTCCTCTATTCACTTTTATCCTAAATCATCATCATCGAATTCTAATCATCTATCTCATTCTGCAAAGGGCATCGGTTTTCCCAACTGGTCCAGATCAGACAAGAAGATGCCACTGTATCAGTGCATCAGTGATTTTTAGCATCAAGGAAGAAGAGATGATTTCTCCAAGAACTGTTAGTGGATAGAGTCAGACTGACGAAGATGACATTGATCCCGCTGCATATCAAATGTTCAAGAAGATGATGATCAAGATGATGTCTGAGCAAGCTGGAGACAATCTTGGAAAGGCTCCCCTCAAGGAAAAGACATATGTCTCCTTCTCCTAGAATATCACTGACAAGAGCAGCAATGCAGAAAGTTCTAAGTCCGACAGAAGCAACAATAGAGGCAAAATGGGAGATACATTCAAGCAAGACAACAAGCCTTTCCCGTCAGATTCTCACCAGAAATCCCAGCAAAAGGAAAATATAAAACAAAATGGCTGGGGTGATGACCGCCAATTCACTCCTCTAGATCAACCTCTCGATGAAATTCTTGAATATATGTTGACCAAGGAATTGGTAAAGCTCCCAAGAGTCACAAATCCTCCCATGATCATGGGAAGATTCATGGACCAGTTCTGCAAATTCCATCGGGCAGTAGGGAATGATACCGACCACTGTTTCATCTTCAAGAACATCGTCCAAGACTATATCGACAAGAATTTCTTCGTTGAGGATGAAAAAAAATATCAGTCGACTGTCTCAGCCAAGTCTTAGCAGAAATCAAGCACTTGGCAAGAGGTACAGTGTGACGGTCAAAACCAGGATCACAAGATGGTCCCATTAGATCAAATACTAGAGAGCTTTTGGAATTCATGCTCGCAAAAGATATGGTCAGACCTCCAAAGGCTCACTTCACATTTTCTACCAATCCCACCGAAAATAACAATGACCACAACAAAAGAGGGGGAAAAATCATATTGGCAGCTCAGGAAACCCAAATCTAGAGAGAAATGACCTCGCAGGTCAAAAGGATAAATTGGACAAGCAAAATGACAATTATCCCTCAAATGTCCAATTAGAATTAAAGCTCCAAGGAAGATCAAAGCATGACGATTGGGGATACGACCATAAATTTACTCCCTTAGAACGACTGCTCGAGCAAGTTATGGAATATATGATAGCCATAGGGATGATTAAAATTCCAAAGATGGTCGATCCTCCGGTGATCATGGAAAGATTTAAAGATCAGTTCTGCAAGTTTCATCGAGAAATGGGTCATGACATCAAACATTGTTTTGTCTTCAAAAACATTATTCAAGATTGCATTGACAAAAATCTCCTTGTTGAAGATAAGGAAGACACCAGTCGGGTATCCTGATCAAGCTTTTCCAAGAAACTGATAATGCCGAGGCTCTGTCATTTTAAAAGACAATGCCGTCCTAGTTCTCTTACCAATTTGTTATTTCTCCTCTCTAACGCATCAATAAAGTTATCAATTTTTCTTCGTAACTTGGCACCATATTCTTGATATATTGTTGCTTTTTCTCTTTCCTTACATGTCTTCTTACAAAGAGTGACCTTTTTCAGAGTCCCTGCTGAATCAATCCAAAGTTAGTTGTTTTCTTACCTTCAGAGAGTGTTCTTCAAATATCAATTACTTATCCTTTCATCAAACCTCTCACTCCTCAGTTACACTGGGGCATTTTTTTTTGAAAATTTGTTTTACTTCAAAATGTTCTGTATGCAGGCAGGATCAAGCAAAATCTTTCATCATTCATTTGCATTTATTCATCTTCATTCATCTGCATTCATTTACATCCATATGTATCAAATTCATCCCCCATTCAGGATAAGGGGAAAATCTTGAAACCAGACTACATACAATTAATTATGATGGTCTTCTTCATTGCAAGTCAAATAATCCAGTCCTTGAACTGGTTATTCCCAGAATTTTCGATCTTAGATCCAACCATCTTCTGAACCCAGTTTTCACACTGGAAAATTTCAAAAATTTAATCTCCTAACCAAAAAATTTCTTTGAATACCCGAGTTCCAACTCAGATTTTCTTTCCTTTAAATTCTAGTTTTTTCTTTAGGATTCGAGTTCCGACTCGAATGCCCTTTTCTTTCTGAATTGGTTTAGTTTTTCCTTTGGGATTCGAGTTTCGACTTGAATCTTCTTTTCTTTAAATCCAAAATTGGTTTAGTTTTTCCTTTAGGGTTCGAGTTCTGATTCAAATTTCCTTTCCTTCTGAATTAGTTTAGTTTTTTCTTTAGGATTCGAGATTCGACTCAAATTTTCTCTTCTTCTGAATTAGTTTAGTTTTTCCTTTAGGGTTCAAGTTTCAACTCGAATTTCCTTTCTTTCTGAATTGGTTTAAAGTTTTCCTTCGAAGATTTGAGTTCCGACTCGAATTTTCTTTCCTTTAAATTCTAATTTTTCTTTCGAGATTTGAGTTCCGACTCGAATTTTCTTTCCTTTAAATTCTAAATTTTCCTTTGGGATTCGAGTTCCGACTCGAATTTTCTTTCTTTTAAATTCTAATTTTTCCTTCAAAATTTGAGTTTTGACTCAGATTTTCTTTCCTTTAAATTCTAATTTTTCCTTCGGAATTCGAGTTCTGACTCGAATTTTCTTTCCTTTAAATCCAAATGAGTCTAGTTTTTCTTCGAAGATTCGAGTTCCGACTCAAATTTTCTTTTCAAGACCAAACTTTTTAGTTTTTCTTTAAAGACTTGAGTTCCGACTCGAATTTTTTAGCTTTCCTTACAGGATCTGAGTTTCGACTCTGTTGTTCTTTCAAAACCATCCCTCTGTGATGATATTTGTTCTTAGTTGAAGTAATGGTGTTTCTAGTGAATTGATAGTCGTTATTAGTTGAACTAATAGTGTTTCCAGTGAACTGATAGTCATTCTTAGTTGAACTGGTAGTGTTCTCAGTGAACTGATAGTCGTTCTTAGTTGAATTGATAGTGTTCCCTAGTAGTTGTTCTTTATTGAACTGATATTATTCCCAGTAAACCAATATTGTTCGTAGTCAGACCAATGTTGTTTCAAGAGAACCTATGTTCTTCTTAGTCAAACCAATGTTGGACCTCAAGTAGTTTCTTTCACCAAGGATTTTAGGAACATTTTGCCAATTTGTCGTCAAATACTTGTTGATTTCAAAACCTTTATTGCATAAAAGAATTATCTCAAAATACCTTTAGCATTCCTTCCGAAAGAGCAAGGCTTTTACGAAGAAGAATTCAAAATTCAAAATCTTTCTCTTGGCCAACCAAAAGGATAAAGAATAAATCCTCGATATGGCCAGCAAAGAAAATTCAATGTTGTCGCAAAGCCATAAGTGATTGATATTGATCGCAGTCAATGACACATTTTTAAAGATCATTCTTGTGGTAATAAAGCAATAGAAATATCCTGGGTGATAAAGAAAAATTTGTTCAATTTCAATATCTCTTCAATAAATATCAAGCTGCAATTATATATCTGCAAAAGGAATCTCTCAACTATCGTCAAGTTGAAGATAATGGACGAGTCAGGTTCTCGGGGCCAAAGAACACTCAAATCATTTCCAAGTTGAAGGAGTTTATGACATGTCCTTCCAATGAAAGTCCAAATCATCGTCAAGTTGAAGGCTGATGCGATGAACCTCCTGACAAACCCTAAAAGATATTTAATTTCTGCTATCATCAAGAGATTTTCAACCAAAGCGACAATATCATCAGTATAATTTCTGAGACAAAGAAGGATCAGAACATCTCCAAGTTGGAGTTTGTGACATACTGTTATCATCGCAAATTTTTTCCCCCTCTCTTGCGAGAGAGAAACTCGACCAAAGTTTTGAAAATGGTTTTGAAAATTAACTGGCCTCCGTTTTGAAAATTTGCGGGAAAATTCCGTGGAATGGGATCTGCTTGTTGGTACGAGGTTCAACCGTTCCTGGCGCTTTTACCAGGGGTAATTGAACCAAGGATTGATTATGTGCTTTAACTTGACTCAAATATCTAAATCATGCTCTATTTTTCCTAGAATGTACAAAGAATCAGGCTTGTGCTATGAAAAATTAAAAATAATGCAAGTTTGAGAAAATATGATGTTTGCTTTGGAAAATTGAAATATGCTTGAAAAATGATTGGAAAAGTGCTTGAAATTGGAATTCTTGGGGAAATCATTGAATTTCATTGGAAATCAGAAATTTGCATTGGAAAGTGGTTTCTCAGGAAAACTTGAACTTTGGAAAATCGATTTTGAGATTTGGAATTTGTTTTTCTATGAAAATGGATTTGAAAATCTTGAGAAAATCTAAGAAATTCATTGGAAAATGGATTCTCAGAAACTGGATTCTCATGAAAATAGAAAATCTGAGAAAATCGATTTATGAAAACTTGAGATTTTGAAATTTGAGAATATTAAAACATTGGAAAATCTTGATTTGGACTTGGGAAATGCTTTGAAATGTCATTTGAAAACACAGGATTTTGAGAAAATCAAATCATGAGAAAGACTTGGAAATTTTGGAGAAAACTGAATTTTCTAAAATTGAAATTGGAAAATGAGTTTGAAAATAATGCAATTTGAATGATATGAACGAATGAATATAAATTTGAAAAGGGAATTTCATTTGAGGAATTGAGAAATCCTTTAGAAGTTTTGAGAAATGCAGTGCATTTTGAAGTTAGCCTAAATGTGTAGGCTGAATGTGGCTAATACGAATATCATAAATCTTGGTTTTCTTCGTATTCTTACTTTGGCCATAAATACGAATCCCACCGAGTTTATAAACTCCATAAAATCTTGTGCACATGTCATTCGTGTAAACCATAGTGAATTTGAAATAAATGTACATGAATCATACATCAAATATTGAAATTTGTAGAAATTAAACTATATGCAATGCAACCCTATTCTAAGCAGAAATGTAACTCTTATTCCAAATATTACATTGCTTTTTACATTGAATTAAATAAAATAAAGAAATAAAATAACCAAGTCTTCTTGAATGTTTTGCAAAACTAGAAAACAAGGTTAGCACAAAAATGTAGGTTTTTTTGAATTTATCCGAAAATATTAAAAATTATCGGATATTATTCAGATATAAACCCAAATTCACACCACCTTTGATATAAACATGATAAATAATAAAAAATATTTGAAAATAAACATGAAAATTCGAAATTGGGGTCAAAACGACGAAAATACCCCTCATGACTTTGAAATCAGGGTTTTCTAAAAGAAATTTTGTAAAATTTGAAAATCAAATGAAATAAATCAAATACAATATGATAAAATATGATGATATACATGAAAATTTATGAAATTAAGATTGAAATTTCGAAATTTAGGTCAAAATGACCAAAATACCCTTGATAACTAGACTATGGCCTTGAAACCAGGGTTTTCTGAAATAAATTTTGCAAAAATGGTAAATGTGACATTCAAATGAAATTGAAATTAACCTTAATATGATTCTACATGCTCATGTATATGATAAAAACCCTAAAAAGGCGAAAATATCAAATTTAACCTGATTTTCACTTCTGAGTTTAAAGATAAACTAACACATGAATAAAATGAACTTAGAATTAAACCAAATTTGTCATACACACCTAGACTAACACTATAAACAGAATGAATCTCAAAAATCTATTTTTTTTGTATTTTCTTAATATGGAAAATAGCTAAAATCCTAAGAAAATCAAAATTTTGCCTAAAATGTTGATTCTAAAGGGAAATTCGGATATCAAACTTTCATAAACAATTCCTAAATTTTTTGGGGTGATAGAGAACAGTAAAAAAAAGATTTTTTACTTTTACACTTTCTAGTTTTGACCTCTGGTCGGAGCTGTACAGCTCCAGCAAGTTGGATCGGAATCCGGCGACTCTAGGATTTAGGGGAAACAGATATGTTTTGGTAGAAAATGTAGGAAAAATAGCAAATAGATGGAAAAAGTCTGGAATTATGAGAAAAAATCCCTGACAAACATAGAAAAGTTTTATATTTTCACACTATTGGGATTCGGGTTACGGTTTGGAAAAGGGCAGACTGTTATCAGAGACCCAAATCTCTGGAATTTCTGGATATTGGAATCTGTCAGACAGAAAAGAAATTTTCAGGAAAAATATTGAAATAGTTTTAAAAATCCCCAAATTTTGTAAAATGACAGTAAAACATGTTAGGAACAACTTTTGTGTTGAAAGTTTTTGTAGTCAGGCTACAGATTGAACGGATTCAGTGCATTAAGGTCTGCCTATACCCTGACGAATGAAAATCGATATTTTCTTAAAGGTCTGAGAAGTGCAATTTTTGACAGAGGTCAAAACTAATTGGAAAAATCTCAAAATTTTCGAATCATTAGTAGTTTTCACCGTGAGTCTACTGTGATTTTTGGAGGACAATCTGAATCTCCCACAAGGTTGGTGTTGGAGGTTCTTGTCTGCTAAAGGACAAACTGGAAATTCAGAGAGACAGAAAACCTGATGTAGGGTTTGATCGGTTTAGATGGGTTTCAAAACCCGAATCTAATCAAATTTTTGGAAGTAAAATAGAGACATGTAAGCCTAATTGATCTAAAATTTACAGAATTTATTGATGCAGAAACTCACATAAAATAACGCATGGACTTTATATATGAATGACAATTTATGAATCCTAAATTAAATAACAATAAAACGTATAAAATGAATGATAGCTTATCCTAAATGCACATTTTAATATGAAATGACATGGAAAACGAGAACCAATAAGGAACATAAACTATTTTTGTTGTTGGCTTGCAGAGCGAAAGATCCAATCCATTGAATGGATGGATCTTATCGCTTATTTAGCCCACACACATAATACTCATCTGTTCGATATAGAGGGATGCTTGAAATGAGACTAAATAAAAAAAATAACGAATCTAAAGTATTAAATCTAACCTCAAACGGAAGAGTTTAGCAAACTTAAGGGTCCTACCTTGGATCGGCGAAGAGGTGGTTGTTTGAAGGTGGCCGGCTGGAGCAATGGTGGTGTTGAAAGGTTGTTGGGCGATGGAGAAAGGGTGTTGTGGTGGCTGAAGAAGGGCTGCAAGGAGAGATTGGTGGCTGAACCGATGGTGAAGATGGTGCTTCAAAGGGGTAGATGCTAGAGCTTGAATTGTTGGGCGTGGAGGCTTCAAAGAGGAGCTGCTGATGGCTTGAACCGGCTGGGCGTGAAGGCTAGTGGCTGGGCTCTTGCTGCCACCAAGGAAGGTTGTGATGAAGGAGGCTGCAGGTGGCTGGGCTCTTGCTGCCACCAAGGAAGGCTGTGATGAAGGAGGCTGCAACTGCTTATTGATGGAGAAAGGGTGGTGTGGGGCTGTAGCAGCAAAGGGGAGAGAAAGAGAGAGTTCAAGGGAGAGAGAGAGAGAGGCGTTGAATGAGAGATCAGCCGTAGCTTTTTTTTTTGCTGGACTTATTGCCTAATAGCTTTATACCTAGGGTTTAATAAGATGATATGGCCTTGAGGAATAGCCATACGTGAATGGCTGGACAAGAGGGAAAGGAAAGAAGGAAGAAAGGGAAAAAGAAAAAGGAAAGAAAGAAGAAAAAGAAAAGGAAAGAAAGGAAGGGAGAGGGGGCTGGAGGTTTGGGCGACCACCTTGTGGGTCCCACCTCTTTAAAATAAAAATCAAATAAAACAAAAACAAACAAACAAAAAGAAACATTTTTTTTAATAAAATAGAAATGTAAATGAATGGGCCATCTCAGAGCGGGTCCAAATTCCACTTTTGAAATTCATTTTGACAATTAGAGGGGTAAAATAGTCTTTTCAAAAAATTTTCAGACGAAACAAGCTATTTTTGGTAGTTTTTGAAACAAGCTCATATTTTGAAGTTCAATACCCCGTTGCGAAGCAAATTCGGTGTAGAATTTGAAAATTTGAGTTTGAAATAAATCCAGATTGTTTTTCTCAAAAAAAACATTTCCAAATTTAGAATCCCGGGGGTAAAAATGTCAATTTTGAAAACCCAGGGTTTGAAATTGATTTATGAAAACTTTTAAAACTCAATCTGGATTGAAATTTATAAAACTGGAGTTCTGGACTTCGAAAATGGAATGAAATGCGATGAAATGTTATGAAATGCTGAGAAATGATATGAAATGATGAGAAATGACATGCGAAATGCAGACCTTGAATGAAGAATTTTGGATTTTAAACCCTGATTGGCAGTTGTACTAGTTCAAAAAGTGTTAAAATTGATAATTTTTGCAAAATGGTTTTCAGGCCCTACCGAGCTAGAGTGACACTGGAAATTAGGGTCTGAGCTGAATTGAACTGGATTGAGCTGGGTTTTAGAGTTTCAGAACTCAAATGAACTGACCAGACACTGACTCATCTGACCTTTCTGACTAAATTTTCAAGAAAAACTGTCATTTTGAGATAAATAGTGCTGAATGGTCACTGGAGTGAAGTGAATTACGAATCTGAGTTGGGTTTGAGCTAGAACAAAGGTCAATAATACTAACATGAACTAAAATTGAAGCTTGAACACTAGCTCAACTGACTGAACTCAGCTCAATTTCAGCTTAATGAGCTGAAATAGGTTAAAATGGGCTCTCAGACACTTGGAAATGGTTTTGAACTGAAACTGGAGCGCTTGAACTCCTGGTGAGCTCAGGCTAGACTCAGGGAAACATGACTGACTGTGAATGACTGAATCAGAGACAATTGACTTGGATTTGAGTGAGAAATGAGCGCATTTCTAAAAAAATGATCTTATTTTGGCAAGAGTGGTCAAAAATGAAAAATCGTCTGTTCATTATGAGCTCAGGTGAGCTTGAGATAACTGATATTCTAACTGTTCTGAACTGACCAATGAGCTTGGTTGACTCTGACTGACTGGGGTCTGGGATGACCTAGGGGTAAATTGGTAATTTTCCTAGTGAAAATGGGTAAAGTGGTGATTTTCTGAAACTGACTCGGGGTTTGACTCCTACACTATCCTAATAGGGTTGGCACTGCACGAGAAGGGTTGTTTGAGAATGAATGAGGAAAATTTGGGGTGTTTACACATTCCCTTCCAAAAAGAAAAGAAAAGTCACGACATCTCCAAAATGAAGGATGATGCAATAAACTTCTTTCCCAAAACCCAAGAAAGCTCAATGTCTCAAAAAAAGTGCAAAAAGATCATCATGAGAAAAATCCAGGATATCAAACTGCCAAATCTGCCAAGAATCTTCTTTAAATTTTGTGTTTTATCAATATCCTTTCATCAATTGCTTTCACAATGAGAATTTTTTCTTTTCCGTTTATATCAAGGAAACCGATAGCCTCCTTGAAAGAAAGTCAATTGCAAGCAATTTGAATTCAAATCTTGATTCTACAGAGTTAAGCCCAATCAGAGGTAATACTTCAGGTAGAAAAGAGGGAATATTTTCACACCAATGTGCATCATTTTCAATTATTTTAAATCAACAACAATTTTCAATATTTTGACAATATTTTCTTGTTATCCTAACGTAAAGTGAGAGTTTGTTGTCCACTTTTAACACATCCTGGCATCATTTGTCATCCCTTGTTGGGACTTGATAACGAGAGTTTTCAATATTCCTTTCCTTCTTGGTATAATCTGAGCGCCTCGGCTCTCAGATTCACACACTTCCCTGTGTCCCCACTGTCTCACCATAGACAGTCTAATTTTGGCTCGAGGTTAAGCCACCAATCATTTTTCCGCAAAAGGTCATCAATTTCAAAAGTTATTTAGTCTCAGCAATAAGGCGCCAAAAATCAACCCCTTTTCAAGCTTTAGGGACCCCCATTTTCATTCTTTTGCAAAACTCCTATCAGATTCATTGTGCGGAAGTCCAAAGATTCCATCATGGTCTCTTCTTTCGAGGATTTCATCATTTCTCGATCAGGTTAAGAGATTAAACCTGAGCCTCATTCTGATTATGTATTTCGTCCCTCTTTCAGGATAAGGGTTAGAACCTAAACCATTCTTCTCAAGAAGCCATTTTTCAAAAGCTATTCAGTCTCAGCCACGGGATGCCCAAATCACTCCCTTTTCCAAAGCTTTTAAGGAAAACTATTTTCATTACCCTCTTTGCGACCCCTCGTTTCTACACGAGATATTTTCTGTCCCATCTAAGTTAAGGGCAAAACCTGAACTTCACTTCTATAAGATAAATCTTTTTTCTTTCTTCTCCATTTCATACCTACCATTTTCATCAGGGTTAATTCCTTCATACCCAGTCAGATCCTTCTAACTAGGGCATTTTTTTATATAGACTAAATTTGGTGTGTCTTTCTTTGCCACTAAGCTCGACCCTAAACCGACTTAGTAGCAAAGAGGGGTATCTGTAAACACCCCAAATTTTCCTCATCCATTTTCAGACACACCCCTTGTGTAGATGCCAACCTTGATAGGTCAGTATAGGAGTCCAACCCCGAGTCTGGCTTAGGAAATTACCATTTTACCCCTTTTTTTACCAGGAAAATTACCATTTTACCCCTAGGTCATCCTAAACTCCTGTCAGTCAGAGTCAACCAAACTCATGTGTAAGCTCAGAACAGTTAGAATGTCAGCCATTTCTAGCTCACATGATCTCACGATGAGCAGATCATTTCCATTTCTGATCATTTCTGCCAAAATTGGTTCATTTTTTCAGAAATGAGCTCATTTCTAGTTCAAATCCAAACCAGTTGTCTCTGAGTCAGTCATTCTCAGTCAATCCTATTCCCTAGAGTCTAGATTGAGCTCACCAAGAGTTCAAGTGCTCCGATTTCAGTTTAAAACGACTTCCAAGTGTCTAGGAGCCCATTTTAGCATATTTCAGCTCTTTCAACTGAAATTGAGCTTAGTCCAGTCAGTTGAGCTAGTGTTTGAGCTTCAGTTTTAGTTCATCTCTGTATTATTGATTTTTGTTTCATCTCAAACCCAGCTAGTGTTCATAATTCACTTCACTCCAGTGACCATTTCTCTAAAAATAATAGTATTTTTTGATAATTCAGTCCAGGAGTTTAGTTGAGTCAGTTTCTTGTCAGTCTATTTGAGTTCAGAAACCTCAGAATCTAGCTCAATCCAGTTTATTTCAGTTCAAACCAGCTCAAACCCTATTTTTCAGTGTCACTCTGACCCGATAGAGACCAAAAACCACTTCTTGAACCATTTTGCCAATTTTTACCAAAATTATCACTTTTTGAATTGGTAAAAGTGTCAATCAGAGTCAAATATCTAAAATTCTTCATCCAGGGTTAGTATTTCGCATGGCATTTCATATCATTTCATAACTTTTGATAACATTTCATAATATTTTATCACATTTCATTTCATTTTCGAGATCCAGAACTCTAGTTTTGAAAATTCCAATCCAAATTCGAGTTTTAAAGTTTTCAAAAATTAATTTCAAACCCTAGGTTTTCAAAATTGACATTTTTACCCCCAAGACTCTAAATTTGGAAATATTTTCCAGAGAAAATAATCTGGATTCTTTTCAAACTTGGTTTTTCAAATTCTAAACTGGATTTGCTCTGCAACGGGGTACAAAACTTTAAATTCTGAGCTTATTTCAAAAACTGCCAAAAATAGCTCATTTCATCCAATTTTTTTTTGAAAGACCATTCTACCCCTCTACCTTTCAAAAGTAATTTCAAAATTGAATGTGGACCCACTTCCAAGGCGGTGCCACACTTCGAGTTTTCAAAAAGAAAAAGAAAACTCGCTTTTCTTCTTTTCTTGTTTTTCTTTTTTTATTATTTTATTCTTTTTATTATTATTATCTCCACCTAGGAGAGGTGGGACCCACAAGGGGGTCGACCTCCTCTTCCCTTCCTTTTCTTCCTCTTCTCTTTCATTCCCTTTTCTTTTCCCTCCTCTTTTCCTTCCTTTTCTTCTCTTCTCTTATTTCTTTCTTTTTCCTTCTCTTTCTTCCTTCCTTCCCCTTCTTTCTTCCTCCCCTTGGTCGACCCCCTCTTCTTCCCTTTTATTCTTCTCTTTCTTCCTTCTTTGCTTCCTTCTTTCTTTCCTTTTCCCTTTCATCATTTCCTTCCTTTCTTCTTCTTCCCTTTCTTTCCTTCTTCCTTTCCCTCCTTGGTCCAACCCACACCATATTACCCATCCACCTTTCCAATTCCCATTCATTAAGCATCTCATGCCCAACCTCCCTTAGTCTTCTCCTCTCTCTAACTCCCCTCTCTCTCAGCTGTTGCTTTGATTCCTTGGCTCCAACCATCTGTAGCCCCAACTTGGAAGTAGCCCTCCATTGCTCCAGCTATCCCAGCCACTGGTGCAACCATCACTACAGCTCCAACACCTCCTTCCTTCAGCCAGTGCCTTGGTCTTCCCCATGGTGGCAGCCACTTCAACACGGGTTCCCAAGGCAGCAGCAAGACCTTCCACCACCTCCAACCGGTGCCCAGCAATCAAAGCAACCACCTCCTTGCAGCCCTCTACAACCTTGGCAAACACCTCCAACCACTTTCAATCGTTGCCACCTATATTGTCAGTCCCTTCTTTAGCCGACCCAAGCAAGTTTCCCCAAGGCAAAAGCTTTTTCTCATATTTTTCTTTTCTTTTTCTTAGGATTCAACCATGTGAATCCAGTTTAAAACTGGATTCACATGGCTGAGAAACTATGTTTCATGGGTTTGAAAGACATGAGATGCTACGCATATGAGATGATTCATCCAATAGATGGATCAGATCTCTCATTTCGATAGCTATATTAAATAAATACTTCACCTTCCAGAATTTTATTTCATTTTATTATTTATTTCCATGTAGATTATTTGTTTTAGGCATTGCATCCATTTTATTTTACTGTTTTATGTATGCTTCATTAGTTTTATTAATAAATATCTAATGGTCTATAGGTTTGATTTTAGGCACGTAGTCCAATCATCATTTTATACATAGTTTTCTGTTAATAAATATGAGAAAACTTATTTTTAAGTGCCTTCATTTATCTGTGATTTTTTGCCAAAGATTTGAATCAATTTGGGTTTTCTAACTCCATTTTAAAAACCGCAAACTGAACAGGGTTTTAAACCCTGTGAAAATCTTGAATCTCCCTGTTGCAGACTTGTGGATTCGAGATCTACCCCATGGAAGATTCGATTCACTCTCTAAAAAATATAGTAGATTTGTGAAAGAATCTACTATTTTACTGTATTTTATAGGGTTTTTCTAAAAAGGTTAGATACCTGTCAAAATTCGAGTTTTGCAGGACCGTGTGAAATAGCTTGTTACATGTTTGCCAGGGTCTAGACTGACCTTAATCCACTATGTCACTCCAATCCGTAGGTCGGATGCTCCAACTATCAAAAGAGGAGTTGTTTCTCATGAACTCCTCTATCATTTCTCAGAGTTTCAGGATTTTTAAGACTCGAATTTCTATTTTTCTAGATTTTATAAGTTTATTAGTTAATTCCCTATCATTCCAATTTTATCAGAAATAGAGGTCTGATAATCCTCTGTGTCTTCTGTAACCATAAGTCGGATGCCAAAACAGTAAAAATAGGAATTCTTTCTCTGTGTGTCAGGGAGATCCTCCTAAAATTTCAGCCATTTTGGCCACTGTTTGTCATTTTTTCTGATTATTTGTGAAAGCCTGTCGGTCTGCCGATATGCCTTTTAATGTTATCCCATTTGTCTGATCCATATGCTGGGAGACCCAGTTAAGGTTTCGACCGATGATCCATGTCTAGTACATTGACGGCATTGCCTACATGGTGCATCTGTTCGATTACCACTCGAGACTTCCCTGTTATTTCCTATTTTTATTTATTTTTTATCTTGAAATATAGTTCTGCAGCAATTTTAGTTGCTGTTAATTTTGTCAGACTCCTGTCACAACCCATGACCAATATGAGCCCAAGCTTCCTTTCGTGCCTCATTTCTTAGGGAACCTGAAAGGGCATCTTTCTTGATTCTGGGATACCTTGCCCCACTACTAGGCAAGGATGTTCTCAATATTCTGGGGCTCACAGGGCATTGTATCAGTTCTCAAATTGTGATTAGTGATTTCTTTGATACTTCAGTTTTGATAAAACGTGCACAAGAATTTACAAGGGAACATTCTTTACTAAGTTGGTGTTAGTTGACCTTAATGTGAATTCTGGCACTCATACGAAGACACCCTTAAAATAGGAGAATATGGCTGTGCCACTTCATTACATTGACATGTTTATTAAATGCAGGTGATCAAAGCCTGGCGGACTCATCCAGGTTTACGTCGCCTTGTGTAAGTTATTTTCCACCTTCTGTGCTTCTAAAGGCGTTTCAGTCATTATGATTAACTATGCTTGTTTGGCATTTTCAGCTACATCTCATGCAATCCTGAAAGTTTGGTGGCTAATGCTATTGAGCTGTGTACTCCATCAACTGATAAACCAGAGAAAGGGAAAAATAAAGGTTGCTGGAGGAACATGAGCAGTGCAGGTTTGGCACGGCACAGGGTGAAATCTATGCCTATGTCTGAACCTTTTCGACCTGTCAAGGCTACGGCTGTTGATGATCTGTTCCCACACACGCCCCACTGTGAGATGGTCATGCTTTTAGAGAGGTGAGAGTTTCAAGAATTACTAGTTTGAGTGTTATTTGGAAGTTGCGTCCTTGAATGCTTCAACATTCAATCAGATGCGATGAGTAGCTCTGGCCTGCAGCTTCTTTCTCGCCATGAATTTAAAGCAGCAGTGGCATTTGCGTGTCATCGAATCTGCAAGTTCAAAGAAATATCACCTGAAATCTGATGGAACCCATTTTAAGGAGTCGATCTGAGCAGTGCAGTTGGCTGTAATTCCTAAACCCGTAAATGCTTCACAGTCATCCCTTCTGTTGGTTTCCAAAGAAGTATGGGTGAGGGTTTGACATATGCTTGATGGTCCTCCTATCGTGGAGAACAGTTGTTTCATCATATATACACCATGATGCCGCACATTTGGGACTCCTAAACAATTGAACCGATGTGGGTGTTGTGTCCCATGTGAATGAATGTACATTGCTGAATTTGTGTTGACTGGTGCTGGGAACTAACAGCGGACATGCCCTTGAGAATGCATGATGTCTTTTCGCAAGTTCATTGATTTTCTGTATGACTTATTTCAGAAACCCACATGCCATAATATAAAAGTACCGAACAAAAAAAATTCGTACTAGACAAAGCTCTGGAACTCTTTAAAAAAAACTCCAAGGGCCTGTTTGTTTGATGCATCTTTCATGAAACCTGCTGACCCGGCAATCATTTTCTTTTCCTTTCCCACCATGAATCAATCAAACATCAAATATCACGGTGGAAAACACCATGCTGATACATGAGCCCCAGTTTTTCCCGTCACCTATGACTTATTATGCAAAAATGATCTGATCCTTTGACATAGGATAACTTCCATCCTACATCCAGCTATCATAGCTTCCGTTTTATGTCAATCCTAGCCGTCCAGCTAGGATAGCTTCCATCTCCTAGCTGTCCAGCTAGGATCAATCCACATAACAGTGAAAATATGGGCCAATCCTAACGATTGATTGGACGGCTAGGATTGAATGTAGGACGTAACCCATCCTATGTCAAATGATGGGATCTGAACTTTTAATCCCCCTTGTGAAAGTATTCATGTGGGATGGCTGAGCTTGCAGAATTGTTTTTAAATTCGTGCCTCCTCATGAAAAGACATTTCCCTTTTCATGGGAATGAAACAAAAGGGCCTTAAAATTCATCTCAAAAACTTGAGAAACGCGCACCATATGAATTGAAATGTGATTCATATTTGTGTTTATGGTCCATTTGCTATGAATCGATTGTTGGATCATGTTTTTTTATTAAAAAACATGAATTTTTGAATGCGTGAATATTTACTAAAATTTTATGACATTGATTTTTAAAGCTTAAAAAATCCTACTTATGTGTGGTAATGGGATGATTAAAAGCTGGTCTTTATAACACCAAACATATATATATATATAATTGGAAATATCCTCGAAGACAATGTCTGATGTGCGCTGCGAGTCTGATCTGTGTTTTTTTGGACCTTTAGTGCGCTACTGGACTGCCGCTAAAGTGCTGGGCGAAACCAGTGCTTTTAGCAGCAGTCCAAGACAGCTGCTAAAGGTCCAAAAATGAAAAAAAGTGTGCCTACCGCTGATCGTTCACATGTCCACTAGTCCACTGTTGTCCTCATCTCCACATATATATACTAGATGGTAAATGCTTACAGCCAGCTTAACATCTTTTGAAGGTTTTTTTTTATGTTTTTCTTAAATCTGACCATACAGAAGTGTTATACGAACTTTATTTTATAGGGATTGATTATTGGATCGTTTGACTTTGACATGCAGCTAAGTTTTATAAGGTTTAAAAAATCAATGATTTAAAATTTTTAGAAAATATTTAAGGTTTAAAAAATTATATTTTTATTTAAAAACATGATCCAAGTGTCATTTTCTAGTAGATGGGCCATGCCGAATGAATATATATATATATATATATATATATATATAGAGAGAGAGAGAGAGAGAGAGAGAGAAACAGTGGAGTCCTGAGAGTAGTAGTGGAATTTCACGAAGCAAGGTTTGGCATCAAGAAAATGACTCTCTCTCTTGCACGCACAGTGCTTAGTTTTGTAAGTATAAAGGAAAGAAACCAACGGAGGGCTCCGCTTGTCTGATAGGATCAGCTAACACAAGTCACCTTGTGTTTGGAACGTTGCATGTTCAAAACCCAATGGTATCGTTGTATAACTGTCAGGGGTCTGCCTAACGCCAGCTTGCCTTTAAAAACAAAAAAAGGAAAAGAAGGTGACGTAAGAAGAGTTGGGGTTTGAAAGATGATGGAGCCGTGTGGAACGCAACGTTCTTTGAAAGATGGGGAAGCATGGTCGCCGCTGTTGTTCCACCGCTATTTCTGACTCTAGAAGGCTACCGGCATAGAGATGTTAGCTAATAATAAAATTCTCTATTTTTTGGCCTTTAAAAGACAACACATGATAACGTATGCTTATTACGTAGGTTTAAGAGGGCATATTTGTACATTAGCACCTGCCCACCACATTCAACATAAACGTTCAGAATTAAAAAAGTGATGTTCACATGCGTATCTGCACGTGAATGTTGACACGTGAAAATGTTTGAGATCTCTTAAATGGAGAGGGGAGAGCCCTTACCTTTGGTGGCGTCCTAAGCATTAGGCTTTGTTTGAACAAACTTACAAGTTGTGCACAAACGGCCGTGAGTGGGAAACGTTCACAATGGGGCTAGGTAGCAGTCGCAGAAGACCAGTACGATCAGCAATGACAGTTGTAGCACTATAGCTAGTTCGATTGGAACACATAACACTATGGACACGTTTGGAAGAGAAAAAAACTCTCAAAGTTTTGCCTGTGAGAGTTTTTGATAAGAGAAGTTTTTCAAAAGAAAGTTTTTTGCTTGTTTGTGTAGCATGAGAAAAACAGTGAAAAAATAAGAGAGAGGAAGAGGTGAGATGGATGGTGGTGGTGTTGATGAGATGGTGAGTAGTGGTACGTGGTGGTGAGATGGGCGGTGGAGAGTGTAAAAATAAATTTTCTCTTAGTAGGAAACATTCCTTCACCACCACCTCTCATGAAAAAAATAGTTTTTATCAAAAAAGTGTATTTTTTCAAAAAACTCTCTTAGAAAAAAAGTTTCTCTGTTTGAAAGGATAAAAAAATCCATGCTAATTTTTCATTTTGCATGACTTTTCTTACATCTTTCTTGCTTCCGAACGTGGCCTATAACAGGGTTGCCCAATGTGACGGCATATTGGCAGGAGCAATTAAGCACACAAACCAAATCACAAGCAACCAAAAGTGAGACCCAAAAACGAGGGCAACATACGGTGCCATTTGAGGAGCGTGATTATTGTGAAGAAGACTCGATTGGAATGCACAATGACAACCAAAAAGGCAGAATTTGATGATAGATGGTGTACTCCTTCCTTGTAGTCACATGCGAGAGATTACATGATTATCAATACTAAAATTACAGTGAAAGATAAAATACAACAACTGAAATAAGATACAAATAAGATATTCAGTTGAGGTTGTTAAGGCCTTTAGGAAGCAACTGTGATCCTAAGATCACGATAACGTTGTTATCCACGCTGTTATTCAACCTTATCACAATGGGTTTGGATCTTATGGATCTTAACACTCTCCCTTAATCTAGAGCATGAAGATCACGAATGCCCATATTGGAAATTAACTTCACGAAGAGATCATGCCCAAGAGGCTTAGTAAACAAATCAGCTAGCTGATTTGAAGTATGGACATAGGCAGTGTGAATGAGTCATTGACACATTTTTTTACAAACGATATGACAATCAATGTCGATATGCTTTGTACATCCATGATAAACGGGGTTGGCAGCAATATGAAGTGCCGCTTGATTGTCACAATATAGCATTGCTGGTGGCACATGAGATACCCCTAAGGACAAGAGAAGAAGACGAATCAAAGTAACTTCACAAACCACATTAGCCATGGCTCGATATTCTGCCTCTGCAAAGGATCTAGACAAAGTAGGCTGCTTCTTGATCTTCCAAGACACCGGTGTAGATCCCAATAAAACACAATAGCCAGTCAACGAACATCTAGTTTCCGAACAAACAGCCCAATCAGAGTCACAATAGGCATGAATCTGAAGAGGAGAGGAAGAAGACAAAAATAATCCTTGACCTGGGTGACACTTCAAGTATCTGACAACATGAAGTGTTGCATCCATGTGTGGTTTCCATAGAGCATGCATAAATCGAGTTAAGATATGTACTGAAAACAAAATATCTGGTCGAGTTATAGTCAAATAGATGAGACGCCCAACGAGACGTCAATAGATGGTTGGATCATGCAACAATTTTCCCTCAGTACTTGTGAGATGTTGTTGTTGCTCCATAGGAAAATTAACAGGTTTAGCTCCTAATAAACCAGTTTCATCAAGTAATTCAAGGGCATATTTTCTTTGAGAAAGAAATATACCTTCTTTTGAGCGAGCTACCTCGATGCCTAAAAAATATTTCAAATTACCCAGATCCTTCATATGAAACTGACTATGAAGATATTTCTTGACAGTCTGAATGACAGATGCCTTGTTCCCAGCAAGAATGAGATCATCGACATATGCAAGTAATGCAATGAAATCGTCATCCTGTTGAACGGTAAATAGAAAATAGTTTGCCTAAGATTGACGAAAACCAAAGTTGAGAAGGGCAGAGGAGAATTTGGCAAACCAATTTTGAGGTGCTTGTTTAAGCCCACACAAGGACTTGTGAAGTTTGCATACTCAATGCTCCCCCTGTCGGGCAAATCTAGGAGGTATATACATATAAACATCTTATTCCAGATCACAATGGAGGAAATCATTATGAACATCCATTTGTTGTAAAATCCAATTTTGTGTGGCTGCCACAGTGAGAAGGCATCGAACGGTAGTCATCTTTGCCACATGGGCAAATGTTTCATGATAATCTAGACCCTCTTGTTGAGAATGCCCTTTAGCGACCAACCGAGCCTTAAAGCGCTTAATAGATCCATCATATTTATACTTAATCTTGTAGATCCACTTGTCCCAATAGGTTTTACTCCTGGTGGTAATTCAGTAATAGTCCAAGTATGGTTTGCTTCAAGAGCCCGAATTTCAACAGCCATTGTCTCTTTCCAACAAGAATGCTTCATAGATTGGGTGAAGGTTGCAGGTTCAACTTCATTAGATATATTAGTAAGAAAGGCTTTATGAGAAGGAGAAAATTTATCAAAGGAAACAAAATTAGACAAAGGGAAACATGTACCTTCAAAATTTTAAAGGAAGGTCGCGTTGAAAACGTAAGGCCCGAGCCACCTCGAGAAGGTGTCAGTGCTTCCTTTCAACAACTCTGTTTTGTTGAGGAGTTGCAACACAAGAATGTTGATGAACAACTCTGTGAGAAGAGAAAAATTCTTGCATTTCATTTGAAAAAAAATTCAGAACCATTGTCTATTCTGATGATTTTAATTTTGCCTTTATGTTGAGTTTTAATTAAACAAAAATAAGACTTCAATAAACTCTGAGTTTCAGACTTATATCTCATTAAATATACCCAGGTGCATCTAGAAAAATTATCAACAATGCTTAAAAAATAGTGAGCACCATTCAAAGAGGCTTGAGAATATATAAGGCCCCCAAATATCATAATGAATTGAATCAAATAAGTTTTTTTGTGACAATTTCACTCAAAGAAAATGCAAGTCTTGACTGTTTTGCTCTAGGACAAATTTGACAATGACATAAGTTATTCATTTGAATACTAGAATCATAGCTATTAAAATATTTCATACGAGAAGGAGATGGATGCCTGAGGTGCCAATGCCAGAGATGTATGGCGGTTTGATGTGAAGATAAAGCTGATGGAATAGGTAGAGACCGATTGAAGTAATACAATCCATCTTTTTCCTCACTCGCTCCAATCGTCGTCCTCGATTGTAGGTCCTGAATAAGACAAGTTTGAAAAAAAATGTCACTGAACAATTTAATTGTTTAGTCAATTTACTAACTGAGAGTAAATTAAATCTAAAGGAAGGAATGCACAAAATATCATGAACATTCATATTGGAATTTCAAGTGACAAAACCAATGTGAGAAACTTGAGTGAGATTACCATTTGGCAGTTTGACTAGAGGAACTGAAATATTTTGAGAAGAATGCGATAAAAATGTTGGAGAAGCAACCATGTGGTCGCTAGCTCCGGAGTCTATAACCCATTTACCTGTGTGTAAATCAGAGTTGGAAACGGACAAACCTGCAAGGTTTGCGGTTGGGTCGAAGAAGAGACATAAGCTGGTGATATTCTTCTAAGGTAAATGAAGGAACCATTGAACTTGGACTAGTAATTGAACCACTGATGTGATCCTTTCCTTCAGCACCAACGACACTATGGTCTCGTGAAATAGAGTTTGTTGCTCTTGTAGTTATTTGATTTAAATTACGAAGCTTATGACGAGGAGGGTAACCATAGAGGACATAGCACTTGTCTTTTACATGTCCCACCTTGTTACAATGAGAGCACACGGGTCCGCCTTTCTGATTTCCCTTCAAATTGCGATTATCTACTCTTTGGAAATTATTTGAAGACAACCAATTTGAATATCCTGAGTTGACAGCACAAGCAGTTCTATCCATTGATTGAAATAGCCCATGTTGACCTTCTCTTTGTTTCTCCTCTTGGAGCACCAAAGAGTAGGTTTTTGCAATAGAAGGTAACAACTCCATTAACAATATTTGTCCTCTCACTATGTTGAACTAATCATTCAAACCCATTAAGAACTAAGTGACACGTTCCCTATGAAGTTGTTCAGTCATGGTTCTAGCAGCCCTACAAGTGCATGTCGGCATGGGAGAATATGAAGATAATTCATCCCAGCACTCTTTCAGTTTAGTGAAGTATGATGCAACCGAAAGAGATTCTTGTTGATGTTTCACAATGACAGATTGAATTTGGTATATTTTAGGAGCAACACTTTGAGTAAATCTCTCTCTGAGATCATCCCAAACTTCTTTAGCAGAAGTAGCATAAATGACACTATTGGCAAGATCTCTTGAAATAGAGTTTAAAATCCAGGAAAGTATCATATGATTGCAACGTGTCTACAACAAAGATTCAGGTGAAGAAGGGTCTAGTTTGGGTAATGTATCATCTATGAAGCCAATTTTATTCTTTACACTTAACGGCGTTGTCATCGCCCTGCTCCAAGTGGGGTAATTGTTTTCGTCCAGCAGTTGTGTGACCAAAATTGAGAGTGGACTATCTGAATGATGCATATAGTATGGGCTTACTGAATCTGCATTAGTTGTCATCGGTGAGCTTACTGTAGTTGTGATACCTTCAGTACTACCTGCTCCATTATTTTCAGCCATCATCGATCAAGACTAGAATATAGAAAGAAAAAAAATATAGTACAAGTAGCCTTCAACAGGAATCAACAGGTTGTTGTAGATGTCACTGGGTTGAGCCAAAACACAAGCAGGCGAGAACCAGGCTGCGATGTTCAGCACACTATCATCCAAAAATCAAATATGGACGAGCAAGAAGCAAGCAGAGTAGAGTTGTTGCGGTCTCCACATGAAGAGGAGAATGGAACAATCAGCATGAGCAATAGAAGGCAAAGGCTGAAAGGATCTTTACTTAGCTCTGATACCATGTGAAGAAGACTCGATTGGAATGCATAATGACAACCAAAAAAATGCTGAATTTGATGATAGATGGTGTACTCCCTCCTTGCATTCACTGATTTGACTATATACATACGAGAGATTACATGATAATCAATACTAAAATTACAGTGAAAGATAAAAATACAACAATTGAAATAAGATGCGAATAAGATATTTGCTTGAGGTTGTTAAGGTTTTTCGAAAGCAACTGTGATCCTAAGATCATGATAACACTGTTATCCATATGGTTATTCAACCTCTCTTATCCACGTTGTTATTCAACCTTATCACATTGGGTTTCGATCTTATGGATCTTAACACTTATTTCATCAGCAAGCCAGCAGACAAACTGCTTTTAACACGAGGGATACGGTTGGGAGCCTTTAAATGGTGTTCCATAAAAAAATGAGAAAGAAAAGGCACTTTTTTATGATCCTCTCTCTATTTCTTTTTTTTTTATTGATCCTACAGGCCAAAACAAACTTTTGGTTTCATTTCCATAGGATTGGCGTTTATATTCGGGTCCACCAGAATATTGTTTGAGTAAACACTTTTCACGTCCGTATCCGAGAATTCAGGTTTGGGTTGGGTCAGGTACTTGATGCAAATGGGACCATTGACAACCCTAAATGTAATGGAATGTGTCAATAAAAGTGTCAATTGTAGGCATCTGATGGATAGTTCTGGCATTTGCATAATAATGTAAGGGTAGCACAAGAATGATGAAAAAATAAATATGTATTTTTTTAGAGAAAAAGAATTAAAGATGCACTTCAATTATATGTAATAGGAATCAAATGTGAATGCATTGAGATTGTATAGAGTCACATATAAATAGTGGTCACGTAAGTGATTTACCCAAAGGTGTTTGGCCTAGTGGGATGCAACCTAGGTTGCTAGACAGGTAGTCTAGGTTCAAATTTCACAGGCATTACCCTTTGTGCAAGCTGAAGCCCACGAAGTTTTATGTTTCCAGGACAACAACCGTAAGTATGGTACGCAGAGCCAGCGTGGCTAGGTCTCTGTTCGTGGAGGTGGTTTATCTGTGTAAATAAAAAAAAAGTGATTTATGTATCTAGTGAGTAGGGAGTGATGCAACATTGAGACCCACGAAAGAATACAAAGATCACCATAATTATATCTAAACAATGTAGAAAGACTCTTTTTATAAATATAAAAGAATAAATTATATATATATAAGGAGGACTGTACAACTAAAACACGATACAAAAGGTCTAAACTGCTTTCAAAAATTGATTTTGAAAGTGTTTTGACAAATATGACTATAAGGATGCATTTTTCATGGTAAAAAACCTAAGAATCGGTTATTGTAGCAAAAATTTTCAACGTGTACATAAAAATTTATAATATGTTAAAACTCAAAGGTTTGAAATCATGAAAATTCAATCTATACATAAAAAAAGTTTACACTAAGAGTCAGTTAAGTTTTTAATCATGAATATCACACGTGTCTTGTCAGATCACTACAAGAAACTTGTGGATTAGCGATGACCTAAATCCGTCGCTAAACTGTTTAGCGACAGATTAGCGTTGGATTAGCGATGAATAATTTTCATCACAAATTTTTCGATGCTAAGTAGTGCTAGAACTTATTTGCCGCTAATTCCGTCACTAATTTGCGACGGATATGATCCATCGTGAGTCCTTCGCTATTTTAAATTAGCGATGGATAATATTTGTCGCTAATCCGTCGTTAAATTTAAAAAAAAATAATAAAAAAATTGCTCGCTGCCGACGCGTTCTCCAGCAGGGAGCAATTGTTTTTGCACAGAACTGGCACGTTCCGGCATCGGGATGCTCTTCCGCAGCGAGCCAGTCACGACGGGAGAAGGGGTCGTAGTTGAGACGAGATCCGATGAAGGAGAGACGGGACAGGCGGTGGAGACTGCCGAGGGGCACCGTCGGGAGGAGCAGTCAAGGTAGGCGGCGTAGCCAGGGTTGACAGGGGAGAACTTGCAGGAGGCGTCAGGCTGGACGACGACGTGGAGGATGGAGGTGCCATTGGTGCTCGAGCAGTCTCCACCGAGAGGTGCCTGAGAATGGAGGATGGAGGTGCCGTTAGTGCCCGAGCAATCTCCACCGAGAGGTGCTTGAGAATGGAGGATGGAGGTGCCGTCGGGCTGGATGACGAGACGGGGACGGAGGGATCGCTGCAGAGCGGCTACAGAAGTTGCGCGTGGTGCGAGAGGTGCCTGGGAAGGTCGACCTCTGTGGTGCGAGAGGTCGTTGCGCGTCGTCAGAGGAAGGTGGGGATGGTTTAAATCGAACGGGGGGAGGGAAAAACAGAGGGAGGAAAAATTTTGAACGGGGGGAGGGAAAATTCCGTGCCTCAGGCAGGACGGTTTAAATCGAAAGTTAGCGAGAGAATTTTCTGTCCCTAATCCGTCGCTAATTAGCGTTGGATTAGGGACGAAAAAATTCCATCACTAATTAGCATTTTTTTATAGTGTTTTGGCGATGAAAAAATGTTGTCGCTAATCTATCACTAATTAGCGACGGATTTAGCGATGAAAATATTTTCGTCGCTAATTTTGCAAATATTTCAAATGTTAGCGACAAATAGTTTTCGCTCGTTGATCCGTCACAAATTTGCGATGGAAAAAATCTGTCCCAAATTTCCGTCGCTAATTAACATTTTTCTTGTAGTGGATTTGTCAAAAAATACTTTTAAATATCTTTTTTAAAATTGGTTTGGATGGTTTGTTCCTTCTTTTTGGTTGGGTGGTCCAAGAGCGAGAAAGAGTAGGTGGCAAGTGCCTATTTCATCCATGCTTACGGACCTTCGAAAGATTCTCTCATGTTATTCTCAAGTCTAATTATAGAGATGTATTTTGCATGCTTGATCTTATATGTCATATTTTAAGAGGGTTGAAAAATCAACCGCATACAATGTACCAAATTTTCAAACCTCAAAAAAATATATCTTTATGTAAAAAAAAACTATGTTTGAATGGTTAATTCTTACTATTTTGACAGTGCTGATGTCATGATTTAGTCAAAACAGCTTCAATATATATATATATATATATATATATATATATATATATATATATATATATATATATATATATATATATATATATAAAGGATAGTGTTCACCACTTTCATGGGCAAGGAACCTTCTAGTGAGAAACTATCATGTTTTTATTTTTTTTATGTTTTTTGCACATTTTTTTAATGTTTTAACTGTCATCTACATGTTTTCTTTAGTAGAAAACAATCTTTACATAATGTCTTTTCAGATGTATATGTAAGATTTTCTGGATGTTGAAAAATCAATGGTCGACAATGTATCGATATTTCAACCCTCAAAAATTCATACTTTTACATAAAAAAAAATGATCTAAGGGTGCATTCCTACTTTTTCGAACATGATGAACATATCCACGGGGTTAGATTTGCAGAAAACAACCTCCTCCTAGAGTTCTAACTAGGGGTTCCTTACCCATGACCACGAAGTAGCAAATGCTTTGCCATATATATTAGTAATGACAGGGTACCTAATAGAAGCTTTGAATTTTAAAAATTTGAGGTTTTTTTTTTTTTTATCATACCCCTTTAGATATGATCTATAATCATTATTTAGTGAAAAATAAATTTTGGATCATGTGATTATATCAGGCTTTTTAAGATCTTTAAAAATCTAAGGCTCACAATATACCTAAATTTCATGACTTAAAAAAACCTATTTTGGTGTCCAAAAAAAAATGAACCAAAAACTTGATTCCTATCAAATAAACTGTGTTAATTACATCTATAAGGTCCGATTGAAAAGATGCAACCTAGTAGGTGGAAGTAGGTGCTCCCGGAGCATCCCAATATTACTATATATAGAGCATGGGTATCTCTCTACTCTGATCTGTGTGTACCACAGCCTACAAGGTTTTTGACATATTTCTTTCTTGTTTTTCTCAAATTTGACCCTGCATATATGTTCTACATGTTTGATTTTTTATTAATGGACTGTTGGATCATCTAATTCAGACACATGAGTAGGTTTTAATAAGGTTTAAAAGTAGATGGTTTATATTTTTTTTAAATATTCAAACTTAAAAATCACATTTTCATAAAAAAACATGATTAAGCTTTACATATTGCATTTTTATCATGTATTTAGTAAGCAACGTATTTTATTATGAATTTTCAATATTTAGATGCAGTTTTTAAAGCAAAAAAATCAATAGCTGACAATGCTTTGTATTGTAAAATTATGAGCCATCCATTTTTGATGTTTTGAAAAACATGTCTAGATATTGTCAAATCTCTTTGTAAATCATATTTCTTATTAAATACATTAAAAGAACAAGTATAAAAGATCTAATAGATAAAACACACGAACATTGAAAAAGTAGATCCGTCCAATCATTATTGGTTGCAGAAGTTGCACCTTCCTTTTGTTGCACACTCTCCCTTCCCTTTCCCAACCCCATATATATATATATATATATATATATATAAAGAGAGAGACTAAAGAAAATCTAACATTACCACTCATGAAGATCAACAAAATATTAAACCCATGAACCGAACAAGATAGAAAACATAAATAAAAATATAAAACAATAAGAAGCTAAAGAAAAAAAAAACTACAGACAGACACAAAGTCAAGCTCAACCAAGATTCAGTGCACTAGAAGGCACTACCGATGAGTGAACGTTGATCAGAGGGAAGGAGAGGTCTCTAAGATGCATACGTAGAATCACATGTACATTAACCAGGATTTTATGGACAAGATTATTAAAGATGACAGGAATTTGACAAAAATATCATCATTGCGCGCCATCCAAACAAACCACCAAGTAGTAAGCAACCACGTCTTCCAGATCAGCCTCCATCGCTTGCATTGTCTAATCCAAACAGAGCCCAGGAGCAGATCAAGCACGAAAAGACTCCTCTTTGACAATTACATATGGAGTTCTCTACGTCCTATTAAAAAAGACCACAAAAATTGGGCATGACTAAAATAAATAAAATGTAGTTTCTTCAGCAGCTTGACAAAGCACACACCAGCTAGGAAACTGAAAACCCAACTTCTTTAAATAACTGAGTTTGAACCCTATTATGCAAAATTAACCAAGCTAAGACCTGAGATCTTGGAGAAGGACCCTTAGCCCATAACACACACTCAAGGAACCAATCGGCCCCCAGAGAGAGCAACGATCTATACACTTTATGAGTGTGGAACACACCATTTGGCGCAATTGCCCATTGCAACCACTAATCATGATTTCTCGCATCCCCAATTTGATCTCTGATGAACAATAAGGCTCTCAGCCACATGCTTCGCAAGTGCGAGATCGCCAACCCCCGAGTTCCATGACAAAGAAGAGATAAATCAGGAGCACCATATTTAGCATGAAGCAAACGAGCACAAGGAGAACCTGGTTGATGGGCCATTAAACATTGCTTGGCCACAAGAGTGATACTCCTTTGTCTGAGAGCAAAAATACCTAAGCCAGCCATACGCCTAGGTAACACCACCGTTCGTCAACCAACCAAATGACGGTTACCCTAAGTTGACACCCAGACCAAAGGAAATCCATCATTAAACAACAAATATGCTTCTCCACGCCCACTGGCATCACAAACATTGACATGAAAAATATAGGAATAGAGGAAAGAACATGTTTGATTAAAGTCAAACGGCCAGCAATAGAGAGATAAGACGCCTGCCACGAAAAAAGGTTGTTTTTCACTTTTTGAATAATTGGAGCCCAAGCAGCGGAGGAGAGACGCTTCACTTGTAATGGCAGGCCCAAATATGTCATCGGCAACTCAGAGATCGCGCAATTAAAAATCCGTTGTCCCGCTACAAGCATAGAAGACTCAACATTGAACATAGTAAGAGAGCATTTGCTATTATTTAGAGAAAGCCCAGAAAGAGAGAGAAAGAACTGGAGAATAAGTTTGAATCTAAGTATTTGCTGCATGTTTGCTCGCCCAAAAATAATCATATCGTCAACATAAAAGAATATGGTCCGAGAAATCTGGAACATCTAAAGAATCTATCAGGCGCTTCTCCATAGCATGCTTAAGCAACACCATGAGACCCTCAACAATGGCATTGAACAGTAAAGGCGAGAGAGGGCAGCCTTACCGTAATCCATACCCCAACTTGATCTGGCCACCTCTAATGTCGTTAATCTTAATCATGGGCTGAGTATTAGAGACCAATTCCCTCACCCACCCAGAAAAATGATGACCAATGCTAAAATTGGATAACATTTGAAATAAGAAGGACCAATGTACAAAATCAAAGGCTTTATGAAAATCTAATTTAAGAGAAAAAAATGGCTGACCACTAAGATGTAAGGAGTGAATGACTTCAGAGGCCAAGATGAAAGAATGGTGAATTCTCTTATTATGGATAAAAGTGAACTGAAAGTTTAAAAATATTTGGTGAGCCACGACCTTCAACCTATTAGCCAACACCTTGACGATCATTTGATAGAGGACACTCATAACAGAAATCAGGCGAAACCTAGAGATATTAGTGGCAGTAACATCTTTGAGAATTAAAGATATAACTGCCAAATGGGTTTGAATAGGCAATCTGGAGTTACGGTAGAACTCATCAAACATGTTAATAACATCAAGCTTGACACAAGACCAATTTTTTTTGAAGAAATCCATATTGAACCCATCAGAACCTGGAGCTTTCCACCCTGACAAACCCTTGATGGCCCTAAAAATATTGTCTTCAGAGAACTTCATTTGCATAGATATGGCTTGATCTTGTTGAATCGACCCAACAAAAATAGGACAATTGACACCCTCCACGGTAAGCGAAACATAGTATAAATCTTTAAAATATTGAGTGACACCTGAAATAACGTGTTGATTAAAGTACGAGACACTCTTAATGGTGATTGATGGAACGACATTCCTCCTATGACGATAAGAAGCATATGAGTGAAAAAATTTAGTATTACCGTCTTCAGTCGCAAGCCATTTTACTCTAGTCTGCTACTTTCATCTAACTTCCTACTTGATCCTTCAGGTTTTCAAAAGCGTTAATAACTCAATGGATCCAGCCTGCAAACTCTGCAGGTGCAAATCAAATAGACTCTGGGAAGACATAGTTTGATACAACGCCGAAATCTCTTGCTCCCAAGCAGTCATTTGCTAAAATTTAACTACATCTCGATTATGAAGCCAGGCCTTGATATCCTTAGCGAGACGAGACAGCTTCTCATGACACCGGATAGCTGTCCACTACTCATTTGAGGGTTTGTTTCAAGAGTCAGAAATAATCGTGTGAAAGTCTGGCTTCTGGAGTCACCATTGTTCAAACACAAAACTCCTAGCGAATTTAAAATCATCCCCCCAAAGAATGATTAACTGACCATGATCCGAAATACAAGGTGCAAGCAAGACACACCTGACATCGGGAATGAGATCCAGCAGATTTGGAGTGCCCAAAAACCCTGACAAGAACTCTGCAGCATGGGCAAATCCGCCTATTCGACCAAGAAAAATGCTCCCCGATAAAAGGAATAAAGTAAAGATGATGCCGATAAACAAAATCTTGAAAACCTCTCCTAGATGGATTAGGAAGAACGAGGTTATTAGAATTATGAATAGACAAAAGGCAATTAAAATCCCCCATTAGAAAATGGTACTCCCTGTTTGAGACGATGATCCTATTTAAGTCATTTTAGAAAGCACACCTCATGACGGCGTAATTAGAGCCATACACAACAGTGACCACGACTCTCTTGCCACTATCTTGTAAAGTGAATGCAACATATAATAAAAAAAGACCTATGTCTAGCTGAAAAATTTGTAAAGACTGTTTTCCCAAAATAAGGATACCACCGACATGGTTGACCGCAGGCTTAAAAAAATAGTTAGCACCCCTCCATATACCAGAGGCAATAGAACGAGAAATGTCATTCATCTTGGTTTCACAAATAACAATCAGGTCGGGCTACGCTTGGCGGGGCAATTCAAGCCTCTGATATTCCAATAAAGAGACTTCATGACATACAATCAGGAAAAATTCGAGGAGTGTGTGGTCTCGCTGACCTTTGTGGAGACCTACCATTGAAAGCCATAATATTGAAGGGGTTTTTCCTTCTACTTCTACTACCATTGCTAACATGCCGATGTCGAACAACCCTCGCACGCTCAGTAATCCTCGAAGAATTGAAAGAATCAACTCTCAGACTGGAGACAACACCAAGTGAAGGACCTAGGGAACCACATACGATAGTAGAGACTGCCGAAATGGTAGATACCATATCGACAATTATATGAAGCAGTTGCGATGAGCAGAGAGATATTAAGCATCTGGGCTGCCTCTCCAACCTCAACACCCAAAGGCGACAGAGGGGGGGCACTGTCGAGGAAGGGGTGGAGCGGAAGGGAGAGCCACCCCCCCCCCCAAGAACTACACGCAGAATCAGTGATGGCAGGGACAGTAGTAGTGGCCTCAGTGATGTAAGCGAGAAAGGAAAAAGAACCGATAGGCCAATAATCATGCATCTGTGAGTCTCAGTGGAGCGAGCATTAAACTCCATAATGTGAACCGCCATATAATCAAAACACCTGATTGAAAAAATAATAAAAGATGAGAGCAAAAATGACCTTTTCTTACCTTTTGCATAATTGTCCAACCATGCCACCAATCCACCTCGAGAAGGGGCGCTAGTCGTGTAAAACGCAGAGTCATTGACAGCAAATCCATGATGGGCATGAGTATGTAAAATAATGATGGACTGATCACCAGCAGAATAATAATCAAAATTAGTTGCAGCAGATTTCTCGAAGCACCCTAGCAGCACGTTTGGCGGTTGTTGAAAGCGGGATACGAGGAGTCGAACAGGCGTGAGGGGTTTGCCATCGTCCACCGAAGATGGTAACAATTTAGCCAAAATTAGAGTCGAAAAGGATTTTTTGGTGAACTGTCTGGGCAGAGCATGCGAGAGCCAGACCGGGACCCAGATAGTCCCAATTTTGATGGCATGAAAAGAAATCTTTGGCTCCTAAAGATCTTCAATCTGCACCCATGGCAAGAAAGAAGTACGATGTAGAGGCCGCTTAGAACTCTGACGGGTGAAGTGGCACCCCAACACAAAAGAATCGTGAGAATCAAGAGACTTATCGATAGAATGGTGATGAGAAACACTTGTTTATCTTCGCTTCCAAAAATGATGACAATGAGCAAAGAAAGATGAACCACACCTATGACAATCAAAGCGTTGCTGAAAATTCAGAGAGAAATATGTCATGCACCACCAATCTTCCGGTCTAGCGTGATGCAATTAAGATCTTGTGCAAAGGGCATAGAAGAAGCTTTGCCATGGAGACGAGACCTACTGCCAGCCCCGATCAACCACCCAACGCAGAAGCTCCAAAAAAAAAAAAAAGGCAGGTCAAGCAGAACCATGGCAAAGCAGGCTTCAAGAGGCTCTCTTCTAACGACACTGATAAATTTCCTTACGTCTGAGATATGTAGAGAACCTGTGTCCAGGCATGAACCAAAGACCTTCGAGAGATTGAAAATTAATCGATACTTGAGTCTGAATGACAGGTAAACATCAAAACCCCACCGTCGAAGAACGAATATTGTGCCCCAGTCATTAAGAGCATCCTGAATGATACGGAGCGCCCACTGATTTGCTCCCAAAAAGTGATTGAAAGAAAGACCTCATAAAATGCACGATGAGCGACTCATGAGAAAGAGAGAGGGGGGAGAGAGAGAGAGGATAATATGATTTGGGATGTTGAATGGCGGAACAAGGCTAGATGCCACAGGAGGGTGCCACGACGTTGGATTGAATTTCAGTGAATTTTTGGTGGGTTTCAGGTCATGGGTGGAGCAATTTTCTGGTGGGTTGTAGGTTGTGGGTAGGTTTTCATCGTAGAGAGAGAGCATCTGGCTACGGGAGGCGCGATGGACGGTTGCAGTCGGTGGTCGACCTAGGGCTAGAGCACGACGTGTGAGCAAGGGTGATGCAACCTCCAAATATCCAAAGAGCTGAGGATCTGCTATCAATGGCCCTCTTCAATAGTCATAAAACCCCCAAATCTCCAAATAACGGGTTGTTGGAGGCGTGGTGGACGGTTGGAGTCGTTGGTCGACCTAGAGCACGTTTCGAAGATGGAGAGGGAGGAGATGGTGGTGATGGTGTTGATGGTGGCAGTGGTAATGGTGTTGATGGCGGTGGTGGTGATGGCGGTGGTGGTGAGGGCGGCCCATCAGCTGTGAATGCTTGAAGGCTTCAAGTGGACAGAGGTGCTTCAATGGCTAGGTGGGTCTCAGAGAGAGAGAGAGAGAGAGAGAGAGAGAGTTATGTGAACCAAGATTTTCATCAAATTTTTTTACTTAAATTTAATTGTAAGGATGTGATCTGTAAGCTTGATTTTATAACTAGCTCATTTGATTATGATGCATAAGTGAGATTTTAAAAATCATATTCTTTTATTGAAAATGCACGATCCAACATTTAATTCCTAGCACATTCATCGTGTTGAACACATCTGCGTGGTTGGATTTGCAGAAAAAAAGTGCAAAAGCGTAGTCCAGGCGGTAATTTTCATAATTTTTAGTCAACAATATATATATATATATATATAATGTGTGCTTAATAAAGAAAGCACTCCACCCTTCTTATTTTCATGTTTGCAGGTGAGAACCATGCTGTTCGCATTTGGTGTTGCTCCATTCGAGAGTGCACTAGTACCAAGTACCAATCTATGTCTCAAAGACACCACAAAAAGATACGGGACACACCATTTTTGTGTAAATTCTTTTATTAAAAATGATGTAAAAGAGGACATAACACGAGGGGGCCTTAATTCCTCAGACAGATTATAGGAAAAAGAAGACGACACGATACGAGCGTGAATTGGATTATCTTGTGACGTACTAACTAATTTGTCGAGGAGGGGGCACATTATATATGAGCAAGATGCCTTAATCCAATTTGGAATCCCATCCTCACATTTATAATTTGTTTGGGGACATTGGCATAATAAAGGTTTTAGGTTGGTTAGACTTGGGAAACATGACCCAGTGGCCGCCGCCAATGGTGAGTCCGGTGTAAGTGGTGACCATGGAAGGCGGCTATGGTAGTATTTCAAGGAAGGATACAAACGAGGTTCTCTAAATCTTTACGAGATTTTAGTGATTTTGATTGACCGATCAGTAACGGGTTTCGGGTCACGTTTTTCATAGATCCATTGACTGCCAATGCTATCACGTGTTAAGAAAGAAAAAGAAGTGCAACCATTATCACGTGATTATGATGAATGTAATTGAGCATGGAGCGTGCTCCCATGAGTTTCATGGGAGTTTCGGACGGACGACCATAGTGCTCTCTCTCTCTCTCTCTCTCGTTTTTGTCTCTTCACCTCAACGAAGCAGCATAAAGTATTGTCTATGGACTCAGTCAGCTTTTGAGTAAAATTACGGAAAGCCCCCTTCCATTTCCTTTTCCATTTCCTCTTATATTAACTGTCGCCTTCTCCATCCTCATTTAATTTTTTGCCAACAAATATTATCGGTTAAAAGCTATCCGGTTCACTGAAAACCCAAAAGGAAAGCGGGCAAGCGAGAAGCATCTGTTGTTGCACACTGCCGCTTGCGCTTGGAAGATACCTTTCCTTTCCATTTGAGATTTGAGGCCACAAAATTTCATTTCCTCCCAAGTGATTGAATTGAGGGCATCAAGTGCTTCCCTTTCCTTTTTTTTTTTCTTTTGTTTCCCCCCATTTGTGCTCCTCTTGTTCCCCTCCTACCTTTGAACCGCCGGTACCAGTACTAGTACTACCACCGAGTTGTTGCTCTTGTTCTTTGTTGTTGTGTTGGAGTAATTTATAATTGTTATTACCAAAAAAGAGGAAAAATCTCAAGCCCCCTCCCACCCTACGGTTCTCCTGGCTTCCCCCTCCCTCCCCAGCAGTGTGCAGTAAGCAGTCACCAGTCAGTACCACCACAAAGACACGGTTGATCACCTCAAGAGGAGGAAGATGGCTTCAGGAAGCATGCCGGCTGTTTCATTCTCCGGGCTGAGGAGGCGGTCCGATTGCTGCTTCAACGACTTAACCGAAGGTTTCGATTTTGTGAGGATGAGGAGAAGTGATGGCCCTGCCTTCCAAAAGGTCGGGAGGTCGCACCGCGTCAAGTCATTGGTTGCCAGGAATTCGAGTTCCTCCGAAACGGTGGAGTTGGAGCCTGCTTCGGATGGAAGCCCACTCCTAGGTATTATTATTCACATCTCTCTCTCTCTCTCTCTCTCAAACGATCAAATCAAATTGGTCCATCTCTCTCAACAAGGCCTTGCAAACTAATTGTTGAGACTCTCCGTCAATTCATCCCAAACCCTCTGTTTCCATTTGTTCACAATCAATCAAATTGGTCCATCCCTCCTAAGAAGGCCTTCTAACAAAGTGACTGTTGAGTTGCGACTCTCCGTTATATTTCCCAAGTCTGCTTCCTTCCCACCGCGCTCTCCTAACGTGAACCGGCCTCTTTTCAAGTTTCAACCCAATAAACGTGATGTCGAGAAGAAGACGTTTCTATCAATCTATGTATCTCTCTTCAAACCAGATCCGAGATTTCTTTTTCTCAGCGTGATGTGCTTTCCTGGGGACGAATTTTGAAAAGATTCTCACGGACCCAGAAGCTGTGGAAGAAAAGGTCCCTGTTTTTTTTTTATCGAACCGTCTTTTATATCCGACTACTGCTACGCCTCTTGCTTCTGGTCGTCTGGGAACCTGGCCGAGTTGGAAAGGATTGCTCAGAAACCAATAGCAGGCTAATCTTTGCCTAAACTTTATGAAAAATAAACCCCTCAATCGGTGGATCAGACTCCTGACTGTTTCGGCTTCTCTTCTGCTTATATGCATCTGATTGATTGAGACCATGCTTTCTGATGCAAGTTCCTAGGCAAAAGTATTGCGAGTCCAACCACAAAACCGTTAGGAGGAAAACCCGCACGGTGATGGTGGGAAATGTTGCTCTTGGCAGTGAGCATCCCATTAGAATTCAGACCATGACGACTAGTGATACCAAGGATGTTGCCGCCACTGTTGAACAGGTTCAATCCTCTTCTTCTCATCTTTTTTCTTGATGACTATTCTCTGCCATTTTACTTGCTGGATTACTTCAAAGAACTATTACTTCCTTACGAAATCAGCTCTTCAGTTTTTGTTTAATGAAAATATGCATACTTTTTTCATATATACTGGTTCTGTTGATCCCTTCTGCCACCAGGTAATGAGAATAGCTGATAAGGGGGCAGATCTGGTCCGCATAACGGTTCAAGGGAAGAAAGAAGCAGATTCATGCTTTGACATTAAGAATACACTCGTCCAGAAGAAGTAGGTTATTGTCCATCCAAGTGTATATTCAAGACTTCGGAACATATCTTCATGAGACACATCTGTTTTCGGCTTGTATATGCAGTTACAATATTCCATTGGTGGCAGACATTCATTTTGCTCCTTCTGTTGCATTGAGGGTCGCCGAATGTTTTGACAAGATTCGAGTCAACCCTGGAAATTTTGGTAAGTGCTGCTTTCAGACATTTGATCACCACCAGTAGTTTGTACCAAATCTTTGCTTCCTGAGATGACCAAGAAAGTTTGTTGCAGCTGACAGGAGGGCCCAGTTTGAGCAGATAGAGTATACTGAAGAAGAATACCATAAGGAGCTTGAGCACATAGAACAGGTTCAACCCATTCTCCCTACTGATTTTGTACTTTGAGCTGAAGCATACAGAAAATATAGATTACCAGTCAATGGTGTGCTTTCACATGCTTGGATCTGTGTATGCTTCCATCTGATTGTTTACATGCACACATAAGCTGTGCTCCTAAGGTGATTCGCCTCTCAAATTTCCTATAACTTGCAGGTTTTCACTCCATTGGTTGAAAAGTGTAAGAAATATGGAAGAGCCATGCGCATAGGAACTAATCACGGGAGTCTTTCTGATCGTATCATGAGCTACTATGGTGATTCACCTAGGGGAATGGTGTGTGGACATTTGCTAGTTGAGCATATATTCTTATTGCATCTGACTATGTAATTAACCTTGTGCTTGCCTGGAACAGGTTGAATCAGCATTTGAATTTGCACGAATTTGTCGGAAGTTGAACTTCCATAATTTTGTCTTCTCCATGAAAGCAAGTAACCCTGTAATCATGGTTGAGGCATACCGGCTTTTGGTAGCTGAAATGTATGTTCAGGGGTGGGACTACCCACTGCATTTGGGAGTTACTGAAGCCGGTGAAGGTGAAGATGGACGCATGAAATCTGCAATTGGTATAGGAACCCTTTTACAGGTTTTTCTCTACACCCCTTATCCTATTTACCTGTAAGCCTGCCATCATAGGAATCTTTAGTATGTAAATTTAGCTGCAGGAAAAAGTTCTTGCTTAATGAAGTGACCTCAGGACACTGCTTTCTGAGATTATTCATGGAAATTCTTTTATCATCTATAGCTTTCTTTGTTCAGTATCCAGGAAGCCCTGGTTTCTTAATTGTTTTTATTCATCTTGATTTAATTACTATCACTCTAAGTGTGCTGATCAAATTTCAACCTCTGTACATGCATGATTTGTTGTGAGCTTTTTCATATTTTATCATCCATATTTCATATGGAAATATTAGATACATTGTCAACTCATATACTTTTGATCAATATGAAACCTGTTGCCTCACTAATATTGCTCCTGCCTTGTAGCCGTGATGGTTATTAAAGTTATCAATGGTTAATGCTAGTGCTTTTCCTTTTGCTATACAGGATGGCCTTGGGGATACAATTCGAGTTTCCCTTACAGAACCCCCCGAGGAGGAGATAGACCCTTGTAGAAGGTTGGCTAACCTTGGCATGAATGCTGCCAAGCTTCAGAAAGGGGTGGTATGCACTCCTGATGATATCTTTGTTTTAAACTTTTTCATATATTAAATATCATAATGTAATTTTCCCATCTCTTATGATGTCTCCCTGGGAACAAATTCCTACAGGCACCATTTGAGGAAAAACATCGTCGTTATTTTGATTTCCAGAGGAGGAATGGTCAACTGCCTGTGCAGAAGGAGGTCAGTTGCTTTGATTCATAATTCCTAATTTTGCACCTTGTACAATCTGGCTATGAAAGCCGATGATCAATAATATGCTTTATTTTCATTAGTTTATATATTTGTGTTTATTTATGAACTAGCATTGGGTTTAATGTAGGGTGAAGAGGTGGACTACAGAGGAGTTCTGCACCGTGATGGCTCTGTTCTCATGTCCGTATCTCTGGATCAGTTGAAGGTACCACCTTGGCTGGGACTTCCTGCTTGTCAGGCAGTGCCTTGCTTTCTTTTTCCGGTATTTGTGAAATTGGCAAGAATACTATTCCAATTTTGCTTCAATTAGTATGAAAAGTTTAAACATAATATACACTAAGCTATGCCTATGAAATTATGGCTTGCATGGGTGGAAATACCTGCTAGTTTCACTGTTATTTGTGCTTGTAATCTGGTATTTATTGAGTTAATACCATTTCAGCTCCCTTCACTTTGTAACCTTTTTTCCCTTTCTGGTCTTTATGTATTTATGTTTTTTAGCAGATGCCTGAGCTCCTTTACAAGTCACTTGCTGCAAAACTTGTGGTTGGCATGCCGTTTAAGGTTTTAAATCTTTCATTTATCACATTAGCTTTTATGGTTTCTTCTGTATACCATTTGTGATGCAGTACTAGTATGTTTACATGTAACAGGATCTAGCCACGGTGGATTCTATCCTATTGAGAGAGCTTCCCCCAGTGGAAGATGCTGATGCTGTAAGGATCTTCTTCAACTCTTGTTTGCACCCTTTTTCTTGGTGATAAAAGTTGACCAATTAGGGTTTCTGAAAACTATGTCACATGGATATGGCTCTATAGTATGGTGATGCAGCCATTTTTATGGAGTTTTCTGCTGAGTATTGTGTAAGGGTATACAGTAAGGGATTAAAAATGGCATATCCGTGTGAGCCTGAAACTTGCAAAAGCAGCTCACATGGAAGGTTTTGTGATATGTCCTTTTTTCATTCAGTACTGATGCTCCAATATGGAGTCACTATTGTTAGCTTTAATAAATGTTGAAGATCCTCTTCCGGGTTATCCACCTATGCTCATTTGATTATTTGTCAGAGGCTGGCCCTTAAAAGACTGGTAGATATCAGTATGGGCATATTGACCCCCTTGACGGAGCAGCTCACCAAACCACTGCCAAATGCCGTAGTCATAGTAAATTTAGTTGAATTGTCTACCGGTGCCCATAAGCTTTTGCAAAAAGGTATGTGTCTTATGTTGGGCGGTTTTTCGTGCAAACCATGTCATTCTGCTCTCATAGTTCAGCTGTGATATTTGTTGACATTCAGGAACACGTTTAGCTGTATCTGTTCGTGGAGATGAACCATATGAGGAGCTCGACATTCTGAAGGAATATGATATCACTATGTTGCTGCACACCATACCATATACAGAAGAAAAAACTGGACGAGTACAAGCTGCTAGGAGGTAGATCACTTGTGGCATCCTAGCTTTCCCCACCAAAAGATTAAATTCTTCTGTTTCGATGGTTATTTTCTTTTCATGTAATGTCACATGAATTTCTTCTCTGTTCCATTCAAATTGTAGAGAAACATGTAATAAATATGCATCAATTTTCCCTGCTATTCTCTCATTATCATTTTTGTATGAACTTGTGAAAGAGTCTTACTCTGAGCCAAAAAGTAAAAGGAAAAAATGCCTTGCAAAAAAATTTAAAAAGACATAATGGCCTTTTGGAAGATATGTAAGAAAGTGACTTAGATAAAACAGGTTTCAAACATGTGAGACATCGTCTAATTTCAGATCACCTTGGTAGAAACAATCTTTGATCTGTTGCAGAACTAGAATCTCTGGATTTTGTGGCTTAGTCTTCTAATGTCAAATTTTGCCTGAAATGCAGGCTGTTCGAGTATTTAGCAGAGAATGCTCTCAATTTCCCCGTAATTCACCATCTACAGTTCCCTGCAGGAATTCACAGGTTGGTGCCTCTGAATCCCATGGAGTTTATCCATTCCAGGTGTTCAAAATGTTTTATCCTCCTTGACTAAATTTTTGTAACTGCAGAGATGATCTAGTCATTAGTGCTGGAAGTGATGCGGGTGCCCTTCTAGTCGATGGACTGGGTGATGGGATATTGCTTGAAGCTCCAGAACAGGACTTTGATTTTCTGAGGAACACATCATTCAACTTACTGCAAGGCTGCAGGATGCGCAACACAAAAACGGTAGGTTTATGGATGCCCGTGAAATTATATCATTAACTTTTTCTAAATTTGTGCAAATGAAAATGGTTGAATATGCACAGGTATGTTTAACTGTCCTTCCTTTTATTAACTTGAAATGATGTGTATTTAGCTATTTCTTTCTCAACCTTAATCTTCGTTAACACTTAACTAAAACAGGGTATCCATGTGAAAAATATGTTACACAGAATGCATGAAAAAATCCTTAAAAGTAGGCTCACTGTTCCCAACATGACTTGGAAATCTTCATTACTATGATAAACTTGGAAATCTTCATTACTATGATAAACTTGGAAATCTTCATTACTATGATAAAGGTGTCCTGATTATGTCCTGGATAATGGGGAAGCTTCTGCAATTCAGTACATTTTGCCATGCATGACTACTGTATTTGTCAAGTGCATGCATAACATGTGCCTCTGGTATTTTCAAAATGGATGTTAGTGGCTATAAAAATCTTTTGTCTTTACAGGAGTATGTATCATGCCCTTCCTGTGGCCGTACATTATTCGACCTACAGGAGATCAGTGCTCAGATACGGGAGAAGACATTACATCTACCTGGCGTTTCTGTATGCTTCAAACTGCAATCTTACAACTAGATGATCAGCATACTGATCGAGTCCTATGTCTTTCATTCTTTGGGTAAAATGCTAACAAGCTTTTTGTTTTTTATTTTGCCAGATTGCTATCATGGGTTGTATTGTGAATGGTCCTGGAGAGATGGCAGATGCAGACTTTGGATATGTAGGAGGTGCTCCAGGAAAGATTGACCTTTACGTTGGGAAGGTAATAACTTGATTCAATGGAAGCACAGTTTATGTGAAATAACATATGACCATAATGAAAACCATGTTCAACTTTGCTTTTTGTCCTTGGGTGCTGTTTCAGACTGTGGTGAAGCGGGCAATAGAGATGGAGCATGCAACTGACGCTTTGATCCAGCTGATAAAGGATCATGGACGCTGGGTGGACCCTCCAACTGAAGAGTGAGCGCCAGGGTAATCAGGTTTTCACACCATCAAGTGCTGCTATTTGTTCACCCCATAAAGCCATGCATGGGACAGTGACAAGCTTTCATACAGGAAGAGTACTCATGAGTGCCCTATCGTCATATTTGCATATGGAATAAAATTGTTATTAGTTCAAAGGTTTGTCGAAACTCAATCCGAGTTATTGTGAAATTCACCTTTCCATCATGTTGGAAAATGTGGTAGGTTAGGATATGATAATATAGTACGTGTTGGATTTTTTCTCTTTTTAGATAGGCAGGCTAGGGGATAAGCCTCGTAATATTTGAATCCGAGAGACCTTGGTTATGATGGTCCGACCTTACCAGTTACCATCCAGCTATCTATTTCGACCCACATGGATTTACAAAATCTAGATTTTGCAAGTATTAATGATCCAAAATTTGGTATGATTTCAAATGTAATGTTTAGTTTAATCTTAGGAAAACTGAAATATTCGATTTTAAGTATCAATTATCGTTATTGATTTATTTTGGGGAGATGCAATCATATCTTAATTATGTAAATAAAGCAGGAATGTGTGCAGGATCCATGTAATACTTAGGTCTGAACATGAAATTTACACGTTTGTAGCAAGTACTGTAAAATTATTCGAGAAGTTACCCATAATTGTTTTAAAGTTTTAAGCACACTCAACTCGTTCTAATTGTAAAGAACTGTATTTTGTGATTCAATAGAAAAAATAATTAGGTGGCCATTAGATTAAAGCACCATACTACCAATTATGTTTACCAGTTCATCCAAGTATTTCTGGTATATTTTTTTCTAATAAGCTAGTGAATTTGGATAAATCTAGTGTTTAATGTAAACCGGTGACTTCATGAATTATGTTAAATGCTACATGATTGTTGATCATGGATCCAACCCTAGAATTTTTTTTATCATGTATTCTATCTAAATTTTACCCACAACATCAAAGAAAAAGAGAATCTGTACCTTTCAACCAAGTTGATCAACTTAACAAACTCTTAACGATCGTCCAACTTATTTAGGAGCAAATTAAATGGGTTAGGCTTGGGTTTGCCTCGTGCTATAAGGTACTAGGTTACCTTTATTATTACTAGATAATCGCCTGCCCATATGGCCTAGCCCTATAAGATATCTTAAATGGTAAAAGAAGGTTATATATTTATCAATATTGAAAGGAAAAATAATGAAGATCATAAACATATTTATAAATTTAACACATTATAAAATATTTTCATTTTATGACCATTAAGAAAGGAGAGAAAAAATTATCAATCCAACTACCATCTCAAAATATAAGCTTGTCCAACATACATTATACCAAAATAGATAAGAGATATTTTTTTAAAAAAAATTATGACAAGCAAATTATATAAGAGAGTGTAACAACCACAAGGAACTAACTTACTATATGTTTTAATTTAAAACATATAGTAAGTTAAATAGAGAGATATTTTTAGTTGTATGTTTTAATTTAAAACATACAACTAAAAAGAACTTAAAGCAAATATATGTTGTTTTTATATAACTTACTATATGTTTAATTTAATACATGCAAGTAAAACAACTAAAGCACAAAAATACCATAAAAATACCACTATATAAAAGCTTGTCTTATCTTATTGATCCAATTATCCAACAAATGAACAAAAAATAAAATAAAAAAAACAGTTAATCATATTAAAATGAAAAAAGGGTTAATATATACCATAATGATAAATCTTAAAAGAGAAAAAATATAAGCATACCCTGTGTAAAGGAAAGCAAATTTTGAGGGAAGCCACAAGCAGAAATTTTTAGTCCAGCAAGTTTCTCATGTTGAGATGGATTCAACTCTAATCCAAATGCCTTTTATAGACTAGCCTTGTTAAAACGTATGCATCCCCCACCACAACAGGTCTTAAATGAAGGAAACTGAAATGCATGGTTTCCAAAACTGAAATTCATGCAAAAAATTTTAGGCTATGCTTTTGAAACGGGTAAGTTAATTGCAAATGGTCAGTGTGTTACAATTTTTCTTGCATCCCAACATGGACTTCAACAGCAGTTCAAAAGTTCTCTATACTCCAAAACCCCAACCGGGATTACTTTTGCAATTTCTCTCCATCAAGTAGTGTGTTACAAGCTAAAAAATTTCACTAAAGCCCGCACGGCTTAAGTTCTCCAGAATCTAACGAAGGCTTAGCAGCCTAACTTTCCTAAGAGGGGTTTCTTCCTCTTTAACTTTTCTCACTTATACTTTCCACTTAGCCAAAATACAAAAGCCATCTAGTCTTGAAGAGTCGGGCGCCCTTTTAAAAAGTCCGCCCTTCCGTTACAAAGGCAACTCGTGTACAAGTCATGGGTGCTGTGCCTGACGCCCACTTGCCCCACGTCTCAGCAGTTCTGCCCGAAGCTGCGCACTTCGGGGGCGAGGCCTTCACACGTCGTCTCACCCGAACTCCTTTCGCGGAAAGGGTTTAACAGTTCCCGCCCTCCGACTCCTCCTGAGGCGTGGCCGATGAACCCATCATCCATGTGTTGGCCACGTTTGAAGGTGGCTTGGCGTCATTGCCCGCAGCGCCTTCCGCGTTTGTCAGCCTGACCCACCTTTGCCAACCAACTTGCCCACACACGCCTTCCTCGCATTGGACTTCCGCATCCTTCGATTGCTTGTCCGAATGCCCACATCGTAGTGACCGCTTTATTTGCCTTAGCCTTGCGGTCTTTGGCTATTTCTCGGTTGAGGTCTTACAAGCCTCCCCCACCCACCGAGCTCGATGTTCCTATCGAGCCAGTTAAATAAGAATTAACTAGCTCTTCAAAATGCCAAAGGGTCGCATCATGCTCTTAACTGTTCTCAGTCTCGGGTAAGCCTCTCTACTTGACTAAGAACTCACAAAACCGAGCTTTCTTAACATGACCCTTCCACCTATGACCAAGGATTCAATCTACCTGCCGATCGAACTGCACACTCACATTTGGTGGAGCTCGGCTGGACACTCCTCGTGTTGGTTCCTCACTATCATCATGATAAGGCTTCAAGAAGCTTACATGAAAAACTAGGTGCGACTTAATCCTTGAAGGTAACTTCATCCTATAAGCCATTGTGCCTATTTTCTTAAGCAGTTTGAAGGGTCTATCATATCTTGCAACTAAGCCATGGTGAACCAACTTACTACTGATTTTCTTCCAAATCTGAGGGGTCAACTTGAGCATCACTAAGTCTCCTTCCTTAAACTCTAAGGGTCTTCTGTTTCGGTCAGTTTCCTTCTTTATTCTTTTGACATCTTTGCCTTATCCTTAGCTTCCCGTCTGTCGTGTACAATTTTAACTGCTGCAGTGCACTTGCCTTGTTCAGTAAGACCCAAGTCTACAGGAGTGAGGGGTTGATACCCTATCACTACTTCGAAGGGACTCCACTCAGTGTTGTTGAATTTCTGCAAGTTGTAACAGAACTGAGCCGTTTCAAGTAGGGTCACCTAATTCTTTTGGTTTGCGGTCATATAGTACCGCAAGTATTCCTCGAATACTGCATTTATCCACTCAGTTTGTCTATCACTTTGCAGATGGTTGCTTATCGAGAAGTTTAACTTAGTGTCAAGCAACTCAAATAGACAAGTCCAAAACTACACAATAAATCTGGCATTACGGTCGCTTACTATGTCAACAGAGACATCCCAATACTTTGCTATATTGCTAAAGTAGAGTATGGTTGTTTGTTCATCAGTACATGCCTTCAGGGCTGGGATGAACGTCTCATACTTAGAAAAACCAATCAATCACCACAAGAATTGATCCTATGTCATCCACCTTCGGCAATCCAGAGACACACTCTGTCAGGGTCAATCTGGAATAGGGAGCGACTGAAGTAATCCGCCTGACCACAGTCACTCCACCTTGTCTTGTTGACATAATAGGCATGTTCGACATCCTCTTTCATTTTTGGCCAAAAGAACCCTCAGTTCACCAAAGCCAAAGTACGGTCCTGGCCAGGATGGCCAGCCTACGGATTGTCATGCATCTCCTTCAGGAGCTCCCGTCAAATATCTCTTGTCTTAGGCACATAAACTCGGTTGTCTTTAGCATACAAGACTCTATCTTGCAGCTAAAATTGTCGACATGTGCCTTCCTTCACCATGTCGATTAAGCGAGCTATGACTGCATTCCTTGCAGAGGCTTCTCGAATCCACTGAAGCAACTCACCTGTCGCTTGCGATAGCACGACTGTGACACACATATTTGCTTGTGTGCCTCGGCTCAGTGCATCGGCCACTTGGTTTGAGTTGTCCAATCGGTGCACATTTTCCATTTCAAACTCCGCTAAGAAGTCCTGCCAGCATGCTTGTTTGGCACTCAGCCGCTTCTGAGTCAAAAAGTAGTTGTTTGCTACATTATCCATCTGAACAATGAAGAGTCTTCCCAACAGATAATGTCGCTACAACCTTAAGCAATGGACCACGGTTGTCATCTCCTTTTCATGTGTCATGTAACATTGTTTCGTCTATGAAAGTTTTTTACTTTCATAAGCCACTGGGTGCTCTGCCTGCATTAAGACATCGCCCAGTGCTCGATCTGAAGCATCAGCTTTCACCTGAAAGGGTTGTGTGAAGTCTGACAGACGCAAGACAGACTCACTTGCAAGTTTCTCCTTAAGCAGCCGAAATGCCTCATCACAACTTAATGACCATTGCCATGGTCGCCTCTTCTTCAGCAAGTCCGTCAAGGGTGTCGCAAGACATGAGTAGCCTTCCACGAAACACCTATAATAGTTGGCTAAACCCAAGAAGGACCGCAACTCAGGCACACTTGTAGGTGTCGGCCACTCCCAAATGGCGTGAACCTTCCAATGATCCATCTCCACCTTACCTTGGTTAACATAATCACTGAGGAAGGGGACCCTTGGCTGAGCAAAAATACACTTCTCTGACTTAAAGAATAGTTGGTTTTCCCACAACTTGTTAAGCACGGCCTCCAAGTGCTTCATGTGGGTTTCCAAAGAGGAACTATAGATGACTATATTGTCTAGGTACACAACTACAAAGTCATCAATATAAGGTCGAAACACATTGTTCATTAAGTTGCAAAATGTGGCCAGTGCATTACACGACCCAAAAGGCATTACACGGTACTCAAATAAACCATACCAGGTAGTACATGTCATTTTCGGCTCATCTCCCTCAGCTATCCTAACTTAATAGTACCCTGACTGCAGATCCAACTTAGTGAAGAATTTTTCCCCTCCTAGCTGATCAAACAAATCCTCCACTCTCGATAAGCGGTATTTATTTTTCACCATTAGTTTGTTAAGAGCGCGATAATCCACACACGTCCAAAGAGAGCCATATTTCTTTCGTTGGAACAACATTGTCGCTCCATAAGGAGCTTTGGACGGTTAGATGTAGCCTGCATGCAGCAGCACATCCAATTATCATCGCAACTCTGCTAGTTCGGGTGGAGACATCCGATAAGGCGCCTCTATAGAAGGCCAAGCGCCCGCCACAAGCTCAATGGTGTGATCAACATCGCATCTCGACGACAATTCTTTAGGCATTTCATCGAGCAAATCATCGACGAATTTGCCTAGGATCTCTTGCATGGGCAAAGGGACTTTGCATGCCTCCTTCTCAGGCATAGTTTTCATCAATGAGGTGAGGAAGGTTGGCTCTCCATGCCTCAATCCCTCTTTCAACTGTAATGACGACATAACCTTTGTCGCCAAGGAACCAAAAACAAGCAAGACAAGGCATGGCCGCACCACGTTTGCAATCACTCGATACCACAAATGCTCTGGCTTGGCTAAGGAACTTCACTCCCAGCATCACGTCAAAATCATCAAGCATGCAAGCAGTGAAATTACAGACTCCTCTCCATAAGCCAACTTATGTCGGTACAACCAGAGCCTCACCACTTATAGTCAATGAGCTGGCATTGATGGATTTAACTTGACATGGGTTCAGGATAAGCCGCAACCCAAACCTTTCCACCATACGGGTCAAAACAAAATTGTGTGTTGCCCCCGTGTCAATCAGGGCAGAGCCAGGTACATCATTTAAGTGGACCACTGCATAGAGCAGTCCCAGGCTCAAGGGTGCTTCCTTTATCATTTGTCATAGAGTGCTCACCAACCAAAGAGGGTTCATGCGTGTTGAGGCATCCAAAGCAGATGCCAAGAGTTCCTCCATTGGATCTTGCATTACGGTCGCATTCATCTCCTTACGTTGCAGGTACTCACGACCATGGTGAGGCCCCTTGCAAATGAAGCATCCTGAGAAGTGAGGACTTCAAAGAGATGTCTCTTGACTCCTCTTTTTTTTCTATTATCCTTGCCTTTAGATTGTTTTTCGTACTTCTATGGTTGGCTCTTCGAAGACTCGGTATTAGTGTGCACCCGAAAGTCCAAGAGACGGTCGGCCACTGCCAAAGCCGAAGGCAGGACTTTCACTTCCTGTTGTCTGAGTTCTGTCTGGACCCAAGATTGAAGCTCATTCATAAAGTAGAAGAGTTTGTCTTCTTCAACCATCGTCTTGATGCCAAGCATCAGGGAACTGAATGCCTTGACATATTCTTGCACAGATTCAGTCTGTTTCAAACATCGTAGACTTTCTCTAGCCAACCAAGCAACGTTGGAGGGCATGAATTGGTGCTTGAGTTTCTGCTTTATGTCTGCCCAAGCAGTGACATGCAACTTCCCAGCGTTGCTATCTTCCTCAAGCTTGGTCTTCCATCAAAGCTTTGTGTCGCTATGCATATACATGCTTGTGCCAGTCACCTTGTCTTCCTTTTTTGTATAAACAACCTTAAAATATTGTTCCATATCCCAGAGGTAGTTCTCAAGGTCTTTCAAACTCCGAGCACCAAGAAAAGCCTTAGGTTTAGAGACTTTTGTCTTCAGTGTTCCTAAAACCGCAGTGTTGCCCAACGCTCGATGTAGAATAGCCACCTCTCGTTCTAGTCTATCTATGGTCTTGGCCATCTCTCGATGAATTCCATCGAGCAGGCCATCAACGTGAGTCGTCATCTCCCTCACTTGGCGCTCCAGGGCCGCCAAGCGACCCTGACCTTTGTTGGCTCGAGTAGCAGCAGCGTTGATTTATGATGTTAGAGAACCGACCGACTCCTCTAGTCGTCCCATTCTTTCACAAATCTCAGCCACAACCATGGTTTTCCCTTAACCAAGGCTCTGATATCAAATGTTACAAGCTAAAAAAATTCACTAAAGTTTGCACGACCTAAGTCCTCTAGAACCTAATAGAGGCTTAGTAGCCTTCTAGCCAAAACTCAAAGAACACACTGAAACTTCCCCAAGAGGGGTTTCTTCCTCTTTTACTTTTCTCACAGAAACTTTACACTTAGCCAAAATACAAAAGTTATCTAGTCTTGAAGAGTCGGGCGCCCTTTTAAAAAGCCCGCCCTTCGGTTATAAAGGCAACCTGTATACAAGTCGTGGGCACTGCACCTGACGCCCACTTTCCCCACGTCTCAGCAGTTCCACTCGAAGCCGCGTACTTTGGGGGTGAGGCCTTCGCATGTCACCTCGCCCAAACTCCTTTTGATGAAAGGGTCTAACAGTTCTCGCCCTACGACTCCTTTGGAGGCATGGCCAATGAACCTATCATCCATGTTTGAAGGTGGCTTGGCGTCGTTGCCCGCAGTACCTTCCATGTTTGTCGGTCTAACCCACCTTTGCTAGCCGATTTGCTCGCACGCACCTTCCTCATGTTGGACTTTCGCATACTTCGGTCGCTTGTCCAAATGCCCACATTGCAGTGACCGCTTTATTAACTTAGCCTTGCGGGCTTTGGCTATTTCTCGATTGGGGTTTTACATCATGTGACAAAAGGTCAAACTAAAATACTTGGCCACAAATCATAAGTGGACCACACGGAGCAGACCGCTCATATCTTTGTTGAGTCTGTCAACGACTCTTGGTAATGCTACTGAATCCACACACACTTGCCCTGTGAAACCAAATACCAAAATCTCATCTGATGTAAGGGAAATTGGAAAATGGTGCTATGTGCTCCTTGTTTTGCTTGCCTAGACTCGAACCCTTAAAATAAAATGTTAAGGGTGTTCCCTTGTGACTTATATTGTAATGTTGCATCTAGAGTCTATTTTGCTTTTGTTAAGTATGATATAAGTTTTTTGGTTCAGGTTAATCAATACCCCGAAAGGGCAGCCCATATACTTGAACTGTAAGTGGCCTACAGGCTAAATTGTGAATGAATTAAATACGTTGAGCTTTTTTTTGTTCACCCTCGTTGTGATTGCAATTCTTCTCCCTCTATTTTCTCTTGCTCTCTTGCACTCTGATTACAAGCTTTCATGACGGGCAAGCGAGCAATAAGAAGGCTTGCGGTGGTAAGGAAGGATTGTCGCACCGCGCTAGCCTATTGAAGAAAATAGGCCCATGACAAGTAGTACTAGAGCTCATTCTCGTGCTGAGAAAGGAACTCTGGAGTCGGTGTCAACAAACACATCGACATGCTACGATTTGTGAGCAAGACATCATGGCGCCCTATCAAAACTTGCGTAACACCAAAGGCAAGATAGTTGTCGAAGCTGAGGAGATGGGTTCACCTCAGGGCCAAGAGCAGATGGTTGCAACTGTCAACAAGCTGGTAGAAGAAGTGACTTCGCACGAAGAAGCGATTTCAAGCGTAGTTAAATCATTCGGTGGATTGAATGATGTGGTGGCGAGCCTGCAAGAGCACGTGATCTTACTGATGGAACAAGTCACTTCGTTGATGACAACAATGAATGACTTGTTGACTGAAGTAGGGAAGCTTCAGTTGAAGAATCACACATTACAACAAACAGTGACCCTAAATGGAGGAAATGGTGAGAGGCCATCAAGGACTGATGTGCCAAGACCAGTAAAGTTCAATGGTTCTCGCAACAACAAGGCCATTGAGAACTTTTTGTTCCAAGTAGAAGACTACTTAGATATTTAGAACATAACACTTAAAGATTTCGCGATTAAGGCTGGAGCAACTTTACTGGATGGAGATGTCATCGCTTGGTGAAGGCAGAAAAGCAGTGACATAGAGATGGGTTAATGCATGATAGACACCTTCCACGACTTCAAAATGGAACTGCGCAACTACTTTATGTTAAGGAACGCACAAAGACAAACTTATAGGATGGTGTTAGATCTAAAATATATTGGTTCATTGCAAGACTATGTCAGAACGTTCCAGAAGCTTATGCTTAAGGTGCTTAACATGTCAGATGAGGACAAGCTCAACTAGTTTATTGTGGGACTTCAGCCATGGGCATAGTTCGAAGTGAAAATGAGCAACCCCAATATTTTAGAAGATGCATACATGATAATCGAGTGCTTAGCTAACACTCAGTACAAGCCTTTCACCCCATCAACTAAGGTCAGAAAGAAGCCTGACTACAGAGGCAAGAAGGATGAGTGACGTGATAACAGAGGTGAGGCATCGACATCCCACCAATTTGATAAGAAACAGAACTTCAAGAAGTATAACAACAGTAACAGGAGAGCAATTGTTACTTATTGGTTCTGGCATATCGCTAGGCAGTGTATGAAATGCCTTGTAAAAGACGATGGACAAGCCAATGCAGTGCAGGTAGAATGTAGTGATACTAAGACCATGCAACCAAGGATACGGGCTATGCGATCGATTAACGTAGGTAAAAGTTGCGCAACTAAAAATATGCAGGTCAGTAAGGAACTCATGTACCTGAAAATCATTACGAATGAAAAGTCTACTTCAACAATGGTAGACTTCGGAGCCATACACAATTTTGTCTCGCGGGAAGAGGCAGAGCGGTTGGGCTTGAAGCCTGGGCCAAAGTAGAGAACCATCAAAACAGTGAACTCTGATACCAAGCCCATCCTTGGTGAAGCAACAAATGTGGTTATCCAAATTGGGAGTTGGGCTGGCAAGGCCAACTTCTATATGGTACCCCTAGACGATTTTAAGATGATTTTGGGTACGAAGTTTTTGCACAACCAGAATGTGATGATGTTATCAAAGTTTAACTCGTTGACAATTATAGGGCAAACTTATCACATACAGTTCAGTGCCTTAATCAGAAAGGCAAAACTGCAATGTTATCGACAATGCAATTGAAGAATGGTGTCAAGAGTGGAGAGCATACATTCTTAGTTGCCGTGCGTGCAGAAGAAGAGAAGGTGCAAGCAGCAACACCACCGACCCTAGCCCCATTGTTGGCGAAGTTTCGGGAGGTGATGCCTTTGGAATTACCGAAGCGTATACCACCAAGACGCGAGGTCGACCATAAGATTGAGTTGACCCTGGGAGCGAAGCCTCCCACAATGGTTACATACCACATGGGGCCAACTGAGCAGGCAGCTGAACGAGATGTTGGATGCAGGTATCATTCGTCCATCAAAAGCACCATTTGACACCCCAGTCCTATTTCAGATGAAACATGACGGTTCCAAGCGGTTGTGTGTGGACTACCGTGTGCTAAACAAGGTCACAGTAAAGAACAAGTATTTGTTGCTACTAATAGTAAACTTGTTCGATCAGTTGGACAGTGCCAGAGTCTTTTCAAAGCTAGATTTGAGATCGAGTTACTGGCAGATGAGGATTGCAGATGGCGATAAGCCAAAGACAACTTGCGTCACCCGCTATGGTGCTTACAAATTCTTAGTAATGTCATTCGGGTTGACAAATGCTCCAACCATATTCACGACCCTAATGAATCAGATTTTCTACTCTTAGACAAGTTTCTGTTAGTCTACTTGAATGACATTCTGATTTATAGCAGCAACATGGAAGAACATGTGAGGCACTTACGAATAGTGTTTCAGGTGTTAAAGGTGAATGACCTCTGTGTTAAACGAGAGAAGTGTCTCTTCGATCAGGAGGAGATCAGCTTCCTCGACCACGTTGTAGGGCGTGGTGTGATGCGCATGGATAGACAAAAGATAAGAGTCATCCAGGAATGGGTTTTGCCATACAAAGTGTCAAAGTTGCAGTCATTCCTTGGTTTGGTGAATTACTATCGAGGATTCATTGAAGGTTACTCTCTCATTGTTGTGCTCCTCACTGACTTGTTAAAGAAGAATTGGGTATGACTCTGGATAGGAGCATGCCAAGATGCCTTTGATGGCTTGAAGAAAGCCTTAGTGAGAGAGCCAGTTGTGACTGCCTGATCACTCGAGACCCTTTGAGGTCCACACAGACGCCTCAGACTTTGCCATCGACAGAGTTATTATGCAAGACAGTCATCCAATCACATATGAGAGTCATAAGCTAAATGATGTAGAGAGGCGTTATAAGATGCATGAACGTGAGATGACAGCCATCGTGTATTACCTCAGGACCTTGCAACAATACCTTCTGGGTGCTCAGTTCATCGTCAAGACGAACAATGTTGACACAAGCTATTTTCAGACACAGAAAAAGTTGACGCCAAAGCAAGCTTGGTGGCAGATATTTTTGGCTGAGTTCGACTTTGCCTTAGAGTACAAGGTTGGGAAGACCAATGTAGATGCAGATGCCTTCAGCCGCAAGGCAGAACTGGCCGCTGCGGGTGTAGAGTCTTTCAAAGTGCATTTGGAGGGCGCTTTGTTGAGCCACATCTGTGAAGGTGCGTAGTAGGATCCGATACTGCAATTCCTTATTTTTCTGGCGCAAGCAGGGAAGACTCGACGATTTTGGCTACAAGACAACCTCCTCGTAACAAAAGAGGGATGCATCTTCATACCATGGTGGGGAAGCATCCGTCGATGATTGCTTAAGGAGTGCCATGATATATTATGGGCCGGCCATCCTGGTCAAGAGCAGACCTTAGCAATCCTTGAGTGCGGCTACAATTGGCTGCAGATGAAAGATGACGTAGAGGGGTATGTGCGAACGTGCTTCGTCTGCCAGCAAAACAAGGAAACCAACCAGAAGATAGCTGGTCTCCTTGAGCCTCTACCAATTTCATAATGTCCTTGAGAAAGCATCTCCATGGATTTCATTATTAGTTTGCCGAAGGTAGATGGCACCAGCTCAGTGGCGGAGCCAGAGGTGGACATGAGTGGGTAGTCGCCCACCCTAGAATTTAAAACCGAGTCGACTCGGGAAACCAGGCTCTCGATGAGTCTAGAGCCTATGTCTTATAGACGCATGCCGAAAGGGGCGAGGGGTAAAACCCTCGCCACTTTTCCTCTCTCCTCTATGCTCTGCTCCTCCATTCCAATGTTCCCAATCTGTCACTAGCAACCCCATTCGTCGACTCTCCTCCCCTGTGCTTTGCAGCCATCGGCGACTGTGCCACCGGCCTCGCTTCGGTGAACCCGTGATGTCGGTGCCCCCCTCCGAGCTTCTCCCTCTCTGCTGCAAGCTCCGACGATGCGAGCCATCGATGTCGCAATCAGATCTTCCTCCTCCTTCGCCATATTCCTTTCGTCAGGGATCATCGCTAGTCCTCGGTCGTCGCACTGTCACACGTAACCTCCCTACCCCCTCGCTCTTGAATCTTGATGTTGTTCGACAGGGGGCTTTGCTCCCCCCTGCCTGTGTTGTTTCTCGACAGGGGGCTCTGCTCTCTAACCCCTTGTTTCTCGACCCCTTCCCTCTTATATTTTTCGGCAGGGGGCTCTGCCTTCTGCCTCCTTGATATTTTTCTGTCTGGGGGTGGAGACCCTTGCCTCCTTGATGTTTCCTGACAAGGAGCGCCCCCTGCCTTCTTGTGTTTATCTGCGAGGGGCGAGCCCCCCCCCCCCCCCCCCCCTTCCCTCTTATGTTTTTCGGCAGGGGGCTCTGCCCCCTGCCTGCCTCCTTGATGTTTTTTTGGCCCTGCCTGTGTTGTTTCTCAATAGGGGGCTCCGCCCCCTGACCCCTTATTTCCCGGCGGGGGGCAAAGTCCCCCTTCCCTCTTATGTTTTCCGGCAAGGGGCTCTGCCCCCTATCTCCTTGATGTTTTTACGACAGGTGCCTTCTTGATGTTTCTCAACAAGGAGCTTCGCCCCCTGCCTTCTTATGTTTCCCGACGGGGGGCGAGCCCCCTACCTCCTTGATGTTTCCTGTCAGGGGACTTTCCCCCCTGCCCTCTTGTGTTTCCCAGCAGTCATCATAGCCCTCTGCCTTCTTGTGAACCCCCCCCCCCTTTTGATAATTCGGCAGGGGCCGAAGCCCTCGGCCCTGCCTCGTGGTTGTTTGCCGACAGAGGGTTCCGTCCCTTGCCTCTTTTTTTCTAACAGAGGGGCGACCTCCCTGCCTCTGCTGGTATTTTTGGCAGGGGGATTCACCCCCTTTGCCTCTGCGAGCCCTTCCCGACAAGGGGCTTTGCCCCCTGTTAGGCAGAGGCTTTGCTTCCACTGCCTCCTTTGATTGCCAACAAAGGGCTTCACCCCCTGCCTTGTTATTGGTCTTTTTCTTGTTCTTGTTGTCATTTCATTTTGCTCGATCCTTTTTTGCAATGAGATTTCGCTCATATAACATTGCCATATTTTTTTTTATAGGAATGAATAAGTTTATAATGAAAAAATTAATCTTTGATAAATCTTCTCTAACTTGAGAAGGAGAACCAAGTCAGAAAATAATTAAAACAAAAATTGATGAATCAGAGTTATCTACAGACCTTGCACTTCATCTTTCTATTTCTAGTTATCATCCTAATATCTAAGATAATATTCGTAGAGTATATATGATCTGACGTCCTTGTCAAACTCGAGATTGTACGTTTCAACTAAACCACAAAAAACAAAGGTTCATTTAAGCTTGGTATGATGAGTATAAGGATTGGTTGGAGTATAGTACAAGTAAGCATAAAACATATTGTTTGCAGTGTTATCTTTTCAGGCCAAAAAGCACAGAGAAGATTAGTGTAGAGGCATTCGTATTTGAAGGATTTGATAACTGGAAAGACAAGAAGAGGTTTGATAAACATGTTGGAAGCTCTGGCAGTTTTCACAATTCAACATGAATGAAGTGTCAAAATTTGATACAACAAAAACAACATATTAATGCTATACTTTATCAACAAAGTGTTCGACAAAAAGATGAATATAGACTTCGCCTTTGGGCAACTGTTAATGCAATCAGATACTTGTTAAGTCAAGGATTGACATTTCGAGGGCATGATGAAGCTGAAGAATCTCTTAATAGAGGAAATTTTATTGATTTGTTGAAGATATTTGCAAAGATCAATGATGACATAAATAAAGTTGTATTGAACAGTGCTCCAGAAAATAACAAATTGATATCTCCTGATATACAAAAGGATATTGTCAAGGTTGCTTCTATACAAACCACAAATGGTATTATCATGGAACTTGGAGATACTTTTTTTTCTATTTTACTTGATTCCCGTGATGTATCAACTAAAGAATAAATGACTATTATTTTACGGTTTGTTAATGAAAAAGGTCGAGTGGTTGAGAGATTTCTTACTCTTATGCATGTTCCTGAAACAAGTTCTATGACACTCAAACAAACTATTAAAGAAGCATTTTGTAAGAATAAATTAAGTATATCAAGTTTGCGTGGACAGCGTTATGATGGAGCAAATAATATGAGAGGGAAGTTTAATGGATTGAAAAGCCTTATATTACATGAAAATTCATCTGCATATTATATTCATTGTTTTGCACATCAACTTCAATTGGCATTAGTTGGTGTTGCTAAAAAAATTCATTGCTTGATGTGTTTTTCAATATATTAGGCAGGTTGTCAACTTTTTTCTCCATTTCATGCAAGAGATCTGAGCTTATTCGAGAAGCAGAATTTATGCAAATTGTTGAAGCACTTGCATTGGGTGAACTTGAAACAGGACGAGGATTAAATCAAGAAATAAGTTTCAAACGACCTAGTGATACTCTGTAGAGTTCTCATTACGATGCTTTGGTTAATTTACTCAGTATGTATTCTTCTGTTATTCAAGTGTTAGATTTCATTGCAGAAGATACATATTCAGAAAAAATTCAGATGCAATTATTTTATATCATTAGTTGCAAGATTTTGAATTTGTTTTTTACTTACATTTGATGTGTAAAGTTTTGGGAATAACTGATGATCTTTCACAAGCACTTCAGTGAAAAGATCAAGACATTGTGAATGCTATGAGTTTAGTCACTATATCAAAACAGTGCCTTCAAGGTCTGAGAGACAATGGATGAGACTCTCTCATAAACAAAGTGTCTATATTTTGTAAGAGATTTGATATCCTGATTCTTGATCTAGGGGACTCATATACACCTTAAGGACGACTAAGACGTAAGGTTGAAAAGATCACCACATTGAATCATTATCGTATTGATGTGTTTTATGCTATTATTGATTTGCAACTTCAAGAGTTGAATGATCGTTTCACTGAAGCAAATACAGAGCTCCTCCTTTCAATGGCATGCTTGAGTCCAAAGAATTCTTTTTCTGCTTTTGATAAAGATGAGTTGATTTGTCTTGCTAAGCTTTACCCTAAGGACTTTTCTAAAGTAAACATAATTAAACTTGAAAATCAATTGAATATATATATTGTAGACATGCGAAACAGTGATCAATTTTCAAGTTTAAAATCTTTAGCAGAGCTAGCAGAGATGATGGTAGCAACTCAAAAGCACATTATATTTTCTCATGTGTATCTATTGATTAAGTTGGCATTAACTTTGCCAGCTTCAACAGCAAGTGTTGAAAGAGCATTTTCAACTATGAACAATATCAAAAGTCCTCTACGTAATAGAATGGGAGATGAATGGATCAATGATGCTTTGGTTACTTACATAGAGAATGAGACATTTGATACCATCAATGATGATGCAATTATGAATTGTTTTCAAAATATGAAAAATAGAATATGCCAATTATAAAATTTTTATAAATTTAGTTTTTTGTATTTCTTAAGTGAACAATCTTTATTTTAGTTTAAAAGTATAATTTAAGGTTTTATCTTATTATGTTCATAAATTTAGTTGTTTGTGTTTGTAACAATTGTTATTTTAATTCAAAGGCTTATTTAAGTTTTATCTCTCCACGAACGACTATTCCTCCAGCAAAAAAATTCTAGCTTCGCCATTGGTCTGAATAAATGGATCGTCCTTTAAGACCATAGAATTATCCCCGAGACCCGAAGTCTGCCCACCCAACAAAAAACTTCTGGCTCCGCCACTGCAGCAGCTCCATCCCAGTGGTGGTTGATCGTTTCTCAAATTATGCCACCTTCATCCCAACTTCTAAGAAGTGCCCTGCAGAGAAGATTGTAGAGTTGTTTGTAAATCATGTGGTGAAACACTGGGGCATACCAAAGAGCATTGTGAGTGATCGCGATGCTCGTTTCACGAACAAGTTTTAGCATGAAGTATTTTGGGTACTTGGCTCTGATTTGCTATTTCAACAAGCTTCTATCCGCAGACTGATGGGCAAAAAAAGTACATCAACGAAATACTTGAGCAGTACCTTAGGCACTTTGTTAGTGCCAATCAGAAAAATTGGATCGAGTTTCTTGATGTAGCACAATTTTGTTACAATCTACAGAAGAGCGAGTCTTCAGGCCACAACCCGTTTGAAATAGCTGTGAGGCAGCAGTTGCTGACCCCACACACTCTTGCCGTGCAAGAAAAAGGAAGACCATCTTTCACCTATCAGTTTGTTTGAGACTGACACAAGCAAAATGAGTTACTGAAGGCATTCCTACACAAGGCGACAAAGAGATTGAAGAAGTGGGCGAAGAAGCATCGCCAGCCCGCTGGGTTCCAAGTTGGGGACCAAGTGTTGGTGAAGCTTCATCCTGGTCGCACATGCATCTTCCGCGGGCGGCACCACGAACTGATCAGAAAGTATGAAGGATCATTCACTATCATAAATAAGGTGGGCAAACTGGCGTACAAGCTAGAGTTGCCCCCAGATTTCAAGGTACACCCGATGTTCCACGTGTGCAACTTCAAACAGTTTCATACAGATGACAAAGATCCAGAACGTAGCGTGTCACAATGCACTTTCATCATGCAGAGAGCCTCGGCAACACAACGGGTTGAGAAGCACCTCAGTCAGATCCTTCACCACAAGGTCAACTACTTGGGCGAAGTGAAGAAATACCTAGTGCAGTGGGAGAAAATAATGAAACCTACGTTGGAGTCAATTTTCCGAATAAACAACTGCTACCCGACTGAAGTCAGGGCTTACCATGAAACAGATGGCGTTGAAGACGGCACATGATTTGAAAGAGGGAGCATGTTTCCTTGTGATCTACATTGTAAAGTTGTGTTTAGAGTCTGTTTTGCTTTCGTTGAGTCTGATATAAGTTGCCCGGTTCATGTTAATCAATGTCCCGAAGGGGCAGTTTGTATACTTGAATTATAAGTGGCTTACATGCTAAATTGTGAATGAATTAAATGCGTTCAACTTTATTTTGTTCACCCTTGTTTGATTGCTTCTTGTGATTGCAATTCTTCTCTTTATTCTCTCTTACTCTCTGATTACAAGCTTCCATGACTGGCAAACGAGCGACAAGAAGGCTTGCGGCTGTAAGAAAGAATTATCGTGTCGTGCTGGCCTATTGAAGAAAATAGGCCCGTGACAAAGGGCGCCTTGGATATCAAATTCGTGACCTGAGTATTGCATGGGGCACACACAAAGCAAACAAACACCAAATCTTTCTTATCCCCGGGGATTTGAGATTTATCTTTTATATAGTAGAGAGATTCCCCTGCCTGCATAAAGATGCGTGTATTTTTTTAATTATTGAATCCCAAAAATCCTACCCAGCATTCAAACGCTTCGGATCTGAGATTTAAATTCCTTAGTTATTTTTTTTTCGGTCCAATTGTAAATTTATGCTGTATTAGAATCACAGATTTAATTGAGATCCTTTGTTTGCACGAAGGTCACATTTAACGTTGACCCAACACCAAAAATCCAACCTTAAACTGCGTACCGATAGATCGAAGAGGGCAATCAAACACATCGTACCTCCTAAGCTGGCATTTCAAATTTCTCGGATCTTTATCCCATGCCCATAGGTTCAAGAGCATTGAAAGCAATGGTCAAGTCCCAACTCCGAAGCTGATAAAGTAATCGGGACCAACAAACAAGAAGTCATGGGTGATTGTTCCGGGTCTGCATAACAAAGATCCAAAATTGAATCCCTCAACTACCTGTGCGCCTCTTTCTTTATTGCATCTCAAGACACAACCTGTGCCCTAATCATTCCTCCTACAATGAATGGTGCATATCCAACCCGAGAGAGAGAGAGAGACCACGGGCAAGCGTCCCTTGTAATGTGTCTCAATCAGTAGACAAGGACTCCACGGGTGCAGCCAACTGGTTTGGCATTTTTTGCCTACGAACCAGCTGTACCACCACCAACTTGATCATATAATTGCAGACTCGATAGATAATAATACATACATGAAATCGTGCAGGCACGGCAAAGCTGTCGCACTCGCATGTGCTTACTGTGTTTGCAAAAGTGCCCTTGCACAATCACAACCCCTCACTTTCAATTTTAAAATATGGCTTCCGGTTCCAACTGCAAGTGCTAACGTGCCGGTTACACTTGTATAAATTATCCTAATAAAAAATTAGGAATACATAAATACAGGATCCAAAAGGTGAGGCTCCCCAGTGCTCGGAAGGCACAATCTGAGATCCCCGCGCAAACAAACGCGTTAGATCTACGCACCGTTCGGTTGCCGAAGCCCCGTGATTTCACACGGAAAGGACGCATGTGGGCTACTTAACTTCACTGGAGAGAGAGAGAGAGAGAGAGAGAGCAAAAGCTCAAGCTCCAAGGCTCACGTTCCGATCGTCGTCAGCTGGCCTGGCACTCTCTCAAGAAAAACGAGAGGAGATCCAATGATCGGATCGAGCACATTGCAAACGCCACAGTGAGAAATGAAATGGAGGAAAAAGCAGGCGTCACACAATAACAACAACAACAGGACTGCTCAACCCAAACGAAAAATTATAAATCCCCCAACATGAAAGAAAGAAAAAGAGGGAGAAATTGCGCTTCGATTTTGGTTGCTAATAAAGAGGAGATATCAAAGAATTACGGATCATTCAATTGCAACTAGAAATTCTTGCTTTTCTACAATGCGGGAATAAGAAAGCAAAATTATAAAAGAAACCAGGAAAAAGGGAAAGAAAAGATCGGAACCATACCATAAAAAGAATGGAAACAATCAAACGTCGTCAAGAATCAAAACATTAAGTGGGCAATCAGAGTATTTCCCGCCTCGCAGCGAAGCCGTACTGCGACCGTCGCATGTTTTCCCGGCGCTTCCTGTAGATGACGATCACCAGGGTGAGGACGGCAGCACCGATGAGCACTCCGATCACGGTTCCGGCCAGCCGACCTGCTTTCCGTCCCCCATCACCATCGGAAGTTTTCTGGTCGGAAACACCGCCGTCGCTGACTACGTTCTGTTGTCTGTTTCTGGAGGCGCCCTCCGGTGATGGCGAAGGGGCCTCGTCGGAGGGAGGTGGAGCCGGAGGGGACTTGACGTTGTGGACGTCGGGCGATGGTGCGGAGGCGGGAGCCAAGGGCGGCGCTGGCGGACCGAACCTCGGGAAGAATGGGGAAGGAGCGGGAGCATCTCCTCCGCTCTGCGGCGGGGGAACCGGGGAAACTTCCGGTGCACTCTGTGCTTCACAGATGGACAAGATCGCGAATAAGAGGAGAGAGAGCAGAAAGACCCGAGAGGCCATGGAGGGCAATGGAACACACACACACTGTCTCTCTCAAATCTGGTTATTACGGAAGGGCTGAGGTCGGAAAGGCCAGGATGATGAATTGATGATGTGGGGTTAGAACAGGGTGGCCTCTCTGACTTTGAAAGAGACGTGGAGCAACCTCTACCGACAAAAAAAAAAGGCAAAGAGAGAGAGAGTGAGACAGAGGATTTGGGAAGTCTTTCCCTGCCCACAGTGCCCTCACCGGCCGTGATGGCTGATATTCGTTACCTATCTACCACCATTCACCGAAACAGCGAAATACAATTAGCCTGTTAGCCACCGTCCTCGCTCTGTCTTGGGCAGTGTGCCCTCTGTGGTAACGCCCAGGTTTAGAATAGTCTACTTCGCTGCTACGCATACATTATTTTTTTTGGGGCGTATCGGCAGCAGTGACGGTAATCCATCAGTGCCACCTCTGCCACGGGTCATCCATAAGATGAATGGTCTCTAAAACAGCATGCATGCATGTATTCTTCTTATCTTAGATGGGCTCCACAAGTGTTTTTAGGACCTTTGATGCTTTCAATGATGAGAAATCTCGATCATTAAAGATTGAACGGCTGAAATTAATCTCAAAACCATGTGTTCGAGAGACCATCGGATCAGACTCTGATTTGATATACAAGTTGTTTTTCTCCTCTTCGAGACTTTGTCTTTAGGTTGAAATGCAGCACCAAAGTATCCTTGTTGATTTTTAAACTCTCTTTATTTTTTACTGAAAAAATAAGGGTGTTCGATGAGCCAGGATCAAGGGACATCATGGCACACTTTTGAGTGTGCCTCTGCACCTGGCTGCTATCTTTGGCTGACAGTCAGTTATGGGGCCCAAAAGGAGACGAAGGGCAGCCAGGTGCAGCAAAGTGTGCCATGTGATGGCACCTGATTCCTGCGGCGATTCCTTGTCCAAGATTGCAGCCGGTGGTGCCACAAGGGTGAGAGAAAGAGAGATGAGGGGGGAGTCAAGGATATAATCCGCTCAATTTTTTTTTAAAGGGTGGGAACGCTGTTCTGTTCCCACCATTTCAAGAAGAGAAGGGAGAAGGGTGTGGAACGCTGAAACAATGTTTTTGAGACGCTTGGTTTGCTGCAGCCCGCATTCGTCGCGTCCTGGGCAATCAAACACACAAAGGCTTTATTTGGGAGCCGGTGTTGTAGAAGCAAAAGAGAGAGAGAGAGAGAGAGAGAGAGAGGATGGGAGTGGAGATAAAATGCTAGACGAGGTTGAAGTTGTTAACATCCTATGAGACCCATCGCCACTCTGACACCGGCCTCATCTCCCAAATCAGTGTTCTCAAACAATTGTAAATGTAGGTGGTATTAATTATACCCTCATTAAATACCATATCTCCTCTCATCTCCGGGAGCCTAAAACTCGATCCTATTTTTTATCTTTAAAAAACAAAAAAAGGCAGGGAATCCGTTGAGCAAAGGTTTCAGCCAGTTCGTCTTGACCGTGACGCCGTTAGCAAGCTCAAGATGAGACAATGGACCACAAATCATGGGAATTAGAAATAGGAGGGAAAATATGAGGCAAACAGCGTTGACACCTCTCCCCTCTCCCCCCTCCCCCCTCCATTAATCACGCCGCAGGCATGCCTCCTTTATGAATAAAGCTGACATCATCCCTGGTTTTTAGTATTAACCATGAAAGGTAAAATTGAATCCAACTTTCCATGAGTTGGTTTTGGTTTAGTTTGGATTCAGATCCACTTAGACCACATGACAAGGTTCAGTATTTGGAACTGATCTGATCCCCATAAGATTTTGTGATAGATTCATCTACCAAAAGCATGGTCTACATGACTATGGCTATGCTTGTAAACCTGTAGCTGGGATGGAAGTTAATGTATTTTGGTAAAAACTTGTCAAAATACCATGGTGTGGTGGAGGTTTGGGAAGTAATAGCTGGGGTGGGAGTTCATGCATTTGGGATGGGAAGTGAGGTTCCCTCCTGTTTTCCTGTTTGTATTTGAGTAAACTAATGGATTTGATAACTACCACCTCTCAGAGGTGGCAGCTGCGCAGCTGCCATTTTTCCAAATGCATAAACTCCACTACCAGTTTCCAAACAAAGCCTACTAACAGTGCAATTTATTAACCTACCTGAACAGTGAGTTAATAGTGCAGAGACCCACAAATATGTGGGGACGTTCGTATATTAGTGTTGCAAATGTCTTAGACCTTTGCACTATTATACAAAGATCTACTTTTTACAAATAATGTACGACCTTCACAAACAATGCCTGTGAATCTCTCTGGATGAAATTATCTTCAATGTGATCTGCAAATATGTGTTGCGATTGTTTACTTATATGAGATTAGCATGACATCTTGCAAATGTCGTAGTATATATGAGATGATTGTACCTTATATGCGTAGCTCGACCAAAGTGAGAGGACATTTGCAACACTTATATGCACATGTGACCATATATTTGTGAACCTCTCTGAGGATCAATTACTCAAAAGAGATTTGCATGGTATCTCGTGAATGTCATATTATATATGCGAATCTCATATAATATTTATATATAATATTTATGAAGTTCAACAGGTTTTTGTTAAAGGAGGTTTACAAATTTGGTTTTGCGATCTTAGTGAGGTTCACAAAAATATTATGCAAATGTACTTTTTAGTGAGACATTGCGAGGTTAGGACAACTCGTGTGCATGCTAAAAAAGTCTTTAAAAGGTCAGACATTTGTGATTGTGGACATTGGGCGAATTTCACAAATTGAAGGGCATTTGAAAAAATGTGTCATTTTTAGAGGACAATAAGGTCATTTTTTTATTAAAGATTAACTGTTGTTAATTTGTTTTTTATTGAAGGGGCGAATTGTGAGAGTGATTTAAAAACACCTAACTCAAATCCCTTTTTGTGCATTCAGATGATGCTCAAAACCTAATTGAGCATGAACTTCGTTAACTTCCCATATATGGGTTTTTGTGGCCTGTTTCGGACTCCAGTTTTACAAAAACCTGGTTCTTGCAAAACTGAGTTAATTCAGTTTTACAAAATGTTCTCTCTCTCATATATACAATTATATATAGGTTTCTAAGCAATGAATGATTGAAAATTGGTTTGAATTGTAGCATTAAAAATTATCATATCATTTTCAAATCTGGTTTGGCCAAGGCGTATGATCGTGTCAATTGGAGATTTATCAGTTCTTTAATTTTCTTTTTGGTTTTGTGACTAGTGGATTGACAGCATAATGGTTTGTGTTGAGACTCCAAGCTTTGCAGTGATGATTAATGACCAACCTAGTGACAAATGCTAGAGTTCGAGAGGCATTCGACAAGGAAACCCTCTTTCCCCGTATTTGGTCCTGATCGTCATGAAGAGATTGTGACAGAGACTTCTAAAGCAAAAAAAAAATCGAGAGATCTTCCCAGCCTCAGTCCATGGTTTTGATTGGGGACATAGCTTTTATATAGATGATGCTTTATTTTTCATCAAGGATGGTTACAGTGAAAATCTTTCACAAAATCCTTCTACACTTTGAGAGTTTATGGCTTCCTTATTAGTAAGGAGAAATCAACTTTTATTCCTTTTAATATTCCTAGTTCCAGAGCTCATCAAATGCGAAAAGAGAGCTTACCTTATAAATATCTAGGGCTGCCCATCTTCTCTGACCAACTGAAAGCCAACTTGTGCGCTCCTTTAGTGACCAAAATTCATTGCACCCTAGGTATGTGGAGTGATAGCTCTATTTCGATGGTTGTACGTGGTTTTGATTAAATCGGTTGACCTCCTACCCAATTTATTGGTTGATGTGTTTTCAACTCCCAAAGAAAATCATCCATCAAATTAAGCATTTATTCTAAAATTTTTTATGGGACAACCATGGCCATGGGAGACACCCTCATATGATTTCTTGGGATGAAGCTTGTAAGGCTATAGAAGACGGCGGATTTGGCCTTCCTCGTGTGGAGGAGGTAAATACAGCTTTGATGGCTGAAATGCCATGGAAAGTTGCTGCAAAGATTGACAACCCTTGGTCCCGTTTGGTTTGTAAAAAATATGATCGGCAAAGATTGATTTAAATTAAATGATACCCAAGGAGAGTTTCTTGGGGTTGGCCAAGTACATTGAACAACATGTAAAGTATTGAAAAAGGAGCTCAATAAAAGATATATGACGGAAAGTTGGTTGATTTCTGGTGCGATCCTTGGGTGGGACAATTTCTTTTATTTTGTTTATTTGAATTAGATCGAGCCACTTCTGAGTTACTTAAATGTATCAGTCATGTCAAAGTTGCAGACATGTTATCGTCAAACTCTATGTTTTCTTGTCAGTTAAAAATGGACTGTCTTAAGGATATTGATGAGAATGTTGTTGTCCAGGTGAGAGAACTAGTGGAAGGATTTGAAAAATTTGGAGAAGGTGATGATATTCTGGAATGGAAACCAAGTGGTGAATTCAGCATTGCCAAGAGCTGCCATGACTCTTAGGCTTGCAGTTGGAGATCGTTTACCCACTCAATCTAGGTTGCGGCACCTTGGTGTTCAAATGACAAGTAAATGTGTATTTTTCTCCAAAGAGGAAGAAAATGTTGACCATCTCTTTATCACATGCAAAGTTGGTGTGGAAGGCCACTGCTCGACAGTTTGAAAGGAAGAAGGTTCCAAATTCTAGTATGAAGGATAAACCTGATATGGTGGGGAAAACAAAAATTTAAGGATAAAATCATTTATCAGGCTTGGATGGTTTGTTTCAGGTGATCGTAGGAAAACTTGGAAAATCAGAAACAAAATATTTTTTTCAGGAGTGGTGTGTAAATGAGAATAGCTTGGTTGTGATGATTGTCAATGAAGTCCGTTTCCAGGTGTTGAATCTCATTGGATTTATTGAAATTGGTTGAATGCTGGTTGGTGGACTGCTCCGAATGAAGGTTGGATAAAGATTAACATCTTTAGTATTACAAAAACTAAATGGCAGATAGGATATTCACTGTGAGGAACTCCAAGGACCATCAATTTATGCCTGGCTGGTTACTCAAAGAGAAGCTTTGCCTACGAGGGAAAGTACAAAGTACTCAAGCCGTGTCCAGTGGTTGTTAATTTTAACCAGGTCGGTAGAAGGTTGGCTAAGCGGCAATGTCAGATAGTTCAGTCAAAAGAGTTCAGAAAGTGAAAGCCAAGCTCCATTAGCTTTGAAGTCAGCAAGCTTCTACTTGCACCTTTCTCTTTTAAAGAATAGCCTTTACAACACCATATGATGATTCCTGCTTTCACTCTTTTGTTTTATCATGAGCTCGAATAGTCCCCTGTTCACCGCGGTTCATTGCTGTGCTTACACACTAAGTGGCCAATCCCTAACGGAAAACTAGCTATGTAATGTACTTTATCTGCTAGGTTATGGGTAGGCATTTTACCAAAAGTTTCTATCGTATCAATCTACCCCCATTGCTTATACTCGGGTGGTGCACGCAGCAGGGTGGAATGAGCGGTAGTAGGATTATTGGAAGCTCCACTCACGTTTAAACAGGTCTTGAGCGCCTCACCTAGATTCAAACTAATGCTGTTGTTTAAGCAAAAGGGCAAAGGGGCTAGCTCTCACTTGATAAAGAAATTAGTTGCATTTTTGTTGTTTTTCTTCCCTCGCCTAAAAGAGGGAGCAATAGCAACCGAAAGAGTGAGCATGCATAGTGAGGGAGCAAAGCGACAGAGTAAGCAATCTAACGTTAAGAAGAGAGTGGATGGTATTGGGCTGATATTATGAAGAATATTCCACTATCCTACAAGATCATTGTGGAATCATCCAGGAGTGATGTAATGGGTTTTGTTAGCAGGTTATTGGAAAATAGGACTACGCTCTCCATAGAATCTTCTACCCTGTTTGATCATTGCTGTTTCCCATGATTTTAGTGGAAACACGTGGACAAAGATCTCAACTACATTCAGTCTAGCTCCCTTATGTTTCCTTGATTGTGTCAGGATTTGGAGAGACACCGCCTGAATGGTTTCCTGATCTTAATGCACTGTAACTGATAGCAATGTAAGCTGGTGGGGTCCTTCTAACCCCAGCTTGCTAATCAAAAAAAAAAAAAAAATAGCTATTTCAATATCAACTAAACAACAACGATAATAATAAAAGTTACACGAAATCCAGAAAAAAAAAAACCGTAAATAAATTTGATAAAGAACTTTTCGGAAGAAAGTGGAAGACGAGAGGGGATATAGAAGATGACTCTGTAGCAAGCTGGTATTCCGTTAAATTCTCGTCAAGGAAAGTCCAGATGGCCTGGTTCCAGATTATATGTTGGAAGACCCGGTGGATAAGGAACGAAAGGGTTTTAGGGGAATAACCCAAGCATTTGAATCGGGCCGGGTAGGTGAAAATCAACATCGCAGTTATGTTCTACAAATGGAACATGCGCTATATACCTACCATACGAGACCACCGGGGGGACTTTGATTGAGGCTGGATTCTTCAGTTACAAAGGGGAATGGGAAGGATGGTGGAAGCAGATCAGGTCATGCTGAACATGAGCTTTTTGTTCATGCCAACATCGTGGCCGTTTGTTTTCATTTTGGATGAATGCCACGTAGCATATAACCGTTCTGCTGACTTTTTAGCTTTTTTTTTTTTAAATACAAAACGGACGGCCACGATGTTGGCATGAGCCAAAAAGCTCATGTTCAGAATGACCTGATCTGCTTCCACGTTCAAATGTGTTCAAAGTAAAAACTACTTTGAAACTCTCGGAAGTTCAATTTCTTTTTCAATCTGATCCGGCTGAGGGAGGGGAGGGACAGTACAGGACGGGCTGCACTGGATGACCAGCTCCTCTACCGGTGGCGCTGGCACCACTGGCACTGGCTAATCAGATCAGATGTTATATGCTGCAACCTCCCACCACCACCAGCAGCTGAGGCTGAGGGGAAGCCTGAATTCCAACCTCTACCTTCGACTCCTCAAGAAATGCTCCACCCTCGATCAGTTGAACCAGATCCAGTCTCAGCTCATCGTCAGCGGCCTGCAACACAACCTCATCGCTGCCACCAAGCTCACCCACAGGCTCTCCGATCTCGGCTGCGTCTCCCAGGCCCACTCCCTCTTCTCCGCCATCCCCGAACCCGACCTCTTCCTCTTCAACGTACTCCTCCGCGCTTACGCCCAACACGCCTCCCCTGTTTCTGCCCTCTCCCTCTACTCCCGCCTCCTCTCCCGTCGCCTCACGCCCGACAACTTCACCTTCTCCTTCGCCGTCTCCGCCGCCGGCTTCCAGTCGTCCCGGTCTACTGGCCGGCAACTCCATGCACATGCCATACTTCACGGCTTTGGGCTGGACCGGTTCGTCTCCTCCGCCCTCACCGCCCTCTACTTGAACCTCCAGGACTTGGACTCCGCACGCCAACTGTTCTACAGAACTCCCGAACGTGATACCGTGTCATGGAACACCATGATCTCCGGGCTCGTGCAGAACTGCCGTTTCCAAGAAGCTCTGGACCTGTTTGGGCGGATGGTGTCCTTGGGTAAAGAACCGGACGGGACCACCCTCGCCGCTGTTCTTCCGGCGACTGCAGAGTTGCAGGAATTGGACCTTGGGAGGAAGGTACACTGCGCCTCCATCAAGACCGGTCACGAACTCCACGAATGTGTCGTCACCGGCCTCGTTTCCATGTACGGGAAATGCAGAGAGATTGAAGATGCCGCCTTCCTCTTCGATCGCATAGAGAATCGTGACGCCGTGTCCTGGAACGCGATGATATCGGCGTATTCCTTTAATTCTGATGTTGAAGCATCTGTTTCCTTGTTTCGCATGATGAGGATTGAGGACGTGAAGGTGAATCCGAGCACGATCGTGGCGGTTATTCCGGTTTTCTCACCGTTTGGGCACCTGAAGCTTTCAAACTCTGTACATGGGTATGCAATCAAGGGTGGTATGGCCTGCAACGTGTCGACAGCGACTGCCCTCATGACCGTGTACGCGAGATGCAGCGATACAGAGTCCGCAAGGCAACTCTTCGATCAAACTCCCAATAAAAGCTTGGCTTCGTGGAATGCCATGATCTCCGGGTATGCGCAGACGGGGTGCACCAGAGAGGCCGTCGAGCTGTTCCACCAGATGCAATCGCAGGATGCGGAACCGAACCCGGTGACAGTAACCAGCGTTCTTTCCGCTTGTTCTCAATTGGGAGCTCTGACGCTCGGCAAATGGATCCATGAGTTTATCATCCGGAAGGGTTACGAGTGTAACGTATACGTCTCTACCGCGTTGATAGACATGTATGCCAAGTGCGGAAGCATTGATAGGGCTCGGAGTGTGTTCGATGAGTTGCAGGACAGAAACGTTGTCTCTTGGAATGCCATGATAACTGGTTATGGCATGCATGGGCATGCCAAGGAGGCCTTGGAGCTCTTTTCAGACATGTTGAATTCGTGCACGAGGCCAACCTGCATCACTTTCGTTGGCTTGCTGTTTGCCTGCAGTCATGGGGGGCTGGTTAGCCAGGGGTGGCAGCTCTTTAAAGCAATGAGCCATGACTACTCAATAGCACCTAAGGTTGAGCACTACTCGTGCATGGTTGACCTCCTCGGCCGGGCTGGTAAGCTTGATGATGCGCTTGATTTCATAAAGGCAATGCCCATGAAGCCCACTTCGGGTGTTTGGGGACCCCTGCTCGGAGCATGTATGGTTCACCGGAATGTCGGCCTGGCAAACCTTGTCGCTGAGCAGTTGTTTGAGTTGGAGCCTGAGAACGTGGGCTACCATGTGCTGCTCTCCAACATTTATTCAACGAGTGGGCGGTGGCAGGAGGCTGCCAAGATTCGGGAATTGGTGAAGAGCAGGAAGATGGTGAAGACGCCTGGGTGCACACTCATCGAGCTTGATGACAAGGTGCATACTTTTAGATCTGGTGACCGAACACACCCTCGATCCAGTGAAATATATGAAATGTTGGAGAAGTTGGCTGGAAGGATGATGGAAGCTGGTTACAGGGCAACAACTGAGTTGGTTTTGCATGACGTGGAGGAAGAAGAGAAGGAAAGCATGCTCAATGTCCATAGTGAGAAGCTGGCTATTGCTCTTGGACTGATCAGTACAGAACCTGGGACGCCCATAAGGATCATCAAGAACCTTCGGGTTTGTTTAGATTGTCATACTGCCACAAAGTTTATATCAAAGGTGACAGAACGACTTGTTATAGTTAGGGATGCAAACCGGTTCCACCATTTTAGTAATGGTTCCTGCTCCTGCGGAGATTATTGGTGAGATCAGCCATTGCAATTAGTTGATGGAAGGCCAGCAGGTTGGGCTACAAAAATATGAGTATCTTTTCTTAGTACTGCCACCAACTTAACCTGAAACCCCCCAAAGTTTCATCTGAGAAGCAAAAGAGGCATTAGTGTTGGAGATGCAAACAGGTTCCACCATTTCATTAATGGTGATCGCTCATGAAATAGATTATTTTCAGCTGGAGGGATTGCTTCAGAACGTGTGATCATCTTTCTCTGACACAGCCACTGGCTGATCTATCAACTTCTCAACTAGTTCCATCGTCGGCCAAAGAATAAGGAAAATAAACAGATAAAATAAATATCTTAAAAGAAAATTCAGCAAATAGAGGGTTTTTTTTTTTAGAGGCAAGCTGGGGTTAGGCAGACCCCCAGCAGTTATTATTCATCGTACCATTGGGTTTTGAACCTGCAATGTCCCACCACAAGGAGACGTGCACTGACAGCTCCTACCCACCGCAAATAGAGATATGGAAGACTATAGCCAATTTAGTGCTTATAGAGGAAAATTATTTGTCCGGCACGGCTTATGTACATGGAATAAGATGCTCATAACGATGACCAAATTTAAGCTAAATAGAGATGATCTAGGAAATTATTACTACTCACTGACAAGGTGAATGCATAATTACCCTAGCTAACACAAAGCATTCCTCTACGCGTGTGTGTGTGCTTGTCGGGCAGTCATGTGCATGCGTGCTGCTCGCTTCATGAATAGGAATGAGAACACACCTTAATAGGAAACATTTATGCGATTAACATCAGCCAAACAAGACAAAGGTACTGACACCAAACAAGAGTGAGAAAACAGCAGAGAGAGAGAGAGATAGAGTGATTAATCCAGAAGTACAGCAAAAAAATTTATTCTGAGGCCTCTCAGCTTTCACGTCACGTTTAGGATGTGCCGTGCCACACTTCGGAGGGGAAAACTGCACGCTATCTCCCTGTTCAGCTCTCGTCTCCACTTGTGTAAAAAGTAACTTTCCTATTCATAAATTTGGAGAACTCCACAAAACTTTAACAGCATCACAATTCGTCCTTCAAATCCTCGCTAATGTCCTTTGTGGTAGTGTCGGTGTCAGGTGTATCAAATTTCACTTTGGTTATTGGCCTTTGCAGTTTAAAAGGGATTGACGCATGCTTCTTAAGAAACCGGTAGAACGCCACCACTGTTCGATCTGACTCCACAACAATCTGTTCCAAACCACACATTGTTGTGTCAAGCTGCGAGAACGATTTTACGAACCTCTTTGGGAAATAAGCCTCAATAACTATTTGCCAACATGGAAACGTTATCACATTTTTTTCCCCAAATCGCGTTCATCTTTTGGTTCATTCCTCTCCTTTTATGGCAGCATTTTGAGGTTCTAATCACTAAAGGTGATACGATATTTAAAAGTTAGAGGTGCAATTTCACTCACCGGGTCAAAACTCTTGTTGCCTGCAGGGAAGAAAAGAAGCGTGGGATATCCATCAGGCTGCAAATTAGAACCAGTTGTTAGTTTCCTTTGCATGTTCTAAAACAATTTAAACACAAAACACAAACACATGATCTCCAACTTGAGTTGTGGAGCTCCACTTATCCATTTTATTCAGTTCTATTCACACACATCAGGCAAGTAAGCAGTGTCTAAGGAAAATGAATGACCTTGGCTCTGGGGTGTTCATTTGCAGTTCCATCCATTTTGGCTATGACAAGAGAATCAATACCACGCAGATGTTTTGCCAGTTTGTTGTAAGTTGGTTCAAGCGCTTGGCAGTGGCCACACCATGGTGCATAGATCTATATCAAGTATAAAAAAAAAATTAAGAAACAAATAAAGTAAATGGGACATCTAAGAATTGTCTTCCCCCTTCCAGCACAAGACCAGCATTCTATACCTCAAGAAGAACATCCTTGGACTCATCCAGCACAATTTCATCAAAATTGTTGCCAACAACAATTTTCACGTCTCCATCATTCTGAGGGCATCCAAAATTGACAAGACAGTTGAAGAAGTATATGAGAAGCCACAGAATAACTGAAGAGGAGGAAGCTTACTTTCTCTGGAATTGGTTCCGACTTGTAGAATGGCTTAAGTTTGTCTTCTAAAAAATCCTGGCTAAATGCCTGAAAACCAAGAGACATAAATGTAAGGAACAACTTCATGTGGGTACTTCATGTGTGTGCATTACACAACCAGAGATACACATATGCACGGATGCATGTACACACACAGAAACTCGTGTGCACACACATGTTAGTCACCAATACTAAGTAATGAGATATGCAGAAATACAAAAGGGTTCAATAATGAACCAAATAACACAAGCAGTTAATGTGCAAATTACACAAACCCACTATGAGGTGAAAGCCAAAAGAATATTATTCAAGAGAGAAAAGAGGAAAGAACTTACATTTGAGAGGGGGGAGACCCCTTTTTATACAAGAGGAAAGCAACTAAAGGAGGGGGCCATTGGGGCTCCCATAATGAACGTTGGGCAGCCCAACGATCCATTATGTGGGGCCCCCAATGGTCCCTTACATGAAAAAATAAAAAAGAAAAGAATAAAAAAGAAAAAATTAAAAAACCTAAAAATAAAAGTACATAGTGAAATGACCAAAATACCCCTATCAGGTATTTTGGTATAAATACTGGAATATATATATATATTAACACCTCTCTTCAAACTTTACAGGGAGAAAACCGAAAGTTTGTTAAGGAAAAACAGGAAGCGAAGAGTTGAAAGCGTTTTGGTAAAGAAGTCAGCCAACTGATATTCTGACGTGACATAAAGCAATAAAATTGTCTCTCTTAGATATTCATCTCGAACATAATGACAGTCCATTTCAATATGCTTGGTGCGCTCATGAAATGTATGATTGCTTGCAATGTATATCGCACTTTTGTTGTCACAGCACATCTTTGAGGAAGTTGAGATGCTGACCCCAATATCACAAAGAAGACTTTTGAGCCATACAATCTCCATGTTTGTAGTCGCCATAGCCCGATATTCAGCTTCAGTTGACGACAAAGATACTTTTTGCTGCTTCTTTCACCTCCGAGAAATAAGTGAATCCCTTAAGAAAATACAAAAATCAATAGTTGACATTTGATCATTGGGATTACCTCCCCAATCTCCATCAGTATAAGCAGTCAAATCTGTAATATCTGAGGATTTTATCAGATAAATAAACTTGAAATTTATATCCTTAAGCTGGTACAAGGATATTTTTGTTATTTAGTTGTTTATGCGTATTCGGATCTCGGATATTGTATTTGGATCTTCAATATCGGATCCATAATATCCTATTCGGATCTTCGATATTTCATTTGGATCTTAGATATCGTATCACGAACATTAAATTTGATAATTAATAATAGATTTCGGTCAAATGGATCGGATCTCTGGTATTGGATCCTCAATATCACGATCAAATTGGATATTGGATCCAAGATGAATGGAGTGGATCCACGAAGTTTAAACCAGATTTTCTATGAGAAAATTTCTATATCAAACCTATAACACTTTATTGGAATCCGTAATAGCACATGCAATGGTTGGATCCACATTACTCTATTTGGATCCTGGACATCGGAGAGGTAAATAGGGTAGGGATCCAATTAAAATTTTACTTGGATCCATTATAAGTCACTTGGAATCCACGATAGTGTAATTTAGATCCATGAATTATTTGCTTAGATCCATGGGTCCAAATCATAGTATGAAGAGAGTTTGAATCCTTAGATCCGAATTTTTCTTATGAGGTTTTATGAACACAACGGATCTTGGGTCCATAATAAGTTACTTGAAATCCATATAAATTAAGTTGGATCCTTATTTAAAATTTTATTAATAATACCTTAAAAAAATTCGAACCCACGGATGGATCTGGGACAAGTTCCAAAAGGAGGACCCAAGCTATGAGTGGGTCGGTCACGAGTTCGGACGATCCAAACTCACACATGTATGTGTATTAAAGAAAAGGAAATACTCGTTAAAAAGGTAGGAAAGGAAAAACGTTAAAGTAAAAAAAAGGAGATTATGCAAACCCTAAAAAGGGCTTGCTTTTGAGTTAAGAAAGGGAGGGGCTGCGTGTTTTCACGCAGCCGCTGGAGAGAGATAGGGTAACCGACCCACGACTCTCCTCTTTCCCCCACAATCTCCACCCCCATTCCCTCTCTCCAACCGACTCCCTCCCTCTCGCATCTCTTACCCTCTCTCTCTCTCTCTCTCTCTCTCAATCGCACGACTTGAAGAAGGGCGCACGGCGGCACCTAGATCGCATCAGGAAGGAAAAAAACTTCAAAGAGGTAGGTTATGCTATGATTTTTCAGTGTATTTATGGCAAGTGTGCGAGCCATTACAGCACACCCCTCTTTGTGGGTTCAAATTAGTGCAAAGGCAAAACCTCAGTTCTGTGGATGTACTATACATCGTATAATGGGTTCTGTGAGAGGTGAAATCTGGAGTTCTCGGTACATTGCTTAGATGAACTCATAAGGAGAACAATATTCTGTGTGGGTTGTTTTAATCATATGCTAGAATCACTCAGATTTTAGAAAATATGTGTCGCTGGAGAAATAAAATTATTAAACCAAGTTGTCGAATTTCATGTTTAACATGAGACGGTAATGTTATAACCTAAGTCATAGGGATTCGGCAAACCAGGTGTCGCACTCACGTCGACGCGACGCGGGTGCACGTGCGGGTGCGGCACCCGATGTGGTCAACCCGACCCTGGGTGCGATCAATGCACCCAGGGTCATTTTGGTCCAATTTTCGGACTTCAATAAAAAAAAAATTGCCTGATAAAAGAGCTGCGAAGAGAGGATTAGGGCAATTTTTTTTTGCCCTAATCCTTTCTTCCTCTCCTCCCGACTTCGCAGCCGAACCCCCGAAGTCGACGATGACCTCCGCCGGACCTCTCCTCTCCTCTCCAGCGCTCCTATGCTCTCTCGCCTCCTCTCCTCCCGACGTCTCTTAGGGGAGCCCAACGCCACCTCCTCCTCTCCCTCGTCGCAGACCTCCGACAATCGTCAACGTCAATGCCACTCGCAACCCTGACGATGGCCAAAGCTCGCAGGTACGCTCCTCCACTTCTCCCTTTGTCTTCTCCTTCCTCCCTCTCCCTGTGTTCACCGGCAAGAAGCTGGTGGCCCCTGCCATGCCTTCCTCCCTCTCTGTTTGTCGGAGGGAGTCCAACAGTTGGCCGGTGGCCCCTGCCGCCCTTCCCTCTCCTTTAAGTTTTATTTTTTTTATTTTGCATCTAGTAAGGAGAGAGTGGATCCTACAAAGCGCTAGGTTTACAACCAAACCCACCCATTTGTGAGTCCCACTTGTAAAACGTTGGGTCAGATTATCAATCTCCTAATTACATAAGGCATACATTAGTCTACTTAATTAAGGGGCAACATTTATTACCCTCATCGGTAAGGAACCTCTAGTTAGAACATATATGAAAATATTGTTCTTACGTCGTGGAACGGTTCAGCGTCCTCAAAATAATAGGAATCAACCCTTGGATTTAGGGGTGTCAACGGTTAGGGTTTACTCAGACCAAACCTTATAAGGTTTGGGTATGATGATAAACAAGAAGACGCGATTAAGACCTGGGTCAGGACCCGAATATCCGATTAATACATGAACCCGAGTATAGTTTTTGAAATTTTATACCACTCGGATCCAGCTTGAGTTTCAATCAAGACCAGAGTTACCAGTCGAGGAAGCGGGAGCGGGAAGCGATACGGGAAGCGGGAGCGGGAAGCGAGGCACTTTAAAAAATTTAGGAAGCGGGGAAGCGTGGGACCACTTAGAAGAAAATTCTGAACCGTCTCGGAAACGACCTAGGAAGCGAACCGGAAGCGACCTAGGAAGCGAACCGGAAGCGACCTAGGAAGCGAACCGGAAGCGAGGGGAAGCGAAAAAAATGAAAAAAATGGGGAAGCGAGGGGGAAGCGAGGGGGAAGCGTGGGGGAAGCGCTTCCCATAAAAGGGAAGCGCGCTTCCCAAAAAAAGGGGACGCTTCCCCTCACGCTTCGGAAGCGCGACGTTTCGCGCTTCGGGGAAGCGCGCTTCCCCTTTTGCCTAGGCGCTTCCGGTAACTCTGATCAAGACTCACAAATTTTTAATGTAAAAATGATAAAAAAATATTATTTTATTAGGTATGTAATTTAGTTATTTTTTGTTTTACTTATTTGATTGATATTTAGGTTGATTTAATTACGGTGTTAGTTTTTGTGATGTAGAATAAAATTGTAGAATTTTTAATTTGATATATTGCATGCATGATGAATGATATTATGACAATGTTAACTGTTAAAACTTTAAAATTATATATATATATATATATATTATAATATAATATATATATATAATTTTTTACATTTTTGCCCCACAGCACCCCCGCACCCAAGATTTTTTAAAGTGCCGCATCCCCGCACCCGCACACATGTGACATAGGTTATAACTCTGATCTACGTAATTGCAGTAGGGTACGTTTAGTTTCTGTTTATTTTCATGAGTAAAAGCTGGGTGTATTTAGTAAATCTCCTGAATGACATTACTCATATATTTGTGTCTTAAATTTTTGAAATGTCTATACATAGTAGGTTCTGATTCTGCATGCTCTAGGGTTGAATGCAAAATTAGTTCTACTAATCTGCATACTTGGCTTGGACATTAGGTTATGGTAATGCCTTAGTCCTGACATGTGTATGTACTTTGGACAATAAAGATAAACTCAAGTTCTGAATGTTTTTTACTTAAAATGTTCTGCAACAAATTCATTAGAGTTCTTTTCTGATTAGTATTAATGGACGATATTGGTCCTGCGGCAACAGGGGTATGGACAGAAACGATTTAAAAGTTATGTCTGCTGAAAAATTCTGTAACTACTTTGTTGGTCAAGATTTGATTAACCCATTCACAGTCATGCATTAATACCTGTGAACTTGTGTTACATACAACCTTGCATATATAAAATGTGCTACAGACCTGTATCTTACACTAGTTGCAGTCAGTTAAGTGAGAAGTAATAATAAGTCTGAGTTAGTATTATCATTCCTGCAACATGTAAACTCTGTTTGAAATTTGACATGTAAAATATTTATACTGAACATTGAAGTTTCTGGTTACTGACTTCCTTGTATTGAGTTGTATCAGACTTTCATTTATTTTAGCAGCATGTTTACGTTTAGTTAGTAATTGGTTTCATGTGCAAGCATCGACCGTCAGCGTGGACATAATGCCCCTTTTCGTGTAATATGATACATGGAATATCTGATCAGTATGATATAACCATGGAATATACTTTAAAACATCTGAATTCGTATGCATCTTGTGGACTATGTTAAAAGATATGATATTAACTCAATTAAAGGGGCTAGCTGTTGCCAAGGGCAATTCTATTTAAACTCCGAAGGAAACAAAGACTACGATGATTTCCCTGTTAACGACATCACCTAGATTAACTTATGTTTATAGGTTGAAATTTATTGATAACGTTAGTAATTCTGTCAATATATATATATATATATATATATATAAATGATCTCTGAACCGATCCTGTGGGTTGGTTTGCTGTAGGCACATGAGTGTCAAGCATTTACCTCGAAATTATAAGACGAACACATAAGTAAAGTTTAGAGTTCAACCGAATTTAAATTATTGGAACACACTGAATGAGTTGGTTTAATCACTATTATCCCCTCCTGTGAGAGGGTTGTTTGGGTAACCATGTCAAATAGGCAATATGGTGGAGTACTTGATGTGGGTACCTGGGCGGTTAAGCCCGTCCGCGATATCAATCATACAAGTGTGAAACTTAAATTTAATTTCTTTGTCCCGATTGGTTTAAAGGTACGAGGGCACCTGTGCTCGACGGTTTTAAGGTACCGGAGCACTTTGGGTGAGATTGCTCAAGTAAATTAATAAACTGTTTAACATACCTATTTCAGGTATTAATGGTTGAGAATCTACCACTACTAGGGTATGAATCATAAATATTATTTTTGTAAACCCCGGTATCTTTAAGCTACTGGGTTCATATCAAGGAAAACCCTGATCAATCGGATAATACAAAATTAATAAGATAGCAATCCACTCAGATTCAGGCTTACCTTGGAGAGGGTAGGTGGTACACAACTCCGGGGACATATGCTTCTTGCTTCAAGCGGCAATGGCTCGTTGGTCCCCAGTCCTCGGAGTTAGGAGACCCGGACTACCAAATTTGTCCTAGGCGGTAGTTCTACGTTCTTCTGCAGAAATTAAGAATACATCCTATTATTTTGAGCCTTTGGAAGGCTCTCTCGGTTATTCAACCGCTCCCTTAGGATTTCAGTTTCAGTTAGACATTCGGGTTAATAAAACACCAATGCATAATAAACTCCTGAATGTTCTCTTCTGTTACGGTTGCCTTGGCCTGCGAGTACCCGCGGGATAATTCAAGAGAAACACTAAATTTTACTTCTTATCACTCAAACAAAATATTGAGAGCTTTGTACTTGAATATGTTAACTTGTGATTAAATAATTGAGTATGTGATTAATTATTTAAACGTGAATTATTTATTTGATTAGATGATGATTCATGATATGCTTTTCATGAGTTAGAATTGTGAGATGCAATAAATTAGTTCATGTTACTTATTTCTCTATGTCATGCTTAGTATCATGTTTTACTATCTATAGTTAATCAAAAACATTGCATACTTGTTACATAATACATCTGCAAAATCATAGTATTCTCCTGCACAGACTGATTGTAGTCTGACATTAATTATTTTACTATTTTTCAGGAGAAGAGTAAACGATAAAGAACGGTTGCGGGATAGTGTGCGAATCAGGATATATGATCTATTGTGTTCTCGGGATGTTTAAATTTAATTTAGCTATGGTTAATTATGTCATTCAGTTATTCCGAACTCTGATCTTATGTTTCAAACTTTTATTAGAAATGAAATGAATGTTAGTTGCTTTGATGATTCCTGTGATGTGCCTGAAATGTTTAATCCGGGTAATTTGAATATTTTCGTTGTTATAAAAAAAATATTTCTCAAAAATTTGGGTTAAATTTTGGGGCGTTACAGTTATGGTATCAGAACCTGGGAACAATAAATCATAAATCGTGGTCATACAACAACTCGACAAGCGCTCTGGGAGTATGATTCATTTTAATTGTTTATGTTACTTGCATATTCCAGAAAATGTACCGTGGTGTATGTTGTTTGCTGATGATATTGTTTTGATTGATGAGTCTAGAGCTGGGGTTAATGCTAAGTTAGAATTATGGAGACAGACATTGGAAGCTAGAGGTTTTAAGTTGAGTAAGAGTAAGACTGAATATATGGAATGTCGGTTTAGTAAGCAACGAAGTAGTGATGGGAGTGTAGTGAAGCTTGGTGAGCAAGATATACCGGTGAATGATTATTTCAAATATTTGGGATCCATCATTCAAAAGTATGGAGAAATTGATGGAGATGTAAATCATAGGATAAAGGTTGGGTGGATGAAATGGAAAAGTGCTACTGGAGTGTTGTGCGATCGTAGAATGCCATTGCGGTTGAAGGGAAAGTTTTATAGGACGACTATTAGACCCGCTTTACTTTATGGTACGGAATGTTGGGCTGCCAAGAGACATCATATTCAAAAAATGAGTGTAGCTGAGATGCGGATGCTTAGATGGATGTGTGGAAATACAATAAAAGATAAGATTCAGAACGAAGAGATACGTAAGAAGGTAGGTGTTGCACCCATTGAAAATAAGATGCGAAAGAATCGTTTACGGTGGTTTGGACATATTCGGCGAAGGCCTAATGATGCTCCAGTTAGAAGGTTGGAGAAATGGGAAAATATATTAGTTAAAAGAGGTCGGGGTAGGCCTAGGAAGACTTGGATGGAGATGATAGGAAAGGATATGAATGCTTTGAACCTCACCGAGGACATGGCGTCGGATAGAAATGATTGAAGGAAAAGGATTCATGTGGAAGACCCAAAATGAATTTCTTTTTTGGTTCATATCGCTGACCCCAATTGTTTTGGGATGAAGGCGTAGTTGTTGTTGTTGTATGTTACTTGCATATTCCCTTAAAGTATATACGTGTATGTATATATACTTATAATAATTATAGGGATACTACAATTTGTAAACATATGTGTTTATTGAAAATTTCACTAGATGTATCGTCGAGCAAACACCAGTACGAGCACGGGCAATGATTGGCAGGAGCAGAGGGGTTTCGTGATAGAAGCCCTCAACAGTCTAGCTCAGACAATGAATACTCAAATACGCAACCAGACGGAGCTAGCCGCAACCACCAGTGGAAGTCAGAATGCCAGCATGATTACGTACGAGAAATTACTCAAGTTGGATCCGCCAACTTTTTCTGGAAAGGCTAATCCAGAGATGGCAGAGAGTTGGATTGAAGAAACGGAATGAGCTTTTCGTGTTCTGCCAGTACCAGAGGATAGGCAGACAGATTTCGACACCTATCGCCTAAAGGGCGATGCAAGGAAATGGTAGGATACAGCTCAGGCAGTAAATTTTGCCAAGATGGATCCTATTCCATGGAGAGTCTTCCGGGAGGCATTCTTGGAGACTTATTTTCCACAGCATGCTCGTGACCGGAAGCAACAGGAGTTTCTAGAGCTGATCCAGGGAAGCATGAGCTTGGTCGATTATACCACCAAGTTTCGGAACCTGGAGAGGTATTGCCCCAACTTGTTCGCCAACGACAAAGCTAAGGCGACCAAGTATGTTCGGGGACTCAAGGACGGACTGCGATACCGGGTGATGACTAGTCTACCGTCCACCTTCCCTTAGGCCATTGAAGCGGCGACCACTTTGAGCGAAGAATGGGAGAGATCCAAGAAAGATCAAAACAGACATGCTCAAAAAAGTGGAGCCAACAGGCAATAGTATCAGGGTGGCAAGGAGCATCAACCACCTCATAAGAAGCAGAAGCAAAACGGTGGTGATTGTCCCCAACGGAACCAGAATCAGAATCGAGTATGCCAGAAATGCATCAGTATATGCAATCAAATCAAAAGAATAAGAAGATAAGAAAAAGCTCTTTTAAGATAGTATTCTTGATATATTGCACAATTCTCATGACAGCTGCCATATGAACTGTCGTAGGGGTACGTTGAACTGGCTTACTGAATGAACAGCATGAGCAATATCCGGTCGGGTGATAGACAAATAAGTAAGTGATTCAATTAATTGTTGATAAGGAGTAGGATCATCAAGTATAACATCATCTTCAAGTCTTAATTTGGCATTTATAACTTCAGGAGTTTCTACTTTCTTATCATCTGAAATCCCTGACTTAGCACAAATGTGTGCTGCCAACTTCATTTGGGATAAAATATATCCTCGCTGTGAATAGGCCACCTCAATACTTAGAAAATATCTCAGAAAACCCAAGTTAGACATATCAAAAGTTTTCTTTAACATAGATTTAATGTCATTTACTCCCTCTTTGTCACTTCCTAAGATGATCATATTATCAACATAAATGAGAAGAATTACAATAGAATCACATGTTTTCTTAACAAAAAGAGCAGTGTCAGTATAACATGAAACAAAACTCAAGTTAATTAATACATTACTAAACTTGTCATAACAAGTTTTGGGAGCTAGTTTAAGACCATACAATGTTTTCTTTAGTTTCAAAACTTTTCCATTTAAACTCATACCAGGAGGAGGATCCATATAAACCTCTTCACTAAGATCTCTATTTAAAAAAGCATTTTTAACATCAAGTTGATAAATATGCCATTTTTTTATAGAAGCAATTGCAATAAGAGCTCAAACACTTGTCATTCGAGCAACCGGGGCAAACGACTCATCATAATCTACCTCGTACTCTTGTGCATATCGTTTAGTTATCAATCTAGCTTTATATCTTTCTAAAGATCTATCACTTTTCGTTTTTAACTTAAAAAGCCATCTTCATCCTATGGGTTTCTTTCCTTGAGGAGGATCCACAATTTCCCAAGTTTGAGCTTTCTTAAGTGCATTAAGTTCATGTTTCATGGCTTGATTCCAATGTGCATATTGTTTAGCATCATTATAATGATATGGCTCATAAAAGAAGTGAATGGCTAATAGACAAGTTCTAAAATGTGGTGAAAAAGACTCATAAGACACAAACCTATTTGGTGCTTTAGATATACGATTTGACCTTCTTTGAGATAATTTTTCCAAAGACATATTTTGAGAAAATTTATCAAAAGCACATGGATGAGTATTTTCACTTCTCCTAGTATGAACTTCAGTATTATTTGTTATATGTTCATCTATACTTTCATGAGATTCATTTCTTTTATTGTCAAAAGTTTGATCATTTTGATTTTCAACTTCATTGAGAGGTTCAATATTCTCAATTGAATTTGGTTCATCTTGTCGGGGTAGTAAATCAAATAAGAAAGAATAGTCATTGTTTTCTTTTGGCTCAACATTTGCAAAACCATCTTCTTCTTCAAGGAAAGTAACATCTTTTGAGATATAAAGTTTATTATTTGATAAATCAAAGCATCGGTATCCTTTTTATTTTTCACCGTATCTTAAGAAAGTTTATTATTAGATTAGCCACTTGAAACATAGGGTCTTTAACTAGTAAGTTGGTAGAGTTAGTAGATGTTGTGTAGGAGAAAGATTGATATTTTATGTCTATAAGAGACCAAATGGGTAGGTGAGAAAGCAAAAGTGACAGAACCTTAGGGATATAAGATTTGGTATACAAGAATAAATAGGAATATGAATGGAGTATAGATTGTTATGAGTCGTGAGTTTATAGATAATGTAGTTGGGGTCCGTAGGAAGGGTGATAGGATTTTACTTATTAAATTAGTATTAGGTACGGATATTATTAATATTATTAGTGTTTATGCACCTTAAGTAGGTTTAGATGAATCCATTAAGCGTCAATTTTAGAAAGATTTAGATGGAGTAGTCTAAGGGATATCTTATGGAGAAAAGTTTTTCATCGACGGTTACATAATGGACATGTAGGCATTAGTAGGGATGGATTTGAGAGTATCCATGAAGACTATGGTATAGGAGAAAGAAACAAAAGTGGAGAAAGGATTTTAGATTTTGGCTTGTCCTATAATATGATCTTAGCAAACACTTGGTTTAGGAAGAGGGAGTCTCACCTAGTAACATTTAAAAGTGGGGTTAATACGAGTCAGGTAGATTTTTTCCTACTTAGAAAGAGAGATAGGAGTTGTTGCATCGATTGTAAGGTTATACCGGGAGAAAGTGTAGCTACACAACATAGTCTTAATTTTAGATCTTAGAATTAGACAATGCCGCAAAAGGGATAGACATAGGATAGATCCTAGAATTAAGTGGTGGGCATTGAAATGAACTAAACAAGGAATGTTTGTAGAGCAGGTAGTTAAGGAAGTTGATTGGTGTCTCGAGGAGGATTTAGAATAAATGTGGAATAAGATAGCGGGTGGCATGAGAAAGGTGGCTAAGGAGGTATTGGGTGAGTCTAAAGGCGGTGCACCGCTAGGTAAGGATACATCATGGTGGAACGAGGATGTCAAATTAGCTATTAAGGTTAAAAGAGAGTGTTATAGAAATCTAAGTAAGAGTCGTGATAATGAGAATTTGGAGAAGTATATAATAGCAAAGAAGGAAGCTAAAAAAATAGTTCGAAACGCGGGGGATAAGGTATATAAGGAGGTTTATGACAAGTTGGATACCAAAGAGGGCGAGAAGGATATTTATAGGCTTGCAAAGATGAGAGATAGGAAATTGAGGGATCTGGGTATGGTTAGATGTATCAAAGATGAAACGCAAAGGGTTTTAGTCAAAGATGAAGAGATTAAGGAGAGATGGAAAGATTATTTTGATAAGCTATTTAATGAAAGTCATGCTCAAGATCTTGAAGACTTCTTCATTCCTTTTCATGAGATGAATCGTGACTTCATGCACAAGATTCAAAAGAAAGAAATTGCAAAGGCTTTGAAGAAAATGAAATCAAGAAGGGCAGTTGGCCCAGATGGTATACCTATCGAGGCTTGGAAATGCTTGGGAGAGAAAGGTTTAGAATGGTTGACAAATCTTTTTAACAAGATTTGGCGGACAAATAAGATGCCTAATGAATGGAGGAAGAGTACTTTGGTGCCTCTATATAAGAATAAGGGTGATATACAAGATTGCACAAACTATCGTGGTATAAAACTCATGAGTCATACTATGAAACTTTGGGAGAAGGTGATTGAGTCTAGGTTGAGGAAGGTTGTCATGATATCGGAGAATCAATTTGGTTTTATGCCTGAAAGATCAACTATTGAAGCTATACATCTTCTTAGACAACTTATTGAGAGATATAGAGAGAGGAACAAAGATTTGCATATGGTTTTTATTGATTTGGAGAAGGCATACAATAGAGTACTTAGGAACGTTCTCTGCTGGACAATGATGAAGAAAGGTGTTTCTCTCAAGTACATTAGTATAATTAAAGATATGTATGAAGGAGTAGTAACCAATGTCCGCACTTGTGGAGGGGTAACAACCAATTTTCCTATAACGGTTGGGTTACATCAAGGATCTGCTTTAAGCCCTTTCCTATTTGCTATAGTGATGGATAAGCTTACGAGATCAATTCAAGAAAATGTGTCGTGGTGTATGTTGTTTGCTGATGATATTGTTTTGATTGATGAGTCTAGAGCTGGAGTTAATGCTAAGTTAGAATTAGGGAGAAAAACATTAGAAGCAAGAGGTTTTAAGTTGAGTAAGAGTAAGACAGAATATATGGAATGTCGGTTTAGTAAGCAACGAAGTAGTGACGGGAGTGTAGTGAAGCTTGGTGAGCAAGAAATACTGGTGGATAATTGTTTCAAATATTTGGGATCTATCATTCAAAAGTATGGAGAAATTGATGGAGATGTAAATCATAGGATAAAGGTTGGGTGGATGAGATGGAAAAGTGCAACTAGAGTGTTGTGCGATCGTAGAATGCCATTGCGATTGAAGGGAAAGTTTTATAGGACGACTATTAGACCCGCTTTACTATATGGTACGAAATGTTGGGCTGTCAAAAGACATCATATTCAAAAAATGAGTGTAGCTGAGATGCGTATGCTTAGATGGATGTGTGGAAATACAATAAAAGATAAGATTCGGAACGAGAAGATACGTAAGAAGGTAACCGTTGCACCCATTGAAAATAAGATGAGAGACAATCGTTTACGGTGGTTTGGACATATTCGGCGAAGGCCTAATGATGCTCCAGTTAGAAGGATGGAGAAATGGAAAAATATATTAGTTAAAAGAGGTCGGGGTAGGCCTAGGAAGACTTGGATGGACATGATAGGAAAGGATATGAATGATTTGAACCTCACCGAGGACATGGCATTGGATAGAAATAATTAGAGGAGAAGGATTCATGTGGAATACCCAGAATGATTTTCTTTTTTGGTTCATATCGCTGACCCCAATTGTTTTGGGATGAAGGCGTAGTTGTTGTTGTTTGTTGTTGTTGTATCCTAAGAAAACGCATTCAATAGCCTTTGGGGAAAGCTTATCATTTTTGTGAGTAAGTACATAACATTTACAGCAAAAAATTCTTAGCCTTTTGAAATCCGGAGACATATTATAAATTTTTTCAAAAGGAGACATTTTTTAACGATGACGAATGAGTTCTATTAATAAGGTATGTTGAAGTTAAAGCGATTTCGGCTCAAAAGGACTTTGAAATATTTTTAGAAATTAGAAGGGTTCTAGTTGTTTCCATAATATGCCTATATTTTCTTTCCGCAAGACTATTTTGTTGTGGTGTTTAGGACAAGATCTTTGATGACAAATTTCATTTTGTAGCAAATAAGTTTGAAATTCATTTGACATAGATTATCCTCATGAATCCGATCTTAGAATAGATAAATTACTTAGAAATTGATTCTTAATCATTGCATGAAAGTCTTTAAAGATGAAAAACATTTAGGATTTTCTACTTAACAAAAATCCATGTGTATCTAGTGAAATCGTCTACAAAAATTACATAATATGAGAAACCTCCCTTAGACATGATAGGAGAAGGACCCCAAACATCGGAATGAACCAATTCAAACGGTCGTGTAGAGACAAAGCTTCTTTGAGGAAAAGGAGTGGCTTTTAATTTACCAAAGATGCAATTTTTACAAGTCATAACTTTTTTTCATTACAAGAATTTCCCAAAAAGGAGAAGAGAAACATCTTTGAAAAATTTGGATCACCAAGTCTCTTGTGCCAAACATCTAGACTTTTGACATTTACAAAATTACAAAATGACTTGGATGGTAGTGTCAAAAAATCCATAAAATATAGATCGCCCCTCCTAAGTCCTTGCCCAATCAGCTTCCCTGACTGGAGATCCTGCACGGTGCAATCTTTAGGTGAGAAAGAGACTTGGCATCCTTGATCGGTAATTTGAGAGGCAGAAAATAAGTTTAAATTAATTTTTGGAACCGCCCTTACTTTTGGAACAAAGAAATTTTGAGAATATTTTAAATCAAGTGTTCCAATGTTTTTAATTTTCAAAAATTCCCATTAGCCGTTGAAACATAAGATGTTATGGGAATGGAATGGAAATTAGAGAGGATGTGTTTATGAAGTGTCATGTGAAAAGAAACATCGGAGTCCAAAATCCAAATACCTGGAGGAGATGAGGAGGTTGCGATAGCGGCACCCAAAGTAGAGGAACACTTGAGAAGATGTTGAAGTACCTCCGAAATTTGATTTAGAGTGTTTTTAATGTCTCCTCCATTGTTGATCACTTCTTCATTTTGGACAGTTTCACCAATCGCGGCCACTTTTTCTTTGAGCTTAGGACAAACCAATTTAATATGACCCGGTTCATTACAATAGTGGCAAATGACACCCTTTCTAAAGCCATTATTTTTGGCAAAGTGGGGAGGCTTATAAGGCTTAACATTGGATCTCGACATAGTAACGGCCAAGATCTCATCACTTTTATGAGTCATGCCAAGACGAGTTTCCTCTTGGCACACTTCGGCAAGGGCATCTTCAATAGGTAAGGCCTTGCTTCTATAAAGAAGGGATGCCCTTGTTCAAATTATGGTTTAAGACCATGAAGAAATTGAAAGAAATGTTATTTCTCAACTTAGCAAGCTTCGTTGGCTCTTCTAAACTTAGCAATGTTGGCACAAATTTTTATATCAACATTTTTCATGAACCACGCCAAAATTTTGGCGTGGTTATTTTTTCAATCTTCTACCTTAGTTTGATGCTCATTGATTGCTTTAATGTGATATTCACCATCAAGAGCCTTTTCGACACCACCTTCAATCTTGGTGAGCTTCAATATTGGTTCAAGAGTGGTCTCCATCACGAAGCCCCATAGCTTTTTTCCACGAAGATGATTCTCCATAGCCGACGCCCACATCAAATAATTTGATCCATTGAGCTTGAAGGAGAGTTCAACTCTTGTGTTGTGCTCCATAATGACAAAGCGAGGTAGAGATGAGAAAGAACTTAGAAAAATACTTCCAAGATGACAAATAACCCAATTGGCTCTGATACCATGTAATGAGATATGCGAAAATACAAAAGGGTTCAATAATGAACCAAATAACACAAGCACTTAATGTGCAAATTACACAAACCCACTGTGGGGTGAAAGCCAAAAGACAAAAGAATATTATTCAAGAGAAAAAAGAGGAGAGAACTCCTTACATTTGAGAGGGGGGAGACCCCTTTTTATACAAGAGGAAAGCAACTAAAGGAGGGGGCCATTGGGGCTCCCATAATGAACGTTGGGGACCCCAACGATCCATTATGTGGGGCCCCCAATGGTCCCTTACATGAAAAAATAAAAAAGAAAAGAATAAACAAGAAAAAATAAAAATAAGAAAAAAATGAAAAAACCTAAAAATAAAAGTACATTGTGAAATGACCAAAATACCCCTAACGGGTATTTTGGTATAAACACAGGAAGATATATATACATATATATGTATATATATATACACATATATATACTTATGTATATATATATATATATATAGATTTTTTAACATACTATACAGTATCTTTGCAAGGCAACTTCCCTGTATAATTTCATTTTCCATGAATCTTGCAAAATCTTGGCAAGAAAACGAATATATCAACATACCCAATGATCATAAGTGGCTACTATGTATATATAAAAACATAAAGCAGCACAAGTTCTCGTGCCTGATGAAACCTTCCAGACATCATTCAAGCTGGTTCCAGCATAGAATCTGAAACTATTTGATGTCATGCATCTTATTAAACTGATATACACCTTTACCAGACTCTGAAGCCATGGAAAATGCTCAGACATGCCAGTCACTGTTATCTGATTGCTCCACATCAGTGGCCAATTACTCATCTCACGTCAAGAAAAAGTTTAAATGACTAGGCTCAGGGCCTCAGGCCAATCAAAAGAACGTCATACCTATTAAGAAAAGGGTATTGTTCTATGGTTAATTTACAACTTTAATAAGTTTTGCTTCATACTTTGGATAAGATTCACTTAGATTAGATTGGTTCTTTATCAAAATAACAATAGCTTTAGACAAGTTTTTTTAATTTTTTATTTTAAGGACTTTTAAATTATAAATGAGGCTATATAAAGTTTTGTATAAGATGTACTGCATTATCCTACACATTTATTTTCCCTTGTGGATTCAAGAATTTTTTTTCCTAGTGGACAAAAAGAACCCTTTGCAGATTCAAGGTTGTCTTTTCGAGTCAAGACTCTTCTTCAAGAACAAGACAATGCCCTTCTTCCCACACATCACCTAAGTCAGGTAAACAATCCCAACTCTCCAGTCAAATCACTGTTTTATGAGAGAAAAAAAGAATTTAACCAACCTTAAGAGCACTGAAATTCACTTCACCGTCAAGCTTGTATTTTTTGGCATCATCATTTCCTGAGTATGCCAGAACCTAGATAGAAAAAATATGTGTAACAGTTATCTGTAATCAAGCTACCAAGTAATAGATGATGGAAACAAGGGGAAGTGACTTACTGTTGGACCTTCTCCAGTCACACCAAAGTATTCCGAAACTGATTTTCCAACATCTTCATTGTCCATATCCAGATGGACAAAGAGAAGCTGCAGTAAACAAGAGGAATGTTGAAAAAGGGAAGAGACACATGAGATGCAGGATGTCAAAAGAAGCCACGAGAAGAAGTTATTAGAATGTTGAATGATGAACCACGATCAAAGAAAAAACATTCAACATGGAAAAAATCAACAAAATTACCTTTCCCTTGAAAAGCTTTGCAGCATCCTGGAAGATTGGCATGAATGTCTCATAATCCTTTGAATGGATAAAGATCAAAATCTGGAACGGGAAAAAGGAAAAGTTGTATCCAAATGATTAGAGCATGTGACGAAAAATAATGTCCACATGTAACTACAGCAACCAAAAAGATGACATAAAAATGTAGAAAGCTCCAGCAAGAGTGAATACCTGTTTCTTTATTGGATTATCAAAAAGAGAAGGTGCAGATTCCTTGGTAAAGATGGTCACCAAAGGAAGCTTGTTGGCAAGCACAAAGTCAGCTATTGCAGATTTACTAAACTCTCCATCTAACAAAAGAAAGGTTCACAAACTAAGTTTCTATTCAAAAACTTCAATATTATAAAATAATCTAATAAAATTTGTGGACGCAGGAACTGAAGAATCGCTAACCAAAATGACTTATTTTTTCAGCTTCCTTCTTCAGCAAGACTAGTGAAGGACGCTTTGCCTTTGGATCAATATGAAAAAGCTTTGCAACATCCTCACTTGCAGTCTGATGAAAGGCTACCCCATCTTCCAGTCTTGAGACAGCAGAAAGCTCCATATTCTCAGGCCCCTAGTTTCAGCATAAATTGAACAGTGGCACAAATATATTAGCCAAAATTACAAGTAGTAAAAATTACAAGGGAGATCTGAATTTCATAACAAGAGAATAATCATATCAATAGAAGGCATGTTAATTAGCCTTTCAAAAAAAATAAAAATAGAAGGCATGCTAATAAAACAACAACAAAATCCATATATTGAAAGGGGAAAAAGTTAAGCAAGAAAGTACCACTAAAGAATCAAGGAAGGCCAGAACCAATACACTGTCAGCACTTAGCACATTTTCCGCATCTTCAATAGTGGTAATGTTGTGAACGGAAGGCCCTGTTTTCTTCTTAATCCAAGATACAAGAGCATCTCTGCTAAAAGGAATAGTTAGTCCCTAGAAGTGTTGCTTAAAAAAAACACAAAATAAAGAAATTAAAAATGAAAACCCCAACAACAGCAATAACAATGATGACAGTGGAACTGGAGATGAAAGGTTATAGTTATACACTATATCAGTGCAGGTGCAGGTGCAAGTACGAAGGGTAGGGGATTCGGCTATATGTACATTACAAGTTTTTCTTTTTCAGTTTTAAGTTTTTTTTTTTCTTTTTTTTTTAACTTGACAACTTTGGAATTGGTTAGAGCTGATTGCATCCAAAATTGGCCCAAAATGGTCAGATGTGGCCCCACACTTATTAACCTGCACCCAGCCGTGTTGCATGCTGGCCCTGCTCTGAAGAGTCCATGTGAAATAGGTTCTACAGATATCTGAAGGGCTTCAGCACCCTCTATGTAACATGGTTACTTCAAAATGCCCAGCATGCCCATTTTGTTATCGATACTCCTAGGTGGAATTGGTGCAATTACATGCATACAATATATATATATATATATGGCCAATATGTTAACTAGAGTATGAACCGAGATTTTCATGGTGTTTTTTAATTTTTTCCAAAAATTTTACCATATGGATGTGATCTAGATGCCTGATTTTATAGAAACAGACTCTTGGATCATCCGATTACGATGCATAAGAAAGATCTTTTAAGGCATGAAAAACAATGGCTCATAATTTTCTTAAATATTCAAGCATCCAAAAATCAAATTTTTTCATCGAAAATACATGAACCAACAGTCGATTCCCAGAAAATGGACCACACTGAATGCATCTGCAGGGTTGGATTTGCAAAAAAAGTGTCAGAAATGCCTAGTTTACACTCCGGTTCACATATTTCCAGTTAACATATCCTATATATATATATACACACTTTCTACCACCTTTTTTATATATTTTTAGTGGAGCTCTGCATCTGTAGTATATGTATTGTGTATATTTTGTGTGTGCAAGTGTGCACATAGAACTCAGCTGCACCCCTGACCCTTTGGTTGTAAAACAATTGTGCTGTACCAGCTGAATCCAGGTCATACCATGCACCAAGACTCATATCCATATCACACAGGCTAAACTGGAAGATGCTTTTTGTCATGTTAAAGATGATAAAAGACAGACGTTTATGCGAACTTCATTAAGATATCACCAGATGAAAAAATACACCCCTGTGCATGCATGCCCAAAGGTAAACTCTGTGGTAGAGAATCACAAAAAATGACTATCTCCATGTCTCTCAAAAATGCCACATTGCTTATGCATGTTAAAAAACTACCTCATATCCCTAAGCATTGCATATTTAACTCCATTTTAGAAATATCTAAGTTCTCACTTTGCTTTCTTAATTAGAAAAAAAAAAGGTCTGCTCAAAATTAAAGAAGTCATAAGTCAGGGAAGGATGAAAGGAAAAGGAGCGAAAATTGCATTTTTCTAAAGAATTCTCAATGATGTACATGAATTCAGGGGCTTCATCCAGACCAACCAGTTTTTTAAATGGTGTGTGCATGTGCGTGCATGTGTGTGTGTGTGTGTGTGAGAGAGAGAGAGAGAGGGAGCACCAACTAAATAAAACCACTCTTTAGCACATGCCAAAATTAAGCCTTTAATATTTATGAAGGCCAAATGTATGCAACATTTTCTTAGGCACTTACAGAGACTATATAAGATGTCAATTTAGCTGCAAAGATAGGAGAAAATTGGAGATCAAGTAACTGTATAGGAGAGAAACCCGTACAATGTGAATCATGCAAATTATTAATGCCTTCTGATGTAAAAAAACTAAAAAAGTGTTTTGATGTGTCAAAGATGGAACGGCTGAACGACAATAATCAAAAGAAAATTGATCGAGTGGATCAATTTGCTAGAAAATGGAAATATTCACAGTAAAAGATAAATCCAGACTACAACAACAAACAACAACAACTACGCCTTCATCCCAAAACAATTGGGGTCAGCGATATGAACCAAAAAAGAAATTCATTTTGGGTCTTCCACATGAATCCTTTTCCTCCAATCATTTCTATCCAACGCCATGTCCTCGGTGAGGTTCAAAGCATTCATATCCTTTCCTATCATCTCCATCCAAGTCTTCCTAGGCCTACCCCGACCTCTTTTAACTAATATATTTTCCCATTTCTCCAACCTTCTAACTGGAGCATCATTAGGCCTTCGCCGAATATGTCCAAACCACCGCAAAGATAAATCCAGACTAAAAAACTAAATTATATATGTAGATTCTTCCCCTCATGCTGAACCTAGAGTCCAGAGTATTGATGAGCCCGCTCATACAGAAGACAGGGATAAGTTGGGCTAGTGAGCTTTCATAATGAAATACCACAAATTTTCCTGTTTTCTCTGGACAACTTGATGCATCTAAACACTGCATTGGGAAATGTGGAATGACAGCTACAAAAAGTATTCCAACGACGCTATCAACCCCATTTTTCAGCATGACCTTCAAAATCAAATCTCAGACCTTAACCAGTTGATACACTATAGATGAACTAAATAACTGACAATACACATTTCATACACTGAATCGTAGGTACAACCATCACAACAGTCACAAAATAGCATGAATAAATCTGCAAACACTGCCTTGGAATTGGAAAGGCTCATCCCTGCAACAAGGAATGGACTTTCTTTTTCCTTTCTATTTTTTGCCATTGTTTGGACGGAATCAGGAAACGTATATCAGCATCTATGAAGAGAGAAAACATAAAGCAGCAACAGACTAGGAGAAAGATGACAGAGCAGGAATATAGATCCAAATAACTACATCATCTGAACGAATAAAAAAGTAGAGAGAGAGAGAAATGACTTGTTCCTGGCGCCAGGGTACGGCTTGTGAACCCCGTCTATGAAGAAGAAGACGGTGGGGAAGCTCTGGACATCGAACTTCTGGGCGAGATCGCTCTCCTCGGTGGCGTCCACCTTGGCGAGCACGGCGACACCCTTGAGCTCGGTGGCGGCAGCCGCGTACTCGGGCACCAGCGCCTGGCAATGGCCGCACCAGGGCGCGTAGAACTCCACCATCACATAGGGGTTCTCCTCGATGAATCGGCTGAAGTTGCCCTCCCTCAGCACCACCACGTCCTTCTCGTCGACAGGGGGATCTTGGGAGTCGAGATCGCCGTCGGAGTCGTCCAGGCCTTCCATGGCGTCGTAATCATCGTCAGAGAGCTCATCGCCCTGGCCGGCCAACGAGGCCCCACCGTCGCCGTCGTCCAGGAAGTCGAGATCATCATCTTCAAGATCTTCGATCCTTTCAGAAGTTTCCTTGGAGATGGCAGTCGAGATGGAGAGGGTCAGTGAGATGAGTAGCAGAGAGAGGAGAACATGCCTGATCGTCGCCATCTGAGAGAGAAGAAGAAGAGCAGCAGTAGAACTTCTCCGCCTCCTCCCGTTCACACTGCCACGGTGCCCTTCTACCGTTTCTTTTTATCATCCAATGATAAAAGGTAGGCGTTCGGATCTCTAGAGAGAGAGAGAGAGAGAGAGAGAGAAAACACATACTACCATCATCTGCAGGCAGCGCCATATGCCAAGACTTAGGCGTTGACCTACACGTGGAGTGAAGGAGGAGGAGGAAGAGCATTCCCTTTCGACGCACCGTCCGTCCCTCCAAGACTTAGGCGTTAGTACTTGTTGGAGGCCGGATCGGCATAAGCCTTATGGTGCAAATTTTTTAAAAAATTAAACCCCTTTGTTCGGGACAGAGTCTTTGAGATGGAGCATTTACAGTGCTAAGTTCTATTGAGCAAAAAAATGCATTAAGAAAGTTAGTACGGCATACGAGTGTTAGTGGATCAGAGGATATTATTTTGTTAAACATCACTCAACTTGCTGGAGTTTTTCATGCCTAACGTTTCTACACATGAAGTACATGTGAGTTAAGGTTAATTTCTTCAAAGATTACCTTAGATGATTTCAACCGAGTATGATGAGTAAATGCTTAGGTGCCGACAAATGAGTCTAGGTACTGCTCTTTACTATGGTGTTCAATCATCAACTGATCTTTGAAATAGGAGTCGTAAGGTCTTATTCTTTCAATAGCAAAGTTTTGTTGTAGCGTACGCATAAAGTCATAATACTCTTTATGATACGGAAGGCTAAAACAAGTTTGAGCTATTTTCGAAAGCGATAGCTGGTATGGGATGACTATGCACAATGAGGCATGGACTAGATAGAATACACATGTGAAGATGCGCTTGATGAGCTTCTGCTAGGCAGATACGCATGAGGTGGTGTGCAGGGCTAATGAAATGACTCAGCACATGAAAAAATGTTGGTGTGCGACCTTTGACCGTCAAGTTGGTCAGTCTGGTGCATCGCGGGTTTGCAAAGCATTCTATGCCTGTGACAAATTGGTATCAAAGCATAAAGGTTTACGGAGACCTTGTTGTTCATTAAGTACGACACTGAAGAAGACAATGATGATTTATCCTGGTTATGCAAATTTGTATAACTGAAGTATTGTTGATCGAGCATAGAAGCAAGATGTTGGCAAAATGGTATGGGTCATCTTGTTGATGATAAGCAAAAGTGTAAGGTTGTTGTTCATTTAGCTAAAAAAACACAAATAAGTCAAAGATTCCTACTAGTTGTGTGTTAGGCTCGCAGGTGGAGCGTGACGTTTTTCTTGTTTATGCAAAGAATGCACGTTGAATTCAGCTGGATGGATTTACACATTTGGGTTTTGGAAACTCAATTGAACTTCTGTTTTCTCTCATAAGATTGTGAGTTAGTGGAGTGTGTCCATCTTTAGCATAATGCTCATTGTTTTGGTCTCTTGAATTGGCAATTCCTCTGTGAATTGTGTGTGCGAAAAAAAATTGTTGCTCGTGGCTCGTCGGTTTGATCTCTGCGAGAACATTTTGTTGGATCGATATGAGAATTGCAGTGTTGGGCCGCGTTGCCCCTTGTGTGGACAAGTGCTTAGGAAAATGCTTTAAAAAGCCGCTTTGAGATGATACGCAAGTAGGCGCCCCCCACTTGAAGACTAGTTTGAGCCGTTGAAAAAATCGCAAGTTGGTGTTTTAAGAGAGTTGATATCCATGTGGTACACGTTAGTGGTCATTCTTCTTTGCAATGACTTGGAATTACTCTTGCTGGGGTCGGAAGGCACCCCAGTTATAAGCATGAAGGCGACAAGGTTGTCGTGCGGGCAAGGATGACTCGCTTGTGTATGGGACTGCACTGGGGTCCCACGAACGAAGAATGCTTGATGTTGTTGGAGTGAAATACCGTTGTCTAAGTGATTGGAGGCGCATTAAGAAATAAGACTTGACGTGTTAAAGGTTGCGGCGATGGTGGATGAAAACTATAACAAGTTGAATAAGGTGAAAAAAAGTATACCAAAGATAAGTGCAAAAAAGAAACTGACATATCAGTTAAGACTGTGTTCTTACTTACACTGACATTGTCGATGATGATAATGGTTTTAGTGGAGAAGAATGTCCTGAACCGAGCATTCGGAACAGTGCATGTGCAGTGCAGGGTTCTACTTAGTGAAAAGTGCATTGAGTGTAGGAATACACAGTATGTGCTGGCTTGATCAGTGACGTACAATGATAGCATGACACGTGATGTTAGTGCATCACTGTGTGGCGGCACGAACGTGAAGTGTTGTTTGGTTAAGCAGTGCCAGCAAATCAGATGATGTTGCCTTTGGATATTTGGTTAAAGACCACTCGGCTTACAAGAGGTTTTCACACGTAGCATTTGGACGCACGGGGGTGCATATGAGTTAGGGTTAATTCCCCCAAGGATCACCTTAAGTGATTCCAACTGAGTATGGTGACTTGGGGCTAGGTGAGTGAATGCCTAGGCACCGACGAATGAGTCTGGATGATGCTCTTCACTATGGTGTTCAATCATCAAATGGTTTTCGGACTGAGAGCTGCAAGGTCTTGTTCGTTTAATGGTGAGGTTTTATTGTAGCGTGTGTATGGAGTTACAATATGCTCCATGGCATGCAAGGCTAATGCAAGTTTATGCTCTTTTCGAAAGTGATAGTTGGTATGGAACGATCATGCACAAAAAGGCATGAACTAGATATAATACATATTTGAAGATACACTTAATCAGCTTATGCTAGGCAGATGTGCACGAGGTGGTGCGTAGGGCCAATGAAATGATTCATCATATGAAAAAATGTTGGTGCACAACCTTTGACTGTTAGGCTGCTAAAACTGAGTTCTTTGCAAAAAAATGTATGCCCTTAAAGTGTAATACTCTCGTTAATAAAGTGTTACATGAAGATAAAGATGGTTTTGTGATTGAACTCACATTCTCACCTATTCACGTACCAACGTTCCTCAGTTTTTTTTGAGGGAAGATGTTCCAACAAGTAAATTGGTTTTTAAATGGGTTTAACATTCAACAACGGCCCACAATATGTGAGAATTTCACAAGTCACCATCGTTCCGTCCATCCAACCTTGTTCTTCCATCCTTCGTTAACGGCTATCGCCACAATTCTTGTGTTTATTGTAATTAGTGAAAACATTATGAAACTTTTCTTTTTTAATTCTTACTAAGAAATGACATATTAGTTTCTTCTTTTGATATATGTAATGGATATATTGTTGTAACATCGTAATTATAGCTTTTATATTTGATAATTGTTACATATTTAAGTTTACTCAATATTGTAGTTTGACTACTTAAATGTGTTTTAATTTTTTTTAGTTATTTTAAATTTTTATTTTATTTTTTTATTATGTGATTGTTATAATTTGTCTTCTCAAAAGTCTTTCTTTTGCTTGTTATATAATGTGACTCTTTAATAGTAAACCTTTTGTTTTATTAGTTGTTAGTTTGTTACAATATTGTTTCACATACTATAGTAGTATTTTTAGTTGTTCATAATGCATAAATTTGATTTCTTTCTTTTTTTTCTATTTTATTCTATGATTTTTTGGATTTTTTTCTGATTTTTGTGGGGTTTTTTTGTGATTTTTAAAATGAGTTTTTTTTTTAGTATCTTAGGATACACCCGTATCGCCAGCCCTTCCGATATGATAATTACAACATTGTATCATAGTAAATATATTTAGAAGTGGTTTGTTCTGTGGAGTTATAGTAGGTGACACTAGCAGGAGTCGAAATTCAAATCATTCCAGTTTGGGAGTCTTTCTCTTTACGATTTTACTGTCCAGAAGTCAAAAAGTACATGAGATAACCAACTGAACATCAGTTATGAAGGGAAAGAAAACAGCAAAGGCACTTTCAACGAATAAGTTTTCTTTTGAACAGCTATTTCTAGACCAAAAAATCCATTGTGTTTTTCAAACTGTTGCCCATGTTCTGAAGCATTGAATCAGAATTCCCATCTCTTAAGTACATAATATGACCAAGTTAGCATCCGAGGTGGGGTGAATAACCAAAGATTCTCTGAATGAATAAGAATGTCTGTAGAACAACTTTTTCTAAACCAACAATCCATTCTGGTTTTCAAAGTATTGTTGCCTACATTTTCAAGCATGGGCTCAGCTCGCCATAATTTAGAAAAGTTTCTTTGAGAATTAAATTGCTATGCACAAGTTTCTTTAATGCCTTTTTCTTTCATTGAATCAGAGTTAATTACCTTTTTTCTTGCCTTGTTCCTTTGGTCGTTTGTGCCTATTTGAACCAATCCCCAATGATGACCTTCTTACTGCATCTGGTCAAAGTTCCTCCCCCCCCCCCCCCCCCCCCCCCCTTGTGACCTTGAACCAATCTTCAAGCAGTTAAAAAGAGATGACTTGATGTCTCTGTCATCCATACTTTAGATTTCAGTGATGACTCTACAAGTAGTTTGGGAGTATACTTGTCCATATTGAAGTATACTGCCCATTAGAGGCATCTCCGGTATTCCCCTTTTGTGAGGATTCATGGAGTGATCATCCTTATGCTTGGAGCTAAGATCATTCCATGCCTATAAAAGAAGCATCCCTAATTGTAAATTGGTAATTCTACTTCAAATCATGGTTTGAATGGGCCGTGATTCAAAGTAGAATCTTCTAATAAAATGAAATGGTAGTAATTCATAATCATTAGGTTAGGGTAGATAGGACCCCTCTTACGAGAAATAACTGATCACATGGGCTGCTGGAGTCGAGTTTGTTCATCGACGGAAAGCCCAGAAGAGTGTGACCTAATCTTGGTGTTAGTAGTCCTTAACCTCCCTGAACTTTGAGGGAAAAAGGACGGGTTGCTTAGTGGCGGTGCCTTGTTCATTGAAAAGAATTCAAATAGTGCATCTCTCTTTTTATAATTTTCTTGGTGACCTTGCCTTTTAATTGTTCCCCTTTTGGCGTTTTGAATTATGCATCGCATATTATCAGTTTAAGCATTTCAAGAAAAAGAAGGGGTTTCTCGTGTGGTGGTACGTTCTCTAAAAATAAATGTGTCATGTATTTGCTTGGCAAGGTCTGTTTTATTTTTTATTTATTTTTTATTTTTTTATTTTTTTTTGGGGGGGGGGGGGGGGTGGCAAGAATCATCCTTGCCTTAGTGTCTATTTCCAAAGTCATCCCTGGCTTATATCAAAACTCAAAATCAGCTAACCTAGTGATTAACCAGTTATGCCTGATCATGTGGTTATTTTGTCCTCCTCTTTTGCTTAACATTCTGAACCATTCAAAAATAATAATAGATATCTAAACAAAAGCAAATCGTCAAGGAGAAACCATATAATTTACACATCAGATCTCATTTTCATAATGCAAAGACACATCTTAAACTGAGACATCGTGATCCAATTACTAATAAAATCACTTTTTCAGGAAAAGATTAGCAATAAAATTAGAACCCTAAAATACCAATAAAATTAGTTATTTCATAAACAGCTTATAAATAAAATTAGAGGCCACAAATCAACAATAATAATAATTACCTACAAAATTAGGCGTGTTTAAGCAGAATCATCCATCCAACCTCCCCACCATGTCCATATCCCTCTATACTTTTCTTCTCAACAGTAAAAAAAAAAAAAGTATAGATCCTAATGCACTTTTATTTTGGAGAGAGAGAGAGATGTTTGCGTTACGCCCTTCCTCCAGGGAAGCGACTATCTCCAAGATGGGGAGCAGGTGCGGATGGCTGGGAGACAAAAACTGCTCCTTGTCTGGAAGCCATCATCAACGTCTGTGGATGGTGACACACATCCGTAAGCAGGATTTGGTTGCGAGTACACAGGAGAGAGCTCACCCATAGACCGGTGAAATAAGCATCCAACAGGTTAGCCTAAGAGGAATGGTGTACACGTAAATTTTAAACAAAACAATTTTCTTTTTAGACAACTTAACCAGGATAAGATGCTAACCATGGTTAATCTGACGCCTCTTAACAGAATGACAAATCTGTGGCAAAAGGCAGGGGTGAATTTTAGATTGGTTAATCAGGCAGGGATGATTTTGGAAAAACCCTTTTTTTTGTGTGTGTACTGAACTGCAAGAATTATTATGGCATTCCATAATTAATTTATTAAATCTCCATTGATGAGTTATGGCAAGAATTATTATGGCATTCCATAATTAATTAATTTATTAAATCTCAATTGTTGAGGTGTGACAAGAAATATTATGGCATTCCATAATTAATTTATTAAATCTCCATTGATGAGGTGTGACTGTTAGTCATGTGACCATGTGTTAATGTGATACTGATTTGATTTCCATGTGCTATAAAGATGGCAGAAACTTTACCTATCAGAAGCAAATCAGGCTCAACTTGACACGTTTGTGGAATACAACCACAGACGATACCCTGGGTTCAGTTATCAGCTACCTCAGCTCTCGTGGTTTACTGTAGTCCTCACCTGCCGCCTTGCCATTGACCCCGAGAGTGTGGCCTAAGACACCTACCAGTTATTATTCAACGCACCATTGGGGTTTCGAACCTGCAACGTCTCACCATAGGGAGACGTGCACTGACAGCTCCTACCAACCACGCCGAGCCCCCGTTGGTAGGTGTATCTCGTTTGTAGCTAACAGCAAACACAGCGAATCCTATTATCGTACTATGTAATTACTCTTTGTTCCTGTTTTTTTGACACACATAATTACTCTTGTTTCTCGAGCAAGAGTGGGGCTTGTCATTTTCCGGTTATATGGTTTTAATTTTTTATTGTGAGTCAAGCAGTAGTTGTCTGGTTTCTGTGTAGGTTTTAACTAGGAAGGATTTGGATGTGTGCCTGTTGAACAGCATCACGGAGGTGTGCGGATAGGCCCGGGCCTATGGTGCTACAGTGCATCTGTTGGCGATTTCTTGCCTTGGGGAACAAGTGGTATTTTTTGTGATGTATGATACACGCACCCACCATGTAGCTGGTGCCATCTTTTAGCATCTTTTATCTATTGCGCCCAGTCTCTACTTTTGTATGCTACAGCTAGGGGTGTCAACTGGTCGGGTTTGGTTTGGACCTAGGTGGAACCAGACCTGGCCCTGGTTTTCAGGTATGGTATCGGGTTTGGACTTGGGTCTAATCGGATCCACTGTAAAAGAAACCATACTCAGACTCGACAAGAACTACATAAACCAGATCCGGTCCATACCTGGTAAAATAATATCTTTTATCATTTTTAAATTAAAAAATTGCGAGTCTTAATAGGAACTCGGGCCGAGCCAAGGTCTGGTATAAAATTGCAGGACGCTCCCATCCCTTGTCCAGTGATGGGTGTTATTGGGTCTCACGGTGTATCACATTGACTTTAACACTCATGGTCATGGGGACCAAAGTCCTGTTTTTATTATTTTATTTTTGTGCAAATTGCACGTGACCCACCCTCGAAACACGACAAAGGAGACACCGCTGTGAGTCACGTGGTGAACTTTCATGGGTCACTGCGTGCAAGAGATTATCAACTTTCAGCTCCATCTTCTTCCGTGGTCAAAGTGCATGTCGTATTGTGTTCCCCTGTGACCTACTTTGTACAATTGTGTTTAAAGTTTATTTTGCTTTGGTTAAATCATAATGTAAAGTGTAGAGTCACTTGTAACTTTCTCTAGGTCATCCTTGTATTTTGGTCCAGGTTGATCGATACATTGAAAGGTTAGCTCGTAGATCTGAAGTGTAATGAGCCTTCGGGCAAAATTGTAAAATAATGTAAATGCGTTGAGCTTTTTTTTGTTCACCCTCGTTGTCATTGCTTTCAAATGATTGAATTTCTTTTCCTTTATTATCTCTCGCTCCGTTGCACTCTCGATTATCAAAGCTTTCACAGCGACAAGCGAGTGATCATAAGACTTGCAGCGATAAGGAAGGACCATCGTGCCGCACAGGCCTATTGAAGAAGTAGGTTCGTGACAAGTGTTACCAGAGCCCATTTTTGAGCTGGGAAAGAAACTTAGGAGTCATTGTCGAGAGATACGCCGACAAGCCATGATTTGTGAGCAAGACATCGTGACGCACCGATACAACTTGCATAGTACCAAAGGTAAGACAATTGCTGAAGCCGAGGAGATGGGTTTACCTCGAGGCTATGAGCAGATGACTGAGACTGTCAACAGACTGGTAGCTGATGTGACTTCGCATGAGGAAGCAATTGCATGCACAATTGATTCGTTCGAAGGATTGGACGACGAGGTGACAAGCCTGCGAGAGCAGATAAACTTGCTGATGAGATATGTTACTTCGCTGACTACGACAGTGACCTCCCTGCAGACTGAAACAGGAGAGCTTCAGTTGAAGAACTATACTCTGCAATGGACAGTGACCCTCAATGACGAAAATGACGATAGACCATCAAAGATAGATGTGTCAAGGCCAACTAAGTTCAATGGTTCCAAGGATAGTAAGGCCATAAAAAACTTTTTGTTCTAGGTGAAAGATTACTTGGACATTTAGAATGTATTGGTCAAAGACCTCAAGGTGAAGGCAACAACAACTCTACTGGACAGAGATGCTATAGCATGGTGGAATGAAAACGTAATGATATGAAAAAAGGTCGTTGTATGATTGATACTTTTGAAACCTTCAAAATTGAGCTACGAGACTATTTTATGCCACATAATATACAATGTCAAGCTTATCGAATGGTGTCAGAACACAAGCATACTGGAGCCTTGATAAACTACATCAGAACATTTCAGAAGCTCATGCTAGATGTACCCAATATGCCGAATGAAGATAGACTCAACTGGTTTATTGTGGAACTACAACATTGGACACAACACTATTCTAACAAGAGGCATAATTATAAAAAGTACAACAACAACAACAACAACCAAGGGGCCAATTGTGACTTGTTGGTTTTGTGGTGATAGACATATTGCTAGACAATATCCAAAGTACCTTGTGAGGGACGATGGGCAAGACAATGCAGTGTAGGCAGAGAGTAGTGACGCCAAGGTCGTGCAACACAAGATGTGAGCCATGCAAACCATAAATGTAGTTAAAAGTTGTACAACCGAGAGTATGCCAGTTAGCAAAGAACTCATGTATCTAGAAGTCATTGCGAGTGAGAAGTCTACTACGACAACGGTAAACTCTGAGGCCACGCATAACTTCGTCTCGCGAGAAGAGACAGAGTGGTTGGGCTTGAAGCCTGAGCCAAAGCAGAGGGCCATCAAAACGGTGAACTCTGGGGCCAAGACAATCCTTGATGAAGCAAGGGATGTGGCTATCTAAATTGGAAGTTGGGCCGACAAAGCCAACTTCTCAGTGGTGTCCCTGGATGACTTCAGAATGATTTTGGGCATGGAGTTTCTTCGTAGCAAGAATGTGATGATGTTGCCGAAGTTTAACTCGATGACAATCATGGAGCCAAACTTTTCACAAACGGTGCAATGTCTTACTCTTGGAGTTAAGTCTTCAATGCTATCTACTATGCAATTGAAGAATGATGTCAAGCAGGGAGATCAAACATCCCTAGTCGTCGTGCGCACTGAAGAAAAGAAGGTGAAAATAGTAGTGTCGTCGACCCTTGTTCCACTATTGGCTGAGTTTTGGAGAGTGATGCCCTCAGAACTGTCGAAGCGTCTACCGTTGAGATGCAAGGTCGACCATAAGTTAGAGTTGACCCCTTCAGCAAAGCCCCTACTATGGTCCCTTATCGCATGGGGCTGACTGAATTGAAGAAGCTGCGCAGGCAGCTAGACGAGAAGGGAAGGCCATCTCTCGCCTATCAGTTTGTTCAAGATTGGCACGAGCATACCGAGTTGGCGAAGGCATTTTTGCACAAAGCGGCCAAGAGGATGAAGAAGTGGACAGACAAACATCGTCAGCCTGTTGGGTTTCATGTTGGGAACCAGGTGTTGGTGAAACTTTACCCGGATCGCACAAGCATCTTCCATAGATGGCACCACGGATTGAGTATGAAGTACGAGGGACCATTCACCATCACCAAGAAAAAGAGCAACCTAGCATACAAGCTGGACCTACCCCCAGACTTCAAGGTGCACCTGCTGTTTCACGTGTAAACCATTCTATGCGGACGAGAGAGATCCAGAACATAGCGCACCATAATGTGCTTCTATTCTGCAGAGGGCCCCGACAGCACAACAGACTGAGAAGTGTCTCAACAAGATCTTTCGCCACAAAGTCAATTACTTGGGTGAACCAAAGAAATACCTGGTGCAGTGGAAGGAGACTATTAAACCAACGTGAGAACTATCATTCCGAATGAAAAGCCAATATCTAGCTGAAGTCAGGGCCTACCATGAAATAGATGGTGCCGAGGGTGGTGCATGATTTAAAGAGGGGAGTCTGTTCCCCTGTGACCTACTTTATTCAATTGTATCTAGAGTCTGTTTTGCTTTGGTTGAGTCATGATGTAAGGTGTCGAGTCACTTGTAACTTTCTTCAGGCCACCCTTGTACTTTGGTTCAGGTTGATAAATACCCTGAAGTATAAGCCTATATATCTGAACTTTAATGAGTCATCAGACAAAATTGTGAATGAATGCAAATGCGTTGAGCTTTCTTTTGTTCACCTTCGTGATTGCTTTCGAGTGATTACAATTTCTCTCCCTCTATTCTCTCTCGCTCTCTTACACTCTTAATTATCAAAGCTTTTGCAGCGACAAGTGAGCGACCGTAAGGCTTGTGACGATAAGGAAGGATCATCGTGCCCACTGGCCTATTGAAGAAGTAGGCTCGTGACATATTGAGCTATGTGAAAAAATGTTAGGTAGCTCTCCCTAACAGGTATCAACCACTAAGAGAAATGATAATCATCATAGACTTAACAAGTTGGTGTTAAGAGGAGTTTCACATCCTTACGCAATCGCAGTAATGGTAACGATTGCGCATGCCATTTTTTTTTGTTGGACAAAAAGATTGCATATAAATTTACATGATGGCATATTATTTGTCACAAGCCTATTTCTTCAATAAGCCAGTGTGATGTGACAGTCCTTCCTTACCGTCCCAAGCTTTTCAATCGCTCACTTGCAACTAATTTTGTCATGGGCATAGAATGCTTCACAAACCCACGATGCGCCAAATTGCTCAATCTGGCCAGCCTAACAGCTAAAGGCCACGTACCAACATCTTTCTATGTGCTGAATCATTTTCATTGCCCTTGCATACCACCTCGTGCGCAGCTGATCAAACGCATTTTCAAATGCGTATTTTATATAGTCCATGTCACTTAGTGCATAATCATCCCATACCAGCTATCACTTTCGAAAAGGGCACAAACTTGCCTTAACCTTGCGTGCCATTGAACGTATTGCGACTCTATGTGCATGCCACAATAAAACCTCGTCACTGAAGAAACAAGACATTGCGACCCCCAATCCAAAGACCAATTGATGATTGAACACCATAGCGAAGAGCACCACCCATACTCATTCATCAGCGCCTAGGCATTCTCTCACCTAGCCTCGAGTCACCATATTCGGTTGGAATCACCTAAGGTGATTCTTGAGAAAATTAGCCCTAACCTACACACACCCTCGTGCGTCCAACCGCTACACATGTGACACTCCTGCAAGCTGAGAAGTCCTTAACCAAATCTTCAAAGGTAACATCTTCTGATCTGCTGGCACTGCTTAGCTAAACAATGCTCCACGTCTGTGCTGCCACACAACGATGCACTAACAACGATATTGTTGCCTATCGCGTGCTATGCTACCACCGCACGTCACCGATCAAGCCAACACATAGTGCACATTCCTACACTCGGTGCATTTTTCACTCAGTAGAGCTCCACACTACACATGCCCCATTCCAAAGGCTCGGTCTGGAACATTCTTCCCCACTCAAACCATTGACTTCGACAATGCTGATATAGGTAAGAACACCGTCTTGACTGATATGCCAGTTTTCTTTTGTACTTACCTTTAATCTACTTCTTTTTTATACCCCTCTCAACTTGTTCTGGATATCATCCACCATCGCCGCAACCTTTAACACGCCAAGTCTTATTCTTTAACGCGCCTTCCATCACTTAGACAGTGATATTTCGCTCCATCAACATCAAGCATCATTTGCTCGTGGAACCCCAGTGCAGTCTCATACACAAGCAGGTCATCCTCGCCTGCACGATAAACTTATTGTATTCAATCTCATGGCTAGGGTGCCTTCCAACTTCAGCAAGGATAATTTCAAGCCCTTCGTAGTCCTCGCAGAGAAAGACGACCACCAATGCATATCGCAGGAATGTCAACTCTCTTAAGCACAAATTTGCGATTTTCCAATGGTCTAAACTAGTTCTCAAGTGGGGGATGCCTACTTGCGTATCACCCCAAAGCGGTCATTGAAAGTGTTTTCCTAGGTACTCGTCCTCAGAAGGGAACCTTGGCCCAATGCTGCAACTCTTATCCAGAGCTATCACGTTGTAACTCTCTCCTAGAGTCGATATAACATTCTCGTAAGAACCAAACCGAAGAGCCACAAACTAATTTTTTTGTATACGCAATCCATAGAGAAACTGCCAAGTCAAGGGACCAAAACAATAAGCATCCTACAATCTTGGGAGAGAATATAGAAGTTTAGTTGAGTCTTTCATACCAAAATGTGAAAATCTATCAAGCTGAATCCAACGTGCATTCTCTGCATGCACAAGACAAACATCATGCTCCACTTGCAAACTTAACGCACAACTGATATAAATCTTTGGCTTATCTATGTTCCCTTAGCCAACTAAAAAACAACCTTGCACTTCTGCTTACGATGGTCAAGATGTCCCATACCATCCTTCCAACATCTTATTTTTGTGCTCAGTTAACAATATTTCAGTTGCGCAAATTTGCATAATTAAGATAAACTATCTCTATCATCTTTAGTATCATACACAATGAACAATAAGGTCTCCGTGAATCTTTTTGCTCTGATGTCAATTTGTCACGGGCATAGAATGCTTTGCAAACCTGCGACGTGTCAAACTGCTCAATCTGGTCAACCTAACAACCAAAGATCGCGTACCAATACCTTTTCATGTGCTGAATCATTTTCATTGGCCTTACGCACCACCTCATGCGTAGTTGCCTAACGAAAACTGATCAAACACATTTTCAAATGCATATTCTATATAGTCCATGTCACTTAGTGCATAGTCGTCTCGTACCAGCTATCACTTCTGAAAAGAGCATAAACTTACCTTAGCCTTGCGTGACATGGAGCGTATTGCGACTCCATATGCACGCCACAACAAAACCTCACCATTGAAAGAACAAGACCTTGTGACCCTCAGTCTGAAAACCAATTGATGATTGAACATCATAGCGAAGAACATTACTCAAACTCATTCACCGACGCTTAGGCATTCTCTCGCCTAACACTGCACCATACTTGGTTGAAATCATCTAAAGTGATTCTTGAGAAAATTAGCCCTAACTTATACGCATCCTCATGCATCCAATCGCTACGTGTGAAACACCCCTACAAGTTGCGAGGTCATTGACCAAAATTTCAAAGACAATATCCTTTGGTTTGTTAGCACTCCTTAACCAAATAATATTTCACATATGCGCTAACTTACAACGATGTATTAACAATGATACCATTGCTTTTCGCATGCCATGCTATTAACGGATGCATTTTTTAGAAAGTGGAGCTTCACACTTCACATGTCCCATTCCAAAGGCTCGATATATGAGACATTATTATTACTATTGCAAAAAAAGGAAAAAACTCCGGTTAATAAACGATAACAGAACCATATCTAAATTTTGCTAAGAAGATTTTTTTTTCTTTTTTAGAACAATAGAATATCTGAAGATATTGATCGACATGAGTGGACGGTACAAGGTAGCTCTCCCAAGAAGAGAAGGGCAAGGAAAGGAAGCCAACCAGGTCCCCTCCCAAACTGGACGGAACGGTAGAAGAAAGTGCAAGATACGACTCACTGGTTCAGGGAGCTGAGCTGACCTCCACCACATTGGTTGCCTGAAATCGAATGGGCGACCTGCGGGTTCGGGCCACTGCAAGCCGCTGGGTCCGCCCTGAGACGGAGCCATTCGTACATCTCCCCAAAGACGAGATGAACGTTCTCCTTGGGTTCGCCAACCAGCTGGTGCCACATCCCCGGGTAAATCCGGATGGTCTTGTCCCTGCTGGGCGACTTGTTGTAGAGGTGGATGCAGCAGGCCGGGTCGCAGACGATGTCGTGGCCGCCGTGGAGGATGAGCAAGGGGGCGTCCACCTCCTCGAACCTGGACTGCACCTCCCTGGCGACCCTCATGATCTCGAGGGCCGTGGCCGCCCTGGGCCAAGCTGTGCTCCTCTTGGGGCTGGCTCGGGCGAGGCGGGCCTTCCACTCCTCCTTGAAGGAGACGTCAGGGAGGGGCTTCGTGGGCACGACCCTCCAGGTCGGGACCAGAGCCGCAGCGAGGGAGAGGAAGTGCTCGAGTGGCCACATGGGCTTGAAGGCCGGGCTGACGCCGCACATGGCACCGTTGAGCACGAGCCCACCTCCCCAGGTTTGGGGGTGGCGGAGGTGGAGAAGAAGGGCGATGGCCCCTCCGAGGGATTCCCCGTAGAGGAAGGAAGGGAGGGAATGGGAGCGCTGCTGCTGCTGCTGGGAGAGAAAGGAGCGGAAGAAATGGGAGCAATCGTCGAGCACGGGGTTGATGTCGGGGATGTGATTGAAGAGGCCCTCTGAGAAGCCGTGACCTTGGAGGTCGAGCGCCGCGGTGGCGAAGCCCATGGAGGCGAAGGAGATGGATGTCAGCTGCACGAACCAACTGGACTCGCCGGTGAAGCCGTGGACGACGCAGAGGGTGCCGATGACTGGCGTCGGTGGGAGGGGGATCCAAGTCTGTGTGAAGATCCTGAGGCCGCGGGGGTTGACGAAGGAGGAGGTGGAGTGGGAGACGGAGTGGCGGGCGTAGAACTCGGAGGGGGTGAGGTCGCCGAAGGGGCTCTCCGAGTTGGCTTCCGAGACGGGGTGGAAGTAGCGGCGGGGCGTCCTCCTATCCCTCACTACCTCTGCCCATTGCTTGCTCTCTTCGCTTCCCACAGACATCTCTCTCTCTCTCTCTCTCTCTCTCTCTCTATATAGGAGAAACACCTCAACCAAATGAAAAGGCCCGTAGTTTTAATTTGTTCGCCAACTCTTGGGAGGGAGGGAGGGAGGGAGGTTAGAGGTTTGGTTGCACAACATTAAAGGCGTGTCGTTATGATTTTTTTCCGTCGGCTCTCTCTGCCTCCCTGCCGCGAATGAATGAACCGTACATGATTTTTCATCAGAATAAAAACCCGTAAAAAAAAATTATTTAGTTGTTTTTTTATGGGCTTGGCAGTGACTGGCCACCCATAGTAGGGCCCACGGCACATCAGGTTCCATGAAACATTGCAAGCTTTCCCTCCGTCTTCTTTGATGGGCCCCACAGCTGACAGGCTATACCCCAAAGATGGAGGGCGGTCAGCTGCAGCGGCGACCTCAATGTGATTGCACCTGATCCGACTGACCATCTAGTTGAGCTGAGCTGAACTAGGCCGGTCGTTCTAATTCCATCAGTGGATGTCGGACCCAAACTAGTTTTGGTGATTCCATTTTGCTTCTTGGGTTTCAACAAAAAAAAAAATTTATGGGAATCGACAGCTTACACGCAGTTCGTGTGATGCCTCATTTTTTTCACCATATGCCGGGTGGTTTGCTGTGTTAGTCTCTGGCGTAGTTTCTTCAGTTTTGGGTTCCCTCATGAGCCTCTGGTTGCCAAGTCAGTAAGATCAGGTAACCCCACAATAAATTTTGAAGAAAGCCTCATGGCTTTGGCACCAAACCGCCAAATCGGTTCCACTGGATCATGTAATTGCACAAAAATGAATGTGATGACACGCCCTATAACTTCTGCTATTTCACAATTCATCGTCAACCATTTTTTTATGTCGCAAAGCTCCTTGCAGACGTCTATCTGTCGAAATTCGCTGGTGGTAGTTTTTTTTTAAAGGCAAACTGGGATTAGGAGACCCCTACCAGTTATACAATGATACCATTGGGATTCAAACTTTCAACGTCCCAACACAAGGTGACGTGCATTAGCTGCTCCTACCAAACAAGCGAAGCCTCCACTGGTGGTGGTTTGGTCACTCTTTTCACTGGTCCTGATTGACAGAATGTTGGAGATGTTTAATATTGTGGTGTGGCGATTATGGATGGCCTGGAATTTTCTCTCTCACGATAGACATGATATCTCTATCCAAAGAATCAAGAATGATATTTGGGCAGCTTGTGTACAAAATTTTAAGAAAATTAAGTGGGATGCTAGTCTTCATGATATTATTCACAATTGGATGAAGTTTAGTATTGTTTTCGGTCCCTAGCCTCCATGTATTTTAAAGGATGTAGACTGTCAAGTTGCTTCCTTCAGAACTCCAGCCAAGGTTTGATTGGCGTATGCTCTTTGAACTCAATCCACCAGACTTTCTTTTATCGGAGACGCAGGGATGATTTTGCCTTTTTGGCTTATAAGGTAAGGACCAGTATGAAAAAAATCTCAATATTCTATGTGATACTACCAGCTCAAGACCATTAAGATCGAGGACACATCTGGTGATTTGACAAAACACAAATTTTTTAGAGTGGGCCTCAGGTCAGAGCTGCCTCTGACGGTAATCCATGAGAGGTCACCCTGATGCTGTATTCATGTGATAAATGGCATTCTAAATACCATAGTTGAGTTCTCTCTCTTAAATGGATCCACTTTTTTTTTCAGAGCCGATGATGCCCTTAGATGAACAGCATCTAGAGGTTGTCAAATGAACTACTGAAAACATAATCCAACCATGGCTAGTGTGCACATAGAATATTGAGATTTTCACTGAGTGGCAATACTAAATAGTGTGCAACCACTCCTACCAAAACAAACATACAATGCAATAGAAATAGAAAAACACCAAAGAAAACAAATCAAAGGCGAGAACACCCCGATTTACCTGAAAACCCCCTCTTCAAAAGAAAAAAGGAAACACACAAGGCCACCGCAACAAATCCACTATCTGAAATCAAGTAACAAAGCTTTCTCCTAGGTTTGAAGACACAACCTTCTTGATAACAAGAATCATGCCTTGTGCTCTCTCAGTGGTAGAAGAAGCCCCAAGTCTTTTCTCTCTCACAAAGCGGAACATCATATTCTCATGTCTCTCGCCACATTCCCCTCTACAACAATAGAGGACTCAAGACTGAGGGAACAATTACTTAAAACATAGACATAAATATACCTCTAAAAGTCAAATTAAGTTTGACTCTCTACAAAAATAACTCAAGAGGTGGGTCACCCAAATGAGGATGGACCCAACCCAAACCCAACATGTGTGTGTGTGTGCACGTGCAGGCGTGTGTGTGTGCACGCGCAGGCGTGTGTGGTGTTGTCCATCATTTACATTGTCAATGCTAGAACCCACATATTCATTTTACTCATCACTATCTGCCATTCAGATGATGTTTCAATGGTGCATTTGGGTTTCTTGGCTAAGCCAACTCTATCATGCAACAATTAGAGTCCAGTTTCAACTGCATGCAATCAGGTCTCTTTAAGGGTAGCCATGCTACTTACAGAATAAATCCACTTAGGCTGCAATTATTCTCAATTTAGAGTCTTTTCACACACACACACAAATGGTTTCAAGACTTAAAATTGATTTGCAGAAATTTTCATGCAACGTTTTGCCATGAGTTTAATTCGGCATGTAATTGCACAAAAGCAATACCAATTTTGTTCTATAAAATTGCATTTATAGTGCACTATGAAGCAAGAGTGAGTGGCATAACAACACCCAGAAAGAAATCTGAAACTGTGAACTAAGCCGCACAGAAACAAGAAAAGGAAAAGAATAATCATTGAGAAGCTTCCAGGCATTGTTTGTGAACAAGATGGGCTCTTGGAGCCTATAAAAAGATTGCAGAGGTGGTGTTAGAAAAAAAGGGAAAAAACAACAACCTCCTCTGTAGATAGGAAGGTCAATCAACCTTTCTCACTTCAGTACACCCTCGATCTCAAATGTTAGGACTTCTCTAACAGCGTAATTGATATTTTCACTAAAATTTTCTTATCACAAGCACAAACGAAGATCAATTTTTACTGCCTGTTAAATGGATGTAAAAACTTAAGATAGGAATTCTTGAAGCCCCATTATGAAACCAAATCCTTGTGTAGATGCATTGCACGTATAACTTCATTTGAAAGAAATGCATGAAAATGCACTCACATGCATCTTTTTGGAGAGCAGTTTCTACTGAATGTTATTTTGCATGGGAATTGGTCTTCGAATGATAACCAAAAATGTACGTGCCACAGCAGCAAAAGATTGAATACCTGCTGTGCCTATTCATGGAAAGAAAGATGCACACCATAAGAAATTTAACCCAAATGAATTTTGTAGTTGGGATTTTATCTAGAGCTGTAAAGTTGCATTTTTTTCATCTTATAGTTCATAAGAAATTAAATAAGGTAGAAGCACCTTGATAGTTGTCACTATGAAACTTGATATTCATGTTAGCAGTATATTGCCTGGTTTACATTAGGTGAAAAACCATAGTGTTATGAAATTGTACATAGAATATGAAAATAATATTGATCAACTTTCCCTTAACTTTGAAATACTGCAGCAAACACCACATGTACAAGGAGCATTTAATCCATTATTTACTGAATTCTCGATTTTCACATCTTGTTAGCCGTGATTTTTCCACCATCTTCCAATACAGTCATTTTTTAACTTCATCATCACATGCTGAATATAAAAAATGTTGCAGAAATTTGTTAATAAAGAAATAAACCACATACTGGAAAAACATCACAGAAGTGTATTGAAGTAAACCTCAGTCATAACGTGCATATAGGTACTTTTATTGAGAGCTTCATGCATTTTTACTGATGCTGAATAATGAACTCATCATTAGAATAGAAATTAATCATTTTAGAAATTGTCAACTCATTTAATAACAATAAAAATAACGAATAGGTTAAATGAACAAGAAATGCATTTCTTTCAAGAGAACTATAGAAGTCATGAAAAAAACAACAGAGGGAAGAAGGCTGTGAGATCACACTCCGTATCACACCAAGAATACAGTAGCACCAGCTTGATACAAGCCAAACACCTATTGCGGTCATGTATACAGTTATGTTTCCCTACCAGAATAAGGAAAAAGGTTGTTCACCTATACAGGCAGCAGCCACACCTTTCTGGAAGTGACTTTGAAGTGCAACAATGATGCGATGAAACATCATTCGTAAAGGGAAAGAAAGAGCTCTAACAGGTCAAAGAAGTGACAATTATTAAGTGTAGGACAAGGTCAAGAGGAAATAGGTGGTAGTAGTCCTTTTCTCCCCTCAAAATGAATAAAATATGCTAATCTTGTCCAACTCGGAGCATTGCTTAAGGAATAGCATCTTTAAGAAACATATTAAATGAAATTGAGATACCATATGATGAGTGTAAGTGATTTAGCTTCCAACTTCTTTTGCGTAAAATTGCATCTATTTCTGTTTTTCCACTTGCCCTTGTATTCTTATTTGTTTTGCTTCAAGGAGGCCTTATCTAACTGAGTGCCTTTTTAGCCGTGAGGCTACATGGCACAAGAAATTGGGACAAAATACTGCTGCAGAGCTTGATAGGGTGCTGAGAGCTTGGACATTCAGCCACATCGCCTTAAGAAGAAATCTGGTTGTTGTAAGAAAAATAACGTGCAGAGAGTTTGGATCAGGTCAGGATAGACCCGATCCACTTTGTAAAGTATTATATAAAATGTCTTTGTATTAAGGGTAATCAGGTCAAATACTGAACCTAATGTTTTCATATTAAATACTAATGAAAACAGGAGGCAGCTACACAGAAAAATCGTGGACTGCTCCTCTATTCCAACATCGTCTTCTTTCTCCTTTTCTCATACATCTCTTTTGCAGGTTTTCAGAGGCACGTTGCATATATTTCTCACATGGTATCAGAGCCAACATCTTCATCCAGGTAACCCTTGATCAGATCTGGTGTCTCATCTAATCTTTCTTCATCTTCCTCCTTGGTTGCCATTCTCCTCATCTTCCTTGCTTGAGATCCCTCCTAATAACCACTCCGCTTTGATCTTTCTCACCTTTCATATTCCTCTTATACTAAAAAAAAGAAAGATCTTCCTCTCTTGATCTTTCTCACCTGCTGTTCACGTTTCTCCTTAAAAAAAAAGGTGACAAAAGTGAGAAAATCTTGATCTTTTCAATCACCAAGTCTCAAATCATTCCTTCTTCCTAATTTCTTGTTTTCTTTTATTTTCCCTGTGCTACAGCATATCAGGAAAGGGGCAGACGTGATCTTGAAAATCACGCTGGAAATTGTGATTTAAAAAAAACCTTGACTTGACTTCTTTAGTTTGGGTATCATTCATATTTTGACTGTCACAGCTTAAACCCTACTTGGTTCTGTCGAACAAAAAAAAATGGCTCATGGGTTTATTTTCAACCGTCTCTTTTATGCACTCAGTTTTTTCAAATGGCTCAACTTCCTACTTTTCTCATGAACACTTTCCTTCTTTCTCAACTTGTTCCTGAGAAACTAACTTCTCCAAATTATCTCATTTGGAAATGTCAAATCACCCCTTTCATAGAGAGTCTAGATCTGATGAGACACCTGGATGACTTTGATCCGAAGTTTACTGAATGCCTAACAGAGAAAAAGGATGAAGGGAATACTGAAAGCAGTCTCACGCAAAATCCAGCATTTCGTCAATGGATTTGACAGGATAAAATGTTAATGGCGTATCTTTTGTCTACCTTTTCACAGGATGTCCTTATCAGCATAGATGATGGAATGAGTGTGAAGAAGCTCTGGGATAAACTTCATGAAGTTTATTCTTAGGTCTCTCTGAATCCAGAGCAATGCAGTTGAAATCTCAATTTCTGAACATAAAGCGGAATTCGCCATCTATCATGAAGTACATGAGCAAGATGAAGACCGTCACCGATGAGCTGACCTTGATTGGACAACCCGTTTCTGACAAAGATAAGGTCCAACAGAACGTTGCTGGACTTGGACCAAAATACTCCAAGATTGTCATATCTCTGGAGTGCCAAGAACACCTTCCTCTGTATGAAAAACTGCGACCCATCTTGCTGCAATTTGAAGCTTCACGTGTTCATAAAGGGAGTGATGATCAACGAGATAAGCCTGTTGAAGTTCTTAATATTAATGTGGGATTAAATAAAGGTTGATGGCGGCAGAATAATTTCAGATCAAGGGGCCGAGGTAGGAACTATGGACAAAGGGGAAGAGGATTACTTCTCTTACCGCAACAGCAACAATAGCAAAATTTTCAGCAGCATCAAAACCAAAATCATGGAGGTCTTACCTGTCAGTTATGCAAGAAAAGAGGGCATAGTGCAACTGATTGCTAGGATTTGCCTAGTTATGGAGTAGCAGCAAGAGCGAAAAAGATAGAACACAATGCCAACTATGCCCAAATTTAACAGGGTAATGAGCAACAACGAAACCATGAAGCTTTAGCTGTAGCTTTTCAGCAAATGCAAGTAGATTCAACAGAAAAAGGATCTCAGGATAGAGCGTAGATTTTGGATTCAGGAGATAGCAAACATGCTACAGGTGATGAGGGTAAGATTTCTGAACTCAAAGTTTATATTGACCATGGTAAAATTATTACAGGCGATGAAAATATTCACCCCATCACCCACATAGGAAAAGCTCATGTTTCTAGCATTCTTAAACCTCTAACTTTGTCCAATACTTTTCTTGTTTCGGGCCTCAAACGTAATCTTGTGTCACTTTCTCAACTTTGTCAACAAAATAACTACTCCGTTATCTTTACTACTTCGTCTATTTGTGTGAAGAGACTGGATTCAAAGGAAACATGTGCTGAGGAAGAGAGAGACGGGAACCTATATGTGATAAAAGAAGCTCTGAAATTTCAGCTGCTCCTTTCTGAGTTTCAATCTTCTTCAAAGCCATCAATTGATCTTTGGCATCGACGCTTGGCTCATTGTGGTCATCCTTTTTTGCAGTCCTTAATTAGTTCTGGTTTAGTGTCTGGTTCATTTTGTAATAAAGAGTCTGTGACAAAGAATTTATGTTCTAGTTGTCAAGTATGTAAAAGTCATCAACTCCCATTTCAAGTCATCAAAAGAGCTCATTTTCCTTTCGAAATTGTTTACTCCGATGTTTGGGGCCTAGCTCTTGATGCCTCTTATTCTTCGAGCAAATATTATGTGACATTCATAGATGGGTATAGTCGTTATGAAACAAAAATCTGAAGTGTTCAGTCTGTTTCGTCGTTTCTATAACTTTGTTAAAAACCAGTTTGGACAAACCATTACTCGTCTACGTAGTGATGGAGAAGGCAAATATAGTTCCAATTTCTTTAAAGAATACTTACAAAATCATGGCATAGTACATCAAAAATCATACTATCATACACCTTAACATAATGACATAGCTAAAAGAAAACATCGACACATCGTTGAGAGTGTGATAATGATGATTCATGTGAGACATGCTTGTTTGGGGTTGTGGAGTAAAGCTTTTCATACTGCTGTTCACATTATAAATAGGTTGCTGATGAAAATTTTGGACAATAAGACACCTTATTCAGTCTTTTTTAAGAGAAATCCTTGTTTGTCTGAACTGAAAGTTTAAGGATGTGTTTGTTATGTACATGTTGATGATTCTCGGCGTAACAAATTCCTCTCTAAAGCATCAATATGCAGGTTTGTCGGGTATGATGATGAACATAGAAGGTACCACTGCTGGAATCCAGTAAAAAACGTTGCATAATTAAACCCAAGCACATTTTTTATGAGAATAACTTTGTCTTTACAGAAAAAGGCTCTAATGCAGACAAATCCTCTTTGCCCTCTCTATATAATCATGATATGCAAGACTGGATGAATATGTCTATGCTGCAGAACACTGAAACACATTGTCATGAAAACCATGGCGATGATTTGGGGGATAACGGTTAGTGCACATATGCAGCAAGGAGATGCAGATGATTCCACTTAGCAGCATGTCTCCTTTAATGGTGAACAGAATATTGCAGCAGCAGCAGATCCATTTTCGGGCAACTGTATCCACCACCAATGATAAGCGATATGGGCAGGTCTATCACAGAAGCAAAGAAAATGGTGGATGATTATGTTCAGCAGGAGACAAATCAGCAAGCAAACGACTAAGTGAGTGTGACACGGGTCAACATGAACCGCAAGATGAAACAAGCAGCTCAACCCGAGAAAAACATCCTATTGACAAGTGGGTGAATTATAATGCCTTTAGTCTTGATTTTCAGATATATTTTCACACGATGATGGAGATCCAAGAACCAAAACATTATTTAGAGGCAACAAAGGATTATCGTTGGGTTGAGGCCATGAACAAAGAAATGTGTGTGTTGCACGCGTGCCGAACATGGAAGATAGTGAACAAACCTATTGACAAAAATGTAGTTGGTAGCAAATGGGTATACAAGGTAAAGCAAAAGGCAGATGGCAGTATAGAGAGGGTTTAAAGCTAGACTTGTAGTAAAAAGGTACACACGGGAGTATGGATTAAATTATAATGAAACATCCAGACATATGATCAAGATGGGAACCATCCGGTTGGTGTTTTGCTTTGCCATGATGTATAATTGGAGAATGCATCAAATGGATGTGAAGAACGCTTTCCTTCAGAGAGCTTAGAGAAGATGTCTATATGGAACAACCTCTGAGCTTTGCAGAAGGAGATCCAGAAAGTAAAGTGTCTTTTACAAAGATCATTGTATGGACTGAAGCAAGCTTCAAGAGCTTGGTTCCAAAGATTTTCTGATGAAATCCGAAGATATGGTTTTCAAAGAAGCCAGGTAGATTACTCCCTCTTTACTTGCATTGGAAAGTATGAAATTATTATCTTGTTGATATATATGGATGACATTGTGATTACTGGTAGCTCTGACCAGCATGCGGCAGAACTAAAAGAATATTTGAAAGGAAGTTTTCAGATGAAGGATTTAGGAGACCTCAAATTTTTTCTAGGTATGGAAGTGGATTAAACTGCAAACCGGATGTTCCTCTCTTAGCAAAAGCATGCCATAGATCTACTTAAAAGGATTGGAATAAAGGATTGTAAACCAATCTCTACTCCTGTGTCTGTTAATGAGAAATTGAGACTTGATGAAGGTCAGCCCATTCAAGATGCAATGACCTATAGGAGTATGGTGGGAGCACTACAATACCTGAGTTTGACTCGCCCAAATATTCTTATGCAATCAGTCAAGTGTCATAGTTTATGCAAGATCCAAGAGAAGGGCATATGAAAGTTGTAAAGTGTAATGAAATGGGCTAAACCCAAGGACGTCGCTTATGGACAAACAAGAACACACTTCAATCAAGTAGAATACTTGAATGAATAATCCAAACCAACCACACAAGGGTCAAAAATATAAATATTATTAAATACAGGAACTCTCCAAGAGATAAAAAAATACAATGGCCTTCAAGGCCTTTTATAGAGAAAATGGGCCAAAAGGGGGCAGCTCCAAGTGGCTGTTGGGCGGCCCCCAACGGTCACATTTGTGACTGTTGGGGGCAGCTCCAACAACTAGTTGGAGCTGTCCCATCACCTGAAAAATCTGAAATTCAGTTAAAAATGTAAGAAATAAAAAACAAAAACCTAAAGGTTAGTCAGCCCTTAATGGGCTGACACCTATTACAGGAAATGACCAAAATACCCCTGATAGGCATTTCGGTTTACACAAAGATATATATGCTAATATATGTGCATATACTTATATATATCTTTAACACCCCCCTCAAACTCATGGTGGAACAACCGAGAGTTTGTCAAGTAGGAAGTGAAATCTAGGTGACGGAAGCGCTTTCGTGAAGAAGTTTGCAAGTTGATACTCTGATAGAACATAAGGCAATGTGATAGTCTTCTTCAAGAATTCTTCACGAACATAGTGACAATCCATTTCAATGTGTTTCGTCCTCTCATGGAACGTATGATTGCTTGCAATGTATACAACACTCTTGTTGTCGCAACATAGTCTGGAGCGTCCTGAGATGTGAATCCCCAAATCATCCCGCAGTTGTCACAATCACACTAACTCAGATGTAGTTGTTGCCATGACGCAATACTTAGTCTCAGTGAAAGAAAGAGACACCTTCTGTTGCTTCCTGCAACGCCATAAGATTAGAGAATTACCTACAAAGACACACAAACCAATAATTGAGCATCTATCGTTCATATCCCCTCCCGATTAGAATCAGACTATGCAATGACTTCTAACGAGAAAGAGGATGATAAAAACAATCCATGACTTATGAAATTCTTAATATATCTAATAACTCTCATTACAACACTCATATATACTGTAGTGGGAGCATGCTGAAATTGATTGACAGAGTGAACATCATGAGAAATATCAGAACGAGTAACAGAAAGGTAAGACAAAACTCCAATCATTTGTTTGTATGGGGTTGGATCTTACAGAAGTTCTCCATCATCTTTTTTCATTTTTGCATTTATGACCTCTGGAGTGTCAGCCCATTTTTCATCTGAGAGTCCTGATCGCTCAATGATCTCTGTTAAATACTTAGTCTGTGACAAAAAATAACCACGAGGTAAGTAAGTCATTTCAATTCCAAGAAAATATCATAAAAAGCCAAGATTTGTCATATCAAAGTTGTCTTTAAGCATATCTTTAATATGATTAACTCTCTGCTTATCGCCTCCTGTGATTATCATATTGTCTACGTAGAGTAGTAGTATAACCTAAGTCACACAGACTCAGCTAAAAGGTCGACGCACTCTCATCGACACGCCCCGACATGGGTGCAGACCTATGTCACATGGGTGCGGGTGCGACACGGGTGCAGCGCAATTTTAAAATTTTTGGACACGGGAACTTCACTATATATATATATTTTAAAAAGTGCACAGACACAACACAGTCTGTGACTGTGCACAACACAGTCCACTGTGCACAGCACAACTACTGTGCACAACACTGTGCGCTGTGCATTTTTTTTAAATAAAAAATATCATTTTTTAGGGACAAATGGACATTTTTGGACTCGGTCAAAGTTGACCGAGTCCAAAATGTGGATGGACTCAGCCTCGACTCGTTGACCGAGTCTGACTCGGCGTTGACCGAGTCCAGGCCAAGTCCGAAGCCGCACCCGTGTCAGGGCGTGTCGACTCGGGTGCGGCACCTCCCTAGCCGAGTCTGTGTGACTTAGGTGCGAACACGGATGCGGCTTCGGACACGGTCAACTAAGTGTCAGACTCGGTCAACGCACCGAGGCCGAGTCTGTCCACATTTTGGACTCGGTCAAAGTTGACCGATTCTACTTTTGTCCATTTATTTTGGTAAGTTTGTGTTGTTACTTCAATAGAATTACTTTTTTATTTTTGCTTTAAAATTTACAATCTTATTATTGTTATATATATATAGTCGTGTCCTCGTATCCAAAATTTTTGAAATTGCTTCACATCCGCACCCATGTGACATAGAGTATAATCATTTTTGCATTGAAAGACTTAACAAACAATACAGTGTCAGTAAAATAAGATTTAAAATGAAGCTATGTGATCACATTACTGAACCTATCATACCAAGCTTTGGAAGCTTGGTTTAAGCCATATAGGGTTTTTCGTAGCCAAAGAATTTTTTCATGTGCTAAATTCAAACCTAGTGGAGGATCCATATAGACCTCCTCGTCCAGATTACCATTCAAAAAGGCATTTTTTACGTCCATTTGAAAGAAAGGTCATTTTTAATGGATGCTATAGATATAAGAGTTCTAACAATCGTCATTCGAATAACTGGGACAAAGGTCTCATCGTAGTCAATTCCATATTCTTGACCATATCTCTTAGCTACCAGCCTAGCTTTATATTTTTCCAATGTCCCATCACATTTAATTTTTAATTTGTACACCCATCTACATCCTATAGTTTTTCTTTTTTTAGGTAACATTTGGATTTCTCAAGTTTTTGCCTTTTCTAAAGCTTCTAATTCATTATTCATTGCTTTAACCCATTCTTGATGTTTTTTAGCTTCATGGTAGGATGATGGTTCTGTATATGAGTGTATAGCCATGAGACATGATCTATACCTAGGTTCAAAGAAATCATAATATATAAATCTACTAGGGGCTTTTGAATTTCTTATTGATTTTCTAATACTAGTAGGGTCTACATCTTGATTTTGAGAATATCTTCCTAAAGCACATGGTGGGTGATCTTCGGTACGTCGAGTATAGGTTTGTATGTTATCATGAGATAGATCATCGTTTAGATTCTCACTTGCATCATGAGTGTCTTCATTTTCACTCTCATGCTCATTATGAATGTTTTCACACCCTTCATGTTCGTTGACAAGATAAAAAAGAAATAAATAATCATAGTTCTCTTGGATCTTTCCTTTGCAAAAACCATTTTCATTTTCAAGGAAAGTAATATTTCGTGAAACATATAATTTGTTTTTTTTTATGTCATAACATCTATATCCCTTTTGATTTTCGGCATAGCCTAAAAAAACACAAGGGATTGCTTTTAGGGAAAGCTTGTCATTCTTATGGGTAAGAACAAAACATTTACATCTAACGACTCTTAACCTTTTATAATCAGGAGATGTTTTAAACAAATTTTCAATAAGAGATATATTTTCAATATTTTTTTGAAGGCATTCTATTTATCAAATAAACTGTCGTAAGAGCAGCTTCGGCCAAAAACACTTTTGGAACATTTCTTGATATAAGAAGTATTCTAGTGGTCTCAACAATATGTCTATGTTTTCTTTCAACTAGTCTATTTTGTTGAGGAGTGTATAGGCAAGATTTTTTATGAATAATCTCATTTAGATCAAGAAAAATTTTGAATTTTTTTGATACAAATTCTCCCCCAGAATCAGATCTAAAAATTTGAATGTTGGTTTTGAATTGAGTCTTTACACAATAATAAATTTTTTTAAAGGAATCAAATACTTCTGATTTTTGCTTAAGGAAAAAGATCTAAGAATGTCTACTATAGTCATCCACAAACACAACATAGTATGATATCCTGCCTTTGGATATAACTGGAGTTGATCCCCATATATCCAAATGTACTAACTCAAATGGATTTTTAGATATAAAATATCTTGGCCCAAAGGGTAAAGCCTTTAGTTTGCCAAGAATGCAATCTTCACAAACCAAATCCCTTTCTTTATAACTAGTAAGAAATGGAAACAACTGTAATTTGGACACACTAGGATGTCCTAGTCTTTTGTGTCAATTTTCTATATTTTTCTTTTCCAGAAAATTACAAAAAGATTGTTTTGATAACTCAAGATTGTCTCTTACATAGAGATCTCCTCTTCTATGGCCTTGCACAATCGGTTTTTCAGACTAGAGATTATGTATTAAACAATTATTAGATGAAAATAATACTTTGCAACCATGACCCGCAATTTGCGAAACAGATAAAAGATTCAAATTTAATTTTGGTACAACTCTAATATTTAGTATGTAAAAGTTTGATTGTTTTTTAAAAATCCCAAAACTTTTGATTTTTAAGGATGTTCCATCGGCGGTTGAAACATAAGAGTTATTTGGGTTAGAATGACATTCAGATAATATAGACTCATTTGGATTCATATGAAAAGAGGCACCGAAATCTAAGATCAAAGAAGTCTTACCAGGGTCACCATTTGTGGATACGACCGTCCTCGAAAAGGAAGAGGCCTGAGTTTTGAACATTGGTTGTAGCGCCTCCATTAGTTGAGCCAAGGATAGTGAGCCAATGTATTTGGAGTCGTCTACATCACTTCTTTCAACTGAAATAACTCTCTTATCATCTCGGTGATCTTCTTTCTTTTCGGACAAAAGGGCTTGATATGTCCCGGTTCATAACAATGGTAGCATATGATTTTGCCACCATTTTTTACTCATGATCACTTCTTTTGTCGCTTCTTTCATAGTTGGTGGGGTTTCTCCCATTCTCATTCTTTACAAAATGAGGAGGTTTGCAACTCCCAATGTGATTAACGGGGTTTGACATAGCAAGTATGGTTTCTTCATCCTTTGAGACAGATGACTTCTTTAATCTATTTTCTTCCATAGTCAATTCCTCAAGAGTTTCAACTATGGATGACACACCTCCTCTATGAAGGAGAGCCGACTTAGTTCCCTTAAATTCAGGCCTAAGCCCATTCACAAATTGGTAGAAATGCTCCATTTTAATTTGGTTTTCACAGAGTTCTACATCCTGAGGACAATGCCATTTTGGCTCAAGAGTCAATTCATCCCAAAGGAGAGATAGTGCATTGTAATATTGTCCAATACTCATCTCTCCTTGAGTCATAATTTTCACCTTATTTTGAACATTGCATATGTGGGCAATATCTTTAAGACTATGCATGTCTTTAAGATATTTTCATGCATCACTAACGAACATTTATGAATATTCATACTATTGATGAGCCATCAAATTATCTTGGAATGACCCATCTTCCATTCTTTTCATTTTCTCTCATAATCGAAAACGACTTTAGCCATTTCCTCTCCTTGAAGAGCAACTTCTTTTTCGTTCTCAATTTTGGTGAGAAAAAGTTTAGGTTCTTTTTCAGTTCCATCCACCAAACCCCATAGGCCTTTTTCCCATATTTTGTGCTTTACTATAGATGCTCACATCGCATAGTTTTTATCATTTAGGCGTACGATAATGGAGACGATTACTTTTCTTTCATTCTCCATTCTTTTACAACAAGAAAAGAGACAGATAGAGAGAGAAAAGTGAGAAAGAATGAGAGAAAAAGGAATATAAGGTTTCCTTGAGAGATGATGCGCTTCCCGATACAATGATACGTTGTTTTCTCCAAGCTCACGATCCTATTGCTCTTTATGCTTATCACAATTCTCCTCTTGGACCCATGCTTCAAGAGCAAAAGAGCTTTGATACCATGTAATGAAATGGGCTAAATCCAAGGACGTCGCTTATGGACAAACAAGAACACACTTCAATCAAGTAGAATACTTGATTGAATAATCCAAACCACCCACACAAGGGTCAAAAACATAAATATTATTGAATGGAGGAACTCTCCAAGAGATAAAAAATACAATGGCCTTCAAGGCCTTTTATAGAGCAAATGGGCCAAAAGGGGGCAGCTCCAAGTGGCTGTTGGGCTGCCCCCAACGGTTGTGACCGTTGGGGGTAGCTCCAATAGCTAGTTGGAGTTGTCCTATCACCTGAAAAAGCTGAAATTCAGCTAAAAAATGTAAGAAATAAAAAACAAAAAACTAAAGGTTAGTCAGCTATTATAAGAAATGACCAAAATGCCCCTGATGGGTATTTTGGTTTACACAAAGATATATATGCTAATATATATGCATATACTTATATATATCTTAACATAAAGCATATACTAAGGTACATTAAAGGCACCCTCAGTGATAGCTTACGATATCTTCCAAATAAGTGGGATCCTTTAATTATTTTTTGATTCACGGATGAAGACTGGGCAGGAGATCTTGATATGAGAAGGTTTGTCTCAGGATATTGTGTCTTCTTGGGAAGCAATCTAATATCCTGGAGTAGTAAGAAGCAACATATTGTAGCCATATCAAGTGCACAAGTGGAGTATCGTTCTATGAAATCTCTTGCTACTGAAGTCACTTGGATTCATCATATTTTATCTACTTTGAATCAGGAGATTGTATGCTTCGTTATATACTATGACAATCTGAGTGCTATTAAAATTTCACTGAATCTCATCCATCATGGCAGGACAAAGCAAGATCAGCATTTTATTCAAGAAAAACTTGAGGATAAAGAGATTGCAGCGAGGTATGTTGATTCCAGTAAGCAAGTGGCTGACATCATCACCAAGTGACTTACAAGGGCGATATTCTGGTTCTTAAAGCAAGTTGTCCATGATTTAATCTACATGTACAGCTTGAGGGAGGTTGTAAGAAAAAATAACGTGTGTAGATAGTTTGGATCGGGTCAGGATAGACCCGATCCACTTTGTATAGTATTATATAAAATGCCTTTGTATTAAGGGTAATTGAGTCAAATATTGAACCCTAATGTTTTCATATGAAATATTAATGAAACAGGAGGCAGACACACAGAAAAAAATTGGACTGCTCCTCTATTCCAACGCCGTCTTCTTTCCCCTTTTCTCATACATCTTTTGCAGGTTTTCAGAGGCACATTGCATATATTTCTCACAGTTGTTGCATATGGGTCTTCATTGTGAAGACTGTCAAATTGACTGTGAATCACAAGATAAGATGTTTGAACATGTTACTCCTATGACTACAGAAAGAACTCAGTGATTTCAACGGTGCCTTGATCAAGTTACCACCATGCCTTATGTATCGCACATTCACAGTCTTCACCGCCTTCTTAGCAAACTCTTGATAATCTTATGGTGAAATTAAGGGGAAGCTATATAAGTAGCATTCCATCTTTTCCCTTTTAGATACAAATCTGGGGCATAGCCCCCATTAGGATTCAGGCCCCTCACACACGTTGGCACTGCTTGATTAAGGTATGTACCTCAAACTGGTTCAGAAGTCCAGCTATCTTATGATATCTGACCCAAATGCTGCAACATGTACTCAGCCTGTCTGAAGCTCGCCAAGACATGCTCTCAATTGCGAGACTGGATATTAGTTTATGGCAGAGTTACCGGAATCTTCTTAGATAGGTGGAAAGCCCTGATTCTTGGAAACTCACTTCGAAAGTGTAATACTCCTTTCATCCAAAACATGATAAGAATCTCAATTCTCCCATGCTTCTCCTATGCTTTCCACAAGCTTCATCTATTATTCTTATATGTTCTCTCACTCTACTTTTCATATTTTTTTGTGTTTTCTATCACGCTTTTCACTTACTTTCATGTGCTTTCTCTAAATTGACAGTCATCATTTTCAGATTTTGTAAAAAATCATAAAATTTAAGAATAGTCACTTTTATTTTAGGTTTGTATTTGTGTTTCATTTTGATTGTCATTTAATTCTTATAATGTTTTTTTTATTTCTCGTTTTCCACTTCCTATACATTTTAAAATGCATAGCTTCTCGCTTTAGCTTCCTGTATTGTTTCCCGTTTCTGCTTTCTAGTCTGGCAACCTTGGTTTGTGTATTGTTTCTCGTTTCTGCTTTCTAGTCTGGCAACCTTGGTTTGTGGGGGGCATCTGAAGATACTAGAACAGCCTCAGATGGCGGATGGCATAGGGTCGAGAAGCCACGTGAAGAATCTAGTGACACAACAAATGAAACTAAGAGCCTCAAACCAAAAGAAGTTCAAATTGATTGATTACTTTACTCCCACTTTCCAAATCCTAAGGGCGGCAGCATAAGCGGCAAGTAGAAGTCGCTTCCAAGCAACTTTTAATTCTAAATCGGCACGCAGCATTGTTATAAATGTAAATTAAATGAAGGAAAAAGGTTTAAGAAAAGTCATGTCTTGCCAATGCGCTATGATGAATTCGAAAGGAAGAAAAGAGATGACCCAAAAGAACAAATTCCGAAGAAAAAAAAAGATGAAATCGAGCTCATACGATTCAAGATCCCTAAAATTAATCAGGATTGGCTCCTAGGATGTACTGGATATATATATATATATATATATATATAGAGAGAGAGAGAGAGAGAGAGAGAGAGAGAGAGACGTCACCTCCGCAGCAGAAACAACAGTAGCAGCAGGAGACAACCAAGACAATTTCGCTGAGGAAGAGGAGTATGGGACTCGGCTCCTCCTTTTGTCCATCGGGCACATCGCCGCCGCCCTCGTCGGGTTGGGAGTGATGACCATCTTCCAACAAAAGGTGGGTATCATCGGAAGGTCGCCGCTCCCTGTCGCTCTTCATCCTCTGCAGGTTCCACTCCAGCTTCTTTAAGTATGCTAACCTGAAGGAATCCCTCAACCGAGAAGACGGCCACAGATGCATCTTCCCTCTCTTCCTCACTCTTTTTCAGATTTCTTCTTTTAATCATCAACCTTGGACGGAACCACCAGAGACAGGGGAGCTCGGCCGGCCGTCACACACAAAGGCAAAGGGGGTCGGTCACCTCACCTTTTCCAAGATGGGAACGATTGCGTGAGATTCGAGCAAAAAGGGCCCCAATGCATCTTGGCCGTCCACATTCTCATCAACCGATGTGAGCCTCGCTGTTGGGATGATGCATTCAGTTGGACGGCTAGGATCCACAACATACGATGCATGCACGGTATCATAATGTCATAGTCCGAGATCTGAAAGGAAACCCGCAAAGCATATGCCTGGACCCAGCGCAGCCTGCCCAGCTTATAAAAGCCCTCCTGGTTGGATTGGACTGCTTTTGGGCTTCTTCGGACCCCTTCGGATGAGGTGTCACTTAAAGTGTGCAATCACACATTGCACTTGATTTCAATTCTCCATCTACCTTCGGTCTGAGATCGGCACATGATAATCAAAGATTGTGGGGGTATCGATCCGAAATTTGGCATTTCATAGCCTCTCATCATATTCTGTTAAAAAAAAAAGAGATAAAAACAAGAGATATTGAGTTCTTAACATCGGTCTCATAAGCAAACACATGTCTGGAGTATGAGATTCAAGCAATCAAACTGCAGTCTTGAAGAATTTTTTCACTTTTATTTTATCATTTTTCCACACCCATTCCTTTCCAAACTTATGCTTCTAGCTAAGATATAGAGTTGGTCACCTTCATGGTTCTTTATTGGTCTTACACCGATGTCTAGAAGCTTGAATTGGACTCTACTAAGCCATTATTTCCCCCTTCGAATTAGTTCAAATGAGGTAGGACTATGCCTCACTGCATGTGGGTTTTTTTTTCATAATATTTTTTTTTTACTTTAAGTATAATTGATAGGATATAAAGATCATTATTTTAAAAATGGTAGAATATAGCATTTTTTTCATGAAATTTGAGATTTTCTCTGAAAATTTTCAAAAATTGTTCATAACCCTAATTTATGAGAAAACTTTCAGATTTATGAAAGAACTAAGTCAAGGAAACCTGAGTACATTATTGAGAGCCTTTTATGGAATGGGTCTAGCCAAACTAAAAGGCATCATCTTCTATCTTGAGAGGATGTCTTCAGTCCTATTTAGTAAGGCGACCTGGGTGTGAGATGAATCTCGATCTTATGCCCAATCTATCATGGATGGTAGTGTCTAAACAACAATCTTTGGGTCTTGGTGTGATTTTTTAAAACGGTTATTTTAAAACAAGAACTGCACACAAAATAATAAATTCAAAACCAGTACTTGCACTTATGTAGAGTGGCAAGTCGGATTGTCTCCTCAGAGAACGAGAAATAAGGCATAATATTTCACTTAAAAACCTCACTTTATTAATACTTAAAAAAAAAAAATTACACTATTTCTGCAATTACAATGCGATAAAAGTAAACACGATTAAAATGAAGGCACATCTTAGACTAAGTTCGAGACTCTCTCTCTTTGGGCTCAATTAAAGAGGCAATGATAGATATCCTCCTCCGCAAGTAGCAACCTCTAAGAGAAAACACCTGCAAAATAAAATAACACAACTATACATATACTAACAAGACTTATTAAAATAACCAGGAAGCCCGCGAGACTAACAATGAAAAAAAAAACTCAAACAAATTAAACCTAACTAAATTTGAGAACAACTAAAAGGAAATCAACAACTAATCAAATAATCAACAATAAATCTATCTAATTTAACACTACTAAAAAATAAAAACAAAAACAAGAAGATTATACTACCAGTCACAACTAAAAAAGAACACTAAATAAAAACACATCTATTTTTCTTGATGAAAATCAACACACACATGGACCAGACATAACTAATACTAATATATCGAATAACACAAAGCAACACCCAAAAATAATAAAAAAAACTAAACTATTCTACTCGATTTGCAAATAAAGAAAATCCGAACTCGGCCAACTTTAGACAGAGGATTGGCAGGGTTAAAACAGATAAGATTCTCCTCAAATTTGGCATAGACCGAGCTAATATCCTCTAGTTATGTGTCTGCCTTGTTTCTGGATGAAACTCTACAAAAACTCATATGAAATGATGAGCTAAAACACATAATTTACTTTACTGATTTCTATTCTTAACGATGAAGCAATTAAAAATTAATTAAAACAATGCAATGCAACTTAGTTTAATTAAATACTAATCAAAATGCAGACTAGACTAAAATCAATTATAAACTAAAAAATAATCACTAACTTGACGACAAAATGTTGAAAATTAATTAAAAAGTACAAAAAGAAATTAAACCACATGATATAATCACCTACCACTAACGTGAACAAGAACTTGACTAATATCAACTAAATTAATCCTAAAAATGATGATGATGACAAAATCTAACACAAAATAGCAAGATGAAAATAAATTTAATCTAACTAATGTGGAATTAAAATTAATAAACAAACAAAATTGACTATGACATGGAAAAACCGAAAGACACTAACTCTGATTGACGCTATTCAATTAATCTATTCTACCTTAATTTTAATCAGTTTAATCTCATTAAAATTCCTAAAAAAAGGTTGGAAAATAACTTAATGAATAAATCAATTTAATAAACTAACAAAGAACTATACGCTAAATCTACTTAAATATATTTTATACCTAACTACAAGCAGTGGATGAAAAGACTTACCTCAAGGGTTGTCCGACGAGTTTTACAAAGAAAAGAGTGGTTCACTTTTCTTGAAACCATGTACCTATATTTTTCTCTTGCTGTAACATTGATATCCTCTTGCTACATGTAACGCCCCGAGGTTTTTAAAACCTTTAAAAATGCATAAATGTTTTTTTAAACAGCGGAAATGGTTTTTGACTTCTGGTTTTTAAGCCTCAGGTACGTCACATTTCACAATTCACAACAAAAGCAATAATAATTTATATCAACATTATAGTCTTTTTACAAAGTTAAAAAATTTAAAAACATTTAGGATTCAATTTAAAATAAATCCTAAATTGATCTCAGGATCTTGGGAATCTGGATTCTTCGATGCCGCTCTTGTCCAACATCCACTGTAATATCGCCTATTCCATGTTTGAACCTGAAATCCCCATAAAACAGGGTCAGACTTATGAAGTCAGGTAAGCTATTAATCAAAATCATACAATTCAAATATTAAGCATGATTTCAATAATTTATAATTAAAAATGCATACATTCAAGAATAATTATGTAATTAAAAACATGGCAATTAAAAACAATTTAAAACATGATTATGTGTTATATCAATAAGGCATATTTTCATATCAAATTTTATGAAAGAAAAGGTCATTGTTTCGATATTAACGCCCTCTTGGTACGGTGGAGGCCACTTCGATCTCAAACTAAGTATTTTGGGAGTGTATTATTCTGTTATGGATTACCCGGATACCTGAGTGAAACAGGCTCCCAAGCGAGCATTCAACGACCAGAAAGATTCTCGATAATGGCGAGCAAACAAGGAGAGTTGGATGCATCCACTGGCATGCAGCAGCCTTGAGACCCGTTGGTCTCGGTCTCCTCAACTTGAGTGACATGAGGCCCAGGGAATCTATTGCTCCAAAAAATCATCATCTTCACAATGTCACTCCTGGTTGTACCAATACCCCTTTCAGGGTAGGCTAAACCTAGATGGACATAAAGGATTCTTTTATAGGACTTTTAATATTTTCAAAACTAGGCCCAATGGCCAAATAATTGTTTTCAAATAAACACTTGGGTCATATGTACCCAGCCCATCCAGAATTTTGCTCTATAATATGAGCATTCGCCTATGAAGGCGAGAATTAAGTTTGTGTAGACATGACTCATGCAACAATAAAATCTTTCAACAATCAACATGTTATACGAAATTCTTCTTTTCATAAAGATCAAAATCATAAATGTCTTAACCATAGTATTTGATTTAAAATCATAAGATTTGAAATTTTGTAATTCAATACATGTATTTAATTTATATAGATATTGAAATATGCATTTGTTCAAGAATCAGATTTAAATAATCATGCATGCATCAAAAATATGTTTAATACAAAAATTATAAGATTTTGATAGAATAACTTACCTTGATTTTTGATAGGACTAAGGGAAATAGGATAAATCGCTCGTGCTTTGATTTAATCTGATAAAATTCATTATATTAGTTAATATTTTTAAATTGAATTTCAGACAGTATTTTCCCTATAAATTTTAAAAAATATCTTTTTAAGGGGATTATTAAAAATCTAAAAATTTATTTATAATTGACCATAAAACTTTTATAAAAAATTTCACAGAGTTTCCTCTGTAATAACTCGAATGTTTGAAAAAGGGTTTGAACTTAAATTCAAGTTGTAAAAATTTGAACATGACTTTGCGTCACAAATATTTTTATAAAGGTTTTTTCAAAAATTTGACTCAAATATTAAAAAGGATTTTGAAAATTTTGATAGAATTTCCTTTATACAAATCAATTTTTTCTGAAATAGTTATAAAATTTTTGATATAATTCCTATTAAATAAACTCGAGCTTTCTGAAATATCAGAAAAACTTTTGTCATAATTTTGATTTAAAATAATTAGAATTTTCAGAAATCATTTAGAAAAATTGGTCAGAATTACTGCTATACTAATTCTACTTTTTAGAAACCATTTAAAACAATTTTGCCAGAACTTTTGTTATATAAACTCTATTTTTCAAAATATTTTAGAAAATTTTTGTCAGAATTACTGCTATAGTAGTTCTGATGATTTAAAAATATTTTAGAAAAATTTGAACAGAGTTTCCTCTGCGTAGAGGCTGGGTTGGATTAAATTTTTGCAAAATTGCCAAAAATTTAAATCCATAAAAAGTAGAATTGGGGTTTAGAAGGAGAATTTGAATTCAGAAGATGGTTTTTGAATACTAACCTTACTTGGTTGATTCGAGCAGCGATTTCACTATCCAAATCCGATTTTCTACTAAATTTAGCAGATCTCCTGCAAGCAGTGCTCTTGGGGTTGGATTTAACTCATCGAAACTTTTACGAAGAAACGAATGCCGCCAAATGAGAGAGGAAAGAGGCTAGAAAAGGTGTCTCAGAAAAAATTTGAGATTAGACAAAGGTTTTGAACTAAAATCTAGAGAGAGAAATTCAAAGCTAGAGAGAGAAAGTAGGAGAGAGAGAGAGAGCTTAGAGAGAGAGGGGACCTTAGAACTTGGGTAGAGAGAGAGAGGCGGCGAGGGGGTATTTATAGGAGAGAGAGGGGGTGTCGCCCCCCTGTGGGACCCACTTTGGTGACATTTGTCACTAAAGTAAATAAAATAATAATTCTTGAATGACACTTGTCATTCTTCTGATAAGTGTCAAAAAGGGAGAGAGAGGCTTAGTGTCACCTCCTCACTGAGGAGTGACACTTGTCCTCTCATGGTTTTGGGAAACCATGGTCTGCCCATGGTTTTGGGCCAATGGTTTTCCAAAACCATTGTCTTTTGACTAAAATAATATATTTTATTTCATTTGCTATTTTTTTTGCCTATTTTAACCTTGGTTCAATTTCATCTTTCAAGAATGTCATAAAGAGATTTAGAATTACTTTATTGTCCTTCTGTAGTTTAATAAATTACTTAGCCTGTCATTGAAAATGGAAAATTACTGTTTTGTCCCTGGCAATTTTATTAATTCCCTGAAATTGTTCATAACAGAAAAATTACTGTTTTGACCTTATATAGTTGGGTATTTTACCGAAAAATGCCACTAGATTGGCAAATTACTAAGCTACCCTTGACGATTTGATTAATGACAAAAATGTCCATGAATTCCGGTTTTTGAACAAGCCTTTACAAAATTTTATTAGGATTTTAAATATAGATTCAAATCTTTACTTTGAGCAATACTAACCATAAAATCATGGTTTTAACACTATAATTTGTATATAGAATGAATTAGAAACAAAACTTGAATTTTCTTCAGAATTTGTAATTCATTAAAAAAAATTGGGTATTACACTACACACGTTCTAGAGCCGAGTCTATGAAGAGGAAGATTGATGGAGAAGAAAAGATGGCCGTCGATTGCTAGACAGGATTGTCGACCGTCGGTAATGAAGGTAATTAGCGTTTTCATGCCAAATCTGTTTTGAAGCTTTAAAAGATTGTACCTGCAGCGATTAGATATAAAATACAACAAGAAGAATAAAGAGAACGCGAAGAATATGAAGAGAATCATAGAGAAAACCAAAAAGAAAAGGAAGAAATGAAGAGAAAAATGATAGAGAAGAAGAAGAAGAAAAGAGGATAGCACAATTTTTAAGGTTGTTGGATGAGTTTTGGGATTGTTGTAGCTTTCTTTTTATATAAAAATTTACCTATTTTCTAAAACAGCTCTTACTTCATGCTATTTTTAAGAACTACCTTCAACTTATTAAAATTTGCAACTTACCTCTAGCTAGGTGCCATCTTTAAGGGTGATTCAGTCTTTTCTCACCTTGGATCTTTGAATCTTGCATGAGTTTGAGTATGAATTTGATCAAAAGTCCATGGTGAAAGCTTTAGGTCAGATCTGTATCCAAATCTCCTCAAAAACCGTTTCTATGACATTAAAATAGCTTTATTTCTCTCATTTTAACTCAGTTTCAAGTGAAATTTGAACCGAACATCACAAAGATGAATACTTAAGCCATAAAATCACATATAAATGCATGAATGTATGATAAAATAATATTCATTTCATGCATTATCTCACAATTAAATATGGTAAATCAATTGCCATTTGGTTTAATGGAGTTATGGGAGTTGAAATGGTGTGCTTGAGAGCATCAAGTTCTCAGACAATGTGTGAGGTGGCACGTGGGTATGGGGGCTCGATGCTGTTCTGGTTTGATCCTTGGATGGGTGATGAGCTATTGATTGATCAATGTACCAAGCAGTGGTACAAAACAGGTGCTCCTTCCTGGAATGGATGTTTTTGTGGTAGACATAATTGACAAGTCATCTACCTCAGCTCATTGTTTGCTCACGGAACATGCCTTGCAGACCCTATCAGAGTAAGGTATTGCTCACCTGAGGAATGTTATTGAGAGGATTAGTCATCAACCTATGGCATTAGTTAAACTAGTTTAGTGGAACTCAATGGAGTTTAATTTTAGTTTGGCTTGGGAGTCTATCCCATTTCCACTGCATAAATATATTTGGTTCCCTTTTCATCTTCCTAAGGTGGCCCTGACTCTACGATATGATGTTGGTGCTAAACTACTCACTCCACCGACTGAAAAACTTTGGGATGCAGCTTGCTGGGGTATGCGTGTTGTGCAGATTGAATGGGAGAAGGGTGATCATATTTTTATCCATTGTAAAGTTGCAGTCAAAGTCTGTAAGAGGGTGGTTTCGTATTTTGGGCGGTGAAAGATTCCACAAGGGGACCTTTATCAAGCCTTCTTGTGGTGGGAGCAGCATGGGTTCCAGAACAAACATCTCCATAGAGCTTGGCTGGCTGCATTTCAGATTGTGGTCTGACAAATTTGGGAGATAAGATGCAGCTTAATGTTTCAAGATGCTAAGATGTCTAAATGTTCTATTGTTTGTAGTATTTTGAATGAAGTGCACAGTCATGTTTTACGTATTGGTAAGGGGCATTATGATTAGCCACTTTGTAAGTGGTTGTATGCGGGAAGATGAATTGCGCTTGACCCAGGGTGGGTGAAGTTAAATGTATTCAGTATTTTTGTTTTAGTTTGGAGAGTGGCCTTCACGATTAAGAAAGTGGGGGTGATAATTTGTTCATGGTCATATTGGTTCGTCCTGCATGGTTGATTTAGAAGCACATCTTCTTGTTGATTCCAGAATAGGCTCATGTCATAGTGGAGTCTTCATGACTTTTCTCGGTTTAAGTGTTTGGTCACCAAAAAATGTAATTATATTGCTAGTTGTTTGGCCAGGCTTGAGATGTATCATGGTGATAAGATCTGGAAGGACAAACCTCCAGATTGGTTCCCTCATCTAATTTCAAACTGCTTTGTCTTTACCGATTTGTATTGGTCTTTTTGCCAAACAAAAAAGGGGTCAGGAAACTTTCACTAAGCAAGAATTGACACTCATGGATTTCTCATTTTATACAAATGGTAGATGAATTGTTCCATTCCTTAGGCCGAGTTTGTTATATTTTCTCTCATGTAAAGGAAAGACTTTACATGAGAATGAACATGGATTTCTAAAAGATGCTACAGCTTAGCCCCTGTGAAAGCTTTCAAAAGGAGGAAGGTATGAATGGATTTATACATAGAAAAATGACAGGTGGTTGTAAAACTGAGGCTGAAAAGGATTATGTTGTCAGCTCAATACTTTCCTCCGTAAGTTGCATGAAACAAAGGAGGCCTTCTCAAGGGCGACAAGGATTTGAAAAAATATTTTGAGAAGTTCTGGCATACTGCGAATTGGATACATGGACCAAGGAGTCGAATTGTTTGTGAGATCGGTTAAGCAGCTATTACCAAGATATAAGGTAAGGTTGGAAATTGACATTGCACGTTGCCTTGTCACTAAATGGTCAAATTGTAGGTATTGTCGTTCTTCAAGTGACAAAGCGTGGGCCTATATCCACATCCACAGGGTCGGCAACAACGTCGAGCAACTGTGGGCCATGCGAGATGTGCAGAGTACAGTGAAGACCACCACCACCGAAGACAAAGGCCATGCATATAGGTGTCGGATGCTGATCAGATACGCAAATACAAATTCACTTCCGGTATATGTATGTATGTCGTGGGGCAATGAAAATTAAGGAACATGGACCAACAAACTTTGAGGAATGGATTAGGATCCAATTAGCATTGAGCGTGGAAACTTGCACACAATTAGCGACTAATTAATCTGATGAGCAGATTATGGTATGTAGGAGACTAGGACCGTGCATGACAAATTAAACAGCTACACACAGCCGGATCGACTTAATCAGGCCCCTGGTTTCACAGTGTGAGCGCGGCTAATGTTGGCCCGGCGAGTGACGAAAACGTAATAGCCACCCAGCGCGAGAAGCAGGGAGAAGACGAAGGTGAACAAGATTCCTAAGGCCGCTGCTGCTCCAATTCCATGGTTCCCCGCCCCCTGGCTCTCACGTATCGGAGTAGCTCTCGGCTTCGGCTTCGCGGCTGAGTCTGGAAACGACGAGAAGGGCAGCGGATTCCCATTGGTTACTAGGGGCGTCTGAGGGTTGAAGAAGGCGACCGCGCTCGGTGATAACTGAAGAGAGGGTTCGTTAGCCAAGCCATGGGGAGCTCTCAGAGGGATCCCGGAATCCGGCGGTTGAGACAGAAAGAAGGACCAGAAGGAGAAGAGGAAAAGGAACGCCATATCGAGAGAGAGAGAGAGAGAGAGAGATTTTGTTGGTAGAAAGTAAAAAAAAACAAACAAAGGCAGGATTGGCCGGGTGGTGGAGCGGCCACTTGGTTTTATAGGGTATTGAATGCAATTATGAATGCTTGCAAGGAAATGCTACTTTGCCCTCAAGACACGATGAGGACAGGGTCCCCAGCTGCCCTCACATTTTTTAGCACCTATTGCTTTAATTGTAAAAGAAAAGAGAGAGCTCAAGTGTGAGGGATTTTAGAAAAAAATTGTGTGGGTTTAAACATGTTTAATCACACCTTATAAGTTGTTTAAGGTTAAAGTTCATATTAAGTGGTCTCGTAGAGTTGGGCCATATGATATCTAATACGGTATGATCTTATTATGTGTAGATACTTTATGTGCCTTTATTTGTTATTTTATTATGGGCTAAATTAAAAATAGATCATAAGGTGGTTACAATTAAGTTATGGTCTCCAAACCATATATAATGGTTATTCTCTGAGGCTTCTCATCATTATCAAGAGAAAATTGTCCCTCTCTCATTAGGTTTAGAAAAAGACAAGGCCACGTATAGAAGTTCTGAAAGATCATATTCGTCAGAGATCTACCGGAGCACCAATGGATTCAGGTACGCTTCTACATCAAGATTTGGTTTTTGTTTTGCTTTCAACAATTTAGCACGAACAAGATTAACGATCTATTTAGTTTTTTCGATGGATTCAAAACCCAATAATTGGTATCATAGCGGCTTGTTCTTGTTGAATCATTGAAATATTCGATTTTAATATGCATTTCATGTTTTTTTATTGGTGGTGATGTTTTACTTTTGATCAGTGTCAGAGCATCGGTGGAGGAGGGCCGATTGATCCTTCTCACGCCATTTGGATATGCCTGAACGCATGGAGGACCGTTCGACCCTCCCTCTTCTGAACACCGATTGGCCGTTGGACGACATATGGGTTTACCCCTATTCGGTTTGTAGGACAAGAAGGGTCGGCAGACCCTTCCCCTTTCGGTTAGCCTGACCCCTTCAGTGAACCAAGTGGGAAGAGCCGATAGGCCCTTCCCCCTTCTGTTGATCGAACGAGAGGGCCGTTCGGCCCTTCCCCGATTTTTCCTGCTCGCCGGATGGTGGGAGGGGCTATCGGTTACTTGATTCATCGAACGACTGATGCTTCCCCTCATCAGACCATCCGAGAAGGGGGGAAAGTTTTCTCATGTCCGATCACTGAACAAGCGCTTGCCTACTCAGATCGTCGGATGGTGGAGACGGGCACCCATTCAGTCCAGGCGTTCTTGGGTTCGGCGGTAACTCAGTGCTATTTCCAGCCATCGTCAGTGACCTTCATAGGCTGGTGGTTAATGAGGTCTGATTCGGCCCTCTACCAGTAGGAATTGGCATCCAAATCGACTGTCCTCCAGTGGGATTCAACATCAGGTTGATCTTCAGGTGCTTCAGTTGACCGATGACCCAGGGCTGGTTTCAGAGTCAGGTGGTGTGACGTCCTAGATCAGTTTGTTCATCTGATGAGGGACAATTTGGTGTCCATCTGCTGACTCAGGTTGACCGAGCCGATTCGACCATTCAGTTAGGCACCGATTAAGTTTTAAGCTGTCAGCACCAACTGGTTTGGCCATTAGGCACAAGCGGTTTGGCAACGCTCAACCAGAACAATTGGCCAGGCCAGTTCGGCTATCAGTGTTGGGCCGGTTCAGTCATCTGTATAAAAATCGGTTCGGCTCTGTATTTTGCTGGGTATTGACCTCTCCAGTGACCCAAGCCGGGTTCAACACCCAGTCAAGGGTCGGAGCTGACTTAGGTCTCATTCGGGGTGAGGCTTACTAACCCGGTTCAGTCCCCATTTGGTTGTGGGGCTGAACCGAGTCAAGTCATGCTTTTGTGCGTGTCAAGTCTGGTTAGACTCAACCCGATATTGCATGCCTCTACTCAGCAATAGTGCTATTGGGTCTGACCCATACTAGGTCAGATCTGCTAGAACTCGTAGATGGGTTCGGTCTGATCTGATGGGCCAGACCCGTGCACATGGCTTGTAATAAAAAAAAAAACATGAGGACTTTATTATTACATTCAGGGCTATTCAGTGTGCTTTATGAGTCTTTTTAGAGGGTCATCTTCGGTTATTTTTCGTCCCTATATAGATTATGATTGTGTTTTCTTCTGTTCATATGCATGTATTGATGTATTTGAACTATTATATTCTTTTCCGAATAAGGGTCTGATATTCTAAAATGAGTTGATTGAAACAATATGTTACCAAAGTAACCTCTCTTATGTAGATTGACTTGTTTGGAATATTGAGATATTTATATATTTGGATTTCATGCAAACAGTGATCAGCCCAAAGGAAGATTACTATTTGGTCGAGCCCAAATATATATTTTTCAGTAATGAGTATGGGATGATTGTACGGTTTTTCATGTGAATAATGAGTCAGTCCAAAGAAAAACTCGTTGTTTGACATGATTAATTATCCATGTTTGATTACTGTGATGAGAGTACCACTTACAAGTTGATATTTCTGTCCAAAGACTAAATGTCAATATTGTGTTGGGTATCTTGTGATGGGGTTCACCATAGTTTAAATATGTTATTTTATGTTAATCCATATAAATATATATGTTAATTGTGAGCTTGTTTTATTTTTTATTCAATTAATACTTCTGCTTCTATGATATCTATAAATATAAATTTGATCTATGTTTTAAGTAGTTCTCATTTCAAAAATCGAAAAGAGAATGTTATAATCATTCTCGGATGCATGGATTTGAATCTTGCACTTCAAGAGGATCAACCACCTGCTCTTATGGATAGGAGTTTCGCTGAGGATAAAGAAACTCTAAGCAATGGGAACGATCCAATCGCATGAGTCTTATGATCATGAAACATACAATTCCTGAATCCTTCAAGGGCACTATGTTTGAAGAGGTTAATATCAAAGGGTTTCTTGAAGAAATTGAAAAGAGTTTTGCTAAAAACAAAAAAATTGAGACATGCACTCTTCTTTCAAGTATTATCTCAATGAGGTATAAAGGAAAAAGGAACATCAGAGAGTATATTATGAAAATGTCTCATCTTGCTTCAAAACTAAAGGCACTAAAGTTAGACTTGTTTGAAGACTTACTCGTGTACTTAGTTTTGATATCTCTTCCTACACAATACAGTCAGTTATAACTGCCAGAAGGATAAATGAACTCTTAACGAGCTCATTTCCCACTATGTGCAAGAAGAGGAAAGGATGAAGCAAGAAAAGACATAAAATGCTCACTTGGCAATAGCCCTTAAGGACAAATTTAAGAAAAAGAAAAGGAATAAGAAAGCTATAGTGGACCCTTAATCATAGAAAAAATAGAAGAGACATCAAGATCCAAAGTCAAGTTGTTTCTTTTGCAAATAGGAGGGTCACATGAAGAACATCTGTACCAAAAAGAAAGGTACACACCTTACTTTGGTTTGTTCTGAGGTTTATTTAACTTCTGTACCCAAACACACTTGGTGGATGGATTCTGGTGCTACCACTCACATAAGTATGTCTATGCAGAGTTGCTTAAGTTGTTGAATGCCAATTGATCCAGAAAAAATCATTTATGTGGGTGATGACAAATTAATTCAAGTTGAGGCAATAGGGACCTTTAGGTTATTATTAAAGACTGGTAGTTATTTAGATTTGAAAGAATTATTCATTGTACAGTCTTTTAGATAGAATTTGGTTTCTATTTCCGCATTAAACAAATCTGGTTATTCATGTTTATTTAGAAATAGTCAATTTAAATTGTTTCTTGATTCAAATCTTATTAAAATTGGTTCTTTATCTATGGTTGATAACCTTTATTTGCTTAAGATTGTTGTCTCATATAATGAAACCTTGCATTCTAGTTCTCGCAGTACAAAACAAAAATTAGCCAATGAGAATTTTACTTTATTATGGCACAAACGCTTAGGTCATATTTCTAAAAAAAAATTAAAAGTCTTGTGACAAGTGAAATTCTTAATTCTCTTGATTTCACTGACTTTTGGGTTTGTATTGAGTATATAAAAGAAAAACAAACAAGCATAAGAAAATTAGGTGCTAAAAGGAGAACAAACGTCTTAGAACTAATTCATACATATATTTGTGGGTCATTTCCTACAGCCTCTTAGAATGGTCAACAATATTTTATTAGGTTCATAGATGACTATTCTCGTTATGGATACCTATATTTAATTTATGAAAAGTCTCAGTCCCTAGATGTGTTCAAATCATTTAAGACTGGAGTTGAAAACCAACTTGGCAAAAGGATTAAGGTCGTTAGATCTGACCGTGGAGGTGAGTACTATGGTAGATATGATAGATCAGGTGAACATCGTTCAAGGCTTTTTGTTAAATTCCTAGAGGAATGTGGGATTGTCCCTCAGTATAAAATTTTTAGCACTTCTAGCATAAATAGTATTGTTGAGAGATGAAACAGAACCCTAAAGGACATAGTTTGGAGTATGATTTCTTATTCTATCTTATCGGAGTTCCTCTTGAGAGAGGTATTAAAGACTGTAACTTATGTATTGAACATGGTACCATCTAAAATAGTGACCAAGACCTCATATGAAATGTTGACAGGCAAAAAACCTAATATGAAACATTTTCATAATTGGAGATGTCCAGCTGAGGCTAGGCCATACAGACCATATGAAAAGAAATTAAATTCAAGAATGGTTAGCTACTATTTTGTTAGGTATTCTAAAAGAACCAGGGGCTATAAGTTTTATAACCCTTTAAATAAGTCATTTTTTGAAATGAAAAATGATTGTTTCTTTGAGGATGTTGAGTTTGAATGTAGTGATAAAATAAAAGACATTGCTTTTGAAGAGAAATCACTTTCTCTTTTTACAATTGTGGTTGACAATGATCAGATTTCTATTTCTGACATTGTTCTCACAAATTTAGAATAAGGCAATGCTTTACATCTCCCTATCCAAAATAAAGTTTTTACTCCTGAAGTACAAACTCAACAACCTAAAGAAATACCTCAAGTAATTCAAGAACAAGTGCCATTAAGAAAATCTACTAGAGAAAGGAGAAGGGAAATTTCAGATGATTATATTGTCTTTCTATAAAAACATGTGGGTCATACAAGTTTAAGGGAAGATGATCCAATCAATTTTCATTAAGTTGTACAAAGTTCTAACTCTCAAAAGTGGATTGATGTAATGTATGAGGAGATTAAATTCATGAAGGATGATAACGTGTGAGATCTTGTCCCATTACCTGAAGGTGTGAAACCCATTGGTTGCAAATGAATATTTAAAACCAAGAGGAATTCAATAGATAATATGAAAAGATATAAGGCACATCTTGTTGCAAAAGAGTTTACTCAAAGGGTAGGCATTGACTACACAGAGACTTTCTCTCTACAAGAACATGAAGGTGATACAGGTTTAAGGCAAAATGATCAAATCAACTTCCACCAAGTTGTATAAAGTTCTAACTCTCAAAATTGGATTGATGCAATACATGAGGAGATTAAATCCATGAAGGACAATGACATATGAGATCTTGGCCCATTACCTAAAGGTATGAAACTCATTTGTTGGAAATGGATATTTAAAAGCAAGAGAGATTCAATAGGTAATGTGGAAAGATATAAGGCTTATCTTGTTGCAAAAGGGTTTACTCAAAGGGTAGGCATTGTCTACACAGAGACTTTCTCTCTGTCTTCTACGAAAGACTTTTAAAATTATGATGACACTTGTGGCTCATTATGATTTGGAGCTGCATCAGATGAATGTAAAGATTGCATTCCTTAATGGTGACATTGATAAGATAATATATATGGTGCAACCAAAATATTTTGTCTTAAACGATGCAAAGAAAATGGTTTGCAAATTAAAAAATACATCTATAGACTTAAGCAGGCTTTCCATCAGTGGTATCATAAATTTCATCAAGTTGTCATCTCATTTGGTTTTGAGATGAATGTGGTTGATGAATGCATACCATAAGTTCAGTAGGAGTAAATATCTTTTTATGGTTTTATATGTTGATGACATATTTCTTGCCAGTAATGATATAGGCATACTACACAAAACCAAGAAATTTTTAACAAAAAATTTAAAATAAAAGATCTTGGTGACGCCTCTTTTATATTAAGGATTCAAATATATCGAGACCGTTCTCAAAATATTCTTGAATTATCGCAAAAGAGCTATATTGAAAGAATTATGGACAGATTTGGCATGAAGGATTGTAAACCAGGTGATACTCCTATTGCTAAGGGAGACGAAATTAGTCTCACTTAGTGCCCCAAACACCAGTCTGAAATTAAGGATATGAAAAAGGTTCCTTATGCATCTGCTGTGGGAAGTCTTCTCTATGCTCAGGTGTGTACGCGTCTGGATATACCATACATTGTTAGGATGTTAGGCAGATATCTTAGTAACTTACGTATGAATCATTGAAAAGCAGTCAAGTAGGTTATGCGGTATTTGCAAAGAACAAAAAGTTACATGCTCACATACAAGAAGTCAGATCAGTTGGAGATCATTGGGTATTTTGATTCTGACTTTGCTGGATGCCAAGACAATCGCAAATCCATGTTAGGTTATGTTTTTTTGTTGGCCGAAGGAAATATTTTCTAAAGGAGTGCTAAGCAGACACTCATTGCTTCTGCCACTGTGGCAGCAGAGTTCATAGCCTGTTATGAGACATCTAATCATGGAACATGGTTACACAACTTTGTCACAGGGTTGTGAATTTTGGATAATGTTTAAAGACCGCTAAAGTTATTTTATGACAATAATTCGGTAGTGCTATATTTCAACAACAACAGGAGCTCATCGAAGTCAAAGCATATTGACATCAAGTTCCTTGTTGTTAAAGAAAGAGTACAGAATGGTCAGATATCTATAGAACATATTGACATAAACTTCATGATTGTGGATTCGCTTAGCAAAGGTTTTTCACCCAAGGTCTTTCACGAGCATACTGCTCGAATGAGTGTATTATCATTTAATGATATGTTGGTTTAGTGAGAGTTTATATTTGGATGTTCTATGATATAATAAAGTTTTATTTTTTTGCTTCAGTGTAAAGTTTAGGTTTCAGTTTCATTCTATACTTATTTATTGTGATCTCACTAAGGATTAAGGAAGGACCAGTTGGAAATAAGCATGTTTGGATCACATTATATGTAATTTTCATGCTTTATATCCACACTTGATCTATGTCATTTGGTTATGTCAATACACATGATTATTGATGGGTCCAATTACGATATTTGTAATGAAGACCACTTTGGTTCTATGTTGACATGTTCAATGGATCCGATTGTTAGAGATATTGTTTGATAAAACAGTATTTTTGAGCTCATAAGGTTATAATGCATGATTATAAAGGGACATATATGGCTCAAGTGAGAGATTGTTAGAAAAAAAATCATGTGGGCCTACATATGTTTAATCACACGTTATAAGTTGTCTAAGGTTAAGGCTCGTATCATGTGATCTCATACGGTTGGGCCATGTGATATCTCATATAGTATGGTTTTATTATGTGTAGAGACCTGATGTGCTCTTATCTGTCAATTTTCAATTTTATGATAGGCTAAATTGAAAATAGACCCTAAGGTGGTTACAATTTTCAATTAGGTTATGGTCTCCAAACCATATATAGTGGATATTCTCTGAGGCTCTCTATTATCATCAGGAGAAAACTATTCTTCTCTCATTAGGTTTAGAGAAAGTCAAGCCACGTATAGAGGTTTTAGAAGATCATACTCATCAGAGATCTATCAGAGCACCAATGGATTTAGGTACGCTTCTGCATCAAGATTTGGTTTTTGTTTTGCTTTCAACAGTTTTGTGCGAACATGATTAATAATCTATTTATTTTTTTTGTGGATTCAAAATCCAACGGGGATGACCCAGATGATGCCACTGCTCTCATAATCATTGCCTCCAAGGTAATGAATACCCCCCCCCCTCTTTATTCACACGAAGTGTCTTGCACCATGTCACGCTTTCTTTGGCTTCAAGTCTACTTATCACGTTCATTGTTATGGTGCTATTTATTTAGGATTTTACAATTAAAGAACCCCACCTTTTGCCGATGGCAGATTGGTCTCCACACCTAACAGGCAGTACACTCAAAGCTTGCAGTGTAATTGCATCTGATTCCGTTTCCCATGCTTTGTGTGGGAAAATATTTCAATACCTAACTCCTCACTAAAACTGCCAAAACAGTCAGAGACCTGAATTTTTTCCATGACTAAGATCCATGTCAAATATTATTTTCACCTTAGGTTTGAAAAGCGTCTTTTGCCTATTTTATTATGCAATACGGTCATTTTAATAATTTTATCATATAAAACTGACGGTTAACCTGAGTGATTCCAACTGAAGTTCTAATTGACAGAGTGAAAAATTAGGCCTTGAACGTACTCTTCCCAGAGTGCATGTGGGGAGACTTCTCATTTGAATAGAGGGGAAAAAGTAGGGGTGGCAATCGGGTCGGGTTGGCAGGTCGTGTCAGCGGGTCAGCATACCTCAACACAAATCCCACTCGTTTATTAAACGGGTCGGCTGTGGCAAATACGAACCCGACCCATTTATTAATTAAACGGGTAACCTGACACGACACGGTTAACCCGTTTAATAAACGGGTTGGCGGGTTAGCAGGCGGGTTGGCGGGTCGGGTTCGTGTTAGCGGGCGGGTCGGGATCGGGTAAATGGGTTGGTGGGTGGGTTGGCGGGTCAGGTTCGGGTAAACGGGTTGACCCACCCACCTAACCTGTTTATTAAATGGGTCAGCCGGGTTGGCGGGTTGGCATACTCCTAATACGAACCCGACCCATTTAATAAACGGGTTAGGCAGGTCGACCCGTTTATCATACAAACCTGTTTAAGCCAAACCCGAACCCACCTAAGAAGCGGGTTGGCGGGTCGTGTCAGATTTTGCCACCCCTGGGAAAAAGTGTGATTCTCCGTATTTATTATCGTTGTGCATCACGTGAATCAGCATGTTCAAGGCAGTAAACCGGCCATGAAAATAACCGGCCTCTTCCTTGCGCTTTCTGCCGCAATTATATATGCATTGGCACCACTCACAAGTCACAAGTTTCTTTATCAATGTCTTCAGGCCAAAAAGATATTTTTCCGTTAGTTTGTGATGGATCAGGTAATTGTGGTGGATATCGGGCCAGTACCCGCGATAATGGATCCCATCATGATCTGACATATGATGGGATTCATCTTACACAGTCGTAGCCATTCAACCAGCAGCTAAGATTACTTCACATTGTCACTTAGATGTTGTAAACATATCAGTTTTGATCATAAAGTCACTCGCGTGTTCAGTAGCTTCTTGTCCATCATCCACTTATCTTTTTCAAATTCACCTGTATTTCCTAAGTTAGCTTTCGTGAATAAAAAGGTCTTGTGTTGGCCTTCTCATCATATTTCCTCGGTATTTAGGGATTACTAGCTAACGCAAATAATTTAACGGACGTACATTGTTTATCTACATAGACCGCCGTTTCAAAAAAGATTAGGTGTATTCTTTTATCATGTCCAAAATTTCTAATCATTTTAGAAAAAGTACATAAATTAATTTCATGTTTTTTTATTTATGACAAAGGTGCTAGTAGCATCTATCGATAAATAGGGTTATCTATGTTAAATTAGTAACATTAATAACAGGCGTGCGTTTATTATCTACAAAGGCGAAGGTTTGGTATTGTTTCAAAATGATTAGGCTCAACTTTTAATCATGTCAAAAATTAAATCATTTTGAAAAAAAGATGATAAATTAGTTATTTACTATAAAGACGTGATGCCACCGCAAACTCATGAAAAATTAAGCCATTTTTTTTAAATAGAGCAGAAAATCGGACATTTATTTCTTTTTAAATATTTTATAAAATCTTTTGCAATTATTTTCTAGCACAATAGAAATAAAAACCTTTTAAACAAAATATTCATTACATTGATGCATACAATGATTATAAAATTCAGAGGTGAACTATCATTGAATCTTTACAAAATTATATCCAAGTATAATTACGATGAAAACCCAAAATACAGAGCACTCTCAGGAAGAGAAGGGTCCATGATCTAGCTTCAAAAATACTCTAGCTAAGTGCATATGTCATCGTTAAGCCCGCCTATTCGTAGCTACCAAAAAATAAGCAGGGGTGAGATAAACCACAAGTCTCAACAGATAACACGACCACCCACTACGTAAACATCAAACATAAGTAGGTCACCATGTCAAACTAGACTCTAAATAAGTCCGAGGCTAATAACGAGTCTCAAACCCCGACTCTCTGCGAAATTTGACTCGATAAGACCTCTAACTCGAGAGGTCACTCAAACAACATTGCAAAACCTATATATATAATTTTCAGGTTCATCTTTTGCTCTCTACCAATGCACATCACAATTTACTTTTCTGACTTTCATTATTACCTCTATAAGGGCACCACTTTCTCGGTTTGCTATAGGTTTGCCGGTCTACATAGGGATGTATATTCATACATGAGTGATTTAAATATTTTATTTTAAACCCTATAAGAACACGGTTCGCCAGCACCAAAGTATAGAATCCTTCATCAAGGAGTTATTTTACTTAGAAAAGTCGTAATGCACTACGTTAGCATACATAGCTAGACCTCCAACAATAAAAAGAACTTTGTGTCCCCTAAGCCACCATGGTTGGCGATTGGTCTACCCTAGTGGTGCGTCGGTCCCCAAAGAATCACACCGCTGAGGCTTCACCACTAGCTATTAACAAGTCCTTAGCTCTTCTGTGCAATAGTGCACATAAACACACTTTGGATCTCGTCTCTCAATGGCGCACACAGGCATACTCAAGCTCCACAATGCACACAAGCACACTTAGGCTTCACTACGCATGCAGGCGCATGAGAGTTCACGCGCACACAAGCACGTATATTGCTCGCATACACAGACACAATGATGCTCGCTTAGGTAGTTGCAATAGGTGCACGTGTTTCACCTGGCTTGCGCGCAGTTACAACGTCCACTGCAGTCTGAGCCTGTAGCTCGATTGGTTCCTACAATCAGATCACAATCTGCAGTAATGAAGATATTGATCTATTCTTACTCAAGGTGAGATAAGGTGCTTATGCACTTAGCTCAAAGTCGTTTTTCATAATAAGCGATTGCTCAATGATACTGGATGTACTTTCATTAACACAATCACATATGTGGAAGCTTTTGGTCTGCACATTCCCTTGAGCATTTTAAGTTCATCTAAATGAACTATCACTCAGTCTTGCAGGAATAATGCATGAACTGAAGATCGAAATTCTAAACCATAATTGAAATGCAAGTAAATGCACTCAGTTGAGATCAAAGAATCAATGATCAAAGTATCGACGATCAAGAGATCGATCTGTGTTCTTGGATGCATCAGATGTTGTTTAAAGTTCAATCAGAAATTTGGAATCTCTGAAGTCCATTGTAGTATGTGCATGGCCGATAGAGAGAGTGGAGGGGGAGAAGGCGATGAGTGAAATCTTCACAAGTATCCAAAGATAGCTTGCAAAGCCCAATCCTCGTTCTCGAGGTCGATCTCCTTCACTTGGAGACAAGAAAAAATCCACTTTATTTCTTAAGAAATATCATATTGCATGATCCTCAATTTACAAATGCATGCCCTATTTATAGGGTTGACCTTTCATTTGGCACCAAAGATTTGGGGCGCCCATGATTCAAATCTTGTTGCTGACATACCTACTCTCACTATTGAAACCACTCTATCCGATTTGAATTTTTTGTTGAGCACCCTGTCTACTTAGTTGTGCTAACAGAATACCCTGTATGCCTTAACTGACTTGACTGTCGTGCCCTGTGGACTGACCGACTACCCCTGCTAGGCCTCTATTGACCCCGATCGTTATACCCCTATGCTCACTCGAACTGTAATGCCCCAACAATTTGAACGAAAAATTTTGGATTTTTTTTTTGAAACAGCCGAAATCCCATTTCAAGAGTTGGGCGGGATACAGTGTAACACAAAGAGTATTCAAAATCATTCAATAACATCAATACAGATTATGTCTAAGGTTATTACCAACCCCATTAATGAAATAACTAATCAATTCTCAGAGTTTATACAGGATCATAAAAATGGAAATCTCATGGCTTCATCCGCAATGACGTATGCAATCGCTCCAGACTTAATCACTATTTGGAAAAGAGTAATTCAGAAGGGGTGAGACTACACCCCGTCTCAGTAAGAATCATTATATTCATATGAATGTGCTCAGTATCATGTGTACAAATATATGTGCAACATTCTTCGTAAAGATACTAAAGAGTTAAAAATTCATGTACTACAACTAGCTCATGGTAGAATTAGAAATGAAATTACACTTCTGCACATGCTTCACAATTATAAGGTAACAATTGACATATATATAAAGAAAATCCTTGAAGAAACTACAAATCATGCAAATGACTCACGTGTATAAATTCTAAATCTTGGAACCACAAGCAATAAGTGTACTTAGAAATATTTAAAATGAATTAACATTATGTTTTTCTTGTTAATTATCATGTGGGTACGCACAGGCATTCGACATCGTATCGGACCAAGATCACACAGGGGTTTGTTATGCTTCTCAATTTAATACCCCGGTGACTAGTCGTATGGATATCCAAATGGGACGGTTCACGATCGAGAGAGTACTACCCAATGGCAAACTAAAAATTTGGATGCCCCTTATAACTTCTGCAGAAGACTTGAATCTAACACCTAGGACACATTGGTAGTCCCGACCCCTAACTCCAAGGACTGGGGACCTGGTGAGACTTCTAGCTCTCACAAAACGTAATTGTCCCACGGATCTTGTACCATATACCCTCTCCAAGGTAGAACATGGGTCTGCTAACATACATTGTCTTTCAGGTGTACCTAGAACCCTGAGAAACGGGTAACATATACCCTCTTTCAGGTATACCCAGAATCCCGTAGTTAGGTTATATGTGCATATTTTACATTCTTATTTATTTTTGTGTGGAGTCATTGCATCCCAAGAGATTTTCAAAATCCTAAACTGACACTCGGGTTAATCAATTGTATGCACATTACCATCCCATTGCACAATAGTCACCAAACAATATTTCTCAAAGTTACTGGCTTAAAATCTAAGCCAAGTACTGGTGCTTGCATTATTTTATTATTGAATTAGGGTGTATATAATACCCCACTGGCTCATGCAACCACATGCACTATTCAGGGTGAAGCACTCCCAAGCATATACATCCAATGTAGAATCCACAGTGGCAAGTAGCAAGCACAAAATTTTATAAGTGCTTACCGGGCACCTCAAGGGTTCTGCGGAACCATATGCTCATGATAGCCCGACATGATATCAATAGCAGATTTGTGTTCATCGCAGATCTACATATGTTACAATATAACTATCTTAATTTTAATAGCAAATTCATATCCATAGCAAATTTGCATATGCTGCAACATGACTTTTGCATATGCAAAGACTGAGATATGACCCAACAGACTTTGCATATATCGCTAAAATACACCCACAAGAACTACAAATCCACATACATGGCCATTCACAATTGAAAATTTGAATACTTAAATAGTCAATATAGAACATGCATGCATAGTTAGGTGTAGAGTCAATACTTCTGATCATAATGAAAACATGTGTGTTGATCAAGTCGTCCATCATCTACTTCCACACATAAAAGAAACATGATGTAAAACATATATTTCTATATTTATATGCTGGATCTTACATTCTCCATCATCTATATGAGATGCACACAAACCTAGAATCAAACTCATGCTTTCATATACTTAGAATCGTAATGTCAAAAATATAAAAATTTATCTACATGTTGTATTGATCTTTTGATCATTTTGCAGTGGTGTGTGCAAACCAAATGATCAGACATAGTCTTTCACATGTCTAACTACATACTACAGAAATATCTTCCTGATTCATTAATATGTTGAGTCAATACATGTGCCTTCTTATAGTTAATAAGATTTAGTAATAATCGATAACCAACATTTTGGTGTATGCACGTTCAGAAAGTAAACAGAATATGTTGACCATTTCTCGTGATTAAATAGAAATGTCATACAATCAATAACCAACATTTTTTTTTGTATAGGCAAGATCCAGTAATAAAAATATAGAAAACACCATGATCCACACTAACGTATGGATTTGAATTACATTTGCAGAGATATGCCGATCCATATATATATATTATCAAGACTATTCCAAAACGCATTTGGACGTGCGAGATAGAAGTAGTCTGATAACCATATCAAGGTTGCATCATATATATATCAAGAATATGCCAAAAAAGAAATGAACTAGCGTCAAACACGCATAAGGGTTCTACATCGATTAAATCTCACACAACGTCAATCACGCATAATGTGTGATTGACGTTGTACGTTGTTCACACTTTCAAATCTATGACTCACAAGGGAGTGCAATGCTAATCATGTGATCCAGTCCACTATATATACATATATTTTTTTCTCACATGCCTCGGTAGTTTCTTGTCTCGAGTATACATAGAGACATTAAATATCAAAACTGACTGAGGATGCAGATTCAATCTGGTGGTCTAGATCGCTCATATGCAGAAATTATTCCAGAGATCTATGCTTATTTAAGAAGGTATATGGTTTGGTGGGTTCAAGTACAATCGCACGAAATGGTTTAACCAAATCTTTCAACAACCATGGCTATGATCAATGGCTGCAAAAATGTATGTTTCCCTACTTATATTCGAGAGGGATACAACATACTAGTACTACAAAACATCAAGTACATACATACAGACATAATACCCCTTACCTCGATTTAACGAACCGTAACTTGACAAAAATAGATCTTGTTCATCTTGATGTTTCCTTCATCTCTGGCTGGAGCTTCTCCTAATTGTGAGAGAGGCTAATGGTGGTTCTTGAGAGGGATAAGTGAGTAGAGGGAGAAAGGGAGATAGCAAAACCATGTACCACAATTTTTGCTAATGAGATGTCTCTTTTACCTCTTTTTGGTTAGGTGTTTCAAAAGAATTTGAAATCTAGAAACCACCCCTCCTAAATTTATGTTTTTTTTTCATCTTTAGAACTCAATCGAAAGTACTATGTTGTCCTTCTTCTTTCACACCATTTGATTCTTTTCAAGCTATTTTCTCCTCTTTTTTTTGCCCTCCACACTTGTGCCCACAAACTTCTCCTAAAATCGTGGAGAAGGAGAGATATTTTAGCTAACTCATTTTTTTTCTTTTTGGTTCTCTCCAGCCCTGTACGTGGTCATCCCTCAATTCATAGAAAGATGGGAGACAAATTAGCTATCTTAATCCTTAGAGAAAGCATGTGGCAACTTCTCATGTTACCATTTGTTTCTGGGGTAATTAAAACCTATGAGTTTGGGATTTAACATTTTTTTTGTAAAAAGATCTCATAATACAAAGATAAAAACCATGTGCAATGGGGGGTGTTGAACCAGGGTCCATCCCCAAAGAGGCAACAAACCTCTCCACTGTACTATGTTCTTTTTCGTTGCAAATGATGTCTCTTTTAATTTTTTTATACGTGTGTAAGTACTAGGCATTTTTGTCAAAAGCAAAAACACATTTTTCTCAAAAACATGCATGTGAGCATGGTGGGATTTGAACCTGCATCAAACCCCCAAGAGGTAATGAGCCTCTCCACCACGTCACACTTCATTTTGTTGCACATTTTGTCTGGTTTAATTTAGATAAACTCTTGTTCTGGTTCTTCCCTTAATGGGCTTCACATTTCCAAATTCTTTTCTCCCATCTTTTCTTAAACACCTATGAAAATTCGTTATTTTCTTTCCGGATCTCGATTAGGGACCATAAGATATTCTGATCCATCGAAATCCAATTGCAATCTGGTTGGGTTTCGGATCCCCCTGGAATCCAAATCAAATTGCCAAATCTGAATCTAATTACTAGATCTATGTGATCCAGTTTAATTCATCAATTCATTCCAAAGACATGATATTATCATATTTCTTTTGTAAAAATTTCCACCTTTATTTATCTGGAGAATTCTCAAAATTTCGCGATTTTACACAAACCCTGCTGGTTCTATGTGGTGCGTGTTTGGCTTGTCTCTTCGACCTCAAAGGTTGGGGTTTCACTTGGGTTCGCATCAATCCTCCCCTCTTGAAAACTTCCTAGTCCTCTAGGAAGAAATCTAGGATACTTCTTACGGATGTCAACATTCCATTCCCATGTAGCCATGGCCTCATCTTCATTGTCCCATTTTATCAAATGTTTTCTTACGCGTCGACCCCTTCTATGCTCATACCGAGTCTTATACACTCTAGTAAGTTGCCTTGTAATGGTTGACATGCTCTCTTTCGTAGGAATTTGCCCATGATAAGCCTTCAATCGTGAAACATGAAAAATTGGATGTACACATACTCCGGGTGGCAACTTCAACTTATAAGTCATTTCTCCAATTCTTGCAATAATTTTGTAAGGACCAAAATATCTTGGTGTGAGTTTTGTGATAGGTGTCTTACTCAAAGAGAACTGCCCATATGTATGACATTCTAACCGAACCTAATCACCAACTTGGAACTCTCTATCATTTCATTGTTTGTTATAGATTTGTCTCATTCGATTTTGGGTGCGCTCAATATTCTTCTTCAAAATTCTTAAAATGCCATCTCTCTCTTAGTTGCTTCTCAATTATGGGGATTTTTGTTGTTCTATCTTCATAAAAGGCAGGTTGAGGTGGTGGTCAGCCATACACGACCTCATAAGGTGTCATTCTTGTAGAAGAATAAAAAAAAGTATTACAACACCACTCGGCCCAAGGTAAAAAATCAACCCATTCATCTTGTTTTTCACTAGTAAAGCATCTTAAGTAGGTCTCAAGAGCTCTATTAACCACCTTCATTTGTCCATCAGTTTGTGGACGACTTGTCGTGCTATAACACATCTTGGTTTCCATTAATATAAAGTATTCTTTCCAAAATTTACTAAGAAAAGCCGGATCTCTATCACATATTATTGTCTTTGGCATGCCATATAACTTTGCCACATTTTACAAACAAGATTTAGCCACCAATTGAACCAAATAGGTTCTAGGCAAGGCTATGAAGTAAGCAAACTTTGTAAGCCTATCCATTACCGCAAAGATAACCTTTTTCTTTTGAAAAGAATGAAGCTTCTCAATGAAATCCATACTTATGTCGGTCCACACTTGTGAAGGAATGAGTAGAGGTTTAAGAAGTCTGAGGAGTCGAATTCCCTCGTACTTGTTTGCTTGGCAAACTTGACATCCCCTCACATATTTCTTGATATCTTTCTTTAATTCAGACCAATACAATTCAGATTCGATTCTTTGCCAAGTTTAATGCATACCTTCATGTACTCCCTCTCTTGAGTTATGAAAGTGTTCCAAAACTTCACTAATGAGTGAAGAGTCATTAGGTAATAGAAACTTATCACCAAAATATAACTTGCCTCCCTTCACCATGTAAGAGGGATGACTTGTAGAGTTTTCTTTCAATTCTTGAATTATTTTTTGGATTTCTTCACTATCAACTTGAGCTTGACTCATTCTTTTCCCAAATACAAGTGACCTTGGAAATGACTAAGAGAGAGTCATTTTTCATCTTTCTAGACAAGGCATCAGCTACTACATTTTTAAACCCTTCTTATACTTAATTTCAAAGTCATAACCCATGAGCTTAGTCAACCACTTTTGTTGAAGAGGAGTAGAAACTCTTTGTTGCAAGATATACTTGAGACTCTGATGATCCGTTTGGACTAAAAAATGTCTCCCAAGTAAGTAAGGTCACCACTTCTCTAAAGCCAACATAATGGCGAGAAGTTTTTTCTCATAACCAGAAAGGTTTTTGCTCTTACCTAGAAGAGCTTTACTTAAGTATGCCAATAGATGTCTTTCTTGCATTAGGATGACCCCAATCTCAATGTCCCAAGCATTGGTCTCTAAGACAAAGACTTTATCAAAGTCGGGCAAAGCAAGAACCAATGCCTCTACCATAACTAGCTTAAGCTTTTGGAAGGCTTGCCCAGCCTCACTATTCCATCCTCAAGAGTTCTTCTTCAATAATGCCATAAGAGGTTGGGCAATTATGCCATAATGTCGAATGAACCAGCGATAGTACCCTATAAGACCCAAAAAATCTCTTAAGGCTTTGATGATGTGCGGAGTAGGCCAACTCGACATAGCTTCAATCTTGTTCGGATTGACACTAATACCTTGGCTTTCCACTATGTGTCCAAGATAAGACACACTCTTTTGTCCAAAGCAACATTTGCTTCGCTTGGCAAAGAGACTATGCTCCCTTAACACATTCAACACGATCATCAAATGCTTGAGGTGATCTAACCAATTAAAACTATAGACAATATGTCATCAAAAAATACCAACACAAACTTTCTAAACATGGGTCTAAAAATGTCATTCATCATTCTTTAGAAGGTGGTTAGCACATTAGTCAACCCAAATGGCATAACTAAGAATTCATAATAACCATCATACATGTGAAAAGTGGTCTTCTCTATGTCTTCCATAGCCATTCAGATTTGATGATATCAGACTCTTAAATCAAGCTTGGAAAAGTATTTTACACCAAACAACTCATTCAATAATTCATCAATTGCCGAAATTGGATGTTTGTCCTTGAATGACACCTCATTTAATGACCTATAATCAATACAAAACTGCCATGTGTTATCCTTCTTGTGCACAAGAAGAACCGGTGAAGAGTAGGCACTTAAACTTGGGTGAATAATGCCACTAGCACGCATCTCTTGCACTAAATTTTCAATTTCACTTTTTTGTGCAAAAGCATACCGATATGGTTTTACACTAACCGACCCTTACCCCGGAATAAGAGGTATGTGATGGTATTGAGTGCATCAAGAAGGTAACCCTTGGGTTCTCTAAAAACATCTCTATATGACTCAAGCAATTCACTCATGTTCAGTGGAACAATGTCTTCCAACACTACAAGAAAAATGTTATTTAGCAACAAAAATTTGCGACAAAAATAATCCGTTACAAAGTTGCGATGGATTAGCGAGAGAAAACTATCTGTCCCTAAAATTGGAATTAGTTGTGGAATTAGCGATGAAAAAATCCTGTCATAAATTTGTGATGCATTAGTGACGAAAAAATTATGTCTAACACTCTGTCGCAACTTCGCGATTGATGAGCGACACCATTTTTCCATCGCTACTCCATTGCAAATTGGCGATGGTGTTTGCGATAAAAATTTTCTATCGCTAATTCGTCGCTAAATTTCTCCTAAAACCCTAATGTGAGCCTCCTTTCTTTTCCCTTTTTGTTTCATTCATTGCACACCGGCAGTTTTTTCTCACCCCATTGCTCGCCCTCCCTTCTCCCCCTTTCGGTGATAGCCTTCCTCTTCGACAACTTCGCCGGCACCACCTTGCTCCCCTGCCAACACCGGTGCCACATTTCTCCTCTCTCCTTCCCTCTCGCTCGTCTGTCGATGACCTCCTCCCCCCCCCCCCAGTTATGTCTCCTCCTTTCCCTTCTTCTTTCCCCTCATCTCTCTCTCTTGTTCTGCCCTCTGTCACCCAGCGGGCCGGCATAAGGGGTCGGGACCCCTGCCCCTGCCCCTGCCCCCCTTTTTTTCTTCTTCTTGGTCCGGCAGGGGCCATCGGCCCCTGCCTCCTCCTTTTCAAGAGTCGTAGGGGGCTTTGCACCCCCCCCCCCTTGTTTTTCTTCTTGGTTCAGCAGGGGCCATCAACCCCTGCCTTCTCCTTTTCAAGAGCCACAGGGGCCTTTCCTGCTCCCCACCCTCACCCTTTTTTTTCTTCTTCTTGGTCCAGTAGGGGCCAGCGGCCCCTGCCCCTCTTTTATTTTTGGCAGGAGTCGATGCCCCTGCCCCTCTTTTTATTCCTGGCAGGGGTCGATGCCCCTGTCCCTCTTTTATTTCTGGCAGGGGCTGATGCCCCTGACCCTCTTTTATTTCCAGCAAGGGCTAATGCCTCTACCCCTCTCTCACCCCCACCCTTTCTCACCTTGCTCGCTCGATGTAACCCCAGCTTTTGCCTCGCTTTGTAGCTGACCCGTGACCGGATTCCCTTCATCGGTGAGTCTATAGGTATACTGCCTCTCTCTCTCTTTGCCAAGCGATGGCAGAGCCCCTGCCGCCTTTTGATGAGCTGTTACCTCTGTCGTATATAAATGTGCTTTGCAGGTGTGTAGCTGAGCTAATTGTGTGATGTTTAGTGCTAAGCATCGCATGCATCTAAAAATGTAATGCAAAAAGAAATAAGAAAAAAATGAAAAGGCAATAGCATGCAAATCAGGTAAATACCCGTGGTGAGTAAGTGATGCAAGCACATCACAAGTTATTTAATTTCTTGGATGCAACAATTTCTTGTTCACACACTCACTTAGTTGTGGATATCTAGGATTGCTTTGATGGAGTTCGAAGATCATGTTGAGCATGATTTTAATGTATGAAAATAGAAGTGCTCTTATTTTTTGAGTTCGGATTTCATGCCAGTCATGGTAGTAGTTAGCGGGATATTGGAGTGTGTTTATTGCAGATACATGTTTGATATGAATGTATTGCAATGTTTGATGTGACGGTATCCATGCTTGCATGAAGTTATTTTCTATTTGATTATGCCTTCCATATGAAATTGTATCATAAAAACATGCTTCAAATGAATGTATCATGTTATGAATGGGTTTGCACATAAAAATGAATGATAAGTTATCAATGCTTCAAACATGCATCAAATGAATGGTTTTGCATGTGAAAATATTAAGTTATCAATGCATGCATCATAGTTCTTATGATTGAATGACATCATATATATATATATATATATATATATATATATATATATATATATATATATGTGTGTGTATGTGTGTGTGTGTGTGATATATATCAAATCATTACATCCACCATGAATGCATGATAAATTAGATATTTTTTTCATCATAGCATTCTTATGATTCTCTTTTAGCTGGTTAGGATAATATTTGTAACATCATAGGACAAATGACTGCAAACTATGAATGGATGCACCGTAGGATAGTTGGCAATAAGGTATCACTTGAATATATGGATGATGTTGATAGTTTTATTGAATTTGCAATAGAAAGTGTCAGTACAGTAGATTCCACAGGTCGGATCAGGTGCCTTTGCACGATGTGTAAGAACAATCGATTTATGGAACCTCATGACGTTAGACATCACCTATATAGGAAGGGTTTTGTGAGTGATTATCAAAATTAAACTCTTCATGGTGAAGAATTTTAGAATAATTTTGATGCACATGTGGATGTGGTGCACGATAATCCATATGTGGATTTGTTATTTGATGTTGCAGGACCAGAACTGGGTTCTGCTATAGGTCCTAGTGATGTCCCAACTGTGGTAGAGGAAGAAGCAGCAAACGATGTAGCTAGTAGATTTTGTGATTTACTTAGAAATGTTGATGAGCCACTTTGGAATGGTTGCGAGAGTCACACTATCTTGTCTGCAGTTCTTCAACTAATGAATTTAAAGTTCGAGTATAATTTGAGTCAATCATGTTTTAACCGTCTGTGCTCTATTGTGAAAAGTGTGTTGCCCAAATATAAGAAATTGCCATAAAATTTTTATTGTGCGAAGGTTATGGTCAATGCTTTAGGTATAGGGTATCAAAAGATATATGCTTATCCAAATCATTGCATGTTATATTTCAAAGATAAAAAAACAGCACATCATGTTCGTCATGTGGGCATCCTCGGTTTAAACCAAAGACAAGAGGCAATGGTAGCACGAGGTCAAAAGAAGTGTCATACAAGTCGCTCTGCTACTTGCCTCTCACCCTTAGATTGCAATGATTGTATATGTCTTCGAGGACAACTAAACACATGAGATGGTATGTAAATAAAGTTCGACATAATGAAGACAAGATCACGCATCCTGTTGACACAAAAACTTGAAAGCACTTTGATCGTACTCATCAGACCTTCGTAATGGAAGTGAGAAATGTTAGGCTAGGTTTATGTACAGATGGATTTAATCCATTTGGGGTAGATCAACTCCATACTCGTTTTGACCAGTATTTGTCACCCCATACAATCTTCCTCCAAGCTTGTGTATGAAGCATCAAAATCTTTTCTTGTCTCTATTGATCCCTGGTCTGACCTCTCCGAGCTAAAATCTTGATGTATATTTAAGGTCATTGATTGATGAAGTGAAAATACTGTCGGATGATGGTGTTCTCACGTACGATGCCCACAAAAAAACAAAACTTTAGTATGAAGGTTGTTGTTCTATGGACAATCAATGACTTCTCTGCATATGGTATGTTATATGGTTAGAGCACACATGGGATGTTGGCATGTCCATACTGCATGGAGGATAAAAAATCTTTTAGATTGACGCATGGAAGGAAGTTGTGCTGGTTTGATTGTCATCATCGATTTCTACCCAGTGACCATCTATTCTGACGACAAAGGAATGTGTTTTGAGCAGGCACAACTGAAATGGAAGGTCCACCTACAAGGTTATCTGACATAAAGATTTTAAGATGATTGCGATACTTTTCATATGGACTGACAAATGCTCGTAGTCTGATGCCCTTTCTTGGATTTAGGAAGGATCACAATTGGATAAAGAAATCTATATTTTGGGAACTACCATATTGGCCGACCTTATTGATATGACATAATTTAGATGTGATACATGTGAAGAAAAAAAGTATGTTTGATAATGTATTCAATATGGTAATGAATGTCAAAGGGAAAACGAAGGATAATCTGAAGGCCTGTATGAATTTAAAAGTAATATGTAAAAGACCAGAATTGGAACTTCAATAGTACAATGGCAAAGTACTGAAACCAAAGGCAAGGTACGTGTTTGGACCAGATCAAGTAAAGCATGTATGTTAGTGGTTGAGACAATTGAGATTTCTAGATGGATATGTCTTTAACATTGCTCGGCCTGTGGAGATAGACGAGGGACAATTATATGGGTTGAAGAGCCATGATTGTCATGTCATTATGCAACAATTGATTCTCCTAGCATTCCATGATATGTTAGACAAACCTATACGAGGGTATTATTCGAGTTGAGTAGATTTTTAGAACATCGTGCGCATCATAAGTTTTGGTAATTGAGGTAAAGAATCTCGAGGATTTTATCATCACTACTATTTGTCAGCTAGAGAAGATATTTCTGCCAACATTTTTTGATGTTATGGAATATGTGATCATATATTTGCCATATGAACTTAGGGTTAGTGGTCCTGTGCAATATCGTTGGATGTACTCATTTGAAAGGTATATTTTTTTTATATTTTTCTCTTTAATGCTATTGAAAATTTATTATATTACAAGATGTATATTGTAGACAGATACATGTTTGACCTAAAAAAAAGGTTCAGAATAAAGCAAGAGTGTGGGGTTCTATTTGTGAGGCGTACACTTTAGAAGAGATTTCAAATTTCTCATCTATGTACTTTAAACCTCATATTCTAACACATTACACTTGCCCACCTCGTAATGATGATGAAGAATAATTTACTGTAGCTGACAAACTGTCGATATTTCAACCACTTTGGCATGCCTTTGGTAGTTGCTAATCAAGACTCTTGGAAGATCGAGAGTAAGACGCAACACAAATCTATATCATTTTTAATTGCTCAACGATCAACCTCTACATCGAGTATACTTAATATGTAACACTAAGTTCTATACATACGTACATGGTTCGGTAATATAAATATTTGTTAAGTATAGACGATTTGATCTGGAGTTGCGAAAAGAACTTCTACATCTCACTGATTCAAAAGTACAGTAAGAACATGAAAATAAGTTTGTGGCATTGTTGAAAAAGTTGGTAAGGATGATGACATACATTCTTTCCATGTAAAAAACAATAAGTTACTTAATTGGTCGTGATCACAGTCATTGTTTATGCTTGTAGGTCCGCCATGGTGATGTTAATGACCAAGGAATATGTGATTTACAAAATGGTCTGACCAAAGTTGTGTAATGTTACAATGAGTACATCGTAAATGATTATCGATTTCATACAAAAGACTACGATGTAAACAAGTCAATGATGAATAGTGGCATGTGTGTCAAGGGTAGCAACTACGGTGAAAATGAACATGACTACTATGCTGTTATAGAAGAAATAATGGAGTTGACTTACTTAGGCATAATTAATAAGGTAACTTTATTCAAGTGTCATTGGTTTGATCCCACAACAACAAGAGTCGACAAAGCCTCAAGCGTTGTAGAGGTGAATCATAAATCAAGGTTTGAAACATATGAACCATTCATATTAGCCTCGTAAGCTCAATAAGTTTACTATACTTCATATCTGAATACAAGAAAGTCAAATAGAAATGAATGATGGGCAGTTTGCAAGGTGAAGTCTAAACTATACCTCGAGTATGATCAGTTACAGGAAGACAAGATTGCTGAAGAGGGTGATTACTATCAATCAGATGATATGTATGACTTCTCTTATGGTCACGATGTCACACATGGTATGCATGTCATATCTCCATTGTCTGATGACATATATATGGAAGAATGTGATCCAAATGATATACCAAGTGGATGGGTGCCCAATGAAGAAGAAGAGGACGAAAAGAAGGAGGAGTAAGAAGAAGAATATGAAAGTCAAACAAGTGTTGAGGAAGCATACTCGAGCTAGTGAAATATATCTTGTAATACATACCTTATGTTTGAATGTATTGCAATGTTTAATGTGAATGATTTGAATGATTTACATGATTTGAATGAATTACAATGTTTAAATGTATTGCATGAAGTTATTTTCAATTTGATTATGTATTTATGAAAATATAGATTTTTGTAACTAATCCAATTGTATTGCAAGTTAAGGATAAGTTATCCACGATTAGTAAGTGATGTCATATCTTATGTTTGAATGTATTGCAATGTTTGGTGTGAATGATTTGAATGTATTGTAATGTATTGCAATGATTTGAATGTATTGCAATGTTTGAATGTATTGCATGAAGTTATTTTTGATTTGATTATGTATCTATAAAGATATAGAGTTGTGTAACTGATCCAAATAAAATTTTTATTTGTTAGAATATGGTTTGTAGAGGTCACAGTGGTCGAGCACCCAGTGGTAGCCAGTTTCAGCCTTCATCTTCATGGGCCGCTTTGATAGATATATTTCATTTAACTAATTGTATACTTGATTAGTTTAAATGTGTATTGTGTAAATTTCTAACTCATTTTTCTATAGAGGATATTTCGCTTGCACATGTCCCACCTACACCAGCTATTCATACACATCACAAGACAATGTCGGATGCAGGGTCTATGAAAGTTTTTTGACAACATTAGAACACATATAAGCATGATTTCATTACTCTGAAAGTTTTTTGACTACCTTATAACACATATATGCATGATTCAATCACTATAAAAGTTTTTTGACAACTTTATAACACATATATGCATGATTGAATTACTATGAAAGTTTTACAACATTAGAACACATATAAACATGATTTCATCACTATAAAAGTTTTTGACAACCTTAGAACACAAATATGCATGCTTGAAGTACTATGAGTGTTTTTTGACAATATTAGAACACATATAAGCATGATTTCACCACTATGAAAGTTTTTTAATACCTTATAACACATATATGAAAAATTGAATCACTATGAAAGTTTTTTTACAATATTAAAACATATATAAGCATGATTCCATCACTATAAAAGTTTTTTGACTGCCTTATAACACATATATGCATGATTGAATCACTATGAAAGTTTTTTGACAACCTTAGAACACATATATATGCATGATTGAATCATTATGAAAGTTTTTTGACAACCTTAGAACACATATATAAGCACGATTTCATCACTATGAAATTGTTTGACTGCCTTAGAACACATATATGCATGCTTGAATCACTATGAAAGTTTTTTGACAACCTAAAAACACATATATGCATAATTGAATCACTATGAGAGTTTTTTGACAACATTAGAATACATATAAGCATGATTATGATACATAAGACATTTATTTGACAGCCTTATAACACATATGTGCATGCTTGAATCACAATGATATTGTTTTGACAACCTTAGAACACATATCTGCATGATTGAATCACTATGATTTTTTTTGTCAGCCTTAGAACACATATAGGAATTCTGTTAATGGCCTTTACTTTATTGCTAGCTAGTCTATGCGTAATTCATTCATATTATTTTAATTGCCTTAGATTAGGTGCATTGCATATAATTTATTTCATTTTATTTTGTTTATCAATACTAATCTTTCTTTTCTCTTGTAGGATGCTGGAGATAATCAGCGTATAGGAGTTGATGAAGGCATGAATGAAGAAGCAGATCGAGACAATGAAGAAGATGATGCTCAGAATCTTGGTGATGATTAGATTCGTGTGTTGAATTTGTTGTACCTTCTTGTTGTTTCAAAAGAATCTCTTTGTAAATGTTCACTTGTAAATAATTAGAACTTGGCGAGGATTATAGTGGATCGCTAAATTGTTTAAGCTGCTTTGTATATGTATTTTTTATATGTACTTTATTTTTTATACACAGGATATATAAATTGTATAACGAAAAAAAAAATCTCGATATTTATATTTCAAACAATTTTTTTTGTGATGGATTAGCGACAGATATTATCAGTCGCTAATTAGTATCGGCCTCCAATTTTGCGATGGATTAGAGACAAATATTTATTGATCAGAAAACTGAATTGGTCGATGTTTTGCGATGGATTATAATCCGTCGTAATTTTGTCGCTATATTAGCGACGGATGTATATCTGTCGCAAAACCAAATCTTTGCGGATGAACAATGGCCTTGCAACGAATCATGGCATTCACTAATTCATCGCAAATTAGCGATGGAAGTAGCGATAGATATTTTTCATCGCTAATTAGCAACTAGGAAATTATGATGAAAGTTATCCGTCATTAATTTATCGCTAAACTATTTAGCGACAGATTTGCAATGAATTAGCGATGGATTACGACCACCGCTAATCCACAGATTTCTTGTAGTGCAACTTGGACTCCTCTTTTAGTGCTATAGGTTGCACCACACATAAGAAAGCCATGTGAGTAACCTAAAAAAAATTGATTGCCTCTTGGCCATCAACCACTTTACTATCTTGTGTAGAGTTAGCTTTTAAAAACATTGGTCGACCCACTTTAGCAAATGTCATTTCCATGTTGGTGAAGTTTCATGTGACACTCCTTAAATAGCGTATCTAACATATCCCTAACACAATATCGACGTCGTACATAGGCAATACAAACAAGTCAAGTTTGAAGTGAGATCCTTGGAGGTTAATCTTCACATTGGTGCATAGTTGACCATATTTGAGATGACTTCCATCTCCCACCATAACATCAAACTTTGGATGATCATGTGGCCAGAACTTGAACTTAGATACTAAGTCCTCTCTCACAAAGTTGTGGGTAGACCCCCATGTCTATCAAAACATCAACTTTCTTGCCGAATAAATTGCTGAAGACTCGCATGAAATTAGGAACTTGCATTTAATGAATGTAGTTCGAGCAACAGTCGTATCAAGGCATTCTTCCATTTGTTGTTGGAACTGATCCAACTCGATCTCCTTGCACGGTGTCACTTTTGGAGGCATCACTCTGATACCAATTGATGTATGGATCCCCAAAGAATCTTACTGTTGAGGCTTCATCGCTAGAAATGTACAAGTCCTTAGCTCTCTTATGCAATAGCGCACAGAGACGCACTTTGGATCTCGTCTGTCAATGGCGCTCTCAAGCTCCACAATGCACTTAGGCTTCACTGTGCACGCAGGTGCACACAAGTGTGCGCGTTTCACTTGGCTTGCACACAGTTGTAACATCTGCTACGGTCCAAGCCTATAGCTCGATCGGTTCCTGCAATCCGATCATGATCTGCAGTAATGAAGATACTAATCTATTCTTACTCAATGTGAGATAAGGTGCTTATGCACTTAGATCAAAGTCGTTTGTCAGTGTAATGAGCGATTGCTTAGTGACACTAGATGTACTTGCATTAACATCAATCGCATATGTGGAAGCTTATGTTCTGCACCTTCCCTTGAGCATTTTAAGTTCATCCGAATGAACTATGACTCAATCCTGCAGAAATATATGCATGAACTGAAGATCAAAATTCTAAACCAGAATTGAAATGCAAGTAAATGCACTTAGCTGAGATCAAAGAATCGACGATCAAGAGCTTGATCTGTGCTCTTGGATACGTCAGATGCTGTTTGAAGTTCAATCAAAAATCTGGAATCTCCGAAGTCCGTTGTAGTTTGCACAATGCTAATAGAAAGAGTGGAGAGAGATAAGGCGATGAGTGAAATCTCCATAAGTATCCAAAGATAACTTGTGAGGCCCAATCCTCGTTCCTGAGACCGATCTCCTTTACTTGGAGACAAGAAAAATTTCACTTTATTTTTTAAGAAATCTCGGATTACATGATCCTCAATTTACAATTGCATGCCCTATTTATAGAGTTGACCTTTCATTTGGCACCAAGGATTTGGGCGGCCCATGATTCAAATCTTGTTGCTGACATACCTACTCTCACTGCTGAAACCACTCTGTCAGATCGGAATTTGTTGTTGAGCACCCTGTCTACTTAGCTATGCTAACCGAATGCCTTGTATGCCTTAACTGACCTGGTTGTCGTGCCCTATGGACTGACTGGTTGCCCCTGCTAGGCCTCTACTGACCTGGTTGTTGTGTCCCTGTAATCACCCAAACCATGTTGGTTCTTTGTGGTGCGTGATCGACTAGTTTCTCCAACCTCAAAGGTTAGGGTTTTACTTGAGTTTACATCACTACTAACCAAAGCAGGGCCCACAATAGTAACACGCCACCGCTAGCTGAGAAGGAGTCTGTTGACAACTCAGCATAATCCCATGAGGTTGGTGCAGGCTCGCTCTCAAGGCAAGTAAAAAGTCACTCAAGGTGACAAGTTACCCCATCTTTGAGGAAGTAGCTAAATTTGTGTATCTTTTTTATATTAAATTTTGATTCATTGTCAAATTTTTAATTTCATAATGTACCCTTCAAGTATTTGTGGCCCTTGCCCTTGCTCAATAAGGCATACTAAATTTCTAATTTAAGAGAAAATTCATTTCTTAAAACTAGTGCAAATACCTTATTGCGCTCTCAATGAGCCTTTATTGTGCCTAACAATAAGCTCTCACTTGAAAAAATCATTTTTCAAGGTCCATACTGTGAGAAATAAAATTAAGAACATTCATAAATCTCAAGTTTACGAATCTCAAACCTCATTCATGACCACTAGGGCCCATGTATAGGCTAAAACCACTAGGGCCCATGCATAGGCTAAACCACTAGTTTCTTAGATTAATTAGTATGATTAAATTTTTTTCCTCTTCTTTATTTTATTTTTATTTCATTTTATTTTTTTTCTTTCTAGGTTTAACCCATCTTTTATGGTTCTAGAACAACTAAAAATGTAATTTTTAATTTTCTCACTTTTCTCTTTCTTTTTTAAACTAACCACATGAGGTTCACAAATGTATACATGACCAACTAGGGCCCACGTATATGAGATCATATTCAATTCACGAGTAACTATACTTACTCACATTCTATACTGTTAGTGTTCATTTTCTTTTTTTTAAGCCATAAGGGATTGCATGCATTCACAATTCGAAATTTTCATAATATGCAAACAAATTGATTTTTTTCTCAAACTGAAAATTTTTTTTTTCTCATAAATCCTCATACATCCAATACACACACACACACACACACACACACACATATATATATATATATATATATATATATAACCAGATTTTAAAATATATTTGAATGTCAATTAAGATACTTTTCTTGAGAGTTTTCAAAACCTACTAGTGTTAGGACAAAACCGTTTTTTTTTCACATAACTATCATTCAAATTGACTAGGCCAATAAAATTTTTATTTTCTTATCATGCACATGAGTAGGGCACCAAACTGAATATAACAAAATTTTTTATCTCAAATGCACATGAGTGTGGGTTGTTCATACATGACAGAAATTTACCCATTCAAGAATATGATTCCAAGAAGGGACTAGCGGATGTAGTGTCACATTTTTTTCTATTAAAAAATGCATATTTTAATATATATATATATATATATATATATATATATATATATATATATATATATATATATATATATATATATTCAATGACTTTAACAAAATATTAAATATGCAAATATGCATGCCGGTTTCAAAAATCAAAACTTAAAACTGACTTTTTTTCCCTTTTTCTCTAACATCAACACTAACAACTGATTTTTCTAGCATCTACACAAAAAACTAATTTTTTTCTAAAATCAACACTCAAAACTGTGTTTTTTTTCTAAAAACAACATTCAAAACCGAGTAGGCTTGGTTACTAATAGTCAAAATTCATCAAAATTTCATTGAAAATCCATTTCTATCTTCAAAAATAAGGTTTTCTAGTCCTAAACATCCAAATTTATTTTAAAAGAATATTACTCAAAAAATAGTGTTTTTATGTGGATGTATACGTTTGTGTAGATTAAATAGTCAATTAATTGAAATGAGTAAAAATTCATTAAAAGTAATGTCATTGTTGAGAGGAAAATGTTAATTAGGATTATTTTCTGAGGCCAAAACGACCAGTCTTAATTTTCAAATTTTAAATTTTAAAGCACCTGTGCCACTTTTTTTGTTAACTTTCAAAATAAAAGTAACGACTTACTTTTAATTAAAAAGTCATCATATATTTTAAAAAATATCATTGCTTTTAAAAGTATTTTGGTCATTTTGATCGCTGAATATATCTAATGTTAATAGTATTGTTTTTTGTAAAATTATATATAATATATATTTATATATTTGCTACAATCAATTGTACTTACAGTCTAGTTGGGATCTCATTATGGGAGTTGTTTTGACTCAATCCAACCTTGTATACGTGTTCAACATAGTCAATTTAGTGGGACTTGACTATTAAATTATATTTTTCAATGAAAAAATATGTTTTCTGGTCGAACAAGTTGTTATAAGTTTACCACCATCAAAATTTCCATCAACAAAACAAACTATGCACAAGTTAAATTTCAACAACCTAAAAGCCAATTCCTACTAAACGGAGCACGTAAATCGCATATATGATATTAGATTCCCCCCCAAAAAAACAAAAAATGAATTTTGTTAAGCTGATTGTAGCAAATTTTCATCGTATATAATCGCCCCTACCTTATGGACGTGACCCAATAACTGTTCTTTCTTGTTTGATTTTTCATGATCCTTCGTACATTTCAAAATGTTATGGGAAATGCTCTCTTCCCTCATGTGATGTAGGTGCCTTAGCTAAAGGTTTTATCATAGTTGGGAAGAAAGAAAGGAAGGATGATTTTGAAAAATGAGATAAAGACGAGATTATTTTTGTGTTTGACTCGAGAATGGCCCTATGCCCTACGGGTTACATTTGAGATCACCAAAAGTGGTGATATTGAGTTTAGTCGACACACACCAGAGTCCGACCCAGGTGGCCCCGGCGTGACTCTTTTTGCCCTTAACTCCTTAACGAAAAGGTATCTTTTCCATGGGGTAGGGACCAAGAAATGAAAGGACGTCTGTGGTCAATATTCAATATCAGCAAACTTCTATTCGTAATATAAAATGTGACTGGATCTCCTCTCGTCGCTTTATCCTAATCGAATCTAGTCGTCCAGGCATTCAGTTCAGCTTACTTGATTACCGATTATTGCATATAAATAAACCAGAAGAGAATTGTACACATGAGATTTGCTTTGCTGCACTAATATTTTGCATTTTTGCTTTTTGACAGTGGGAACTCTCACGCAAATGTAAAGCAAAATCCTGGTCCATAAATTCTTACGAAATGATCAGGCACTCTACCGAGCTCCTGAAAGATTATGATAAACCAGCAGTTTTGAAGGGTACAGAGAGAGAGAGAGAGAGAGAGCTCTAGACGTTAGGGTTGCCGTTGCTCCGGAATGAACCCAAAGCTCTGGCTGAGGCCCTGAGGATGTACTGGTGATAAGCAGCAGCTATGGCAGCTCCAACAAAGGGTCCCACCCAGAAGATCCACTGCAATGCCAGGCCGAAAAAAAAGAAATAATAAACGCACCATTAATACTTGGGAAAAGCCCAAGGCAACAACACCCAATCAAAACGTTAACTCCATAGTGAAAAAAGGACAGGTAAAGGGCTCACATGGTCATGCCAAGTAGAGTCGTGATCGTAGATGACGGCAGCCCCCAAACTACGGGCTGGGTTTATTCCAGTGCCGGTGATGGGAATGGTCGCCAGGTGAACCATGAAGACGGCGAACCCAATCGGCAATGGCGCAAGAACCTGTTCCAAACCACCAAAAAAGAAAAAATACACACACACACAAAATCACGCATATATTAATGGGTTAGCACCAGCATCGTCTCCCACGCACTCGTGCCCCACTCACCGGGCGGTATTGCCATTCCAAGGCATCCAGTCTTACTCCCGTCAGGTGGGCACCAATGCACCGGAGACGTGTGCTTTCATCATTAAATATCACAAATTTTCAGTGATATGGGAAACGACCAACCCAACAGGGTTGAAAAGGGCCTCCACTCAGAACACGGCACCATCTCAATCTCATAGGTGCCCAGTCATATTCGACTCTTGAAAGTAGACCAGAGTCTACAGCGAACTCATCGGCTTTTACACAAACTCGACCCAAGTCGATGATCCATGGAGTAGGTCGGAACGCACAACTACAATGGTGGGGCTTACGACAGACAGCCATGACCGGATGAGAGAAAAAAAAAGGAGAGAGAGAGAGAGAGAGAGATTGGGGTGTTGGGCATACCGGAACGTGGGAATCCCTGGCGTTCCTCTTGGGGTCTGTGGCAGAGAAGACGGTGTAGACAAGAACGAAGGTTCCGATTATCTCGGCCCCTAAACCAACGCCCTTGGAGACTCCTGGGGCTAGAGCGTTGGCACCCCCTCCATATCGATCGTAATACGCCTTCTGGAAAGCCTTCACCAGCCCAACACCACAGATTGCACCCAGGGACTGGGCCACCATGTAGAACACCGCCCTGATCAATGACACCTTCCTCGCTAAGAGCAGCCCGAACGTAACGGCCGGGTTAATGTGCCCCCCTACCATAGCCGCAAGCAATAAATTAATTAACAGCATCAAACATAATCAGAATTCAAATGTTTTCATTAAGATGAGATGATGATCTGCAAACAATTTGAGAGGCTTTTGAAACCCAAAAAAAAAAACGTCTGCGGTGACATCCTGTTTGGGTTTTTTTCTTATGGAATAAATCGGGAGATGACCAAACGTTTTAAGCGATAACGATTACGCGACTATTCTAATTTCTAAGGTACGTGCCTGAGAAAACATGATATGTCCGAAAGTTTTCTTCTGTATTTGTTTCGCAAGAATGAAAATTTGAAACAAGAAAAGGAGAATCACCTGAAATCCCGGCGGTGCAGTAAACCAAGATGAAGATCATGCCGCCAAAGGCCCACGCGATCCCCAACACGCCGACGCCAGCACAAGGGTCGTTGGAGGTGGCGGTCTGGTGCTTGTACCCAATCACCGTAGCCACCGTGACGTAGAGGAAGAGCAGAGTGGCGATGAACTCAGCGATGAGCGCTCGGTAGAAGGACCATCTCGTCAGCTCCTCAGCGTCGATGAGTGGTGCTGGAGGAGGGTCCGTGTAGTCCTTGGCCGAGAAGTCGGTCCCCTCGACGCCCTTGCCCATCTCGTCAGCCAGAGAGAGAGAGAGAGAGAGAGAGAGAGAGAGAGAGAGAGAGGATTGCACATCACTGTGGCGAGTGAGGTCAGGATTTATAGGCCAACTTGATGCGCGTGCGACGAAGATCATCTGGACAAAAATGCCGTCCAAACCGACTAATTGCGATCATATCATTTTTGTGGGTCCGCCTTCGTCGTCACCTGATTGTCTGGCCTTCGTCGTCACCTGATTGTCTGGCCTCCATCGATCTCTGAGTATAGACCGTCAACTGTTGGAGGCAACAGTGAGATGGAGGCAGCCCGGTGCAGCGGCACACTTTTGGTGTGCAAGTGTGACTGCACCTGATCCACACAAGTCGTCCCTCATTCATTAATTTTGCTTTACCTTGTATTATTTTTGGGGTTTGAACGCCTTATGAGAGACGCATTAGGGGAGAGGGAGGGAAGGGCCAATTTTTGTGGGTCCCACAACGTTGTTTGGTTTCACTCATCTCCTGTGTCATCTCCTATCTTCGTACCCCACTTAAATATTACGAAACAAGTAGCAGCATGGTTGATTTAATAAGAATCCACACTTGGATCTTCTTCTTTTTTGAAAAATAAATAAATTTTAAATCATAAATTTTTGTATTTTTTAACTATTGACTTTTGAATTATTAAAAAAATCCTGCACACTAAGTCGGATTCCATGATTTAAATGTCATTCTTCACTGAATGCGTATGGGATAAGAATGGCTGGGGGATGGGTGGAACCGATTTGGATTTGAGGTGGAAAAGTTATGGAGTTGAGGTATGGGTAGTCGACCGGGGTTGACCATCTCTGTTTTCTTTTTTACCACTGCCAGCCCTGTGCAAGTGAGTCACTGACCACTAGCTTCATCGGGTAAAACTCTTGATGGAACGCACACCTCTTACCTTTGGTCTATACCGAATCGGTCCCCGATGACGAATTTATTTGCATATACAATCTTAAAATAAAAGTATTTTGTGGTTGGTGTTATGGGCTTATTTTTTTCAACAAGTCAGTGCGGCGCGATGATCCTTTTTTACCATCGCAAGTCTTTCTATCATTCTGTCATGGGCATAGGATGCTTCACAAACCCGCAACGCGCTAAGCTGACCAGCCTAAGAACCAAAAGCTATGTACCAACACCTTTTCATATGTTGAATCATTTTCATTGGCCCTGCGCACCACCCCATGCACAGCTGCCTAACGAAAACTGATTAATCGCATTTTCAAATGTGCATTTCATGTAGTCCATACCGCTTATTGCATAGTCATCCCATATCAACTATCACTTTCGAAAGAGGCACAAACTTTGCCTTAGCCTTACGTACTATAAAGCGTATTGCAGTTTCATGTGCACAACATAGCAAAATCTCACCACTGAAGAAAAAAGACCTTACAACCCCCAGTCTGAAGATTGGTTAATGATAGAACACCATAGCGAAGAGCACCACCTAAACTAATTCACAAGCGCCTAGGCATTCACGCGCCTAGCCCCAAGTCACCATACTCGGTTAGAATCAATCTTGCAAGCTGAGAGGTCTTTATCCAAATCTCTAAAGGCAACATCCTCTGATCCGCTGACACTGCTTAATCGAACAACGCTCCATGTCTACGCCGCCACACAACGATGCACTAACAACGATACTGATACCTATCGCATGTCATGCTACCACCACACATCACCGATCAAGTGAACGCATACCGCATGTTCATACACTCGATGCATTTTTCACTCAATAGAGCTTTGCACTATACATGCCCCATTTCAAAAAATCGGCCTAGGCCATTCTCTCCCACCCAAAATCATTGTCATCATCGACAATGCTGGTGCAGGTAAGAACACAGTCTTCACTGATATGATAGTTTTTCTTTGTACATATCTTTGGTTTACTCTTTTTCTTCAGCATACTCAACTTGTTCTGAATTACATCCACCATTGCCGTGACCTTTAACACGTCAAGTGTAACGCCCCAAAATTTTAAACTTGCAAACCTTTCAAAAAACAAGCAAGTGACTAGAAAAAATATCTTTTCTTTCAGAGTTTGTTTATGAAATCAACGAAAGACTGTTCTTTTGTTAAATTTAGAAAGGCAATCTGACAACTTTGGGCACGTTAGTTAAAATAACCAAAAAGTATAAAATTCGGATATCCAAAGGAAAACCCGTGACAAAACCCAAAAGCGTCCAGGACGCGATCTAAGAGCAAGAAAAAAGAAATCTTGAAGTCATCTTGTCATCGCACCATCGCTCGTGGTGTACCTAATCATCACCTGTACTCATAGAATGGGTTAGTTTCACAAAAAACTAGTAGGTGCACAAGAGAGACTATAGGAAACTGAATTAAGTACATTTAATTCAGCATGTTAAACAGTTTAAATCAGATCAACAGTTAAACAGGTAAGCCGTATCAAAACAAATAAGCAGTTTAAAGCAAGTAAGCAGTGCAACTGTCAAACGCGGCATGACGATTCATTTGATCGTAAGCTGTGAACTACCACGTAACAAGCTTATTATTGTTCCTAGAACGGGGTCTCTGCATTTAATCATTATCGGGTCATCGTTTGTCGCTCTCACTATTTCTAATAAACTCTTTGTCATGAACAACCTTAATTTATTCTCATCTCTTAAGGCATTACGCGACCAACTGTCACATGTTATGACTCACTGAAGGCGTCATACTTTCTCAAAAAAAACCCACCATTCTATAGAAGGTCCAAAACATGATCTAAAATCAGTAAAGATCTTATTCTCACATCTGAGTCATACATATAATTATGTTAAAACAGAAAGGAAAATCTATAGATTCATAACTGGCTATATCGATCAATCTCAGAAGATCATCACAGCTCACCATAACTTTTATGGTAATCAAAATTCACAAGTTCCACGTCGGATCGCTTGGTCCGAGAAATATACGACCTCACAAGGAATTACTGCCCTAGATGGTATACCTGGTCTTAGACCATACACTTCCTCACAAGAGTTCACCGTCTTTGTGGCTACCCGCTCGTGGACAGTGTATATCCTCACAGAGAACCTACCACTCTAGCTTGGTCACCTGATCTTGGACAATACACTTCCTCACATGATTCCTTTGAGAACCCGATCATCTACAAAAGTCATATTCAATGAAAATCATTATGATACACGCATCAATACAAATGATCGCTCTCAGGGTCAATAGCCACTATTATAATTAACAAGATCAACGTCGGATCACCTGGTCTGAAAAATGTACAACCTCATAAGGAATTACCATCCTAGATGGTATACCTTGTCTTGGACCATACACTTTCTCACAGGAGTTCACCGTCTTTGCGGCTACCCGCTCGTGGACAATGTACATCCTCACAGCGAATCTACCACTCTAGCCGGTTACCAGATCTTGATCATACATACCCTCGCAGATAATCCTTTGGAGATTAGGTCCTCAACAGATACCATACTCAGTGATACATACATCAATACAATCAACTGTTCTAAATAATTGACCGCTCTTGGGGTCAATAGCCACCAATATGGGCACAAGCATGCATATCAGCAATGTGCATCGTATCACTTCACCTGGTAAAACAAATCACAAGATCACACATTCCTCTAATAAGGTTCCACGAACCATGAACATTTATCGCATGCTTTCAATATTTCTTATCATGTGGCATTTCAATCACAACATACATACACATGTAATATCATGCATCGTATCATTACCACAAGGAACATTGCATTCCTCAAACAGGACCTCAAAGCATGTGTAAACAACATATGAGAACACGGAGATTACATAATATGAATCAACTAAACATCAGCATATGTAACTTCTATGTAGATTGATAAATTTACATAGAATTCAAGTTATAGGTGCAAATATTCAAATCATTGCATCATCATATGCATTCACAATTCTCATCTCAAGGCGCATCACATTCAACTTTTCTAGCGTGTAACTCATGCACACATCTTCAAGACATTTTAATCAAATATTCATGATACTTATCAATCGTGTTATACAGGTATACTATATTCACTTAGGCAATCATAACACAATTCTCTGCAATAAGACTATATAGGTGTGATGTATTATTCACCTAAATAGTCTAAACTAATCATTTGTCGGTGCGACATGTCATTCACCTATATGCTAACATAAGCATCATAATCATAAGAATATCAGAGACACCAAAGTCATACGTAATTTTATCGATAAGCTTTTACTTGACAAAAAATTATGTATCCAAAACACACGAAAGTCTTATGAGCAATCAATCAGTGTGAACAAACTTTATGTTTCGATATTACTAGCCTGCGGGTACGCACAAACAAAATGTAGAAACAACTCAGACTAGTTCGAGCATCTGTAATTCTATGTATTTTTAATAACCCGAATAGCTAGTTGAGTCTGCTCCTAAGGAGACGACTTTCAGCTAAGAAAAGATTCTTCAAAGGCAGGTAAGTGGCAATGGGATCTACCACCTAAGATAATGTCTGGTAGTCCCATCCCCTAACTCCAATGACTGGGGAGGTTGGATTTTTGCCCATAGGGTGGTTGTTAACAACCTGTCAATTGGAGTTTTGTACCGCACTGTCCTCTCACTTGACAGAGAACAAGAAGTGAATGGGTACATTAGAGGTTGCTTAACTAACGACTCATTCTATGTTGTGGTCTTTAAACCACTCGAGCATCTTGCCTGTGAAGGTGAATAGTCACCATTTTATGTGATTACAACATTGTGCATTTAGCATTATTCGAGGTCGCACAATCGTCTCATCTGATCATTGCAGTACTAGCGTGTATTGCATGATTACAAGTACTCTATGATGAAAGGGATATAGTTTCTCAATAGGAGCCTCAACAAAAGTGTTTCACAAAGATGTAATGTTTCTTAAACTTTACTTTTGACATTATTTATCTTTTGAAACAACCAATAGCTTGTGCCACATTTGGCATACAATTTTCTAGAATCCTATCCGCTATCGTAGTATCTACATGCCTCGCATAACTCGATACCAGCCTCGATAGATGGGATATGAGTTTCTCAATAGAACCTCCGCTAAGAAGTTTGCTCAAGTCAACTTTGTAAAATTGCTCGCTCAAAAAGTCAGGATCCCTCCTAGGGATCCCTTTCCTTATACGAGGATGTATCGCTAAGCTCTCGACTCAACTCTTGTCGCAAGAGAGAGAGTGGTAAATGCCTCTTGCATCCTCCATGAGGATGCCTTTATAGCACATGTAATGAGTGAAAACCTGAGCGTCATCTGCAATGGCAAGACACTAACAAAATATTTGCAAAAGCAGGAGCCTGGGCGCAAAGCGCGATGACAAAGTAAAGACTGTAAGGAGAAGTGCAAATGCAAAGCCTGGGCGCAAAGCGTGATGGCAAAGTAAAGATCAAAAGTAGGAATGTGTGAGCGAAGCATAGGCGCAAAGCGCGGCGGCAAAGAAAAGACATGACAAAAAGTAAAGGACAAGAATCACGAAACTGCGTCCTTGAGTTAAATGCATACTTGTATAAATATATATATATATATATATATATATATATATATATATATATTTAGTTGTCCTTTTTAGCTAATTGAACTCAATTCAATTGTTCAAGTCCTTCGTGCAATCTTTCTCTACCTTGGAGAGTTGCAAAGTTGATGACGCCTTTTTTTGATCTGTAGCCATTGCTTAACCGAACAACGCTTCACGTTTGTACCACACACATCGATGCACTAACGATGATATTGATGTCTATCACATATTGTGCTACTACCATATGTTACCGATCAAGCGAACGCATACCATGCGTTTTTACATTTGATGCATTTTTCACTCAGTAAAACTCTAGATCCGCCTAAGATTCTGCTTAAGAATTGCTTCATCTATTTTGTCGTGGGGTCTTTGTCCCGTGTCTTCGTGGGGTCTTTGTCCCGTGTCTTTTCACGCTACTTATGTTTAATGGGAAAATGACATTTAGCTTGACCAACCCCATACTTTATTTTATCTCCTCTTTCGGTGTATATTTATAGCCTTGCAGTAGGTGGAGTGAGTCTTGTCGTACGTCAGCCCGATTTTTTATTTTGCAATTTTGAGCATGGACATTAGTGTAGCTACCTACCAAAGTAAACCCCCGAACGATACAGGGTGCACACTTTTTGCACAGTAAAAGTAGTTGGAGCACTTTTTGCTAGCTCATGCCTAACTCCAATTACGTTACTAGGGACAGAAACTCAACGGCCCCTTGGCTGCTATTCTCCTTCACAAATTCACCGATACTTCTGCTTGGCCCCAAATGATAATAGTTCACCGGCATTCTCATTAGATTCATTTCTCATGTGGAAGCAAACATGAGAAATTGGGGCAGTGGAATTTTTGAGGGTGTATTTGATACTGAGGACACACCCGTTCCGAGACCCAACGGTCCTCCAGGCTTGCCCAATGTTTGGTATTCTGGTGCACGGTGTACATCAATGTTATCAATAATAGGCGTTTCGTATAGGCAGAATTTCGATACACTGCAGGGCCGATTCAGCTATTTTTAATAGATGTAAAAAAAATATTCAATTTTTTTTTTATATTATTAATTTTAAATTATTTTAATAGTTTTAACACATGTCGCGTTATGTTATGATTGACACATAATAATATTTTATTATATTTTAGCCGATACAGAACGATTCAGCTGAATCCGGCAGCCCAACGATTCAGGGCCGATACCCATACGTACATCACAGAACAAAACGCATCCCGTGCAGGCACTGCACAGGACGTGCTGGTCGCAAAAACACAGCCTGAAATGACCCCAATTTACTCGCTTTTTTACGCGATTCCAGATATCTTGTGATTTTTCTTAATCACTTTGAGATGTAATTCCAAAACAAATGAGATGTAAACAAACGAACAAGGTCCAAATAAAATGTTTTGTGCTGGGCAGCTTTCTGCAAACTTATTCGCCAAAAAGCGCCGAGCAGAACCATGCATTAACGTTATTACAAAGCTTGAGGACCCAATGATTTTCTGGTAACGGTAAGCGCGCTCATCCATGCATCCAGAATGTTGCCCGTGAATTTAAGTGATAGTTTCCTTCCTCACGCATCGGTATCCATTAATACTCACTCCTTTTTTAATTAATTAATCAGAGTTAAGTAACAATTGATAATTGGTACGTCTCCAACGGAAACTAGCCAAGACAGGCCCTCCAGAGAGAATCCGATCGTCGTTGTGTATGTTAGCTGCAGCAGTGAGCTCCATCCAAGAATGGTGTGGATTCTGGAAGGACACGGCTTGGGGGATCCAGCGTCCTCAACAAACCGTAGGACGGGCTTGACTGAGACCAGACGTCTACACTTTCAGACAAAATGGTAGTAGTACAGTCACCCATCATTTCCACACCACAACAATCAAGAAGTCCACGTCAGATTCTTTTGAAATGCCACTTGGCAGTGCGTGAGTGGAAAGAGCAAAACGTCAGTTTGGTGACATCCACGTCAAAGTAACCGCCCATTGCACGTGAGCCACGAGATGAGTGGAGATCCACCTCCTCATCGCCACCTATTCTCGCCATCACCGCGTGAAGATGTCGGAGCAACTCGTGGTAGGTGCGGCCCAGATATTAGCCCAAATTCCTTTGAGTAATTCGAGAGAGAGAGAGAGACCGCAGCTTCAAGTTTGGAGTGCGATTGGTGCAATTAACTATACTGCAGGGTTACCCATCTTTTGGATTGCAGATGACACAGAGAAAACGCTTTATTTCAGTCACCTCAAGGCTCAAGTTATAGAACCTTCATTCAGTGGCTTTGCTTCAACTCTTCACTGATTTCTTAAACTCTTCTGTGTGTTTTCACCCATCTTTTTTAATGCAAAACATCTTTATGCACGATGAATTCCTTGATGAATTTTTTGTCATTTCACATGGTTCTTAAAAAGAAAGAAAGAAAAAAATTATTGCTGGCTATACGTACATGCTCAACGGTTCCAGTATTTGTGCCACCCTTATCGACCCCGCTACAAATTCGTCCTACGTACGGATTGCCTAGGTCGACGAACAACTAAACACGAGAAAGGCGAATTGCAGGGGAGTGCGCTAGAGTTAAAAGTTGGTTTTGACTCATCAATAGACGAGAATACACCACCTTCAGGAACCTTGCCCTACGGTTCCTGATATAATTCATCACCAATCACTTAATTATCAAACAGGTCTCAATTAGTTTGCTTTTGGAACGACTAAACTGATATAGTTAGAGGTCTCGCAGCCCAATTTGAAGGCCACCCCCGTATATACATAATACATTCTAAGCTCAAGAGAAAAGTCTCGCTCAAGCTTCCAACAACATCCACATGAGTCTTATCAAACGCTAATACCCCAAAACAAGTAGCAAAAGTCCAGTCAATAACCACTACCGGTGGTGGCATCGTTTTTCGAGAAAGTAGTGGTTCCTCACGCAAAATGAATGAACATGCCCTCCAATTCCAAACACTTTTATCACGAACGCGTTGGTGCTCATCTCAACGAAACCATGCGTGTGATATATATATATATCCTCCTCATTCTTGAGCTTTGGCCATCCGATGCACCAAACAAAAGCCGGTTACTACTTTCAGTGTAAGCAGACATGACAGTGATAAAACAAAAAGTAGAGCAAAAGAAAAAGAGAAAGGAGAGCCTTTACTTTCTATCACATGGGTGACGACTGAAACGGCAGTTGAATGGAATCCACCCACAAATCAATTGACAAAGCTGCAAGGACCTATGAATGATGGCATTGTCAGACAGCCTGCCTCACCCGACAAACAGTGAGCTCTCTCTCTCTCTCTCTCTCTCTCTCTCTCTCTCTCTCTTTTGCACGGTAAGAAACAAAAAAAAAGAATGACAACCCCCCACATAGGGTAGCTTAATCGGCGGGGACCAAAAACGCTCCTGCAAATTTACTAGTTCCACCATTGCCCACTCCCAACAACAATTCTTTGATAACACACAAACAGCAGAACGGCACAAATCGATGACGAGAACATTAAGGTCTACATTCAAATTTGGGATCATTGAATTTCTTGCAGGTGATCAGCCTTTAATAAATTATTAATGGTCGGCTTAATTGGAACCCCGAACCTAATCTTTTCAGACTCCCGTCCATTCACTGGCGACAAAGGACCTGCAAGGTGGAGGAGGGTGGTGACTCATCTCCCATGGCCACCATTTACAACATGTGGACATACACTGTCACAAAACTATTTTTTTATTATCCTAGTGCGACGCAATGGTCTTTTCTTACCGCCGCAAGCCTTTCAGTCGTTTACTTGCAACTAATTTGTGACGGGCAAAAAATGCATCGCAAACCCGTGGCATGCCAAACTACCAAGCCTAACGACTAAAGGCCGCATACCAATACTTTTTTATGTGCTGAATCCTTTCATTAGCCCTACGCAACATCTCATGCAGTTGTTTAGCAAAAGCTGATCAAATGCATAACCAAATGCATATTCTATATAGTTCATGCTACTTAGTACATAGTCACCTCATACCATCTATCACTTCCAAAAAGTAAAACAAACTTTGCCTTAGCCTTGCGTGCTATGGAGCGTATTGCGACTCCATGTGCACGCTACAGTCAAACTTCATCACTGAAGAAACAAGACCTTGCAGCCTTTAGTTCGAAGACCAGTTGATGATTGAACACCATAGCAAAGAACAACACCCAGACTCATTCACCGATGCCTAGGCATTCTCTCGCCTAGCTCAGAGTCACCATATTCGGTTGGAAGCACTTAAGGTGATTCTTAGGAGAATTAGCCCTAACCCACGCACACCCCCATGCTTCCAACTGCTATGCATGAAAATTTCTTCAAGCGAAGAGGTCCTTAACCAAATCTACCAAAGGCAACATCCTCTGATCCGCGGGCACTGCTTAACCAAACAACACTCTACGTCTGTATTGCCACACAGTGACGCACTAACGATGATACCATTGCCTATCATGTGTCATGCTATCACCGCACATTACCAATCAAGTCAACGCATACCGCACGTTCTTACACTTGATGCATTTTCCATTCAGTAGAGCTCCGCACTGCACGTGCCCCATTCTGAAGGCTCGATCCGGAATATTCTTCCATACCCAAACCATTGTCGTCCTCGACATTTCCGGTACAGGTAAGAACACAGTCTCAATTGATATGTTAATTTCTCTTTGTACTTATCTTTTGTCTACTTCTTTTCTTCACCCAACTCAACTTGTTTTGGTTTTCATCCACCATCGCTGTAACCTTTAACACGCAAAGTCTCATTCCTTAACGCGCCTTCAATCACTTAGACAGTGCTCTTTCGCTTCTCCAACATCGAGTATTCTTTGCTCGAGGGACCCAAGTGTTGTCCCATACATAAGCAGGTCATCCCCGTCCACACAATAAACTTACCGTCTTTATGCTCATAGCTCAAGTGCTTTTCGACTCTAGCAAGGGTAATTTCAAGCCCTTTGTGGTCCTCGCAGAGAAGAATAACCACAAACGCATGTTGTAGGGATATCAACTCCCTTAAGGCACCAACTTGTGGTTTTTTAATAGTCTAAACTAGTCCTCAAGTGAATGATGTCTACTTGCGTATCACCCCAAAACAGTCATTCAAAAAGTCTTCATGGTTACTCGTCCTCACAAGGGGCACCATGCCCAACACTGTAACTATCATTCAGAGCCAGCACGATATAACTCTCACAGAGTTAGCAAAACGTTCTTGTAGTAACCAAACCAATGAGCCATAAATAATAACTTTTTCCGCACACACAATCCACACAAGAGCTGCTAACTTGAGAGACCAAAACAATGAGCATTCTGCTCAAGATGGGTACTTCGCTAACCCACGATCTTGGAAGAGAATATAGAAGTTTAGTTGAGTCTCCTATACCCAAAGGTGTAAATCCATCCAGCTGAATCCAACGTGCATTCTCTGCAGGCACAAAGCAAACGTCACGCTCCACCATCGAGCCTAATACACAACTGATATAAATATTTAGCTTATCCACGTTCTCTTAGCCAACTGAACAACAATCTTACACTTCTACTTACCATGGTCAAGATGTAATGCCCCAAAATTTTAACTTGTAAATTTTGAAATCATTTAGAGAAAACCTTTCAAATTTTAGGGTTTGATTTTAAAGACTTCAGCGAAAGCAATTTCTTTTTAGAAAGAGGAAAATAAGTTGACAATTCTGGGCACATTAGCTTACAAACCAACCTTACCCACAAAGAATAGCCAGAACACCAGCAAAAAGTGGGTGATCTTGAGCCATGTTGCATCACACCATCGACCGTCTGTAAAGTCCTACTAGTCACCTGCCCATGAAATGGGTCAGTTTCATAACTAACTGGTAGGTGCACAAATAGACAATGTAGAATAAATAAAGTAGGACATCACGAGTTAAATAGTTCATTTCATTGAAAGCAGTAGTAGCATTTATAATTGCGAGAAATTAAATCTGGGCAACATATGCAAAGAACATTTAAACTAAAGGAAAGAAACAACACAAGATGTAAGCAACATTATGTGCAGTTAACTAGCACGAGTAGCTAATTATTACAAGTAAAGAACTACATAAGTAGTTTAACTAACAAGTGTAATGCCACAACAGGCATAAACAATTCAACTAGCAATGACAATGGGTTAATTTATGTTTTGATATTAACTGGCCTTGCGGGTACGCACAAGGCACAAATCGTAGAAACAATAGAGACTAGTTCGAGGGTCCTTTATGTTATGTATTTTCAATACTCTGAATAGCTAGTTGAGTCCACTCTTAAGGGAATGGTCGGTGACCAAGAGAGAATTTTCTAAAGGCCACTTGTTACAAAGGATACATCCAACTTCTACAGAAGTGTTGAGCTAACTTTTGTAGCTCATTTCCCCTAACTCCAATTATTGAAGAAGTCGAGTCTTTTACTCGTAGCTGCCATTAATGGTCTGTTCATCGAAGTTTTATACATTCTCATCCTCTCTTTTGACAAAAGTCAGTGGTTCGAATGGGTACGTCATGTGTTAGTTAATTGAAGACCCATTCTGCATGCTCTGGTCTTTCAACTAACTCAAGCATCTTGCTTGTGAAGGCGAATCATCACCATTTATGTTATCTCAATATTGTGTTATTTGCATGTTGTGAGGTTACCACAACCCCATCATCCAATCTTCATAACATAAATCAGATGTACTTGTTCAAAGGTACGATCATACATGTCCAAAGGTACAACTATGATAAAAGGATAACATTTAATATGTTGCAATTCATTTAGTTTAAACTTGACATGCATTGCTCTTTGAATATTTGGCCTGTAGAGGCGAACATCATTATTTTTATTTATTTCAATAGAGTGCTTATTACACAGCTCGAGGTGCTCAACGACTTCTGATACTACTCATTGTAGTGAATATACCATACCTGTCAAAAAAAAGGTTCAGTGATGACAGTAGGTCATGGGTTTCTCGAAGGATAACCCCACACAGTGTTTTGTATGACTTACAAGCGGTAATATACTTGGCATGCTCAATTACTATGAAATAGAAAAATCTCAAACAAGTCTTGGGATCGTCGTGGATCCAATCATTTCTTCTGAGCAATCGACTCGGAGTATAATTAGTTGCATCTAGCAATGCACAGATAAAACACAAGCTAGAACTAATACTAGCAAATCTAAGCATGTACAGTATGACGACAACAAGAAGCAAGTAAAGCAAAGTAATGGCAGAGGACTAACTGCAGAACTAAACTATGCATGCAAGACCTGGCGACTACAAGAAGACATGTAATTTCAAATAAATAAAGGCAAGTAAAGAATAAGCAATCTTAAGTCATATTCATCTATATGAACGCATGCATGAAAATATCAATTGTTCTTATCTCAAGGTTCAACTACTTTATTTAATTCATCCAAAGTCCATGTGCGACTTTCTTCTACCTCGGGAGGTTGTGTCGTTGTGTGCGCCTACGCGTGTAGGTGTTGTAGGCCTTGGGTCGTGGGGCACGAGCAAGATTTGTCGTGTGAACTGCACAAGGTAAGAATACTTAGAATGTCATAGCCATAATAATGATAAAAAAGGGGCAGGTATACAACTCCTGCATGCCTATCCGCATGGCGAAGGGGCAGGGATGTAGCCCTTGCCCGCCACTCTGATGGTAACCCAAAAAGAAAATGAGCAGGCGAGGGAGCACCCTGTCTCCCACCCTGGTGGTGTCCCGACCACCGCTGGAAAATAGAGAACGAGCACAGAGAGGGGTCGGGCTCGAGTGAGGCCTGACCCCGCTCAGGTGGAGTCTGTTGTAAACCACACAGAGGAGTAACTTTCGGCAGGTAAGCAGGAAAGTGGCACTGCATCAGGATGTGTCATGAATCAAAAAGGAAGGTACTTGGGGGAGGTGCTGGTGAAACAAGCGACAATGGCTTGGAGTCGCTGGGTCGATAAAAGCTCCAACGAGGGTTCGATTGGACAGAAGAGGAGGATAGTTGCAGACGGTCTGTAACTCAGTAGAAATCATCTACATATGGGCAGCTCGATGGTGCTGCAAGAAGTGGCACCTTTGGTGGTGTCGATGGTGAAGGTGGTGATGTGAGCACCCAACCAAGAAGAAGGGGTTCACGGTGGTGGTGCCACCGAGGGAGAGGGCACACCCACAGTGGTGGTGTGGCCTCTGGCAAAATGCACCCCATCGAGAGAGAAGAGTGAAAACGAAAAAGTGGAAGAGCGAGAAGGAGAAGAAGAAGAAGACACACACACACACACACACACACACACACACACACACACACACACACACACAGAAGTCGTTACCTGCGAGGTTGCCAAACGGTGAGATCGGCTGCCAGAAAAATGATGAGCGAGCGAGGGAGAGAAACTGAGAGGGAAGATGGGGGGTGCCTGAAGGGGTCATTGCCGTGGAGAAGGGCGGTCATCGAAGCGAGGTTGTCGGGGAAGGTGGGTCTTTGGCAGGCGAGGTGTGAAGAGCGGGGAAACAAGTGGGAGGACAGAGAGAGGTGGTCGAGGTCACTCGGGGAGAGAAAAACAGTGAGGATTCAGGGGGTACCTAAGGGTGTCATCGACAATGGAGCCCGGTCGGTGAGTCGTCGAAGCTCGAGCGGGAGAGGAGAGACTACGAAGAGGGACGAGGGCAAGCGGCGGAGGGTTAGGGTTCTTCTGAGAACCCTAACCCGCGCCCTCACTTAAAAAGAGATTGGGGGGGGACGATTTGGGGTATCCTTTTTCAGTCGAGGGGGAAGGGGAGAGCGGCACGGGGGGAGGAAGAGGGTTTTAAAAACCCTTGTCCCCTACATCAGGTGTTCTAACCCTAATGGGTTATCGGATCTGGGTCGGGTCTGGATCTGACCCGCGTTCGAAAAGTTTTTTTTTTGTGAGTTTTTACACAAGATGTCTCGTACCATCCTGTCAATGTCTTACTTTTATGCTCGGTCAACAACACTTTAGCTGCATAAATTTTTGTAACCAAGATAAACCTTCACTGTCATCTTCAATGTCCTCTTCAATGTCGCACACAATGAATAATAAGGTCTCCGTGAATCTTTCTTCTCTGATACAAATTTGTCACAGGCTTGTTTCTTCAATAGGCTAGTGCGGTGCGACGGTCCTTCCTTACCATTGCATGTCTTCAAGTCTCTCACTTGCAACTAATTTATCGCGGACATAGAATGCTTTGCAAACCTTGCGGCCCCCAGTCCGAATACCAGTTGATGATTGAGTACCATAGTGAAGAGCACCACCCAAACTCATTCGTCGGTGCCTAGGCATTCTCTCGCCTAGCCCCGAGTCAACATAGTCGATTGGAATCACCTAAGGTAATTCCTGTGAGAATTTGCCCTAACCCACGTGCACCCTTGTGTGTCTAACTGCTACGCGTGAGAATTCTTGCAAGCTGAGAGGTCATTAACCAAATCTGTCAAATACATCTTTTGATCCGCTGGCACTGCTTAACCAAAGAACGCTTCACGTCTGTGCCACCACACAGCGATGCACTAATGACGATATCATTGCCTATAGTGTGTCATGCTATCACCGCAAGTCATCGATCAAGTCAACGCATACCGCGTGTTCCTATACTCGATGTATTTTCTACTCAATAGAGTTCTTCACTGCACGTATCTCAATCTGACGATCTGATATATATATAGCTCTTAACTTATGAAAAATTATGTTTTTAAATCCTACTTTTTAAACCTTTTCATATAGGTGCCTATTTTTTCAACAATTTGTTCAAACTATGTCACTTTTCTTAATAAAATTACTTATTAATTTGGCCTTAACTGTGGGCAATAACACAAAGTGACACTCAGTCATTTAAGAAAAAGAAATGGCTAGTGTCATTTTAAAGAAGCAATTTTTTGTAAAATTATTTATTTGACCTTAACTACATGGCAACTACAAAAAGTAACACAGTCGTTTAAAAAAATAAAAAAAGACTAAAGCACGATTTTACAGGATCAACACAGTGAAAAAGTAACTTAAGGCTGCTGTACGAGTAGTGTCCTAAAAAGACAGGTGCCTATGAAAAGTGCCACAAAACTTAATTTTACCACAAGTTATAAGGCGCTTAGTACACATAAATTCCCCAAACGACAAACAGTTAGCACAAAGTTCCATTAATCAAGGTTCAGCACTTGAACCCCTACAGGAGATCTGGGAATCTCTTATGCGATCCCTTAGGTATGTGATTGGCTGGTGTCACATAAGGGATCCCAAAATCTTGAATGCAACCCCGCCCCCGCCCAAGGGGTCTGCATAAGCAATTCCTTAGTGAAGCAAACAAGAACCACAACCGAGAATGATCAAAGCTTAAACCAGACCCTGTAGACAATAGTTGAGGTGCCATCAAGGTTTGCCCTGGTTTCATCTGAACAATGTTCTTTACCAAATCACATTTTGAGTGTTTCACGTATATCTAGACAACCAATGAAGAAAAAGGGTCCAAAATTATTTTTGAGTTCATCACCGAAATGATCAAATCCTTGACCATTAAGTGCATCCCTGCGTCCAAGCCGAAAATATTAGTTAAAAGCCAATACGGTTGTTTTCCTTCCTTGTTCTAAGGTGAGCCAAAACAGATTGTTCCACTCTAAATGGAATTCCCCCGTAAAATGCATGAAAGATCCATCGCTAGGACAGGGGCTCAAGAAGACGGACATATCTACTCATGGAGTGGGCTTCTCTTTCTCAAGCAAAATTCCCGGGAGATGTCAAACTATGTTAATTACTTAATGGGCTCCAAATCTCGATCTAGCCTTTCAGGCATTAAGATTTTCTAAACATTGGAAGACTAAAAAGACATGACGCACCAATGAGGCAGTAACGAACAGCGAGTGCTAAAACAATTCTTCACTCAATTTCATAAAATAGAATCCCTACCTAAATTGGAAAACAAATGTCATTATAAAACTTATTGTGTGAACGAAGCCTATTCTTTATGATAAACTGCGGTTGAAAGTTGAAGGTCACCAATCTTGTGAAAGCGTCGATGCGAAGGGCAACACTATAGTACCTTTGGAGCAAAGACTAAGCCTCAAGGCAGCGAAGTGAAAATATTATGAATAAATAATTAAATTACTTAAAAATATAAAATAATCTAAAACTAAATATTTGTGAGCTTTCTTTTGGCAAATATAACTTGGCTTTGTATGCAATGCATGGGTTAATCCCATAGTATGAAACGAAATGGATACCAGAAGTGATGCAGGAAGCAGAAGTCGGGAAGCAAGTGTTAAAAAGTAGTATCAAGTGGAAAGCAGGAAGTGTTTATCAAGCAATTATACAAGTGTGTGAAGAATGAACAAAAAAACACAGAGAAAAACAATATAAAGCACGGGCAGAAGCAAATACTAGATGACCTAAACAAAAATATAAAACCAACATGTAAGCTTCTTAAAAAAAAATCTAATACAAAAAATGTAAGAAGTGAGGAGGGAGTGAAAAGTGACAAGAAGCCAGAGGAAAACCTTAAAGAAGTGCAAAGGAATCAATTTGTGAAATGAAGAGGAAGCGGGCTTCAGTTTCTCATATTTTAGAAGCGGGTTTTCCAAAGTTTCCCTTCCTTTTAAGGAATTGAAAAGTTTTCCACTTTCAAAGCAAGTTTTTGAGAAGGCAAGCTTTCCCATGTAGCAAGAAGCTTCCGATAACTATAGTTAATCTAACCTTAAATCATTTACAAAAGCATTAGCATTGTCTTGGATCGAGCCTTCGGAATGGAGCATGTGGAGTGCGAAGATCTACTGAGTGGAAAATGCATCAAGTATAGAAATGTATGATATGCGTTGGCTTGATCGGTGATGTGCGGTGGTAACATGGTGTGCGATAGGCAACGATATCATCATTGGTACGACGGTGTGTGGTGGCACAGACGTAGACCATTGTTTGGTTAAGTAATGTCAGCACATCAGAGAATATTGCCTTTGAGGATTTTGTTAAGGACCTCTCGACTTGGATGAGTTTCTCATGCATAGTGTTTGGACACATGGGATGTGTATGGGAAGGGATCACCTTAGGTGGTTTCAACCAAGTATGGTGACTCGGGGTAAGGCGAGTGAATGCCTAGGTGTCGGTGAGCAATCTAGGTAGTGTTGCTTGATATGACGTAACAACTATCAACTGGCCAAAAGGTTGGGCGGTCTTGGGATTAATCTTCTCCCATTCGGTACAGACTTGTAAGGCCTTCTCAAGTGACACTATCAAGAGGTTGTACTGCAGTCTTAAAGGTGTGACATTGTCATTTGGATTGGTTGGTTGTTCGGTTGGGTGTGAGCATCACTCCTTCCTTGGAACTTAGACAACGACCCCTTTGGTTATTCATCGAGCACAATGGCGATGTGTTAAGAAATGATGCGTGGAGCCAAAGACATGGACCAGGTAAAATACGCATGAGAAGATGATGAAAAGTGGCATGGACCAGTACCTCCAGGCTAGGGGTATGATGAAAAGTGCAGATTCCTTATACACTACAATGATGTACTTACAGATGATGTTATGCTTTGTTGGAGATGCCAAAAAGGCGATGAGCGTGAGCGTCCTATCGTAAATTCATGGGTGGATCTCAAGAAGAAACTGTGTGACTTCTTTTTACCCAAGAATGAGAGTAAAATTGTCTACAAAAAAATGTTGGTCCTGAAGCAGACTGAATCAATTCATGAGTATGTCAAAGCATTCACCTCATTGATGCTAGACATTGAAAACATAGGTGACGCAGACCAGTTGTTCCACTTCATGCACAAACTGCAGGAGTGGGCAGCGATGGAGCTCAATCGACAAGAACCTCAAACTCTTGTTGCGGCACTTGCTACTATTGAGAAGCTCGCTGAGATTGATAGGCGCAATACGACATCCCAGAGAAGACAACTTGGGAATGATCATAAGAATAATAGGAAGGATAATTGAAGGAATGATTGAAGAAACAATGCTAGTAATGGGAACCATCAGAGTAATAACCAACTGAATTATGACTAACAGGAGGGACAACACAATAACTAGCAAAGAAATAACAACTACCGAGGGCAAAAATTATCATCGTCGAAATTGTTACATCTCACACAGTGATCACTAGGCAAATCATTGTCCAAAAATGAATTGTGGTCCAGGAAACTGAGATAACTTTGAGCTTAGAGCTGCAAACACCAACAAAGATGGAGTAGGGTGTGACGCCGCATAACAGCCAACTATTGGAGCAATGCAAATAAATGCAGTAAATATGACACTTGTTATCAGATCACTCATGAGCAAAGAGCTGATGCACTTGGAAGTCTTTCTAAATAGGTGACTCACCAAAGCATTGGTTGACACGGGCGCCACACATAACTTCATTTCTCTTAAAGAGGTAGAGCGATTAGGGATGCAATGGAAAAATAAAGAGAGTCGGATGAAGGTGGTCAACTTCGAAGCCAAGCCTATTAATGGGGTTATTGACGATGCACAAGTGAGAATCCTAAGCTAGTCAGGAAGATTCACATTTTTTATAGCACCAATGGATGATTTGAGAGTCATCCTAGGGATGGAGTTCCATTGATGCAACAAGGCGGTGATGATGCCTCATTTGAATGTTATGAGTTTTGAGGAAGAGAAGTGGTCTTGCACGATTTTTGCACTGCCTGTGGTGAAGCCTTGTGAGCGCTCAGTGCCCTCGCTTCAGATGAAGAAGGGTATCAAGAGAGAGGATAAGACCCTCCTCATGACGATCCGTGAGATTGATGAAAAGGATAGTATTGTTGATGTCTCAGTGGCCTTAGCATCAGTACTAAAGAAGTTCAATGATGTTATGCTTGTCGAGCTTCTAAGGAAGCTATCTCCGTGAAGATAGGTAGATCATAAGATTGAGTTGGTGTCAGGTACGTGGCCACCTGCTTTGGCATCATACCACATAGTGAATGTCGAGTTAGCAAAGTTGTGAAAGCAGTTAGATGGCATGTTGGAAGCCGAGATCATTGGACTGTCAAAAGCACCCTGTGGAGCACCTGTGCTATTTTAGGCAAAACACGATGACTAGAAATGTTTGTGTGTGGATTATCAAAAATTGAACAAATTGACAATGAAGAACAAATAGTTGATTCCTTTGATTGCAGACTTGTTTGATTAGTTGGGTAAAGCTTGTGCCTTCTCGAAGTTGGATTTGCAATTGAGGTATTGGCAAGTTATAATTGCCAAAGGGGATGAATCCAAGACCACGTGTGACACGGTATGTGGCGTTCAAGTTTCTGGTTATGTCATTCAGCTTGACGAACGTGCCTACAACTTTCTCTGCACTGATGAATAAGATATTTTACCTGCACCTTGATAAGTTTGTCGTGGTTTACCTAGACGACATAGTGGTGTACAATAATTCTATGGAGGAGAATGTTTAACACTTTCATATTGTGTTCCAAACTCTAGAGGATAACGAGTTGTACGTGAAGCAGAAGAAGTGCCTAATTATTAAACGGGTAACTCGACACGACACGGTTAACCCGTTTAATAAACGGGTCGGGTCGACACGACACGGTGACCCATTTATTAAACGGGTCGACCTGATAACATAGACACAATAACCGACCTGAGTAACCCGAATAACCTGTCTAACCTGAATAACACAATTAAAAACAAAAAAAAATACATATTATACTTTTTTTCTGCAAATCTCAATATGGAATTGTACTACCAACATTAACATAAAATTTCAACATAAAACTTCAACATAAAGTCATAAACATAAAGACAACATCAACATAATTGTCTTACAAGTTACAACCATACTACAAACATATCCACCAAGTTGTCTTACAATCATCAAGATAAACATAAATAATTAAACTTTTCTCAGAAATGACCCGCCTGCCTAACCCGTTTATTAAACGGGTCAAACGGGTTGGCGGGTTGGCATATCCCTAACATAAACATGACCCGTTTAATAAACGAGTTAGGCGGGTCGACCTATTTACGACACAAACCCGTTTAAGCCAAACCCTAACCCGACTAAGAAGCGGGTTCGCAGGTCGGGTCAGATTTTGCCACCCCTACTAATAGTCATCCCATCGAACGACAGATGATTTCTTGTCTGATGAACTTTAGACATTTCTAACCTGCACAACACATAAATTTAACCGCATCATTATATGTTACAACCGCCTCTTCAAGTATATAATAGTACAAATTATCCCATTTGTTAAACAATCACCAACATTACAAATCATCGCAATATTTGGCTTCATAAGTAAACATCGTTGTAAGATTTAGCAAACTTAAGTACAAATCGAGGTAATTTCATAAATACACATCGCTACTACTTTAAATATATAAATCATTGTTGCTTCAAACTTACAAATCGTTATAAAAATTGCAACCTTCATTAGTACATATCATTGTAACGTTTGGGCTTCATACGTAAACATTATTATACGATTTATCAAACTTAAGTACAAATCATGGTAATTTCATTAAATCGTTATTGCTTCAAACATATAAATTGTTGTTGCTTCATAAGAACAAATCATGCTAACTATTTTTCGATGCCCAGAAGGTGGATAGGTACAATGATATGAAAATAGGTGTTATTTAGCATGAATAGTACAACCAGTTGTAAGATTTAGCATTCAGATTTACAAATCGATTTGTTTGCATAACAAAACCTTATATGAAACTCATCAAAATGATACAAGTTTTGGTAATCCGACAGTGGAAAAGAAACACCCAGAAGATAGACACAACCGATAGTGGCAACGATGCTGCCACTACGCAGACGATGGCAAAGGATGTTTCAGCAACAACAGACGACGACAAAGGGTGCTCTGACAGTAACAGACGATGATAAAGGTTGCTCCGACGACAGGAGACGACGACAAAGGGTGCTCCGATGACAACAAACGACGACAAAGGGTGCTTTGGTGGCAGTAGACGATGACAAAGGAGGGTCCGGTGGCAACAGACGACAACAAAGGGTGCACCGTCAAAGGGAGCTCCTGTTACAACAGATGGTGCAAAAGTTTACTGCTTAGGGCGAAAATGAAACGTTTGGACTTTGAAGAGTTAACATCATCCTCAACTTTCTGGATGTAGGACATTTTTGTCCTTTTCTTGAATCATCATTTTCCTTTTTTGGATAGATGACATTTTTGTCCTTTTCTCGAACTGTTGTTTCCTGGCGAGAATGGTAGGAAAGGGTACTTAATTCTTTGCAATCGTACTGGACTCTGACGCTAAGTGATGCTGACACACACAGAGATACGAGCCCCACGTACTTATATACGTGACGCTCATTCGGACCCCCGAACATGCACTGTAGCAAACAATGCATCTTCGGGGGGGGGAGACATATAACCTGCTTCGAGTGTCATGGACTAAAAGTGAAGCCTCCTATGACGTGCCCTGGTGTACTCCAACATCAGAATGACCTTTCAAACACACAACAAAAATGGAGTTAAATGTTGCCCTTTAAGCACACAAGCACAATAGAACAAGCACGCACGTACACAATCACATAAAGAGAACGGGCAAGAGTGCATAAAAGAACACAAGAAAACAAAGACTTATATTAGCAAGTTAACGAGTATAGAGAGACCTCAAAATCACCTTTTACCCAGAGGTTATTAAGCCAAAGGCCATTACATGCACCTAAAGAAAGCAAAAAATGTAACTACATCAAGCAACAAAAGTAAAAAGTTTGGCGGTCTCAAACACTCTCCTCCGCTTAAGTTGGCAGCGTCCTTGGCAATAATCGTGAGTGGTACTCTTCTACAAGTTAATAGTGCTTCCACATGCTGACTGTTTTCTTTAAAGTAGCTTCACTCTCTGGTAGATCTTTCCACTGCATTAGGAAATCTTCACCACGCCAAGGTAATTGTTGGAGTGATTGATGATGACTTCTGGTTCTCTCCCTGGAATGCTGGTCGCTGAAGACATGTGCTGCAGAATCAAACCACGCTGAGATGTGCTCCGATGTGGATCTCCCTCATCTTCATAAAAGGACTTGAGGTTGGACAGATGAAAGACTGAATGCACCTGAAAGTCTGATGATAAATCAAACTTGCACGCTAAGTTTTCAACGCTTTTCATTATGGTGAAATGACCATCATATTTGCAAATTAGGCCTTAGTGGTGACCCTAAAAGATAGCAGTGAATTTGGGGTAGAGCTTCACCAACACCTTATCTTCAACGCTGAACTCTACATGTTGACGCTTCTCATCCACCCATTTTTTAATGCACTTGGCTGCCTTGTTCATGTATATCTTTGCCAATTCTGTGTAGTCCCACGTCCACATGCACCAAGAGAGTAAGGAGTCTGCAATTGCTATGTTGCAGTGATGCCTTGCCACACCCAAGATCTATGCCGTGACTGCCTTAGAAATCTTGCGCAGGAACAGTTGGCGTGCGGCTAAGCTAATGCACAATTCCTAAAATCTGAATGCGTCAACAGACTGGGTGCCTACCACGAGGCGATTCTTCAAGTAGGATTTGCTGAGGAAAAAAAAGTATGTCTCAATCGCATGAACAGATTGTCGAGAATTTGCCTCCAAAGCTCGAACGACGCTATGCAGTCTCCAGCGACAGGTTGAGCTTTCGTGAAGCTTAAGGACTTGAATACTCTCCCAAATTCGATAAAATAAACAGTCGATTCGGTAGTTCTCTAAACGTAGATTGTCTGGTAGACTCCAATTTAATCATAATTACACAGACTAGCCAGAAAAAATAATCGATGGCAGAAAATGCTATTTTCTGACTTGAATTTAAGCACAAACTTCAACCAATGGTTGAAGGGCCAAATCACCTCCAAATTGGGCGTTCTAAGACTCGATGCTCTCGAAACGAGGATCGCAAATCTGGTCGTAGATTTAATCAGTAAGCCCTGGATCAGCGAGAATTGCATAATTCAATGTTCAGGTGATGATCTGAGATCAGATTCACTGTGGATTCTTTCACTGTGCGCTCATATCACGTAATTGATCTGCAAACAAGTAGATCCGACGATCTACAAAGGAAGGCAAGGGCTGCGACATTGGATACAATGTTCAGCACCACGAACAACGGCCAGGGACAGAGGATTCAACTCATGTGCAATAGGAAGGACGCTCCCTGATTATCTGATCAATCTGCAGTGATGATCTGTATGATCTGAGGCTGGGTCAAGCGATTCCAGCAACAATAGAAGGATCCATGACCTCCAACAATGACCTGTTCTACCTGAGCTTCGATCATTCGATCTGAGCCGATTGCACATTCATGTCAGAGTGTGAACTCTGGTTCAATGTGAAAACAAAAGGAAGATGGAAGAAGAAGAAGGGATGGAATAGGTGAGAAGGAGGTCATGCATGAGTTGTTCTCTATTAGGAACGAATTCCTACAAAGAAGCCAAATTCTCTTTAAAGAGGTCGAAACTCCAAAGGAGCCAAGTTTACTGTTAAAATCCCCAAAAATTACAATTCGTGAGGGCTGGGGTCCTATTTATAAGCCCAACCCATTTACAAAAGTGAGTGGCCACCTCCTTGGTCAACCCGCTGATACGGTGTTTTGAAGTGGCGCCTAGAACGGGTCAAACCTAACACCTACCTCCAACCAGTTAGGGAACTCCAACTAAGCTGACTAGGAGCAAGTGAACTGAGTGGTTGCAGCATTGGGTGTGTCCTACTCACCATGACTGTACGCTAATCTCGACCTGGAACTGATATGGCTCTCCCTTGGGTGCATGTTCGGTATGGATCTTTCCCCTCTTGACTGACCTGCATGGCTGGTCTTAAATTGGACCCAACTGAACCTTCTTAGGCTTATGTGGGGCATAGCTCAGCCTAATCTGCTGAACTCCCTTCAGTGTGACTACCTGTGCATTGGTGCCCATGGCTGTGTGTTGCAAGCATATGCGTCGTGGTGCAATGGGTCCGGTGTATTAAGACACATGCACACTGCCACTAATGTGATAGCTGATGCGCAAGCTAAGTTCGCTAGGGAAGTGCACACAGATGCTTCGATAAGTGCATCAACCATGTTCATGTTATGGCATGTGCACTCAATAGTTCGTGCATGGTGACCTCGATGATGATGCACATTGAGTTCGAATGTCACGAAGTGTCTATGAGCGTTGACCTGTGCAATACATTGCTCTATGTTGCTGATGCATGCACAACATTATGCTCGACATGCTGAGGAATCTAAACGTTTGATAGACAATGGGTTATTGTCAGTGGGTTCACAATAGCGGGTTTGTTGCAACTTTAAACAGACTATAGTCAGATGACTCACTCTTCTATAGATTGTAGCAGAATTGGGCGACATCAAGCAAGTCCAACCAATCTCTCTGGTTAGTATCCACAAAATGCCAAAGATACTCGTCCAATATGCCATTAATTCGCTTCGTCTACCCATCAGTCTAAAAATGAAAGCTAATGGTGAAATGCAAATTTGTCCCTAGCAATCAGAATATCTCACAACAAAACTTTTCAGTGATGCGAGCATCTCGATCACTGACAATAATCTCTAAGATTTCCCATTACTTCACCACATCATGCATAAACAATTTTGCAGTGTCAGCAATTGAGCATGTTTTAGGGGCGGACACGAAGAGAACATACTTCGAGAACCTATCCACAACCACAAGAATTGAACTACAATGCTTTCAGTAGACTAACAATAAAGTCTATGGTGATGCACTTCCATGGAAGACTCGGTACAATCAATGACTCCAACAATCCTCTTGGTCGCTGGTTTACAACTTTGTCCTGCTGGCAAATTAAGCAGGTCCGTACATACGCATCTACGGTCAATAATATGCACACTCTAATCATGTCAATGTCCTCTGCTGCCCTCAGTGGCTAGCCCAGCATGTGTCATGACACTCCTGCCTCAAACACTTTCACAGAGTACCTTATCGCAAGGTATATAAATGATCTCCAATGGTGCATAGCAGATCATCTTTGAACCAGAATCTCTAGGTCTTTCCTTCCTTTGCCAACATGATAATCTGTTATGGCATCAGATCATTCTTTAATCCTTTTTTAACCTTCTCGAGAAGATCACTCGTCGGTTGACTGATGCTACATTTTTCTTTGTGCACTACTGTGAGTTTCGCCTTTCGACTCAGAGCATCTGCAATGACTACCAGGCTTATACTCAAGGAGCATGTCAAATTCTGCAAGAAATTTCTACTGACCTTGCCTCAGACTCAGCTTCTTTTGTGTCTAGAAATAACTTGTCGCCATAATGTTAGTGCGCACAATGAACTATGACCCCAGGAGATAGTGTCTCCACACTTAGAGATAATACACGATAGCTAACATTTTTTTGCTTATGCACAGTGTAGCGCCACTTAACATCCTTCAACTTGCAGCGATCAAAAGCAATGAGATGTCCTGTTTGCAGTAACACTGTTCCAATTGCAAAGTCAGATATGTTGGTCTGCACTTCGAATGACTTATGACAATCAAGCAACTTTATCACATGCTCCTTAGTCAATGCACGCTTTAGCTTTTCAAAAGCATCTTGGCAAGAATCAGAACATACATATGGCCTACCCTTCAGCAAATCAGTGAGTAAGGCGGTGATCAAACAATATCTCTGAATGAATCACCGATAATAATTGGCAAGCCCAAAAGAAAGAACATAACTTTGGAAATTTGGTAGTTGACTCACATGACCTATACAGCCATGGACATAAAGCGAAAGCGATTTGTCCTATCACGATTTGTTTTTACGGGCTTTGTCTATGTTAACGATATGTTCTATAGCGATTTACAAATCAATTTAAGTAACAGTTGCAAACCAATATGAGTAAATCGCGATATTACATATCGATATCATCCACAGAGACAAACAAAGACATATCGTTGTCGCAGTTACTAAAATATTATTTTTGTATAAAACATAAATCGGTATCATATTGTAAATTGATATGTATCATTGAATTTATCTTGATTTTTATCGTTGAATTTTACATTGATTTGTATTTATGGGTTTAGGTGGGGGAGTGATTGGATTGGGTTGGTTGTGAGACATATATATAATTTAATTAAATTTATTTGGTACTTTTAATAGTGTTTATTTACATAACAACTTTTTGTGCAACGATTTAACTACAGTATATGTACAACGATGTGTATATGTGAAGGCTAGATGAGACAACCATTTGTTCGTGCACTTTTACCGTGATTTATACTCATGCACTGTACGACTTTCATCCATTTGTAGCCGACATAGATATCAATGTGTAAATCGTAATTCGACACTATATGGTATAATGATTTATATATAAAATAAATCACCATAGAGGCGATTTACTAATGGTGTAAAAATTAAGCTACAGTTATTTAACAATGATCATGCACATGTAGTAAATGTAACAACTTTTTACTTTTAAGACAGTTTATTTATAGAATAACTTTTTGCAAAACGATTCAACTACAGCATATGTATAACGATTTATATATGTGAAGGCTAGATGAGACAATGATTTTCACTAATGGTATAAGCACTGAACAATGGCGATTTAGCTACGGTATCAAAATTGTAGCTCTATAGGCTAAATGAGACAACAATTTATACATGTGAAGGATACATTATTAAACAGAATTTACATGTGATTCTTGTGTTCTATAGCTCACTTTCGAATTGAACTGAGCATGTCATGAAACAGAACAATATAAGACACTATATTAAGTTTCACAAGAAACGCATGCATCCTCTCAACATTGATTACATACCAAAAGACTTGTAAAACTGAAGCTATCATTCCAAAAAAACTGGTCTGGAGTTTTGAAGGTCACAACGTTGTAGTGCACGTCTGTAGGGTATTGTTGCATGTTGAAAATTACACAAGTTAGATATTGATGAATTGCACGTAATGTAATTTACATAAGAAACAATATAATGTATTGCTTGCCTGTTCATGCAAAGGGCTTGGTTGTTTTTGCTTAGATGTTAGTTGTTTCTTAGACCTTTTCTTGCCAACCAAATCTATTGCACCCTTTGTCCATCGACGACTGCGATTAGAGGCAGGTTTCTCTTTTATACCTTTCGCTAGGTGAATTTTTCCAACATAATCTACAATGTTGACTCTTGACTTGTTGAAGATGATGTTTACGCTTTGGCGCAACTTCTCATGCAGATCAAGGAAAACATGATTTTCACCTCCGATGTTCGCTCTCATTTTCTTGGACTGATCTTCATGAGCTGCAACAGACTGATGGTGAATTAACTATATATTTTCAAGTAACTCTCTTGACACTTTTCTTATGCATACATAGGCTTCTTCACTTTTTAATGCCAAATCTACAACATGCATAAGTGACCTACATAGTTGTTGGTAACGGAAGACTATATGGCACTTCTCATCAACACTAGATTGACTGACATTATCTGTATCCAGCAGTTCAATTTTTGCTTGTCTCGGCCATTTTCGCATTAATAATAACTCAGATATTTCTTGTATCTTATCTTGATTAAGTGCTTTTAATACATGATGACATAAAATACCTTTGAATTCATACATTTGCACATACATTCAACTGTTCTGTTGTCAATCTTGTACGTAACATCTGTTTCTTGCCTTTTCGAATGCTCTTTACCCTCTTATACAATATGGTATTTATGCATATTCTCAGTTTGCATGTGTCCTTCTATGTTGCAATTCATGACCTATATAACTTCTTTCTTAATCTATTCAAATACAGTTAGTATTTACAGATCTAAAGGTCGCATCAATATTTTCATGCCAAAGTTACAGGGTGTGTATTGAAGCATTTCACATCTCGTTGAAGCTCATTCTGTTTAAGATCGTCTAAAAATAATTTATATTGTTCCATGAAGCAAAACATTGTTAAACATGAATACCGGATTTTCTTCAGTGTGGCATGCATAGATTTAGCTCTTTGTGTGCTTATCATACCTGCACAAAAGTATTGTCTTCCATATGCCAATGCCCACTTCTCTTTTTCTGCATATAAATTTTGTAACCACACACAGTCTTCAAGGTCGTACATCTAAATCATTTCCTCTCAATCAAACATAAAGGTAACCTTGTCTACACTCTCAAGTACACACCTTGTAAACTTTTTGTCAAACCCTGTCTTTTGATTAAATATGTGTCCTATGTTCTTTGCTGCATTTTGAAAGATATGTCACAAACATAGGCGATAATGTGCATCTGGCCATACATGAGACACTGCAGCCGCAATTGCGTGATCACCATTTGTAAGTACAGCTTCATGTTGCTTCTCATTCATTGCCTGTGTAAATACTCTGAATAACCACTCAAAGCTTTCCTTGGTTTGGTCATACAAAAAAGTGTCGCCTAATATACAACTCTGTGAGTGATGGTTCACTCTCAAAAACTGCACAAATGGCCACTGTTCAGTATTAATCTTCACTATCGTATAAAAAACAAGCACATCATTGAAGCATTCATAATCTACTCTTGACTTTGAATCTACCCAAAACATATTCACAACATATTCATATTTATCCAGTTGCATTGCACTAAAGAAACCAGGGTCAATGCTTGATTTCTTTTGTAAGTAATCAACCTAAAAACATATTTCTTCATTCTTCATGTTATATGTCATCTTCCTTCTCAAGTGGTTTCTTAGATCCATAGGTGTGAATGGCACATTCTCGCAACCACCATCTATGTGCACGCATAAATTGTATGTCTTTCTTGGTGCAATGTTGGCGCTATCAGCTATTTCAGCAATTACAGCATGTGCTTCAATTACTTTATGATGTGACCTTAACAAGAGTCATAAATAAAGCTGCTAAATCATGGTTATGATCACTGATTAAAGTACAAACTACATATTTCTCATTCGGAAGTCTTCTTAACACCATTCTCGTTGGATATCCACATCTTGAATCTGGCTTGCTCCTTATTGAATTTTCACTTGATTTCTTTTAACCTTCCTTAGAAAAAACATGTCTTTCTCACCACGACACCCTGTGTATTTTTTGACCAAGAATACATTCTAACACTGAAGCCAAGTTTTAAGGCATAATCATTGTAAAAATTATATGCAACTTTCTCATTATTAAACTGCATTCCTTCTACGAGAACAGAGTCAAGTGTACTATCATGTACATTCCCAGTGCTTGCACCTTTATCAAGTGTATTGTCATGATCATCTACCTCATTATTGAATTGCATTTCTTCTCCTAGAACATTCAAGTCAAGAGTGAATCCAATGCCTGCACCCTTGTTATCATGTGCATCATTAGTGCACATGTTCACTTCTTCAGGTGCATCATTAGTTCAGATGTTCACTTCTCCATAACTTTCCAATGATTGAGATAGATCATCTTCACTGCAACTAGATGATAAGCTCACCACTATCATAAGAAAGATATCGATTTGTGTTAGCCAGCGCATACGTTTAATACGATTTATTCAAGATGCATATAACAACGGATATCCATAAGGTTAAGCAAGTCAAAGAAACGATTGAATGAATCACAGTATAAAAGCAACAACGATTTGTTATTTGCTTATACTATGCATCGAGTTGTTATTTAACATGCCAATAAAAGAAACGATTTGTCATATATGTGTGTTGATGATAGTGATTCACGTGACAGCGATTTAATTATATCTACGACACTGTGAAGCGATTTTAATAGAAATAGCTAAATGAGCAGTGATATAAATACGAAAATCGCCACCGCAAGCACGCAATAATATATTTTTGTACACACATGTTTTAAAACTCTTTCTACAAATATCTTACAAATCGATACTAGAAAACACATAATATCTTACAAATCGATATGTGTATCGCATAAGATATTACAAATCGATACGGCAATTCAGTATAATAGCTTACAAATCAACACTACAAAACACATAATATCTTACAAATCGATATACATACCACAAAATATATTACAAATCGAAACAAAATTTCAGCATAATAGCTTACACATCGATATTAACAAACAAAACAATATCTCACAAATCGATAGTATGTTACTACAATCGCGATTTGTGATACATTGCATATATTGAGCAAATGGACGATATCAAATGCGGTAGAGGCCCTTCCTCGCATCTGTAAACAAACATTCTTATCAACAGGTCTCAGCGTCTTACAAATATCTTTAATTTTCCAACCATTGAAAAGACAAGATCCACCTGCAATAACAAAACAACGCCTTAATGGCACTCACGACGACATGCGTTCTTCAACAATAGCATGATAACATAGAAAGGTACTCACGATGTCTTAATGGCACATGTTGGAATGTTTGCATGTCATTGCCTTTTTTCATAGTGCCTACCAAAAATGAAAAAAAAGAAAAGACTGTAAGAAGAGATGGCCGACAAATGCCCCTATGACGCCCACCAATGAACGAACCAGTCGATCGATTTATAGTTATTTCCATGAGGTAGGAACGAACCCAGGAATGTTTTGTAACACAAGGCAGGAATAAGAAGACGACAATGTGTTGTAACACAAGCTAAAAACTAAGGCGGGAACCTGGACTCAAGACGATGGCAAGGGCTGCTCCGATGGCAGCAGACGACGGTAAAGGTTGTGTCGTCAAAGAGAGCTCATGTTACAGCAGATGGTGCATCGTCAAAGGGTGATCCGCCGTCAGCATAGGAGTTTAGTGCTTAGGGCGAAAATGGAACGTTTGGACTTTTTGAAGAGTTAAGATCATCCTCTCTTTTCTTGATGGAGGACATTTTTGTCCTTTTCTCGAACCATCGTTTCATGGCGGGAAAGGGTACTTATGTCTTTGCAATCGCACCGAACTCTGATGCTAAGTAATGCCGACACACACAAGGATACGAGCCCCACGTGCTTATATATGTGGCGCTCATTCAGACCCCTGAACATGCACTGAAGCAAACAGTGCGTCTTCGGGGGAGAACACTCTCCCGTGACACTACCATTGTAATTCAAAATTTTGACTCCTGACGTTTGGACTGAATTAGCACCACACATTTCCTTTCTTGTTTTTTTTTTGTCTTTTGGAAACTCCCCGATCCTTTTGGAATGCTCAAAATACCGTAGTTTAAAATATTTTACTTGTTAAAATTGTTCCAACACCATATCCAACGCTCTCCGAGTAGAACACTAGAACTAATAGGAAACATCAAAACATTCAATACACAGACTTGAACAGGACATTGAGTTTCTGAACTAGCTCAGCAAATATACATCCGAATTGTCTATGTTCACCAAAAACCAATGGAAAACATAGGGAGCTTGCACGGGATTCCGATTGGGAAACTGCTAGTAATCAGAATTTTGTGATATAAAATCATTACAAACATCGAATATTTCTACGTACGCCATGGACTTCCGATTCTAAAATTTTCCCACCATGAAACATATTTGCATATGAGAGAAATGGGCACGTAAGATGAAATAGTTGAAAAACCCCACAAAGAAATTGTAAAGGAGGCTGGAAAATTCATCAGCATCAATCGCCATAATCATATATAACATAAATCACGGTTAGTTTGTCATTATAAGGTTATCTTCAAGCTCTGGAGAGGTTTGCAAATCTTAGGTGATATGGACAAATCTTCAGTGTTCCACAGTCACGTAGAAAGCGCGCGCTTATAGATGATCTAGACTTCAATGCAAATATTTAGAACAGCCGAGTTCACACCACTTATGGAAGTGTGGAATCGACTTAGCATACAGTAGAATAACCAGCATCATTCAAGAAGCATGAATTGGCTGTATCCCTAGGATATTCACCTAATTAACTCCCATGACTTTGCAGTCCTTTTTTTTTATGAAGAGGGACCCTCGCCGAAGCAATGAAAACCCCGGTTGAGGCCCCACAACCACCGTGCCTTAGGTGGCCCACCTCTTAAAGCTGTGGTCACACCCGTGTGCCAATGGGGTTTGATCCGGTGACTTCAACTCAACACACTCACAACGAATCTGCAGTGTCGCTCTGAGTGAATCAAGGATAACACCATTTTTTTTTTCCCAAAAAACGATCCCATCCTTCGACGTAGCCGTCCAGTTGATGCATCTGGACGTAGCCGTTGGTTGGATGTAGATGTCAAATGGGATCCCTACTCGATTTTTCCAAGACTAACCGGAGTTATAATACAACTTGTTTGACTTGTCTTGCATTATGAGTTACCATGTGGCTTCAGTGATTAGGCTGAGTTTCAATCTGAGCAATGTATTTTGATTCATTTCAGTTAGAGGTGGGCCGTCATAAGATCGCATCTTTTTTTTATCTTAGTCAAGTTTCATGATTTTCGTTTTCCCTTTGCATTTAATATGAAAAACTCATAAACTTCTTGATCTTTTTTTTTTATATATATATATAGAATACAAACTTAAATAATTTTTAATTATTTCTTTTATGTATGCTTAATTATCATGACGTGCCCAAGCCATCAAGTCGTCCTGTCTGTGTCACCCAACAAGTTTAATCAACTCAGCACAAAAATTCCGAGATTGCCAACTTTATTTGTCTCCCATCTTCACTAACCTACTCTCATCAATTTTTAATTAGCCATATTTTGCACTGAACTAAATATGTTTCCATAAATTCAAATTTGATGTGACAAAGTCAACACGTATATGAATAAAATTTTTAAAGAGTTACATTTAAGAATCCAAAGTATGTACATGTCGATCAAATAATCACGTACAACAAGTGGTCAAGACAAGGCTGAGATTGGCTAGGGAGCTTACTGCTTAGAGTTAAGGAGTTTTAATTACCATAAAGTTGAATATTGGTATATTTACAAGTTTTTCACTGAGGTGAAGAATTTTGAGCTTGCAAACACAAATTTCATTGGTTTCAATTTTATTATCAAAAAGAAATTAAAAGCAACTCGTAAAAACTAAAATCTCCAGTCCTTAAAATAATCTTAACTGTGAGAAAAAAGAAGAAAGACAAAGGAAATTTAAAACTTTATTTATTGATCATAATCAAATTTATTGCATCCATGTACAAAGACTCGGACTCTTATATAACAAATGGAGGGCATCATCATCATCTCCTATTTCGTAATGAAGAAACGACTACAACTTTAGTTAATAACAAACAGTCAAACTCAAATTCGCCAAAACGACCAAAATCTGCCATAATAGAGTTGTATTACTCCGGACGTTAAAGCAACCTCCGTCGTTTACTCCCTTATCACATCTTGAATAAGCCTTTTCGGTTCATTTTAAATTGCCTTGATTTGGTGTCAACAGTAAAAATATGGACGTTTGAAATTAAATAATCTTCTATTTTCGACAGCTTTTGATGTCTCAATATCCGACGGAGGATATGGCTACTCCTTTTACATAAAAATTTTACTCAAAAGTCTTGAAACAGGAAAATTAAGAAGATGGTTCTACTCTTTTCCTCTGATGCGCCAATTAAACTAAAAAAAAATAGATGCATGAGATCTGTGCAACTGGGAATTTTGTGACGTATATCAGGGAAGTTCTTTGTTTGTTTGTTTTTTCGCAAGAAGAAAAGAAAAAAAAGACACTATAGTTTGAGGTGGATTAGCTAATTAACCGTCCTACCCACTCGCTGGAAAACTTTTCCAACAGAAAATGAAATTAAATCAAATAGATCGTTGAGGCACACTTGAATCTCTTATTTCGATGCATTGAAGTAAACATTAGGCCATGTTTGGGAGCCTTGAAGCGGCGGTTGTGTTGTGGTGTTGGGAGCAGTGGTGTTGTTGAAACAATGTGTTGGGACTGGTGTTAGCAGGATTTTTTTTTTTTTTTGGCAACTCCATCTCTCAATAAGACACATTTGCGAAACCATATTTTATCAACACCACTAAAACCGTGTTTCCATCCCTTTTGCAAGGCTCCCAAACATAGACTTAACTGTACGAAAACAAATATGTTCCAACACTGATACGAGCTAGAGTCGCAACCATGGCTGGTAAACTAGCCGGGTTCGAATCAGCTGACTCGGTTTCAGTGGGGAGTCAACCGAAATCGTCGATTTGTGTTCTACTCTTTTTCAACCCAAAAGTAAACTGGCACTCGGTCTGAACCGGTTCACTAAGCCAAATTAGGCCCCGTTTTTTTTTTTGGTATTTGTCACTTTTGAAAAGGAAATTAGGTTACCCGATCCAAATGAGACGCTGGCTAGGATTCCATCCCTTGAATTTTGGGATTCTGGCCTATATATGGATATCGGTATTTCCAAAAACCAAAAACCCTTGCTAAAAGAGTAGGAAACCCAATCCATTGGTCGGACTCAATTCATGGATTTTAGAAATTTCATCCGATACATATCCTTATTTCCAAAAACCGAACGATCTATATAGCTAACGCTTTGCCGCCTTTCTCATCCTGCCCTCCTCCTAGATCTACTCTCTGTGCACCCCTTGAAGGGAAGTAGTAAGCCATTAAAGGCGCCTTACAAGTCTTTCAAGTTTGTAAATGAAGAATGAGAGTGCATACTACTAATATTTCTTTTGTTTTTTCTTATAATATTTTTACATTTTTCAGTAGTTTTAATTGTATTTTTATTTTTAAATATGTAATAAAAAAATTTCTTAAATAATTCGAGTCCTCTGAGAGTTACGACGAGTGAGGATTTGGATCCCAAACTGTTTTTGCCAGAGTCTTCGGGTGGACAACTATGGTCATGAAATATGCCTGGTCAGAGTGCATCAGACTTTTTCTTTTCTTTTCTTTTTTTCAAGAGCAACAGCCTCATTCACAGACGACATCACAACTAGTTCTGCCCCCGTTCGTTCAAGATGATAATAAAGTTGCTTGGACAAGTATCAACTTAATTAGCCGAACTTTTTTTCTTTTTCTTTTTTTTTAAGAGGGAACGACGTGTTTGAAAGTTGATCCGCCTCTTTTCAGGTGTGGAATGAGGGAGATACCTACTTCAATCGCATTATGGATGCATATATGGCCTCATGCTATGCTATGTGTCTTGTTAAATGGCTTACAGGTCTACGGCATGCCTATTGCTAGATGTAGTTCATCTTCTTCATCGGATAAGTTCATTTGCTACAAAGTGGTCCTTTGGAGAAGAAAAAAGCTGCAAACTCTCCAACTTATCCCAACAAAAAAAAAAAAAAGAGTTTTTGACCTCTCGCTTTCCACACAGATGGACTATAATGGTTCCTTTTTACGACTTTTACACCCTTATTTTTTCTTTTAGTCCCGCGAGTCTAAGATGTGGGCATCATCCACTATGCTGATTTCTTTCAGATTCAAGCCTTTCATTGTCAGTTTTCACAAAAACTAATTAATTTGCTTATCCTCTTGTATCGCTTCTTAATTTGATTTGATATGTGCATTATTTCACGCCTTTTTTATTTGACTTTCTTGTCTCGCACAGAGAGAGAGAGAGAGAGAGAGTGTGTGTTTTGGTGGGTTGTTTGGGTCGTGTGGACCACATCTTGCCTTAGAGACGATGAACTAAGTAAGTTTTGCGAAAGAGTATTCGAGGCCATACATATTTCATGCACGCTTAGCACAGCGGAATGTTTGAAGCAACAGAGTGGAACGGATCGATAGTATAGTGCGATATGCAGAAGTCTTTAGCATATATAAGCGTCTAAGCCAACGAGGGACGGGTACATCATCTTCCTGTGACAAGCGCACGAGGGTCATAAAGCAAGCTACGTGTCCAAATGAGCATCGAGCTCCTTGTAATGCCCCAAAATTTTCAACTTAAAATATATGAAAATTTAACCCAATTTTTTTTTAAATTGATATTTAGAAATACCACAGCAGATATAGTTTGGGTTTAAAAGTTGGTTAACCCTAGGCGGGTTACAAAAATGAAATAGTCAAACTGGACTGGACCCAATTCTCATCTGAACCAGATCCATCCTCACTCACAAAATACGGAAAAACATCTTAATTCCAAAATCACATCACTTATTCATAAATTGAAATACAAGTTTGCAGAAATAATTAAAAACATCTCATATTAATTTAATTGAGGTCCACAAAAGTAGTCATAAGATCACCAAGATAAGTAGAAAATATGGTTCTCAACGTCATCGTCACATCGCACCACTTCTTCAATCATCACATGCACCCCATAAAACGGGGTCAAACTCTTGAGAGCAGGTAAGAAAAATCCATAATTATATAGACAATGAATAGTACCAAAGCGTCTATCACATTATACTACATGACTTCACAATTTGGCAGTTTGCATAAGTATTATGTATGAAAAAGGAAGAACAATTATCCACATATATTGCAACACATAATGACATGGAAATCAAATAAATAACATAATCATTGAAATCAATTATGACATTAATCATTGAAGTCAGATAGTTAGTTGTGTTAGAATATATATATTTTTCTTGATTACATCTTCGGGTACGCGAAGGTCGATTTTATCGTATTTGCTGAGAATACTATGGTGTTTATTATGCCATTGATATATTTTTTCGTAATACCTACAGACTGGATAACGCACCACAAGCAAGCGGTACGTGATCGAGAGAATCTCTGCTAGGGCAACTAGATTGCAATATATACTACTACAATAGATGAGGTGTACCACTTTTGGATAACCCTGACCTCCCTAACTTTGAGTGATAGGAGATCTAAGGATGTCATTGATCTTGAATTCAAGTCGATATGACATGTAGATAAGACCCACATGAGACATTATCACTCGAGGTTGTACCATTTCACCCTCTCTCAGGTGGACCAACAGTATGAATGGGTTACTCGATTGGTCATTTCTTTCTTAAGGTGATTAGCAGTTTATGTCCCTTAATTCATGAGAAATATAGGCTCGATGACCCCAATACTCCCCTCAAAGTAATATATATGTCATGACATGGTTTGCACTCAACTTATTTATGAGCTTTGGCACCTTTAGTCTATAGGAGCACCTTTCCTGTGAAGCCGATAACATAAAAATTTTAATGTGTGAAAGTTTGCATTGTGATGTGAGACTTCCTCTCACACTTTGTGGGTTCAAATCCCACCCAAGCTCATAAGAGAGCATTCCAACTATGCATTGCAACATTCATTTTTATCATATATAAAATACACACATGTAGCCAATGATGTTCACTAGGTTCATTGAACCTTATGCTTTATGACAACATACATCACCCCATAGTATGGAACAAAAATAAGAGTACGAGGTTGGGCGGCATGGTGAGGAACAAGAGTGTGCCTCACGTGTGCTTTAGATGCTCAAGAAGAATGTGCATACTTGTGAACACCCCCGTACACTCTAATGTACTACTCATGAAATCTAGGGGTTGCCCACTCAAGACTGGACGATGATGTACCAATACAAGTCAAGAGGAAGGTCTCATATATATAAGTGTTGTAAGCACTAACCCCCCACCAGTAAGAGGAACCCTAACACCACTTAGAAATGCAACACTTTTGTCTCTAATGGTATTCACGAATGCAGAATTTGTATTTCACCAAAACAAGTATTTCCCACATATGAATGTGTCGGCAAGATTTTGATATTGACTCAGTAATTCTCAATGTGCATGGAGATATGCAACTCCAAAGTTTGGGTGGGTCCGCGTAGGCACCGGCACAACACTCCTAAATGAAGTAACTTATTTTCGTGTTTTGACTTCATGGACGTATTCCTCACATATGATTGTGCGAAGAATACTCGACTATGATACATGAAATTCGTATGAAAGTCTTATGTTTGCGCACATAAAGTTTAGATGGGTTGCGGGTGGCGTAGCACCTGTGAAACATGGCACATGGCAGCAAGTGGCCGGAGAGACTCTCGTGGCATGAAGCATAAAGTTGAGCAGATGCACTTGAGATGTAATGTGCACACTAATGCTTGTTTGCTAAGCTGCTAATGGGCAATGTTGTGTTGACTCGTGCAACCTGTCACGGCCTTTTTCTTTGCATCTTCCTGACTCACGCAAAAAGAAAGATTGACGGGTTGTCTGGATCGTGCGGCACGCAGCTTGCCTTAGGCAAGGAGCTACGTAATCCTAGCAGAAGTGAGTTTAGAGTCATGCATATCTCATACATGCTTAGCATTGTGAAATATGTTAAGCGACAGAGTCGAACGAGTCGATAGAGTGGGCAATGTTAGTTGTCAGTGTGAAGCAAGTTCAAGCGGATGAGAGATGGGTGTGTCACCTTTCTGTGACGAGCGCACAAACTGTCGAGGGTCGATATAGCCAACTATGTGTATGAATAAGCATCATGAACATTAGACTGAGCATCGAGTTCTAGAGGCACAACGTACAAGGGGTATATTGTATTTTAGCACTTGTGGGCCCCGCAAAATACAGCGTACATCCCGTGGAAAACCCCCAGCTATGATGGAGAAGACATTTTGGCCCCAGCCTAATCTAGTTACTAGTTTGACGTAGTGAAGCTCCTTAGCCAAGAGGAATCACTGTCACTCAACATGTACTCATCGAGCCCCCCGTGCACTTTGATGCTACTCGCGAGATATAGGGTTGCCCACTTTAGACTGCACGGTAGTGCACCAATGCAAGGCAAGAGAAAGGTCCCCTATATAGGTGTTATGGGCACTGACCCCCCCTCTCAATAGGAGAAACCCTAATATTCGTCCATTCATTTGCGAAATAGAAGGATTTTCGTGAACCAGTAAGATTATTGCAAATATATTTATGTAAAATCATGAATTATATGCAAAAATGCAATTTTAATGGTTTCAATTTAAGTGAAGTTTTTCAAATATATTTATGTAAAATATTGACGTATATGCAAAAATATATGATATTTGCGATTGTGGTGGTTTCAGTTTTACCGAAAAATTGCAAATAAATTTGTGCGAGTTCGTGAGTTTTGCATTAAAAAAAGCTGTAATTTTGGATTTAAGTGGGAGTTGGACCTAGTCGACGGGCGATACAATTTTATCGTAATAACGCTTTAATTCGCAATTGCAAAGAGTAAAAAAGTCCTAACGGTGTCAGATATTTGTAGTTTTGGACATTGAAAGAATATAAAAAATTGTAAGGATTTTTAAGAAATTGGGTCAAATTAATCCTACAGTACGATCATTTTTCGAACAAACACCTCAGCTTCTCACTTATCTGCCATGAGAGCTTTAAGTTTTGCCTTCTCTTATGTGGTTTGTAACGAGTAGGGTCGATCCAAAGGGACATGAGCAATGTGGGACCCATGATTGGCCATTGTGGTATTGCTTATGACGTTGCTGATCGTTGGATCCTGTCGCGTTTGTAGTTACCCGCTTGGCTGCTTAGGCTGCTATTATGTGCGTTTGAGCCAGTCGAGCAGTTAGCTCGCGATTATTGCCTGAGAGTAGCAATGCCTACATCTGTTTGTTTGTTTTTTTCCTCTATAACTCGAAGAAAGAAACTGCACCCGGGCGCGTCGCTTTGTTATATGCACAACTCAAGTGGATGAGTGAATTCTGAACTTTTTCCAGTTCGTGATGAAGAAATCTGGGGAGCCAGAAAGAGAGAGTGACGGTAATTAACCATGGCGAGCGTCCTCGATTTTCAAGCTCATGTTAACACAAAATAAAAGATGCTTCACTATAAACTTATTCAAGCACATGTGAAAGGGTTGCACCAAAGCAGAATAAGTTTCAATAGAAACTGCATACATTTCTCTCTTTAAGGTATCGGCCTAACTGTTCATTTTCATCGAAGCATTAGTGGACACGGCCAAAGAGTCATCGCTGGTACACACACACACACACAAAGCAGATTTGGAAGCATTAGGTAAGATAAAGACCTTAGGATCTTCTCACCTACTGCCTCTACCCAAATAAATAGATTGTCAATGCTTTGGTAATATATGAGCATAATATATAATGTAATACTTAATGCACCTGGAACTGGAAGTTACCGGGTTTGTCGTATAGTTACTTGAAGCAAAAAGGGCGCAGCTTGGTGCTGCAAAGTTGACGCAGCTAGTATGTGCATTTGCTAGGTAGCATCCCATGCATGTTTAAATGGGAATGCAGTGTTTGCCACTATGCATATAACATGTTAAAAGTTCTATCCCACAAATCAAGATCACTGAACCCATGATATTTTGCAGTGTGATTGCATAGTCGATAATAATGGCCATTGACTGTTTTCCAGAAATTATTGTTGCATACAAAAGCTTTGAATTTTGTGGCCACCCTCATTAAGTTTTCGAGAATGTGACAAAGAGCTGGTCCTTGTTCACTGTGCCATATTTTGTAGCTTCTCTGGGGATTAGGCATGCTTCCTATTTATCACTATTGGGCTGCACCTACTTGTTATTACCCCCGCCTCTCTGATTGACTCAAATCGATAATCGATTAAATAAGAATGCCCCCCTCCACCCAAGCAACGTGGTTAAGCGGGCATATTTGCAAGTTGTTTATCTTCATCACATCATGTGCATCTTCTTTTTTTCTTTTTTTTTGGGGGGGGAGGGTGTAAACCGCCTCTGGCAACAGTTCGCCAGGCATGCTGTAGTGTACCAATCCTTTTTCATCATTCATCATTGAGCACGTCCATTGTTTTCATCTCATCCCGGCAGCCCAAACTTGCCCTCTGTAACGGCAGTCTGGCCATTGTCTCTGGTGTATAATAAGCTTTCATTAAATATACGCTGACAGTAACGGCGCTCTATAGTCTTATTTCTGGATGCTAAATATGTCATTAGCAACTGTGCCATCAGGGCCCCTTGCACAGCACCCTCAAATTTGTAAGAATCGTCACTTTGTCACTTTTTTAACATCAGTTTTGTTTGGGACGGCCAAGCTTTTTATTTTTATTATTTGATATAGTTACCTCTTTTACTTTCTTTAAGTGCATGTAATGACTTTGGCTTAAGAACCTCCGAGTACAAGGTCATTTCAGGGTTCCTTTGTACTCGTTAACTTGCTGCTTTATTGTCTTCTTCTATGCTCTCTTGTTTCCTCGTTATCTTTATATAATTATTTGTGCTCATAGTTGTGCTATTGCACCCGCAAGCTTGACGAGCGACATTTAGCTCAATTTTTTTTCACTAAAAAAGTCATTCTGCTGTTGGAGTATACCGGGGCACGTCATTGGGTCCTTCATTGTTAGCCTATGACAAGTTGGTACCAGAACCTTGTTGAAGCTTGGGACAAGGATTCGACATTCTTCATCGATTATGCCTCTACAAAAACATAATAAAATTTTTTCGGGTAATCAAGTTCCTCCCAAATAATATTTCATGGCTTATGATCGTGTGACAGCTCTTGTACGCGATGTCACCGAGTTGACGGAGATTGTGACCAACGTAAAAATGTTGGTTAATGATACTAATACTGCTTTTGAGGTATTTGATTAAGAGATCAAGACTTCAGTAGAAGGAGTGGAAGATCTTGCCGCCAGATATGAAGATTATATTCGGAGTCTTAAGACCAAGTTCAATGATTTGCTTAAAAGGTTCAATATCTTCGACAAAAGAATGACCAGTTGGAGCGACAATCAAGGAATGTATCAGTTGGTAGAGCGGCGACACATGTGGATAGATCGTGTATTAAGTTGCCTAAGCATGCAAAATACAAAAGGCATTCAGAACTTAAAAGATCTCGAGAACTTTATTTACTTGATGGACCAGTACCTTGAGGCTAGTGGTATGATAAAAGGTGCAGATTCCTTGCACACCATAATGATGTAACTTATAGATGACAATATACTTTAGTAAAAATGCTAAAAAGACGATGTTGAGCATGGGTGTGCTGCTATAAATTTATGGGTGAATCCCAAGAAGGAACTGCACGACTTCATTTTGCCTAAGAATGAGAGTGGAATTGTCTGCAACAAGATGTTGGCCCTGAAGCAGACTGATTCAATTCATGAGTATGTCAAAGCATTCACTTCACTGATGCTAGACATCGAAAACATGGGTGATGCAGACCAGTTGTTCCACTTCATGCAGAAACTGCACTTGTTGTTGCTAAGAAGCTCATTGAGATTGATAGGTGTAATACGGCATCACAGAGAAGACAATTTGAGAATAATCGTAACAACAATAAGAACAATAATCGAAGGAATGGTCGAGAGAACAATGCTGGTAATGGGAACTATCAGCGTGATAACCAGCATAGTTATGGCCAACGAGAGGGACACACAATAACTAGCAGAGAAATAACAACCACTGATGGTGAAATTATCATCGTCGAGATTGTTACATCTGCCATGATGATCACTGGACAAATCGTTATCCGAACAAAAATTATGGTCTAGGGAATGGATATAACTGTGATCCTAGTGTTGCGTTGTGGCTAGGATCGTTCACCATTGAGATCTTCCTGTTTAGTGCTCGCAAACACTTAGTACTTCCAACACTCGCACGTGTTAATTTTTGCTCAACGCACATAGGCGCAATAGGTCTAGCACACGTAGGCGCGTGAGGAGTCATGCACACTGGCATGAGAGTTGCTAGCGCTCGCAAGCACCGTAAGTGCTCAAAATTCTGCAAAATAACGCATGTGCAGGTGCTTACAGGTATTGCAGCTCACCGTAAGTGCTCAAAATTCTTAGAGGCGACAGAATGCTTTCAAGCATGGTGTTAAGAAGCATGCATGATCGTGTGCATTTAGGTGTGGTCTAGCGACTGAAGTCTCGCTCTCGCTGTGAAGGCGATTAGACGCATGATCATGTGTGTTTAGGTTTGAGATTAATTAAAGAATTATCTGATGGCACAGTAGACTATCATGTTGGCAAAGGAAGGAAAGACCCAAAGATTTTAGTTCGAAGATGACTTGCTTTGCACTGTTGGGGTCATTTGAATATCCTGTGGTGAGATACTCTGCAAAGGCGCTTGATGCAGGGTGCCATGACACACGCTAGGCTGGCCACTTAGGCAATAGAAGATGTTGGCATTGTTGGAGCATGTGCATTATTGGTTACAGATGCAGAATGACGTAGATGTGTATATGCAGACCTGCTTGATTTGCCAATAGGACAAAGTTGTAAACCAGAGATCGGGAGGATTTTTGGAGCCATTGCCTGTGTTGAGCCATCCGTAAGAATGCAACACCATGGACTTCGTTGTTAGTCTGCTGAAGGCACAGGGTTGGAGTTCAATTCTTGTGATACTGCAAAGTTGTTCATGCAGAATGTGGTGAAGTATTGGAAAATCCTAGAAAGCATTGTCAGTGATCGAGATGCTCGTTTCACTGAGAAGTTTTGGCATGAGTTATTCTATTTGTTGGGGACAGAATTGTATTTCAGCATTAGCTTCCATCTTTAGACTAATGGGTAGACTGAGCAAATTAATGGCTTACTAGAGGGGTGTCTTCAGCACTTTGTGAGTGCTAATTAGAGGTATTGGGTGGACTTCCTTGATGTCGCTTAATTCTGCTACAATCTTAAGAAGTGCAAGTTATCCGACCATAGTCCATTTGAAGTTGCAACAGGTCACTAGTGATACGAACCTCGTTTTGAGTACCTAAGTACTTAAGCAGTGAAGGCAGCTTGGAGGTCAACTGATGCATGAAAGAGACATTACGCATGAGACTAGGATGCTTAGGAGGGTAGTGAGCGAGTGACAGCATTGGAGCGGCAAGCTGAGAGATGCACAACCAAGGCAAACTGAGGTTGTAGGGTGCAAGAGTGCATGGCTTACAAACACACAGGGCGATGCATAGGAAGGAATGTGCTTAGCGCATGGATGATAGCTCACAGATGCACAACGCATAGTGTGTAGGGTGTGTAAGGTGGCACAGGAATGCAGTGCGCAGGCAAGTGCGTGATGCAGCGCATAAGTGCAGGGCGCAGCACTCGAGCGCGTGATGCAGTGCACGAGCATGCGATGCAGCATGCATGCACATAATGCAGTGTGCGAGGGTGCAAGTGCATGGCAGGTGTTGCAGAGACGCGGTGCACGAGCGACAAGGCGACAGTGCGTGCGATGTGTGGGTGAAGGAGCGCTCAGGTGCAGTATGTGAGCAGAACAAAGCGCGTGAGCGGGCGTCCGACAGAGGGAGTCGAATCAGCAAGGGGTGAGCTAGCGTGGATGATCTGTTGCGTTTTGATTGGGTCTCCATCAGCATCCAAGGTTGACCATCTAGGTCAACCCTTGACTAATCTGGTGCACAACAAGGGCCTATAAATAGGACCCCAAGCTACAAAATTAGGAGGATTTTGAATACTTGGTAATTGCTGGAAATTCTTACACGCCTGCACGGGATCCTTTAGGCCTCACTGAGTGAGGATTTGGCTTGGGAGATGAGCTAGCCCATCTCCTCAGGATTCAACTATGTCCATCCTTCTCTTCTTCTCATCTGATCTTCTTCTATCTTCCCCGTAATTTAGAAATGTATACCAGTGAAGATCTTGAGTATTTGTAATCTTCACACATTGGAAATAATTGAAACTTGTCTTTCCTGGAGGAGAGGTTCTCAACGATCGTGTACATTGCTCGTGAGAAGAGAGGCTATCAGGATATACGAAATCTGCTATTTTTTGTAACATGCTTGCCGCGGTTGATCTGAAAGAGTTGGTGCTCTTGAATCCAAGTGCCTGTCATGAACGCAGATCAATACACGAACCATCGCCTAAATCAAGGCTTCACCAACAAATTGAGCTAAACTAATGATCTTCAACTTAGATCCAGCTCAGTTAGTTAAGTCCTCTTTTTGCAAAAAATTGCACATGAATTTGAATATCTATAACAGGCTCATATTGCACACTACATGTTCATCAGAATGCTTTGAAGACTCCTTCTGGCATAGTTCCTGGGCTCGGTCTTAGAGAGACCATATCATTAGTCGTAGACTTCTCACTCTCTTGATGCACGTGGATGTGAAAAAACGCCATATGCATACCAGTTTGTCAGAAACTAAAAGAATCAGGCAGAGTTGGTGAAGGTATATCTGAATAAGGCAACGAAGTGCATGAAGAAGTGGGCGGATGTGAAGCGTCGACTTGCAGAGTTCAGCATTGGAGATAAGGTATTGGTGAAGCTATACCCCGAACACACTACTATCTTTTGAGGTCACCACCGAGGCCGCATTCGCAAATATGATGGCCCATTTACCATCATGAAGCACATTGAAAACTTGGCGTACAAGTTGGATTTTCCAGCAGACATTCAGGTGCATCCAGTCTTTCATGTGTCCAACCTGAAGTTGTTTCATAAAGATGAAGGTGATCCACAGTGGAGTACATCTCAGCATGCTTTGATCCTGCATCGCACTGCTTCAACAACCAGCTTCACAAGCAAAGAACCGGAAGTCATCATCAACCACTCCAACAATTATCTTAGCGAGTTGAAGAAGTCCCTGGTGCAGTAGATAGGTTTATGAGAGAGTGAAGCTACTTGAGAAAAAGCAATCAGCATGTGGAAGCACCATCAACTTATGGCGGAGTACCACTCACGATTGTCGCCGAGGATGGAGCCAACTTAGGCAGGAGAGAGTGGTCCGGACTGCCAAGATTTTTGCTTTTGTTGCTTGATATAGCTACCTCTTTTGCTTTTTTTAAGTGCATGTAATAGCTTTGGCTTAAGAACCCCTGGGTAAAAGGTGATTTAGGGGTCCCTCTGTACTCATTAACTTGCTAATAGAAGTTTATGCTTTCTTGCCTTATTCTATGCTCTCTTGCCTCTCCTCTCTCTTTATGTGATTGTGTGTGTGTGCTTGTGCTATTGCACCCGTGCACTTGACGAGCGATGTTTAGATTGATTTTCGTTGTGCGCTTGAAAGACCATTCTAGTGTTGAGGTACATTGAGGCATGCCACAAGAGCCTTTGCTTTTAGCCCGTGACAAGTTTTTTTCTTGGCCTAAAAAAATTTGCACGTAAGTTAAGCTCAAGATTTAAGAAAAAATAAAATGATCATATCAGTGTTCTTAGGCATTGGTACAAAATATAGGCTTGTTGACATTTGGGACATGGGGAATAAAGAGTTGGGTCTATTTAGGTATTAACTAGTTCTTTCTTCTTCTTCTTCTTCTTCTTCTTCTTCTTCTTCTTCTTCTTCTTCTTCTTTTTCTTTTCTTTTTCTTTTCTTTTTCTTTTTTTTTAAGAATAAAAAAGGTCATTTATAGTTCCTTCTTTTGTTGAATACAAGATTAAAATGTGAACTAGAAGTTGGTTGTACAACTAGTGGTAGACATAAGGCCACCTTGCCCATTGAGATGTCATCTTGCCCCTACCCAAAACTCGACGAATTTACTAGTTGGGCCGGGTTAGACCCAAAGCTGGTAAATGAATCAATCAGCTTTTGACTAGGCTCAATTCAGCTCGTCATGAACTCATTTGTAATTGGTTCGTATAGTTGGTGAGTCGAGCCATGAGCAAGTCATTTAGCTTGAGGGAGTCAGGCCGAAACAAAGGGTGTTCAGCTCAGCTCAGCTCAGGAGAGCTCGTATATATAAAAAAATATTTGTTATGTATAATATATAGTCTAAGTGTAATATATAAAATAAACAATACATAAAATAGATTTAAAAAAGAGAAGGATGAATGAAAAATATATACATAAAATATGAACTGTGAGTCACTAGAATACGAGAACTAGAAATCTGGGCTTTTTTATAAAATCCAACCATGTGGATGTGCTTGGCATGGTGAATTTGTTAAGAATCAACCATTGGATCGTGTATTTTTGTTAAAAAAAATGTGATTTTTGAATGCTTGAATATTTATGAAGATTATGAGCCATTGATTTTAAAGCCTTAAAAAATCTAATTTATGCATTAAAATCGGATGATTCAAGACCGCGTTCTTATAAAACCAAGCATATAGGTCGCATCCGTACAATTAGATTCATGAGAAAAGAACGAAAAATCTATGAAAATCATGGTTCACACATTAGTTCTCATATTCTAGTGACTATTAACTGATATATATATATATATATATAATAACCTGGAATGTTTTTACGTGAGCCAGCTCATCTCGTTATGAGACGAGCTAAGCTCAAGCTCAGCTAGGCTAAAAACGAATACAAGCCGAAAGAGCTCAATCCACTGGTAAATGTATGCTTTGTTCAGTTCGTTCGGGTTGTTTACCAGCCCTAATTGGGCCGGACATTTGTTGGGCTTTGAGCTGCACAAAGTTTTAGCCCAAACCTAGATCAACTCGAGTCAGGTACCTGACCCGATGTCCACCTCTATATGCAATGCCTCATACCTAATTAAATATATTTTAAGTTATTTTTCTGTTCCAATTGAAAACACAAGCCTTCTAATCTTATATCATATAAGGTTGACGATAGATCCTGCATCCAACTAACCCTTTGACGGGAGAACAAGAAATATAGATCCAAAATGGGTCAAATGAGATAATTGGATAGTTAGGTAATACTATTATAGCGGAGGGATCTGGGGATCGAATCCCACATGGTTATCCCTAACTTTTCTATTAAAAAAAAGATATTGAAGTTAATAGTTGTTGTACTTGGGTCGAGTAGAGGAGATATAAAAGCTTATAACATGTTTATTGGCAACGAAATTCTTCAAATGATCTGCAAGTTTTTCATTTTTGAAGTTTAAAAATATTGCCAAAATTAAACATGTTTAATTTTGCCAATATTCTAAAAATTAAATATATAAAACAATTAAAATCAATAAACATTTCTCGAAGGTTTTGCTGATAAAAACATATATGTACGTGAAGTTTTGCCGATATAATCCTGATAGTTTTATTTAAAGAATATAACAAATGTATTTTTAAGATATTGTGATTTAAATATCGCAATATATGTCATTATGGGTATGATGAGTTCAATTACATTATCCGGAGTCCACTCATCCGGCCCTATCAATCTCATTGGGCCCGCTGCGTGTGCACAGGTCAGCCACTGGTTATGCTCGGGCTTGAGATAGCACTTATGATCACCTATCTCTTACCCATGAGCCCTGAGTAGAAGAGGGACTATTTTTTATTAAAAGGGATGAATCGTTGGGGGGAGGGGGAATTAAAATATATGTATATATATATATATATAGATATATATATATATATATATATATATATATATATATATATATATATATATATATATATATATATATATATATATCTGAAGCCTTCAACATTTAAAGAAAAATCCGTTTTTTTTTATGTAAAGGCAAACAAAAGATAAAACTTTTCACACAAAGATAGTCCAAGAAAACAAAAAAGGCGAGCTAAAATTTTCCCATACGATAAGAAATTTTTCCTCACCCTATTCAATTTAATAGTGATATCAGAATTCAAAGGAAGGCGTTTGACTCAAGAGTTTTACTATTCCAGTAAATTATTTATTCATATAACATTAAAAAATAAGTGCGGCATTAACGTTTACAAATATTCAAAGTAAACAGTAAGAAGAAATTTATCAATAAAATATAAAATTTCTTCAACAAGACAAACAAGGAAGAAAAACAAAAAAGAGGGGAAAAGCAATACAAAATCTACCGTAAGATTGTGGTCATAATAATGTATGGATGAATGCAGATAAAGCTTATGGTTGACCAGACTTCATTTGAATAAAAATAAAGTTTGGAGAAGAAAAAGGGGAAAAAATTAAGAAAAGCGGCACCGCTAGAAACGAGGACGGAGGGAGGCGAGAAGAGAGAGGGAGTCGGTGTTTCCTCGCCGCTGCTTCGGAGACTTCAGATCTCCAACCCAACACCTCTTCCCCCTGTAGCCCACCGGAGAGTCCCACCCTCTCCTGGCTTGTGCGTCTCTCGAAAACCGTCCAACACCCAGACCCACATGGTATCTGGCGAAAAATCCGGCGACCCCGGCGGCTGAGTTGAAGCCTGGAGGGCCGATCTCCGTTTGCTGTATTTTTGGTGTCTCTCCAATCATCAGATCGAGCGGTGAGAGCCTGGTTTTCCGGGTTTTTTTATTTTAATCGGAGAGAGATGTACAAGAACCAACTGCAGGAGTTAGCTCAGAGGAGCTGTTTCAACCTACCCTCCTACACCTGTATAAGGGAGGGGCCGGATCATGCCCCAAGGTTCAAGTCCACTGTTAATTTCAATGGCGAGGTATTCGAAAGCCCCAACTATTTTACGACGCTGAGGCAGGCAGAGCATGCGGCCGCGGAGGTGGCGCTCAACACCCTCTCCAACAGAGGCCCCTCCCAAGCTCTGACTGCAAGGATTCTGGTAAGCCGCGGTTTCCCCCCGATACTCCGTTTTTTTTTTCGAAGGGTTTTATTTAGGGTTCCTTCCAAGGTTTTACTCGATCTTAATCCTCCTTTCCTTATTCTTGATTTTTTTTTGAGTAATCGCTGGTAGTGAAAGTGGAGGGGAAGATTTTGATTTTGATGGGGGGGTTTCAATATTCTTATCTCTCTGGCCGGGGTGGTAATGAGAGGTGCCTGTTTCTCTTGGTGAAATGGGGCATGGAACCATGCATTGTCTTTGTTTTTTGGAAATTACCCAAATGTCCTTTTCCGGTTTTCTTTTGGGTGGGTGGGGGGGGGGGTGGCTTTTGGTGATATATATCTCTGATATTACATAATGGCAAGCACAAGCCAAAAGAAAAGTGATACCTGATTATTTTGGGATTTGGAGTCTCTTTTGTAATTGTTTGCATTATGGTTTGGTGGCATTTGGGTTTTGTTTTAGTCAATAAGACTGATTATTTGTTATCTTTTTCGTTTGTAGCAATCGACCGTATCCTCAACTCAATCCAAAAGTACCCAAATTTTCATTGGTAGAAATATGGGTCTTCTGATTCATTTGAATCGTGAATGCAGATCTTCTTCTAACCATCATCTCGTCAATCTGTCTTTGTTTTTCGTGTCTGTGTCTCCATTGAATCAAAGGATAAATAAGATGACGGTTGTATGTTCTTCTTTCACGGGCTTCTTTGTTCTACATGATGACCACCATGGTTTTACTTCACACAGGAGGATTCAAGTAGAGGCATGTTTTTTTTTTAACCCTTCACTTGTTTCCTCTTTTCTTTTTTTCTTTTTTCTTTTTGTGGTGGGGGGGTGTTTTGGTTCCCCGGGTGGTTGTGACAGGATGAGACTGGCGTTTACAAGAACCTGCTGCAGGAGATCGCTCAGAGAGCCGGGGCTGCACTTCCGGTGTATACGACCGTCCGTTCCGGCTTCGGTCATCTGCCGGTGTTCACTTGCACGGTGGAATTGGCGGGGATCTTATTCACGGGCGAGCCAGCCAAGAACAAGAAACAGGCAGAGAAGAACGCGGCAATGGCTGCCTGGTCGTCCCTTAAGCAATGTATGTTCATCGCCACCCCCCTTTCCTTTTTCCGACCGTTGCTCACCATAGATACATACATTTTGACGCAAACTCTGATTAGCAGAATCCGCTTCCTTATTGTGTTTTGTGGTACTAAATGCATGAAGCATTCCCCCGAAATTTCTAATTTTGATCCAAAACCAATTGTCATTTGTCAAGCACGTCAATGATTTTAGGAGCTCAGATAACTGGGTGCACTGCTTCGACTCTAGGCCACTCGGATGTAATGTACTTGAGCCAATCCCACCAGACTTTGGTCCAAGGGTCTGCCGATGACACAAATCTTCTGCAGATCAACTACTTGTGTGTGTGCGGTGTTTTGAAGAGGGTCAAGTATTTGTGAGTCGTGTGTCTCCTTTGAAAGTCCCTATTTCGGGGGGGCTGGATTCGACTTGATAAGTCAACCATCGACCTATGATCACTTGAGGGCTGGCAGGCTATAAACTCAATTGACGAGCAAAGACTCGGGCTATTGTTCGGTCACAAGTCCTCTCGTTCTCATCGTTTCACAAGTCGTCATGATCGATTTGGGGAAACTTGGCTAATGGAACTCTGTCGGAGGAGCTAGTTGCCCGAGTCGGTTCGTGTGTGCCTGTCGGCCAGCTAGCTGCAACTTGGCCATCCAATAATTATTTACTGATTTACAAGTTTTCCTATCCCATTCAGTGGCGAAACAAGCAGCAGCAAGCTCGACGGAGGCCGAAAACAACGATGAACAGGAGCAGATCACCATAGCTAGAGCTCTGGTGAATTATCGCCTCAAGGAAATGGCATTGCCATCCCACAGTATGCCAACAATACCAAGGAGGCCCACAACTCCAGAGCAGCGGTTCCCCACAGCACCGGCAGAATCAAAGATCCTACCCCTCATTCGATCAAAACCTGGCCCAAGAAACAGAGCACCCAATGCAGCAGACACCGGCCAATTGCCGGTGCCAAAGTCTTCGCCAGCATTCTTGGTGCCACCTCCCTCCCATGGTAGCAGGCAGGTCAGGTACCCAACTCCACGGTTGTCGTATATGCCGGTCCAACACTATAGGGGGCCATATCATGGTTCGCCTTCCATGGCACCTCCGGTAACGATTAGGACAGCGGTCCCCGTTTTCTCTGCAATGCCATTACCGCCGCCACCGATGTGTCGCCCCCCTCAAATGGTAGCTGCTCCAGTCCAGATACGGCCTGTGGTACAAGTTTTTGCCGCTCCACCACCAGCAGTAGCAGCGGTGCCGACTCCAATGCCAGGTCCACCACCAGCACCGGTTAAGGCAGCCAAATCAGAGCAGGATAAAAAAGTTAGCACCATTGATCAGCAGACACAGGTAGCAGCGATGGAGAGTTTGAAGCAGCGAAAGAGGGGTGGTGTTCTGATTCACCGTTTTGACTTTTCTTTTTCCTCAGATTTAGAGAGAGAGAGAGAGAGAGAGAGAGAGAGAGAGCAAAAAAAAATAGAAAAGAGGTTTCATCGTTTGAACGGTACATATTTATCGTATGAAAACGGAGGACAAAGAGGGTGCAAAATTAATTTTTGAAACGCAATGCGTCTTTTGCCTGTTTGAAGATTATAAATTATTAAATGCTCGTCCTCCTGGACCGCCGCTACGGTGAACCGTGTGAACGGGTTGACATGGACCGTTGAGAGCCGCTGTTAGTGTTTGGTTGTTGGTTGCCATTTGTGGGGGTGGGCCACAACAAATGAATATGTGCAACTGCTGCTCTCTCTCTCTCTCTCTCGTACTCCCAAGTGTATCGTTGACACCAAGTTGCTGTCAATCCCTTCATTTGCGGTCGGACATAATCACCGGGCCGCGAGAATATTTCAACACTCACCAAGAACAATCAGAAACTGGTCAGGTTTCATGCGCCAAGTCGGAAGCAGCAGTGGAAAATTAGTAGGTGATCCCAAACCAGACCAAGCATTATTCAGCTGAATTAGTCACCTCCTATGAAAACAAAAGGCGATCTTATAAGTTTCTCTTGAGCCATCGCGGAGCCATTTGTTGCCTCCCGTCTAAGACTCTGCATCATAGATAGAGTTCACTGGTTGGCGCAATCCAAGGCATGAGTTATATGATTGGTACACACGATCAGGGATAATTCCCGCTTTTTTCTTTGCACAGCTTTTCGTGTATAGGGCAACCAAAAACACGTCTTAGAGATTTCCCCATCCAACCCCTCAGGTTTCAGGAAATTAGATTATCTTTGACTGCACCACTATAAACGAGTGTGAAAGAGCTACGAACGGGGAGTATATATCATAGCAATCCTCCTCCCGAACCTTGGATCTACGACTGGATTTTTCTTTCTAAAAATGAATTTCTTATCCAACTAATTTTGAGTTAATAAAATAGCCCTTCTACAGTGCCCGACATGTCCTTGCCCACGGACCATCAAATTTTAAACCAAGATGGTCCCTTCAACAGATCACAAACGATCCAAATCACTCGGCAAAACAGAATATTGAAGCATGCTGCGGATCTGACCAAAGTTTTTTGTATTTTTTGAGCTTCCATTGGAGATGCTCTATTTGCCACATTCCAGTGACACTGCTGAAACATTCAAGAATTCTGAGAAAGGTTGCAGTGAAACTCATCTTAATGAGGAATGAGTCAAAGAAGAATCAAGACATACACTTTGCTATGGCCATCTGAATTATTGTTTGAAAGCAAAACTGTAAAAGATCAAAGCCATGTTTGAGCACACATGTTAACGTATATAACATTCTACCAACATATTTGATATGCTATGTTGTCATAACAGACTCTGTCATGGGGTAAATTTTTTGCTTTTCAAGCCAAGGAACGCCCGTGCGGCACTAGGCCTCACGGCCTAGTCAGCGGGCATAGAATTTTTTGCAAACCCGCAACGCGTCTACCAGCCTAACGGCAAAAGGCCGCGTACCAACACTTTCATATGCTAAATCATTTCATTGGCCATGTGCACCACCTCGTGCGCAGCTGCCTAATGAAAGCTGATCAAGCGCATTTTCAAATGTGTGTTTCATCTAGTCCATACCACTTAGTACATAGTCGTCTCATACCAACTATCACTTCTGAAAAGGGCACAAATTTTTTTTAGCCTTGCGTGTCATGAAACGTATTAAGAATCCAAGTGCACGCTACAGTCAAACCTTGCCACTAAAAGAACAAGATCTTACACCCCTCAGTCCGAAGACCAGTTGAGCAAAGAATACCAACCTGACTCATTCGTCGACGCCTTGGCATTTACTCACCCAGCCCCGAGTCACCATACTCGGTTGGAATCACCTAAGGTAATCTCTTACGAAATTAGCTTTAACCCATATGCACCCCTGTGCGTCCGACCGTTACGCATAAAAAACTCCTGTAAGTTTAGAGGTCCTTAACCAAATCTTCAAAGACATCTTCTAATCCGCTACTACTGCTTAGTCAAACAATGTTTCACGTATGTGCCACCACACAACGATGCACTAACGACAATATCATTGCTTACAGTATATCATGCTTCCACCATACGTCACGGATCAAGCCAATGCATACCACGCGTTCCTATACTTAATGCATTTTTCACTCAGTAGATCTTCGCACTGCACATGCTCCATTCCGAAAGATCTGCCTGGGACATTCTCTCCGACCCAAACCATTGTCGTCCTCGATAATGCAGGTGCAGGTAAGAACACAGTCTCAACTGATGTGTCAGTTTCTCTTTGTATTTATTTTTGGTCTACTTCTTTTCTTCACCAAACTCAACTTGTTCTGGTTTTCATCCACCATCGTCGCAATCTTTAACACGCCAAGTCTCATTCCTTAACATGTCTTCAATTACTTAGACAGCAATCTTACGCTCCATCAACATCGAGCATTCTTTGCTCGTAAGACCTTAATACAGTCCTATACACAAGCGGGTCATCCTCGCATGTACGACAAACTTGTCATTTTCATGCTCATGGTTGGGATACCTTCCGACCCCAGCAAAGGCAATTCCAAGCCCTTCGTAGTCCTCATAGAGAAGGATGACCACCAACGTGTGCCACAGAAATATAAACTCCCTTAAGGCACAAACTTGCAATTTTCTAATGGTTCAAATTAATCCTCAAGTGAGGGACGTCTACTTACGTATCACCTCAAAGCGGTCCTTCAAACGGTCTTCCTGGGCACTCATCCAGCCAAGGGGCAACACGGCCCAACGTTGCAACTCTCATCTAGAGTCGGCATGTTGCAACTCTCATCCGGAGCCAACAAAACATTATCGCAGGAAACAAACTGATGAGCTACGAATAACTTTTTTGGCACACATAATTCATAGAGGAACTGTCAACTCAAGAGACCAAAACAATGAACATTCTGCTCAAGATGGGGCACTCCGCCTGCCCACAATCTTGGGAGAAAATATAGATGTTTAGCTGAGTCTCCCATACTCAAAGGTGCAAATCTATCTAGCCGAATCCAACGTGCATTCTCTAAATGCACAAGGCAAACATCACGCTGCACCTGCGAGCTTAACGTACAACCAGTAGAAATCTTTTGCTTATCCATGTTTTCTTAGCAAACTTAACAACTTTACACTTTTGCTTATTATCGACAAGATGACTTGTACCACCCTGTCAATATCTTGCTTTTGTGCTTTGTCAACAATAATTTTGTTACGCAAAATTGTGTAACCAAAATAAACTGTCATTGTCTCATTCAGCATCGCACTCAATGAATAATAAGGTCTCCATAAATCTTTTTGCTCTGATACCACTTGTCACATACCTACTTCTTCAATAAGCCAATATGACGCGATAGTCATTCCTTACCGTTGCAAGCCTTTTGATCGATCGCTTGCCATTGCAAAAGCTTTGATACCAATTTGTCACAGGCTAAATTCCAAGGCCATTTTTTTCCCTTTCAAGTCAAGGAACGCCCGTACGACACTAGGCCTCGCGGCCTAGTCAGCCCACATTATCATGAGTATAGAATTTTTCGCAAACCCGCAATGTGTCAGATTGCTCCGTCTGACTAGCCTAATGGCCAAAGGCTGCACACTGACACTTTTCCATGTGTTGAATCATTTCATTGGCTCTGCACACCAACTCGTGCGCAGCTGCCTAACGGAAGCTGATCAAAAGCATTTTCAAATGTGAATTTCATCTAATCCATGTCACTTAGTGCATAATCATCCCATATCAATTATCACTTCCAAAAATAGCACGAACTTGCCTTAAGTCTTGCGTGCACCATGAAGTATATTACGACTCCATGTATACGCTACAGTCAAACCTCACTACCGAAAGAACAAGACCTTACAGCTCTCAGTTCGAAGACCAGTGGATGATTGAACACCATAGAGAAGAACACCACTCAAACTCATTCATCGACGCCTAAGCATTCACTCGCCTAGCCCCAAGTCACCATACTCGGTTGGAATCACCTAAAGTGGTCCCTAAGAAAATTAGCCTTAACCACAGACACCCCAATGAGTCCAACCGCTACGCGTGAAAAACTCCTACAAGTCGAGAGGTCCTTAAGTAAATCTTCAAAGGCAACATCCTCTGACCTGCTGACACTGCTTAACTAAACAACGCTTCACATTTGTACCACCACACAATGATGCACTAACGACGATACCATTGCCTACCATGTGCCATGCTACCACCACACATCACCGATCAAGCCAACGCATATTCCTACACGATACATTTTCCACTCAATAAAACTCCGCACTGCACGTAACCCCATTCCAAAAACTGGATCCAAGACATTTGATTAGAGCACAAAAAAGATGAGCTTGTACAGGGGATTCTGAATACTTATATGATGAAATGAGAACCGAAAAGGTAAGGAGAATTTGACCCAAATGAAGTATGTGCATAAATAGCCGAGCGTGCAAGTCACACACACACAATCAACAAAATGATAACTATTCTATTAATCCTAATATTAAAATCAATGTGTTAATATGATAATAATAACAGAACGAATTTGGGTCGAACTTATAATAGCAAGACACTAGCTCTTAGGTCAGTAGGTTTGCAAACAAACGTAAAACAGGCGGGCTACCCATTTCAACAGCAGCTTTTGGATATTAACAAATAACAATGTCCACAAAAAGAAAAAATGGCTAGACGTGAAGTTTCCTTATAAAGTGGCCCCTTCCATTACCACATAAAGGCATTTCATGCCACCAAAAGGGGCTCTGCGTGGTTGGTAGGAGCTATTAGTGCACGTCTCCTTATCAAAACCCAATGGTACGTTGAATAACTGGTGGGAGCCTGCCTAACCCCAGCTTGCCTTTCAAAAAAGAAACAAAGGCATTTCATGCCATTCCAAATAGTATTTACATTAGAGTGTGACTACCTTAAAGCACATATAACTAAAGCACCAAAAAAGATAACCTATCCAGTTCAGCTCTCTCTCTCTCTCTCTCTCTCTCTCTCTCTCTCTCTCTCTCTCTCTCTCATACAGGAACCAGCCAGTTCTTACCCAGTTTTGTCTGTCTCGAGGGTAATCACTACTCCAAATCACAATTCCATGACCTGCAACTCGCAAAAGATGACACACGGACAGAGTTGTAGGTCTCAATCACACCAGCTCCCCATATGGAGTGCCCAGACTAACTCATGAGCTACACACTGAGTTGTAGGTCTCTGTCACACTAGCTCTCCATATTGAATGCAGAGCCTAACTCATGAGCTACACGTATTCATATTTATATTATATTGCTAGCGTGTTTCAGAAAACACAGAACAATGCCAGGTCAAACGCTAACAGAGAGAGAGAGATCAATCTAGCACAAAATCAAATACCCTCAGACCAGTGCCATGTTGGTTGGTCCTACCCAACATAGTAACTCCAATAGCAGGCAAACCCGCTGCCAGTATCAATCTGAAGACTACGTTTTGGAAACTGAGGTCTACCTCGGAATACACCACACTGATCTGGACCACAAGAACAGCGTGGAGAATAGACGCTCACTTTCATTCCAGAAGGAAAACCCAACATACATACTGACAGGGAAAAGAGGAAACGGCTACAGAAAGATGCATATATACAAGGGATATTAAACCACCATCTAACTGCTGGAGAATGCAGCTTCAAGAGCCCGTAGAATATGACCAGAATCGAGCCGGAAATTTTTGAAGATTTTAGCAGGGCTAGTGACAGCAACAGTGGCTGCAACATGATCATCCACGCCAGGTCTAGAGGTTATTGCATCACTCGTGCTTCCTGTTGAACTCGTCTTTGCCTTCCACACACATGCTCCTTCAAAGAATATTACACCCCGTTACTTTTGCTCAAACTAGTTGCCAATGATTTAATGCACGAATTGGAAATCTGGGAAATCGCCCAGCTTCCCCATTTCAGGATTAGCTGTCCATGCTTAAACCACCCATTGGTGTCATTATTGAAGATCATATATATTTTGCAAAAATATTCGATTATAAATATAGATTTCCACACAGAATAATGAAGAAAGATTATTCAGAAATCTTTTAGTCATGCCAACAAGAGAATAATCAAGAGGTTTCCAATCATCCACCAAAGTGGAAGGCCAGACAAGTCTTACACAATCAAGCAACCATGCTGGCATACACGCATTTTGCATGAGAGAGAGACCTTTAACAGATGCATCAGATTTCTGACCTGCAGTGGGATGATGTGCAGAAATCCAGGCTTTCAGAGGCCTAAATGAAAAGGAGACGGTTTTATCAAAAGAAAGTACTGTCACTGACAGGCTTTCACATTTGTAAACAACAAAAACTTACAACAAAAAGGGGGCGACCATGAACAGCTTCAGTCCATTTGATGCACGGGATATTACATCATTTCCAGCAGGCTGAAGCTCATCAAGACGGTGCCAAGAAATCTCCTGTGGAGGACAAGCGTAACATGAATGAGACCAGACCTCAATGAAGCTTCAATTTTCCAGACTTTAGATCACATGTTAATCCTTAAAAACATTAAGGGGGCTCACAACCAATGTCCCAGGATGCTTAGCTTAGCACTAAAAATTATGTTACCAAAATTGGCAGTTGGCTAACACTTGAGAAAGATAAAAAGAAAAGGGAAATTTTTGTACCCCCCAAACTTTTGGGTCTAATTCATGCGCACACCAAACGTTTGAAAGTTTGAAAATTTACACCAAAGTTATTACTTGGGTTAATCAAATTGCCCCAAATCATGAATTAACGTTGGGTTGTTCTTAGGTTATCACTAACTCATGTTTTAAAATTTCCATTTTACCCTCACATGTGAAATAAAATTACTAATTTATCCTTATTTTAGAAGTTTGACCATAGGACCTACCGTTTAAAATGGTACTTGAATTCATGACCTCTTTAACATAAAACAAAATGCTAACCACTATACCAAATACACAAATGTTGAAAATTAAAAAAAAAATTGTGTAAATTCTAGCAAACCAATCAACCCACTAATCGTACAACCGGGTCCGTGTTTGGTATGCATAAAGTTTCAAGTTTCCAAATATAGAATTGGTTGTGCTATTAGTGGGTTCCGTCCCTTCGTATGTGTCTTCCCATGCATCATATGATGCATGGTGACCCTTCGAAGGTATCCCCTGGATACCTATATATACCACATGATGGGCAGTGGTGTATGATAGGTGAATTGAATGCTTACAGAGATTGGTTCCTGCTCACCCACTGCTTGAAGGCCTGTACTATCAACAGAAACAGTTCGGCTAAGGAGATCGTTTATCTCATATTAGCGCATTGGCAGAGACAGATATATGGCCCTATCCCTTTCAAAACAAATGTGTTATACACAATGTGTATGCTCATCTGATTCTCCACATTGTGGTATCAGAGCGCTAGTTCCCCAATACGTTGATTCCCCATTGTCTCTGATTTTTCTCTCTCTGTATTTCTGTTAAAACAGAAAGAGAAAAAAAAAACAGGAATCGGGCGTGCCCTTAACTCAAACTAGGTCCATTTCTGGAACTGGTTCTGACTCAGATCTTTTTTTGATCTGAGTCAGATCCAGTTGAACCCGAAACGAACAGAGACCTGGTTCTGCTGAACCGACCCCCGTCTCGGGAATCGAACTATTTTGTTTTGAAACTCGAATCGGCGACTCAGTACTGGCCTTTTCCCTTTCCACTGTCCCGGCCGACGGCATATGCTGCCAGTCGTCGCCGCGATATTGCATTTGTAAAAAAAAAATAAGGGGAAAGACTTTACCGCCGGATCCAGGGTCGTCGCGGGTTGACGCCGGGAGGGAGGGAGGAGTGCTTTTTGCCATCCGATGACATGCAGCTTCCGAGGGTTCTCAAATCCCCTCTTATCTTGGTTTGCTTGCGCCAGGGTATGCCGGCGGATCGTCGGGACCATCGACTATCGGTCGAAGGTCGTCTGTCGTCTGTGGGTCGATCGAACCCACCGGAGACACCGACAGGTCAAGGTCGAGGAGCGATGCCGGGAAAACTTTTTTTCCCACGTTGTTTTGCACCCCCTTGCTGGAGACGCCGGTCACCGGTGGTTCGCCCGACGCCTGCCGCTTTCGGTCCGCCCGCTGCCCGCAGATTCCCCTTTTTGGGTCGAGGAGTAAACGCTTGAGAAACGGGGTTGTTTCTGCCCCCCCCCTCCCCCTACCGAAGGCGTCGGTCGCCGGTGGTCCACCCGTTGTTTCCCCCTCTCTCTCAAAAGTTTCGAGAAGATGAAAAATAAAAAACCTAACGGGTTTTATTTTACATTCTGGATCGGGTCCGAAGATAGCAGACCCAATCTGGGGGGGATCCTGACCCGGCCCGTGGCGGGGTTCGGGTCTTAGACCTGTAATCCGGATCTATTTTTGTTTTTGGATCCAGGTCTACTTCAGGTTCCAAGACCCGAACCCGCAACCGGATCCATTAAGTTTTTTGGATCCGAGTCTGCCATTGTCACCGACCTGGCATAACGACCCGGATCCATTAAGTTTACGGATCTTGGGTCGATGGAGCGCTTCGAGATCCAAATCCAAGACTCAGATATATTTGATTTTAGGATCCCGGGTCCTCGAATTTTTCGGATTTGGATCCGTTACTCAGATCCATCAGGTATTCGGATCATGGGACCACGGTACCAGAATCCATTTATTGTTTCGAATCCCGAGTATTGTTTATCATTGAAGTCGACCCGACCCAATCCAGTTCCCATCCCAGACAACAGGGAACTGGAAAAATCGATTCCAGAACAAATCTGTCTGGAACAGGATAAATCGGTTCCAAAACCGATTCATCAGGTTCTTGTCGGTTCTATCTATTTCAGACTGATTCTTTGCATTCTGAGACCGGTTCGAGGCTGTACAGAACCGGTTTGAGGTGTTTAAGGGTTGGTTCAGTGTTGAGACTGTTTTTGTTTGTTCCAGTCCGATTCATTGTATTTTGGAACGGTTCAAAGCCTTTCATGACCGATTCAGGGGCTTTCTAGACCGGTTCACTACTATTTTGACCGGTTCAGAGGACATTTTCACTTGTTCATCATGTTTTTGAATATTTTTTATGTATAAAATGACCGGTTTGAATGGTTTTGGTGTCGGTTCAATGTTTTGGGGGCTTTCTTGGACTGTTTTTGGAGTATCATTGTGATTGATTCATTCAGTTTTACAATCAATTAAGGAGTTTTAAGCACATTCCATGTATAACACTTAGTTTGTTTCACACACATTATGTTATGATGCATGATGTTTCATTTATGTCTTAGAAAAATGTATTTTTGTGCATCATATGGACAATATTAACATAAAGTATGGTATTTGAATATTGATTAAGATGCATTTGTAATCACCAAAGTGGTCAAATGTATGCTTAATTAAGTTATTTTGTACCAATAATGGAATGAGTCAATATTGAAATTATGTTAGACTTAATGAAATGATGGACTGCCCAAAGGCAGTGATGTCATGTTCAAAGTCTAGCAGGATAAAATGAAAAGAAGCAAATGAAACATGTAGCACCCAAAGGTACCATGTTGACTTATCTCTAGCTACATGTTTTTTCAGTTTTATCAAATAGTGGAAGGCGAAGTGCATTTGCGTGTTATGAGTACTCACCAGAGTGGGACCATAATGACCCCTAGCACTTGCCTAGAAAAGTGTAAATGATGAAGAGGTCTTATTATTGCATTTACCTTTTCAAATCTCGAATGTGCATGAATATTTATGAATGCCCTTTTGTCATTACAGTGTCCAATTCTGTGGTTCCTGATGGTCCAAGTTATATTATTTTTCTAGATGGATAGAATTTTAGTGATTAGAAGAAAATTGTACAATTCACATTAGGTTATATGAATCTAGATTTAGCCTTGCGCAAGCTTGAGCCTGCACCGTTAACTAACAATAGCACAGCTGAACAGAAAATTGATTTTGATAAGTGAAAGCGCTCAAATAGACTTAGCCTACTGCTCCTGCAGTCTTGTGTGGCTAAGAATATAAGGAGCGTTATACCCACACATAGAACAGTAAAAGAATTTTTGGAAGCTATAGAGGCGCAATTTGTTAATTCACATAAAGCAAGGGCTAGCACCTTGATGACAAGGTTAATATCTATAAAATATACCGATGGGGGAACATCAGACAACACATTCTACAAATGAGAAATATATCAACTCAATTGAATGACATGAAGGTCAGCATATTATAAACACCCCAAATTTTTCAAAATCCAAAAAATTATCCTTTCTGACCTTGAGTTCCAGTGTCTGAGTCATTCAGAAAGGCAATTGGGTCAATCTCTAATCATTTCTCTATTAAAGATCCAAAATCCAATTTCATTTTTTAAATTGGACACAAACCTGAATCCAGATCAGACATCCAAATCCAATTCTGAGCCCGATCCTTCTATTTTCAATCTAAATCTAAAAAATCCAAAATCAATTTTCTGTGTGGCTCAAGTATTCAGATCCAATCTCTAATTGGATCTATTCCTCTCATTTTTTCAGTTCGAGATCCAAACTCAATCTTTACTCAAAATCTTGGATCCAGATCCATTTTTAAAATTCAATTTTTCAAAATTAATTCTTTTGTTTCAAAAACTCTCTTTTTCAAAATCCTCAAATTCTAAATTCAATATTTTGTAAAATCTTTCAAAATTTCATCTGGATCTCATTTCCTAAAGCATTTTCATTTTAGATTTTATTTCTAAAAATAAAATAAAAGAAAAAAGAAAAGAAAAGAAAAGAAAAGCAAATTTTCAAAAAAATGACTTTAGACTAAATAAGAAATAAGTTTTTAGAAAAACTTTTGCAACAAAACCCCTTTTTAAAATTTTGGAACAATTAAAACGTCATTTTTGGAAATTTTCAAAACCACCCTCTCCTTTATAAGGAGAGGGAAGGCATCGGATGAGTGGCGATCATTTTTTTTTTAGAAAGAGGAAAAACTGAAATCCTCTTCCCTCTCTCTTTCCCTCTTTCATTTCCCTCCTCTATTTCCTTCTTCTTTCCCTCTCTTTCTCCCTCCTCCTCCACCTTCCACTCTTCCTCGGATTCCCTTCCTCACTGGTGAAGAAGATCAATCCGGCGATATTGTGCAGGAGCTCTCCTCTCAACCGATATTCAATTTGGCGAGGAATTCAGTGGCTGTCAAACTTTCTCCAGCCATCTGAGCGAAAATGTGAAGGAAACGAACCTCTGAGAGACAGATCTGATCATCTCGATCAGAATTGAAGCAATCGGAGTCTAGATCGTGTGAAATGGCTGTTGATCGGCTGATTGTGTTGCTACTGCTGGCAATAGGAGCCATCTGCACATTTCACAGGTGAAGGTTCGGCAAGAGCAACGAAGGACTTTGATCAATTCTCCTAGAGCAGCCCTCTCTAATCTCCAGCCAATTCAGTAAGTGAAGGTTCGGTAGGAGCAAAGAAGGACCTCTCAATCGATTTCACCGGAGCAACCCTCTCTAATCTCCGGCCAATTCGGTAGGTATGCTCTTCTCATCTTATCTCTCCTACTTCTATCTTGTTTCACGACTGGTTGTTTTTGCAAATCCAATCCACTGATTATACTGCATTTGTTTCCCTGTGTGTTTTTTATTTCATCACATCTAGTTAGCATTTCATAGCATCGTTTCTTTTTCCTTTTTTTCTGTTTCACCTCATAGCATTTACATCAACGTGTGTTTGATTCTTCACCTTGCATCATAGGTTCATTGCATTTCTATATTTCATGGCATCATCATCTTCTGTATTTGTCGCATCATCCTCTCATTCTATTTCTTTTTAATCGATCGTATATTACCATTGCATTTCACTTCATCAGTAACTTCTGCGTGTTGCATTTCTTCTTCTCTGCATTTTATAGTAATCATATTCAATTCATTTAGGCATTGCATTCACATACGATCAGATCCGATGATCCAGCATCGGATCTGATCTTCTATTCTGCTCATCTCTGCTGTGAAATCTCTTTTTGATTTCACCGTGAACTAATTCGCCGGATTCCTTTTCGGAAGCCTGAAGTTGCTGCTGTGAAAAGATGCCCCACTGTGAATGCTTCTTTTGATTCACTATGGAATCGGCGATGCTTGGATCTGCCATGAAAAGCTGCTTCACCGTGAATATTACTTTGGATTTACTGTGTAATGGGAGATGCTATGATCTACTGTGAAAGCAGATTTGAACATCCAACATTTGAATTACTCTGCTGTAAGCTCGGATTTGTAGTAAAAAAATTATCTGATCTGATTGGTTTTGACGTTAGTTACATTCAAATTATTGTGAAATCTAGCATTTTATTTGCATTCCTATATTTCTAATTCTGCAATTACTGTATTCATTCACCTGTAATTCCCTCATTTCATTGTGTGCCTTTTGTATTATCATCTTCAGCATTTGTGCATTACATTCCCTCTTCTATTCTGCATCCTCGTTCACGCTTCATCTGCATTTTATTCATAGCATAGCATTTTCCTGTAATTGTGCATCGGCATCCTCCGGTCACCTAATTGCTACAGATGCACATTGTTTTGATTCATTTCAGAAGCATATCAACATATTTTGATATTACATTTGTGTATACATTTCATTTTTTTCTTTCTCTTTTCATTCTTCATTGAATTTCCTGCAATGATGTTTACTGTCTTCGTTCCATTTGTCATATCATCATCATACTTTTGAGTTAGCAATGTATCTTATCCTATTGCATTGCATCTTGGCTCTTTCCATTTCACAACATTTTTTTCCATTTCCATATGCATTTTAGCAAATGCATATGCATATGCATTTCACATTAGCATATACATTGCATTTTTAGCATCTATATATGCATTTCATCCTAGGCCTTTTGTATATCATCCATTTAACACTTCTTTTATGCTTACGTATGGTATCTTTTTCATTTTTGTTTCATTATAACTAATGGTTTCAATTTCATAATATCTTGTCATTTCAATACGAATATTTTAGTTTTGCATTTTCTTTATATTTCATATAATATGGGTTTAGTGATTTTCCTTTGAAATTTAACATTTTATTTCTCATTCTTCTTGTATCATCTATGCATTCCTATCATTGCTTCTCCACTTTCATGACATCATTATGTTTCATTTAAATGCATTTTGACTCATATTCATCTAAATTCTACATTTACTTTATTTCTTCACATCCTTTATTTTGTATTCCTGTACTTTGCATTTTTTGCTGCTTTTGTATTGTTTCTTGTTTTGCAGAGAAACGCGGAAGATTGGTTTCACTTTTGGATTAGAAGATTTCATTATTCATTTTTAAATTTGAAAATTGTAATAATCTTATTTAATGAGAATTTTTATTTCCTGTTTACATTAGAATGTATGAGCATGTAGTTGCATTTTAAATTCTCGTGATTGACTTTGCATTTCATTTTAATCTTATTTTTCAAATGGCACTATGGTGCACCATTCTAATAAGAGGTAAATAACCCTAAGTAGATGATTCGTATTTATAGTCATAGTCAGAATGCGAACAATACTTAAGATTTTTATCTTTTATGTAATAAAATTTGACCTACACTTTGGGTCCTTTTTTAAAAACATCATATTTTCTTATTCTATCAAAATTTAAAATAAATTAAATTGAGATGTATTTGTGTCTGCATTCATCATAAAATCACATCATTTTCATTTTCAAAGTATTTCAAATGTCAAAATATTTCAAAAGATTTTCGAAATTCATTTTCAAAATTACTTTTCAAAATAAATTTTAGTTTATTTTCAAAAATCAATTCTCATTTCAAAGTATTTTCAAAAGCCAATTTTCAAATTCCAATTTCAAAATATTCTTAAATTCAAAATATTTTCAAAACATTTCCAAGATGTTTTCTAAGTCGATTTCAATCATTTCCCATTTCGAAATTTATTTTCAATTTCAAAATCTTGAATTTCAATTTCAATTTCAAATTCCAATTTCAATTTAAATTCAAAGTTTGATTTCAAAGTCTAATTTCAATTTCGAAATCCAATTTCAAAGTTAACTTTTAAATTCCAAAATTTCAATTTCTAAATTCGTTTTTTTAATTCCAATTTTGATTTCAATCTCAAATTCCAAATTCATTTCCAATTTCAAAGTTAAATTTCAATTTCAAAGTCTAAACTCAAATTTCAAATTTCAAATTCCAAATTCAAAGTTCACATCTCAATTTCAATATCAATTCTGATTTCAAATCCAAAGTCAATTCTTATTTCAATTTTCATTTTCATTTTCCATTTCAAATTTTATTTTAAATAAATTTCTAAAGTTACTTCAAAACACTTTTCAAAACGTATTTTCATATCCAATTTTGAAATTCATTTGGAGTTATAATTTTGAAGTATTTTCTAAATATTTTCAAAATCAAAATGATTTTAAAACATGCATCATATTTTAAACCATCATTTTTCAAAGATCATGATACAAGCCTGATTCAATGTGCATTTAGGATTTTAAAATAATTTCTCAGTCAAACTTAGGCAAAGCAAAAGGCATTGATTCGATCTTTGGTTCGATTACCCCTAGTAAAGGCGCTAGGAACGGTTGAACCTCGTACCGACGAGCGAGTCCCTATTTTCCATCTTTTTCAAAATGGCGGCGAGTTAATTTTCATTTTTCAAAAATAAAGAGAAACGTTTGAAATGCGAAAGGATCCCGCTCAAAGGGAAAATTTTGCAGGGATAACACATCTGATTCATTCCTAGTCCACTTAATAATGACTTCTCTGCCTAGTGAATATGGACCCTTCAAGATCTCTTACAATACACATAATGACGAATAGACATTCAATGACTTGATGTCCAAGAAGAAGAGAAACTGAAATGAGAGAATATACATAGTGCTCACGTCATAAAGGTCACAAAAGGCATGGACTAAAAAAGAATTGTTAATAAAAAGGCAAAGAAGAACTCAGATGCATCTGTATCCAACGGGTCAGGTGCCAAGTCCCATGAAGAATCTTCTATCAAGTGCTTCTTTTGTAAGAAGAATAGACATTTAAAGGCAGACTGCATGAGGAACAAGAAATGGCTGGCAAAGAAAGGTAATTTGTCATTTGTTTCTCATGAATGTAATTTGATCAACATTCCAACTAATAGCTGGTGGATTGATTCGGGTGCCACTGTCCATATTGCAAACGCCTTGCAGGTCTTCCTGAACAAAAGGGATCTAACGGATCATGAAAAGAAGCATCTTCTCAGGAAACAAGATGTGCTCACATGTTAAGGCCGTTGGAACCTGCAGAGTGGTTTTGAGAAATGGGTTTATTTTGGACTTATTTGATACATTTTTATGTACCAACATACAACAGGAACCTCATTTCTGTATCAAAACTGGATTTCATTGGATATTGTTTTAAATTTGAAAATTCAAAAATGACTATCTATAAGAATTCACTTCTTGTTGGTTGTGCGAATGTATGTGATGGATTGTACCGTCTGGAAACTAATGTCCAAATTTGTGAAACTCTTTCTTCGAAAAATATGTTGATAGGCAATAAAAGTGGCTTATTAAATGAACAATCCTATATGCTCTGACATCGTCGTCTGGGTCATATCTCTAAAGATAGGATCCAATGACTTGTGAAAGAAGGGATTCTTAAATCCATTGATTTCACAGTTAAAGAACCGTGTTTGAATTGCATAAAGGCCAAGCAAAAGGTGACAAAAGGAGCAACCACAAGTTAGAAATTGTTCATACAGATGTATGTGGACTCTTCTTTCCTTGCCATACAGGAGAAAGATACTTTGCCACCTTCATTGATGATTACTCCTGGTACATGTATCTCTACTTGTTATTTAAAAAATCTGAAGTCTATAATGTCTTCAAAGACTTCAAGAAAGAAGTAGAGAAACAAACAGGGGACGTAATAAAAATAGTAAGATAAAATTGAAGTGGCGAGTACTATGGGCGTTTCACTGAGCTGGGACAACGAGAAAGATCATTAGCGCAATTTCTTAGAGAAGAAGGAATAGTCCTTCAGTACACCATGTCAGGAAGTGCATACGAGAATGGTGTAGCTGAAAGAAGAAATCATACGCTTAAAGAAATGGTACGTGCAATGTTGAACTACTCAACCCTTCTCATCACCCTGTGGGGTGAAGCTTTGTGAACAGTCGTATATGTCTTAAATAAGATTCCTACTAAGGTCGTTTCAACACCTTATGAGTTGTGGACAGGTAGGAAACCATGTCTAAGTTACATGCACATATAGGGCTGTCTTGCAGAAGCAAAATTATATAATCCTCACATCAAGGCTTTTGACCCCAGAACAATCAGTGGTTTCTTCATTGGTTATCCAAAAAGGTCAAAAGGTTTCAGGTTTTATTGTCCATCTCATACACCACAAATAGTAGAAACGGATAAAGCTAGATTTTTAGAAGATGGTTTTGTTGGTATAAATGCATTGCAAAACCTCTCTTTTGAGAAAATTCAGGATAAAGTTACTCCACCTGAAAATTTAAAACTTTCTTTCATTATTCATTCGAATTATGAAACAAAAGTTGATTTTGTTGGTGATGCACCAACTCAAGAAGAACCATTTGTGGATCATGCTGAAGAGCATCCACAGGTTGATCAAGTTAGCTCACCTGTCAGGAGATCCACAAGAATTAAAAGATCAGCTATCCATCCAGATTATGTTAGGGATGGTAGTGGACCAGGGCGGGGGCATGGGACAAGGTCTCCACCCCCGCTCTGTTTCAAAATTCGAACCTTCATCCCCGCCTCTATCCCCGCACGGGGATGGATTTTAACCTCCACCCTCGCTTCTATCCCCGTTTCATGTCCTCCATTCTCGGTCCAAACATGGGCGAGGCGGGGCGGGGCCCCATTTCCCCTTAGTCTATAGTCATCCCTTAAAGGATTGAGGACGGGGCAGGGCGGGGATTGGGACGGGGCGAGGCAGGGAAAAGCGTAAGTCCATCCCCGCACGGGGATAGATTTTAACCTTCATCCCCGCCTTCATCCCCGTTTCATGCCCTTCATCCCCAGTCCAAACATGGCGAGGTGGGGCGGAGCCCCGTTGTCCCCCGGTCCACTGTCATCCCTAGATTATGTGGTGTATCTAAAGGAGCCCAATGATTTCATAGATATTAAGAATCCATCTTCTTTTAAGGAAACTGTTGAGTGCGAGCAATCTTCATCTTGGATAAAGGCCATGAAAGAAGAGCTAGACTCTATGGCAAAAAACCAAGTATGGGATTTTGTCGAATTGCCTAAAGGAGTCAAGCCCGTAGGGTGCAAGTGGGTCTTCAAGACCAAAAAATACTCTAAAGGCAATATCAAAAAGTATAAGGCAAGGCTGGTTGCTAAAGATTTCACTCAAATGGAGAGCATTGACTACAACGAGACATTTTCTCTTGTCTCGACTAAGGAGTCAACGAGGATTATTTTTGCCATAGTAGCTCATTTTGATCTAGAGCTACACCAAATGGATTTAAAAACAGCTTTCTTAAATGGTGAATTAAGTGAAGAGGTATACATGGAACAACCTCTAGGTTTCTATAAAGATAAGTCAGATTGTTTTGTTTGCAAGTTGAAATAGTCAATATATGGACTTAAACAGGCCTCCTGTCAATGGTATATGAAGTTCACCAGTCATTTTGACCTTTGAATTCACTGAAAACATCGTTGATCGATGTGTATACCTCAAGACAAGTGCAAGTAAGTTCATAATTCTGGTACTTTATGTGGATGACATCTTACTTGCAACCAACGATAAGGATATGCTGACATAAACCAAGTAATTTCTATCTTTTCATTTTGAAATAAAAGACCTGGGAGAGGTTGCCTATGTTCTCGGCATTGAGATCCGTCGAGACAGGTCTAAAGGTGTACTAGGTATCTCTCAGAAAGCTTATATTAATAAAGTTCTCAAAAGATATGGGGATGGAGCATTGTGCTCCTACTACGGCACCCATATTAAAAGGGGATAAATTCAGCCTTAAGGACTGCCCACAGACTGAAGAAGAAAATGACAAAATGACTCTGATACCATATGCATCAGTGGTCGACAGCTTGCAGTACGTTCAGATATGCATTCACCCTGACATATCATTTGTAGTCGGGGTTCTTGGCAGATTTCAGTCGAATCTTGGTCTTGCTCACTGGAAGGCTGCTAAGAAAGTCATACGCTATCTGCAAGAGACAAAGGACTATATGTTAACCTACAGAAAGACGGACCACCTTGAGGTTATTGGCTATTCAGATGCAGATCTGGGAGGTTGTCCTGACAGTAGAAAGTCTATCACATGATACATATTTCGGCTAGCTGGTGGTGCAATTTCTTGGAGGAGTGGGAAGCAATCCACTACTGTTGCCCACACCATGGAGGCTGAGTTCATAGCTCTGTTCGAGACAACTTCACAGGCTATTTGGTTGTGGAACTTCATCTCAAGACTTTAGGTGGTTGAATCCATTGGAAGACCACTGAAAGTATTCTATGATAATGAAGTCGTTGTATCCTTCTCCAATAACAATAAAAGTACTACGTCTTGTAAGCATATGGAGTTGAAGTATTTTGTTGTAAAGGAGAGAGCAGAGAATCTTTTGGTGTATATTGATAACATAGGGACTAAGGAAATGGTAGATGATCATCTTACTAAGGGTTTGACCCCGGGATTATATGTCGAACATGTTAAGAGGGTGGGCTTGTTAGAAACCCTGTAATCATGTACATTGACTTTTATGTGATCACATTTTGGTAATAAAGATATGATTCCCTCTCTTTCTTTCTTTTGTTGGTTATGCATCAAGTTTGCTCATAAAGTTTAAGAGTTTAGCAATACAACAAATTTGGACTGATAAAGTGGACTTAAGACCTATCCACGTGAACTTTCACATACTCAGGTCAAGTGGAAGAATATTGGGAAATAAAGTGTCACTTTGTATGTGTCTCTTCCCATGCATCATATCAAAAGGTATGATGCATGATGACCCTTCGGAGGTATCCCCTGAATACCTACATGATGGGCAGTGGTGTATGATAGGTGAATTGAAGGCTTACAGAGATCGATCCCTGCTCACCCACTGCTTGAAGGCTTGTACTCATCAACAGGAGCAGTTCGGCTGAGGAGATCGTTCGTCTCTCATATCAGCGCAATGGCAGGGACAAGTAATGTGGCCCTATCCCTTTCAAAACAAATGTGTTATACACAATGTGTATGCTCATCTGATTCTCCACATTTAGGGTTGTCAACGGGTCTGGTACCCGACCTATCAAAATCTACCCAAACCTGATAAAATAATAAATTATTGGGTTCAGGTTTTGCCAAGTCATGATCATGCATAGCAAACACAAACCTAAATGTGCTATCAGTGGTTCGGGTCATTATTGTTTGATTGGCTTGATGGAATTTATACATGGTTATATATTTTTTTTCTAGAAATTGTTAACCAATAAGCATTTGGTGTAGTGGCTAACATCATGTTTCATGTTAGAGAGGTTACAAATTCAAGCATCATTGCAAACATTGATCTTTTTACATTAAATACATTCTATTGACAACCTTATGGTCAAACTTATAAAATAAGGGTAAATGAGTAATTTTTCTCATGAGTTGTAAGGGTAAAATGGTAACTTCAAAACATGAGTTAGTGTTAACCCAAGAACAACCCAATATTAATTCATGATTGGGGCAATTTGATTAACCCAAGTAAAAACTTTTATGTGAATTTGCAAACTTGTAAACTTTTGGTGTGCGCATGAATTAGACTGAAATGTTTGGGGGGTATTTGAAAATTTTCCAAAAAAATGAAAATTGTCTGGAAAATTCTCCTAAGTAAAATTGAGTTTCTGGAGATATACGTGTGAGCAATCTTCACACAAATAACTTTCAAGAAGGTTGCTTTTAGCAGCCATCATTCTCTTACTCTTTCCTGCCCTCTCTTCTCTCACTCACTGTGTTTGTGTGCACCAATGATGACTTGGAGACTCAGAGAGAGAGAGAGAGAGATGCTATGGTGTGGATGATAATAGTGCTCGTCATAAAGCTGATGATGGACATGTAGTCAAAAGCCCCGACTAGGCACCGACTAGTCCGCCTAGTCAGTCTAGGCTAAATAAAACGCCTAGGCTTTGCAATTCCTAGGTGGGTGCCTTAAAAGGTATCAATTTTGCCAACTAAGGCGCCTAGTCAACGACTAAGCTGCCTCCGCCTAGGCACGAGGGCAGTTTAGTTATTTGTTATTCATATATATATGTGCATGTGTTTGTGTGATTTGTTATGTGAAATCATGCAAACATGCTTAGTTATTATATTTATATATTGTGTGTGTGTGTGTGCCACTTTGCTTTTGGGATTTTTTATGTGAAACATTGAAAGCATGCACAATTAATTTTAATTGTTTATGTTTCTTTATATATGTGTGTGTCATGAATTTTTCTATAAAAGCCTGAAAGCATGTTTAGCATTATGTTATTTATATATGTATGTGTTAATGTTCTTCTCTGAAAGGTTGAAAGCATATTTTGTTGATTATACTAAATATGTCATGAATAATTGAAAATATATATTTTTGTGTGTGTACAATTATATATATGTATATTTTGGTTATGTATATTAATATATTTTGTGAAAGCATGTGTAATTTTGTACTTGTGTACTGAAATCATCTTATTAGTAAAAAAATTTAACATATTTTTATGTATATTTTGTGTACTTTTTTATATTTAATTGGGGTACCGACTAGTCTTTTTAGGGGTCTACCAACTAGGCACTGCTTAGCACTTTTGACTACATAGTGGACAACATCGATGGTTGCAGTGAAGTGAGGATGATTAGTTGTTTTCATATGGTGGTGGTGGTGGCAGTGTTAGTAGTGGTGACAACAAACAGTATAGATGACAATCATAGCATGCAAAAAGGACCTCAATGGAAATTGTATACATAATACACTGGCAAATTTGTGTAGTTCCAGAAAATAAACATCAATTGTGAGAAAGTAACATACACTTATCTCTTTCTTTGTTAAAGGCGCAAAGACTGTCTCTTCTTTCACTCCAGCAATAATATAAAGCCGCACTCTTTGCTGTCCTATTACAACTTCAATATTGTTTTCCAACTTCAAAAGCTTGGAAATGTCAAATCCAGTTTCCTCCAAGACCTGATTTTATTATTGAAATGGGAAACAAAAACATTTTCCATAACTAATGGGGAACAATAAATCGCCATAATGACAAGATAGCATCAGAGATCACTAAATTTCATTTCACATGGCCGTTGAATCTAAATTTGATAGTGATAAAATGATGACTACATTTTCATGATTAAATTGCAAGGGTGGGCAAGCAAATAACAAAAAACAAAAATACATAAACTTTCCATCAAATAAGGAACAGCACATTCAATATATCTTATGCATAGCAGAAACACAGAATATGTATCAGCATTTGGCTACATAGACCTCTCTGATTGCACATGCATGGTCCTCCTCATCCTTGTTCTTCTTTCCACGGGGAAAACTCCAACTCGCACCAGCTTTCCAACCTTTCACTAGCAAGCACTACAAAATTGGATGTATAGCATCAACTACTCAAAGATCATCTGAATCCTCAATGGAGAAATGTAAAGAAAATCATGATGCTAACACAAAAATGAAGGAACGTTTTCTAGTAGTACTTCAAGGGATGTAAAAGTTAAAAAGCCAAAGAAAAGTGAGCAGAAAAAAAGAGCAATAAGTCACATGTGACCGCTTCAGCTTCAGCGGCCATGCTAAAACTTTTTCAAAATTTGCTCTAGTCACGGCATATCCATGCATGTTTTTTTGTTCAGTTAATTTGTTGTGGCTCTAAGAGGGGATATGGGATCTGGATTGCTTGAAAGACCAGAAGGAAAAGGAGATAGCCAGGCTTGCGCCTGAGTCTGATTCTATTGGATGATTTCAACTTTCTCATGCACAGAGCGACAGACACCTTCTGATTATCAGGAACAGAAAACCATTGTGTTACTGCCAACATCTTCACCACAACCACCATAAAAACAAGCATAAACCACAACCATAATTCCAGATCAGTTCACCGTAAACATTTCAAATACAAATAGAGAAAGCAGGATGGCTTCCTTCTGCCGCGGCGCATACTCCCCCCCCCCCACCCACCACCACCACCACACACACACCTCTTTCCTTTGTAATGCTCTTAACATTGCATGTGGTGGGAATGAAAATGTTTGAGTTACTCTTTGATATAAGGTACCCAATCTTTACATTTTAAAACAGCCAAAACTTGTTGAACTACAGCATCAAGATCTAAGAAGAAAATCAAATACTTGAAAGCATTACAGTTTATTACCAGAGAGCAAATCATCTTACCCGCTCATAGGATTCATCTAAAATAATTGCACCTGTCACTGGAACCCGAACCTTGTAGGATGTGAAGTCCTTGTATATGTGATCAATATGTGCAATATACGGTCTCAGTGCAGCACAACTATTAAACACTATAGGGAATTAAAGAAAACAAAGAACTGATTATCATATAACATTCGCACACAACAAATTAATTCAGCAGAATTAATTAGTTAAGCCTGCAAGAATTTCAGAGAGATGTCTGGTTCACCATGTAGAATCGACTAGAAGGCAATATAGCTATTGCAAATTATGGTTCTTTTAAGGAACCCATGACGAAGCACACTCCTCCAACTACAAGTGCACACTCAAATACAGAGTGATTAGTAATGATTCCAATTTATCTTTACATGACAAAGAAAAGATTTCTCATGTTTTATTTGGCTTTCAATATCATAAAAAATCACAAGCAAGCTTGCAGTCATGCTCCAACATAATCCACTATTAACAGTGCCTAAGTCGTCAAGTTTACCAGAAAATAATCTGAGCAACCAACAGTTTTGCTACGTGCTGAAAAAAAGAGTTAGTTCTCTGCTTTAAGTAATAACAGTATAATGAACAAAAAAGGAAAATTAGTGCTTGGATACTCAATGATGTAAATTCCCTGAGTGAGAGTGACTTGAGTGATGGATTCTGCTCCACTGAATTGTCTTCATAAAACCAGTGGGCTTGCTCCACAAGAAACAATATTCTCTCAAAAGACTGTAGGTCTTCTTTAGGAACGTTCAAAACAAAACGACTGCATAAAAAACAATAGTATTTTACTAATTCCAACTTCAAATAGAAATATTGCAAATATTTTTTTCATGACGCATGTCCATCAAACTCAAAAGTTAGCGCCAGCAAAACAGTTCCTTTCTCCAAACCTTCAGAAAAAACTGTCAGGTTTGTGAAAGCCAGTCTCAAAAATAGATAAATAAATAAATATAAACCTAATTTTTTCTTTTATAGCAAGATCCATAAGGTAAAAAAAAACTACAAAACTAAACCTATTTTTGGGAGATAGCTGTGGGAGGAGTTCAAAGTTGGAAGGTACGGTTCCCCAGAGCAGGCAATCATCAACTCCATTTTTATGACCTTGCAAATGAGACTAGATGACATGAACACAAGTACAAAATGAACAACACAGTTGCAAATCTTGTCATCAGAGTAAGCTAGCATCAACCAGAACCTCCAAGACGACGCTGACTCATTAGAGGCCAAGTCGAACCTCAAACCAAGCAACAAAATTAATGGTCAATATAAAAAAATGCAAAACCATAGGCATGGTGGTAGCTTAGCTGTATACCAAAGACGTCACTTCAAGCTAAACCCTTGTCATGATGGGGTTATGTTAGATAAGGAGTTCAATTTACAAAAAAACTTAGGCTCTGTTTGGGAGCCTACTGTCAGGAGGACGCCGGAGAGAAGATGGGAATTCCACAGCTGCTAAAATTGTTTGGGAGGAAGGCATTATAGGAATCATGGTAACTGACATAGCATTCCACATCAGCAATACCCACCCATTTGCTCAAACCAACTGCATTCATGAGAAGGTGGTAATTACCAAAGTTCATGCCAACTGCTACTCCGGCTGCCAGTTCAAATTATACAACTACCTCCACAACTACCCTCTGAAGTGACTGGCAATAGGTTACTCAAGCTGTTCTGCACATTTCCATATGTTACCCAAACAACCTAGTCTAGGAAATGGCAATTATATTGCCGGATTACTGAGAGCACTCCCAAACAAGTGGGTGGAATTACTAATTTCAGGAAATCAAACTGTTGTATGCATTCATGGATTCAATATTTCTTACCCCAGCTACCCTCTACCAAACAGAGCCTTATTTTATTTAGGTACCATTGTGTTCCTCTAACTAAAGGGTTTATCTAAGTTTAATTCCTTTTAGACTATCATTAGGTTGTTCACCTCACCTGAATTACCAAACTAACCCTTAGGTGGTGGCATTTTCAAAATGTGTTCTTACTCATAGGGGTAGACAAGGTCATTTTTTGAGTGGAAAAAGAAAATTTATTAATGGGTAAAATTCGATGACTATATTTTAAAAAAACAGCAAGATTATTTTAAGTAAAAAACACCCAAAGATAACTTATTTGAAGCTTAAAAGTATTTTTTTTCAAAAAAATGCCACCCATTTAAGGGCCGCTTGGTAATTTAAGCTAGATGAACACTCTTAACGTTAATCTAGAAGGATCTAAATATAGACAAACCCTTAATTAAAACCTTTTTCTTTTATAATCCCTTAATGAAAACCTTAGCAGAATCAAAGTTTTCAATTTTCATTCTCTTAGGCCGAATATATTCACCATTCCTGGACTATAATTTTTTAACACAAAGCAAAGATCTGTCTATATGTTGCGGCCCTTCCATGAAGGGTTAGATTCATTATTACGGCGAATGTGATGTAATTAGCACACGGTAAAACTGCTGGCACAAAGGTTCTCTAATGAATGAATGGCGGTCTCCCTTTCCAAGTAAGTTTGCAGTCGTAATGGTTTCCACCCTTTTTCATATTCAGGATCTGTGTTTTTCCTATTATGTGCTAAAACATAAAATCAGGCTTTCTTGAACAAAAAACATGTATATTATAACAAGCAAAAAGATGGATAAATATTTCCAAGATAATCAGCAAATTGACTAGTAGTATTATACTGTAACAACATTTTACTGAAATAACTCGAGAATGACGAGCATCTTAACCAAATGAGAGAGAGAGACTGGAACATCAATGTAATATCACCCATTGAAATAAAAAATAAATAAAAAGAAGAAGAAGAACTCAAACCACCGACAGGGAAGTTGCTGATGCTGATGTACGGGTCAAAATCAGTTCCATGGAGAAATCAAAAAACCGCTTTTACTATTCACTCACAAAAGGAGAAAAATAAGAGAAGGGCAAAGATACATGAGTATGTAGCGATAGAATACAGACCAACATCCTCAAGCCTTGTCCACAATCTACAAGGGGGGTTCATGTTTATGAGTCAAAAATGCATATCGACCTTAATATAATAGGGTATCTAAAGAGTATTCAGTGACAAAAAGATGGTAGCTCATGGATGTCGCTGAGGTTTAGGGACGATACCATTGAGAGAGGAAGGAATCCTTTGAAAGATTTCATTGCAAAAGGAAAAGGAGGAGGAGGGAAGAAAACCTGCAAAGATCGTCGAGGAGCTCCTGCGAAGGAAGGCCTGTCTTGGTGGAAGCGCTTGGAGAGCGATGGATGCCCGCCATGACCCACGTTCCTCAGGAAACCCCCCCCCTTGGATGATGACCGCTAGCAATTCGCTCCACGCAGCTACACTGAGAAATTGGGGAATTTACCTTTCGGGGGAACTGGGGACCTACGTGGGTCGGGGAATATCCCCATTTTTCTTTGCCCAACCAAGACCTGGGCTGACTTGCCAAGTTTCCAGACCCACCAGCAAGGCCTCTCGCCTATCACCTGGTTAGGTCATAGGTAGGTCGGTTTATAAGTCATTTGAGCTGGAAGAACAATGCAGTGTCTAAGCCAATCAGAAACTGTTTTCTGTGGGCTAGAGAGAAAGTACTCGTATAATTTTACACCACAAGACAAGAGCCCGTATGGTCCTGCAATGTTTAGGATAAACACTTGTGAGAGGAGAAATGATTCGTCTTGTTTATGCCTAAAAAACAAACAGGGATTTTGGAATTTCCTGATTCCACAGAACCAGACTGACTCCCTAAAATCAACGTGATTGAAATGTTATAATCCCCCCCTCCCTTATTGCTCTACTGTTCTATGAACTTCCTATTGCTCTATTGTTCTATGAACTTTCAAAACGTTTGATTTATGATCTGTCCCCACATCCCAAGCTCACATTCAAGGCAAGAATTGCTACAACATGCCTTTTTAGCCTGGAAAGTACCATCGACATGCTGGAATTGACAGACCTTTTCTAGGTCACCATATGAGCACTTCAACCTGGCATTGTAGATGTTCTATGATTGGTAATATTCGCAATGATGAATGTCTATCAGGCCCTCAGTCTTGATGTATTAAAATGTTTTTCAACAAAATGATCATCGAATGATTGTACAAGGTAAAGCCTGCACAATGTACTCAAGCACAATCACTGGAATACAACAAATTTTCCTGCCAATTAATTGTCACTCTATTGTTTTGTAATTGCCCATGAACGGGAGCCCTAGTAGCAGCAAATAGTTTAGAGCCACAACAGATGCGTACAGCGTCGGATCATGGACGACTTGAATTCAAGAACAAATACAAATAAGGCGCTGTTTGGGGGCACGACACCGGAGGATTTGAGATGTAATTTAAGACGTTTATTTGACGTGGCACTCAACACAAGGATTTGGCTGTCATTTGGGAGGAGTTGGAGGGAGGTAAGATTTTCGGCTGAAAATCAACTGACTCAACTCCTCCAAAATACACATTTGAACTCTTCTTTTTTTTTTAAGAAAGATGAAACTTAGTTTTATTTAAAGATATGTTCAGAAAAAAACTAGGATTATCCACTCCAACTTTATAAGAAGATTAAGGAAGCTAGCAAAAATGGGGTTGAATCTAACAAGGTTCATCACCATCCATTTCTGCCTAGCTATATGGAAAACATCTTATATAAGTACATGAAAGAGCAAAGAAGATGCAGGTAGATCCCCCATTGAAGATCCAAATTGCCCACCAAGCACAGAATAATCAACAACGCCACACAAAGTACCAATTGTTGGTTCCAGGTGGTGGTGCATGTTGGAGGAGGAGGTCAATGACAAAATAAGAAGACTGAAGCAGGATTTAAAGTTGCTGCGGGGCAGATATCATATTAGCACCACACATACAACATCCACTAATAGGTTCCCGTGTGAACCCTATCTATAAGCACCAATCAAGCGAAGAGTCTAGATCTCTCGGTGTTGGTCCCTCCAGCCCACATACACTTCATTGGTAAAAGGTCAACCCCTGTTTAATGACGCCAAAGTGAATGAATCCAAATGCATTCCTGATTAATTTCGACTAAACCATACATCATTGTAGCCAAATCCCAGAGCATACTCATGCTGGGAGTCCAATCGCTAAGGCACATTTTCCACAAAAGTATGGCATCAGGTTACCCTTGTTACGAAAAATAGCCCACCACCATTTGGACAGCAACACATTATTCTTTATATGTAAGGTTGGGATCCCCAAACTCCCCCTATCAGTCGGCCTTGTCATGCGGGACCAAGCGATCAGGGCAATCTTCGAATGCCCAGAGTCAACTCCCCACAGGAAAGCCTGAACATGCCTCTTAATCTTAGCAGACATCCTATAAACTGACATGAAGTGAGAGGGAATAGCAGAAGTGACTGATTTAATGAGTGAGTTTATCTGCTTGGGAGAGATATTTGTCTCGCCATAATTGCAACGGAAACTCAATTTTATCTAGGTTCAATGATCAATGATGGGCACTTATCATCCAACTATCGATAGGGAGCCCAAGGTAGGAGATAGACAGCTTTCCCACATAGCAACAAAAATGTAGGATGCACCAACGATGAATTCACCACGATTCCAACGAGTCCCCTACAAATTCGACATTTCAAATTTGTCACATCATTTACTACAGTAAATCCTCTATTTAATGTACCTACAACCTCGTTGGTTTATATATTTCGACTCTCTCAAACGCTGCATATGCTGGGTCCGTGCTACATTGTCATTGACATTTTCAATTTGCAAAGAGGTATGTAACTTTGATTTTATATTTGTGATTTTACATCTCCAAAGTTATTAGAGTTCTGCCTTAACCAGTGGTTTAAGGGGCATAAATCTGCTAACTCCCAGCCATCATCTGCTATTTCACAAAACAATTAAAACTATTGTGCTAATATATCCTAGCATAAGCCATGAGTTGAAATCTCTCACCAAGCAATAGAGAAGTGAATTTTAAGCCATCACATTGGTCAAAGAAGAGTGTGATTGATTCCACATCCGCTTTGTATCTTACAAACCTAATATGTAGATGCAAACCTTATGCACTGTGGTTTTGTATGTTGTCCTTTCATTTTACTGAAATCACTAAATTATATCACGTTGTCTACTTTAAGGCTTATGGCTCACTACAACAGCTATTTCTATATGACTTAAATTAGTAAGGCATTATTGTTTTCACTCAATAGAGGAAAAGTCTAACGTATATGATATAGATACCAACCATAATTCCCCATTATGTCAAGTGTCGTATTATATGCTTTCATATTGGAATGCAAGCATGATCATCTTTTGTAAATCCAATATTGAATTTATAGTTATGTTAGACAATGAATGTTGTATCAGTAAATATGTAAAAAAAGGTATTTAATAATTAATATTACATTGTAATCTTAATCGAAGTTCTCACGTCTCTGTACTCAAGACTTGGCAAAGCGTCGATGTTGAGATGTTAACAAATAAGATTGATGTTAGCAATAAGCTGATTACAAAATCGGAGCTCATGTCTGACTTAATGGACCTCCAAGTCAAGCGTTGTGAAGAGTGCATGTTATTTTGGCAATCTGCCTTTTATTTGTCTTAAAATTAAGAGTAGGGCTTGTGCAATATGTCTCTTCCTTTCCTGGTGGTCGGAGGACTGCCGTAAGGGGGAGGGTCGACACCTCCCTGCACCTCCATGGTGAGGGGTCGACACCCCTTGTCCCGGTCGGAAATAAAAAAGAAAGAAAAAAGATGGATGGCCACCACTGGACCAGGTGAGCTCCTGCGATATGTACTGTTTTTCGGGATCCACACACATCAGGATCTGTGCACATTGAGATATATGCACCTTGGGAACCACACCATCACCCTCGTTGTCAGATTCACATGTGTTTCCATACCGAACACGAAGCTCAAGGCATAGCTCTAATCTTTGTCGTTTTAGACTGTCGGCAAACACTTTACATCATAGAGCTTTACACATTTTAAAATAGGGTAAACTTACACTAACTCTAGTATTGGTATGCTTCTAATGCATATGTAGTTTTATGAATAAAATATATATATATTTATGTTGAAACTGTGTATATCCTATTTGAAGTTCGTATATTATTGAATATATGCATTGCATGCATGAAGTTGCTTGTATGTATGATTTGAATTGCATATGTATGACTTGAACTACGTAGGAAACACATATGCTTAAGGATTAGATATTTTGTACTACCGAATATGTATGCTTGATTTGCATACTCATGCAATGATTATATGCATGCTTCATGTTTGAATTATGCATATTGAAAAGATCAATGCTTCGATATTCAATTCATGAATGCATGATAAAATGTGATGTCCAGCTGGCTATGTTATGGTGGCTATGTTATGATATTAATGCATGTGATGAGATACTTCTTTATGATTGAAATGTCACATGATATGAAGTTATAAATGCATGCGATAAATGTTTAAAGCTCAGGATTGAGCTATGGTTCATAGAACCTTGTTGCCAACATTATTGTGTGTGATTTTATGATTTAAATACCTTATGATGTGATGAATTGAATTGAATGCTCGAGCCCACTCCTGACCTTGTGAATGGTCAAGTGAATTGACATGTGTTACTGCCATTATATAGACATATGACTATAATTTATGATATGATGCATATTAAATATATACATGCTTATGTTCGAATGGGTGGTCATCAACCATGTGATCAGTTAGTTGTGTTTATGCATGTATGACAATAGAATTTACTTAATAAAATAATTTGTTGAAGAATTGTTTTTAAGAAGATGATCCTATGAGGTTTTATGTATCGAAGACCGAATAGTTCAGTCAGTACGAGCTTGTGAGGATATATAAGTCCAACATCAGTAGTCTGGCGGAAACGAGCCTATAAAGGTATACAAGTTCAATACCAGTAGCCCGACTAAGACGATTCTGTGAGGGTGTATTGGTCTAATACCAGGCAGTCTGACAAGAATGAGCCTGTGAGAATGTATGTTTTCAAGACTAGGTAATCAAGTGTAGAATTTATTCTAAGATGTAATAAATTTTTAAAAGACTAGACAGATTAAATATATTGACTATGATGGATTGTGATGATCAAATGAACTGATTGAGATAGCCATGTAAATCTATGGAATTAGTTGTACTCCAATTGTTATAGTATGATTACTTGTTGAACTTGGATCAACGGTAGATCATGGTATGATTGGAATCAATATGTTGATATATTAGGTAAAAGATGCATCACTCCTACAAACAAATATGTTGACTTATTAGGTGAATGTCGCATCACACCTACTTAGTCATTTTACTAATAAATGCATTGTGTTTTCGTGATTGACATATATCATGTATGTGTACCATGATAGATGTATATAATGATTAAATATATTATATTAACATTAATATGCTACTTGTATTAGCTTTGTACTTTCACCGTGTATTTTGATGTAGACCTATCAGACTTTCACAAGTCTGACTTATTTTATGGGCATACAGGTGATTACAGGTTTACCTGCAGATGCGAGATATTGCAACGACGTTGACAAGCCAATCATTTTTCATTCTCAAACACTTAATTCATGTACATGTTACTATTGTGTTGATTTTGTAATACTTTATTCCTTTGGAATTGAAGTGTTTTAAATAAGTTATGTTATTCACATTTAAATTAAGTATAATTATTATTATTTTTTAAATGTAACTTGTCTGAGGTTTTAAACTAAAGTTAAAAAGGTTTTCGCTAATGATTTTAATAAAAAGAAAGAAAAGTGTTAATTTGTATGTGTTTTACAAGTGGTTAAAAATCTCAGGGTGTTACAGTCACGCTAAAACTAGGATGACTTGATCGAGTCTACCCATGACTTGGCCAAGTCAGACCATGGCTCGAATGAGTTATGTTGAGTTCTGGATCATTCACTAGTTTGACCCAGTAAGTGACAGTCATTAGGTTGGCTTTGCGAGATTTTTAACCTATCATTACTGAGAAAACAAAAGTAAGTAGTGGTGCAAGCTACTTCCTTGGGCCTATCCTTATTAGAGAAGGTTACTTTGACATCTCACATCTGAAAGAGGTAATTTATCATATTGATGGGTGTAAGTTTTTTATAAGCAAGGCTTAAAAAACATATTGTTTATAAACTTAAAAACATGATCCAAGTGTCGCATCCTAGCAAAACGGCCATATATTTTTCTTAAGGTCAGATTTGCGAAAACAATCACAAAACACCCATTTGTTCATGATAGGTTGGTGGTAAGCCGAGTCCTTGCGTGTGTGTTAATTTATTATTTACCGCTTTTAAACTTGCCCCTTCCATAACCTTGAACTGGGTTTGGGTTCGATTTTTAATGGGCCAGGGCCTAAAGGTCTAAAACTCTTACCAAAATGGGTGAGGATCGCTTGGGTTGACAAACTTCCCCAATAAAAGAGGGGGTGGGGGGTAGGAGCAGGATAAAGAGAGTGCTTGACGGTGCAAATAGAACTCAAACTCTCTCTGCCCGTTGATCACCCCTAACAATAGGCAATTATACACGAAGATTGGGGTTGTCATTGGCTTAAAGGTGAAGACCCCCATGACTTGCCTCAATGCTCCACAACACCAAAGGTTGGGCTCTCAAGTATGAAGCAAATACGTGCAAGCATTCACTCAAAGGGTGCACGAGCATAGTAACACAAACACACATACATACAACCACATAAAGATAGAGAAGATAGAGAGGAAGATTGCAATAATGCATAAACTTTTTATAGCAAAAGAAAGTGTGTACAAAGGGGTCTGATATCTTTTCGTATATGTGGGATCTTAAGGCAAAGCCCTTTATAGCACTTAGGAAGAGAAAAGAGGTAATTACATCAAGTAAACAAAGTGAAAAACTTGGTGGCCGAAACATGCCCCCCCATCTAAGTTGGTGACGTCCTCGACATCAATTGGGCATGGTACTCCTACACAATTTGGTGTTGCTTTCTCATGTTGAATGCTTTCTCCCAAGTTGTGTCACTCTCTGCAAGTCATTTTCACTGCACTAAGTACTTATTTACTTCACCGATGTAGTTGTTGGAGTGATTGATGTTCACTTATGGTTCTTTGCTCGTTGTGCTCATTGCTGAAGGTGTGTGTCATGGAATGAGAGCACGTTAATGTATGCTTCTTTATAGATCTTCCTCATCTTCATGGAACGACTTCTGGTTGGACACATGAAAGATTGTGTGCATCTGAAAAGGTGTTGGTAAGTTCAACTTGTATGCCAAGTTCTCAATGTGTTTTGTGATGGTGAAGGGCTCATTATATTTGCGAATGAGGCCTCGATAATATCCCTGGAAGATAGTTGTGTGCTCGGAAAAGAGATTTACCAATACCTTATCTCCAACACAAAATCTACAGGTCAACGCTTCTCGTCTACCTATTTCTTCATGCGCTTTGTCGCTTTGTTCAGATATGCTTTCGCCAACTTTGCATGATCTTTCCAGTTCCTTATAAGCAACAAGCGAGATGAGTTTGTAGTTGTCATGTTGCAACTTCAAATGGACTATGGTTTGACGACTTGGTCTTCTATAAATTGTAGCAAAATTGGGCAATATCAAGCAAAACCACGTGATCTCTTTGGTTGGCACTAACAAAATGCTGAAGATATTCTTCCAATATGCCATTGATCTGTTATGTCTACCCATCAGTCTGAGGATGAAAACTTGTGTTGAAATACAAGTTTATCCCCATTAATTGAAATGCCTCATACCAAAACTTTTTAGTGAAACGAGCATCGCAATCACTGATGATGTTCTCTGTGATTCCTTAATGCTTCACCACATGCCGCATGAACAACTTCGTAATGTCAGCACCTGAACAAGTGACAGGGGCATATACGAAGACAACATACTTCTAAAACCTGTCTACAACCACAAGATTTGAGTTACAACCCTGTGCAGTAGGCAAGCTGACAATGAAGTTCATGGTAACACACTCCCATAGACGGCTTGACATGGGTAATGGCTTCAACAATCCAACTGGTCTCTGGTGCACAATCTTATCTTGCTGCCAAATCAAGCAAGTGTGCACATGTCCATCAACATCATCACGCATATGCTGCCATTAGTATGCATGCTCCAATAACGTCAATGTCCTCTACTACCCTAGGTCACCAGCCCAATGCATATCGTGACACTCTTGCATCAAATGTCTTCATAGATTACCCCGTCATGGGATGTATAAATGATCCTGAGTGGTGTTGAGCAAATCACCTTCTAACCAGAACCTCTGAGTTTTTCCTTCTTTTACCAATATGACAAGCTATTGTACCATAAGATCATTCCTCAATCCTTCTCGAACCTGCTTGAGAAAATCATTGATCAGTTTTCTAGTGTTGCCTTCGCATCCATGTAACATTGCAAGTTCCGCCTTCTAGCTCAATATATCAACAATGACATTGGTCATGCCTGGCTTGTATTCCAAGACCATGGCAGATTTCTCTAGCTTAATATATCAACAACGACATTGGTCATGCCTGGCTTGTATTCCAAGATCATGTCAAATTTCTCTAGCTCAATAATCGCCATGCATTACAATACCATCGCAGGTGGTGGTGCACATGACATCAACTCAATTTGGTGGTCCACCTCACATTGCGGAGGTAGCTTATTTAATAGCTGGGCGAACGTCATATCACCAAACTACTTCAATATGGGCACTAAAGTCCTTGGGACATCCACAACATTTCTTGCTTTTTCACTTCTTAGATCGTCACACGAAAGTCTCGTCAGACATTTCTTCAATTGGAGAGTGGACACCAAACACTTACCAAGGCTTGATCTTGTTAGACCTTTCTTCAGTTGGAGCGTGGACACTAAACACTCACCAAGGCTTCTCTACATGTAGTGTGACAATCATGCAAGGTTATTTTTCATCCTAAAAAATGACAACGATTAGACAAGACATCGATATCACCTTGTTGCTTCATAGGAATTCCATTCAAAGGATGACCTTGAAATCGTCCATTGAGGCTACAAAAAACGTGGCCATTCCAGATTAGCTCAGGATGTGTACTGACACATCGCAAACAACACTATATATCGACTTGGCTTCAAAGTTAACTGCTCTCATCTAAATCACCTTTTCCCAATGCAATCCCAATTGCTATGCTTCTTCAAGAGGAACAAAGTTATGATTGACACTCATGTCTACCAAGGTCTTTGTAGTCCATACATGAAGTAATACGTACAGATTCTATCAATTATATCCTCAATGTCTAACATCAACGAGGTGAAAGCCTTGTCGTAGTCATAAACTAACCCATTTCGCTTCAATGTCTTTAACTTGTTACGAGCTAATCTTTTCATATTCTTTGGCAATAAATGATTGCACAATTCTCTGCTTCAGATCATCCCAAGAATTAACCACAATGAGACCACACCCAACATCACCTAAGCAGTGTCACCACCACAACAAGACATCATCCATAAGGTACATTATTGCTATACGCAATCTGTCTGCATCTTCTTTGACTTTTGCAACATTGAGGTATTGATCCATTAGGTAAATAAATTTTTCTAGGTCCTTCGAATTGCGAGTACCCTTGTACTTTGCAGGTTTGGGCAACTTAATATGGGACCTATCTCCATGTTCTGCACTTCCTCCACTTGAGACACTTCTTAACCGTCGCTCTAGCTGGTTATTCTTTCTGCGTACCTCAATCATTTCTTCAGCCATAGTGTTGAACTATTCATAGAGTCCGCCACTCCTTTCACTTTAGACTCGATCTTGTGATCAAATGTAAAAAAAACAATGCTTGCATCATTAACTAACTGACGTTGGTCATAGTATTCATCAACTGGGCAACATCGTTCACCAAAGTTGCCACACGATCATCCGCCTTAAACTCTTCTTCATGAGGAACCTAATTGTTTGAAGCAATATTTTTTTGTTTATGATTGCAAGTTTCCTTAAAAGGCGGCGAAGACATGATCAATGACTATCGTCGGCTCACTTGGCACGGGATGTTGAGTCCCTTTCTCAGCTTTGACAATTGTCACGAGCTTAAAAGCAAAGGCCTTTTGACTCTTCCCGATACTCCATAACACTGAAGGCTGCTGGCCTTTCGAGTACGCAACAAACGCTTACAAGCAATCGCTCAAAGGACGCCATACACAATAACACAAGCACGCATAGGTACAAATCACATAAAGAGAGAAAAGGCAAGGAGCAAGAGAAAAAGATTGTGTGAAGACAAGAATGCACAAACTTTTTACGGTACAAGATGGTTCTCCTAAAAGATTAAAGAGACAATTACATCAACTAAAGAAAGTGAAAACTTGGCGGTCCAAAACAAGGGCCATCCATAGAGTTTGCGTAGGTGGATGTAGCTGCTACTGGCGTGGGAAGTGGGAACCATCCCACTTGATCATCCTTCCATCTACGAGCGACCTACTTTTTCACTCGTATTTCCTCTTTTCGAAACCTCAAAAGCAACACAAAAGCATGGTTTGTTAGTCGCTACGCATGTTTGAGCCGTCCATCCATCCGTGTCGCCTGTTTCAAGGGTTTGGTTCGGAGGGTGCGCCAGCGCTTTGATCCCGTGATTCGTGATAGTCCTTTATTTCTCTTCTTCTGGGAGTTCAGCCTCCGATTCAACTATAAGCATTCATCACCAAGATTCCAGCCCCCTTCCCAATCCATCCCCACCTCCCCTCACCGTGTGTTTGCTGTCGCCCGCCATTCCTTTCCTGCTCAAGAGCGGAGGAGACCACTTCTGGGGGCTTCCTTCCCACACTCCCCTCCTCCTGCCCGTCTCTCTCTCGCCTAGGTCAAGCAGATCCTTAATCCTTTTTCTCTGGCACACCATCCATCCTGCCAAGATGTTTTGGCGCATGACCGGCCTCTCCACAGCATCTCCTGTAAGCTCCACCTCTTTTATTCTTTCTGTTTACCCTTTTTGGGTTTGGTTTCTGCTTTTGTTGCCATCGAGATTAGGGCCGCTTGATTCCGTCGGTGTCGTTTATGCTGTTCTTGCTCATTAACGGTAGCGTATGCCGGGGAATTGGAAGCTTTTGCACACCACTTCGCTGAGTGGTAAAAGTAGTGGTGATTGTTTGTGCGTTCATGTCTCTTTACTTTATCCTGTTTCTTGATATAAATCCATATGTAACGAATTCAAGCACCCCGTGCTGTAACGGTTGTTGTTGTGGTCCATGGAAAGGCTTCTTTCTACTTAGATGTATATGCGAGAAGAACGCGCATGCCTGAACTATGTATTATAGTGATGCACGGGTTTCACATTTAGGGCAGAGGGATTTAGTGGGTTTCGATGATTGTTGCTCAGTACAATCTCCAAGTGTGCTAATTTTTAGCTATAGTAAGTATTTACTCGTTTCATGGTTTGGAGGGCTGTTACGATCAGCCTCACTTGGGTCGCTTAAGCTGAACACGCTTGAAACGCTTTAATTTTTTATTTTTTTTCATGCATTATGCCTGGTTAGCATATAAAAGGTGATGTATATACAAATGGATTTTTTCCCCTTTTTTTGGATTGTCTCTTACGATTGACAGTCAAGTGGGTGTTCTGCACACCTGAAATAACGTCTACTACTTTTATTGGTTATTGGTTTGTGGACCTCATTATCGTGGTTCTTATCTTGATCAGCTATTGTCAGTGCTACTTCATCTGTTCGTTTTGCTTGTGTGACTGGCCCATGTTTTGTGGCTATGCATGTTTCCTTTTTCAACTGTATCAAGTGATTTAATGCTAATAAGATTCCTTTAGTGGTTCTGAATCTTCTGATACTTTTCTCCGCATTGTTTTGTTTAATTTCCAGGTTGAATCTATCTTGGACAAAGAAAACTACACATTGGAAGAGCTTTTTGATGAGGAAGAAATAATTCAAGAATGTAAAGCTTTGAATAGTCGGCTCATCAATTTGTAATATCTTTAACCCTACCATGGAAGTTCTTTTTTCACTCAACTTACCCTTTGCATGTGCATAACGTCACACAGTTTTTATGGGTTCCGAGCATGCTGCTAATCCAAACAACTTATATACTAGTTTGTAATGCCAACCTCTGAAACAGATATGGGAGATACATCCCAACTATGGAAGTATGAGGGAGAAAATTGCATCTGTTTTATGTCAATTATAGATTCTAATTTAATTAAACTAACATAGATTAGGATTAATTTAAATAAAATAGTTTTAGTTATATTTGCACCCAATTCCAGATCAAATCCAACGTGTTTCTACTTCCTCGTGAAAACCTTAGCTCTGTTTTTTTACCAGATTCATATCCACTAAATGAAAGCCAAATCATAATGGGTTTAAATTTTTTGGCTCAAACCAGAAAATGACAAAGGATGGTCTCAAAGAGAGAGGTAGGATTGTAACCATATCAGATGATCGGTATCATGTAGAGCTTAAATAGAGTTTACAACCAACCACAAATTCTTCATGGTTGGACAATGTAAGTGGGTCAAATTGGGGCATATGCAATCTATACTCCATTAGAAATTCTTCACAATAAACTTCAATAAAGACAATACTAAACGGAATAAAGATCCAACCATGGTAAGACCCATAGTTAACCAAACTCAGTTTAAAAGATTACTTTTGAAAGGAAACAAGAAAATCATGTTTCAAAAACACTTTAAAAAAAACTTCAATATTGCTCGATCCTGATATCAAGTTCAAATTATGTTGGGATGTTGGGTCTTGGATTTGGATTTGAATCAATGTGGTTTGTATAAATAAATAAATACATAAATAATATATATATATATATGTATGTATGTATTGGTAAATGTTTGGTACCAATACAACAACAACAACAACAACAACAACTACGCCTTCATCCCAAAACAATTGGGGTCAGCGATATGAACCAAAAAAAAATCATTCTGGGTTTTCCACATGAATCCTTCTCCTCCAATCATTTCTATCCAATGCCATGTCCTCAGTGAAGTTCAAAGCATTCATATCCTTTCCTATCATCTCCATCCAAGTCTTCTTAGTCCTACCCCGACCTCTTTTAACTAATATATTTTCCCATTTCTCCATCCTTCTAACTGGAGCATCATTAGGCCTTCGCCGAATATGTCCGTAAACCTCCGTTAATTAATAAATGTTTGGTACCAATGAAGGTAAAAAACTATTGAGTAGAAATCATCTTTTTTTCATATATATTTTGTAATTTTTTTTGTAGATCAGACCATGCAAATATGATATACATGGTTTTTTTGCTGGAATTAGGTTTTGAATACTGTGATCATGACATGTGAGTAGGTTTATCAAGGGTTTCAAAAATCAATGGCCCACAATGTGCCAAAATTCATGACTCAAAATATCTTCTTACGTCAAAAAAACACAACCCAAGGTTTCATCCTTAGCAAACAAACCATGTTGAACACATCTATATGGTCAGACTGAATCAATACAGGTTGAACCTATGATTTCATGCTCAATAGTTCTGTACATTCCTTAGTAACAGGTATTCATCACAGCTTGCACCTATCATTTCAAGTTCAATAGTTATGTACTTTCATTAGTACCAAAAACTTACTGTGTGTGTGTACAAGTCATGCACATGATTAAGGATGCAAAATGTGCGGCAGTTTCAACTTGGGTTTGAACCATAGTCACAAATACTGCTGGGATTTTGAAAATCTTGCGATATAATCACCAAGCATGATTCTCTCGATAGTGTTGTGACATTTTCAAAATCTCACTTCATTTGAATATCTCGTGAGTTTTGTGCGTATTTAACACAACTAACAACTAAAACAACTAAAATGTAAAATGACAAGTAAAGCAAAAACTTTTATTTAATGTAAAGAAAGAAAACTTTTTAAAGCAAGAGCATTAAAGCCTCACTTAAAAATTAATAAAAGGGATGCTCACGTGGACTCTACCCATGTGAATAGATGCCTTTTTCTAATGCAGCAAAAGGAGAGGGAAGGGCCCCCTTAAACAGATGTAGGAGTGGAGGTCTTTCCCCCTCCTCTTCGATATGGGGCTATTTTTTGTCCCTTCACATTGTAAACTATGATATCTTTTCCAAACACACTACAAACTATGCTAAACTTTACAAAACAAAAGCACTGATGCATCTTTCCTCCTCAACGAGAGACTACTATGTTTTGATAATAATAAAAAACCTTATAACCCAATCATAAATATTTATATTATTTTATATTATATATTTATTTATAATATTTGTTTAATAGGCAATATTTTCATGAGAATTTCCCATAAAATCAACAATTTTCAAAGTCTCCAAAGATATTTCATCCTCGAGAAATTGCCAAGAATGACATTTGTGGCTATGGTTTGAAGTTTGAAGTGAACCCATCTTGCATTTTTAAGATGGGTAGTCTATGCCCGTGTCTAGGTCAAATTCGGGATACATATGATTGTGCCTCATTGGAGTTGGTCCCATAATCGGGTAAAGAAAAACCATGGATCTAGGTTTCGATTGGATCATTGTTATAAAAAACGCGCCTTGAGGCACAATTTTTTTTTTTGTACAATAAGACATAATCAACACGATTTTTGTATGTTAATCTCATATATTTTTCAGTTATTTCAGTTATGTAATCAGTTTTTTAGTATATTTAAAGTTTTTGACTTTTGTTGGTTAATCTCATATACTTTTCACTTATGTAATCAACTTTTGTTGGTTAATCTCATATATTTTCCAGTTATGTAATCATTTTTTTTAATTACTTTTATATGTTAATCTCATAATCTCATATATTTTAACTTTTGTAGGTTAATCTCATATATTTTTTAGCTATGACATGGGTGCGGGTGTGGGGATGCGGCACTTTAAAAAACCTTGGGTGTGGGGGTGCGGTATGGCAAAAAATGTAAAAAATTATATATATATATATATATATAATTTTGAAGTTTTAACTATTAACATTGTCATAATATCATTCATCATGCATGCAATATATCAAATTAACAGTCTACAATTCTATTCTACATCACAAAAATTAACACCACAATTAAATCAACCTAAATATCAATCAAATGAGTAAAACAAAAAAGAACTAAATTACATACCAAAAGTATATCCTACAATGTATATGACGATGAAGTAATGAATCTTAATAATTTTATGCTTTATCATCAAATGCATCATAAGAAGGAAGACTGGGCTCAGATAAATCTATGTTTGTCATGTTGAAATCATGCTCTCCCTCTAAGTTACACTCTTCTTGGTTTACATCCCAAAATTTGGATGTTCCTTGTCTGCATTACAAACCCAATTTGAAAATGTTAAATACAATACAAGTATATTTAAATGAAAAACTAAGAAATAATCAAGTAACTAAGAGAGCAAATTAATACCTGTATTCATCATTGGTTCGCGAAAGTAGTCGAAGATTTGAATGAACATATACTAAATCCTCTGCATGCTTGCTGGTGAGTTTGTTTCTCTTCATGTTGTGGATTTGAGAATATGTGCTCCAATTTCTTTCACAACAAGATGAACTAGCCGACTGTGATAGCAATCTTAATGCAAGGTGTTGGAGAAGACGTGTTTCTGATCCAAATGTTGACCACCATGTGATATGATCTATATTATTCTCCTCTGTCACGAGTAATGCCTGTTCATATAATCTCGAAGATGCAAAATTTTCAAACTCTTGTGTGGCTTGATTTAGAATATGTGCTTCTGAAAAAAGTCTTGTCATATACATATTTATATGCCTTGATAGCTCTGAGTCTAAATTTGGAGGGACACGATCAATACCACTTTTCCGCCACTTTTTTGCATAATATTTTGGATTAAGAGAATGTACCATGCAATACAAGGGAGTGTTGCTCTTATCCCATATTCTGACTAAAATTGAATAAATATGGTTAAAAAATTTTGAATCATCCAATGCAGGATTTTTTTCTTCATGCTTGAAAACTACAACTTGTATTTTTTCAATCATATTATCCCATATTTCATAAACTTTGTAAAGCATGGGCTCATCCTTATCAACTTCTCTCAACATTTCCCAAATAGGTTGCGTAAATTGAAGGAAGTATACCACTCTGTCCCAAAACTCATCATTAACAATGAATTTCTTAATTTTTTAAGCCTTGGCATTATCATCAACATGATAGAATGCCCAATTTTCATCAGTCACCATGCTAACCAAAACATTATTCACTTTTTTAATCCTCTTCACCATCACAATGATGAACGCAAAACGTATTTTGACGATAATTTCAAGTCAGAATGCCTATTAAATTTAACATTAGCATGATAGTGGTTAACAACAAAATTCTTAATGCTTTTGACATTTCTTTCTAAATCTTCAATTCATGAACATAAAACATATGCTGGTGAATTTTCTTCTTCTTTGGGGTTGCAGATGCCCTTGAGGGTCAGATTTAAGCTGTGTGCTACACAGGGAGTCCAAAAAATATGAGAGTACTCACTCTCTAAACTCAATGCTGCATTTTTACAAACAAAAGTGTTGTCTATAATGATTTGTACTACTTTCTGATCACCCATTTCTTTTATGACTTCTATAAGGAATCCCTTCAACTACTTCGCATTTTTATATTCCCCGGATGCATCAACTTTTTTAAGAATATTGGGTCACTAAGCGAAGAAGCAATGAAATTGATTAGTGGACGCCTTTGAATATCTGTTCACCTATCAGAAACAATAGAAACTCTATTTTGCTCTCATGAATATTTTTTAATCTCTAGCAACCTCTCCACATTTGCCCTCTCTTCTGCAAGAAGTGTGGTTCGTAGTTTTTCTGAGCTTGGAGGTACATAACCAATTAAATTACAATTTACCAAAGAAGTTACTAAATCCTTCCAATAATGGTTTTTAGCTGCATTAAATGGGAGTGAACTAGAATAAAAATACCTCTTTACTTTTCTATCCATCTCCTCTTTTCTATATGTATTGAATGATGCTTCTATCGTTACTGTTTCTCTACTTCCTACATTCACTTTTTTTTTGAACATGTTCTTGGTGACTTCCAAATGACACACTAATTGCACAAGAATCACTCATTGTCTTTCTCTTGTCATATTCTTCTTGTATTGTCTTCACATTGCCTCGTCAACTTTTCTGCATCCTGAAATGCCATGTCCTGGTATCTTCAACAAATGAGGCTTAACTATTGTGTAAGACCCAACAAAATCTCTCTTATAGAACTTTCATCGAAATCTCTTGTTTCTACCACCTCCAATTTTTGCAAGCTTATCTACATGTACCCATAGTGACCCTACATCATCACTCACACTACAATTATCAACAACACTAGCAGCAAAACTCACATGTGGGGATGAGGATGACGCAAGTCCTTTCCTTTTATTCATCGTTTTTGTCCTGAAAACACAAAAAACTTATAACTTATATTAAAATTAATCAATTATGCACACAATCAAGATTTATAATATTGAGTGCAAAGCAGGAATCAGAATACGACTACGACAACTGGAAACTAAGATATGTGAGAAATATAAAAGAGTAAAAACTATATTGAGTGCAAAGCAATAAAAGTAAGCAAAGTCAGTAAATAGAGACCATGCACAATAAAAAAATGATATTTTTTCCAGAAAAGTTCGTTGAGACTTGAGAGAGAGAGAGAGAGAGAGAGAGAGAGAGAGAGAGATCAATAATAGAAACAAAATCTACAAAAAGGTACAAAATCAGAAAAATCACACCTCTCAATTCTAAGTGTCTAGTTCATTCATTATGAAAAAAAAATTCTAAGTCTCCATTCATTAAGAAAAAAAATCTATCTTGAGTTCATTCATTAAGACAAAAAAATCCTCTCCAGTTCATTCATTGAGAAAAAAAATCTAAGTCCACAAAATAGAAAGAATATTAATCCGACAAAGCTACTCCTCACGAACACAAGACAACCTTTACATTAAATAGAAGAATGACAAAAAAAAAGCACAGTTTCATGTGTCCCAAAATTAACAAGTAGAAAAGTGAATTTCTCACATACTATACAGAGTGCATCTCAGAACAGTTTTCTTTCACACAAAAGAACTATTAAAGCACCGTAAACTAGCACTCTTATCTTTCCCACATGAATCACCAACCATAGAAAAAATCACAAGTTCACAAAAAAAACAAAACAAAAACAAAATAAAGAAAAATCTACTTTGCAAAGTAAACCCTCAACAACAGATCATCTTTAGATCCGAAAAAAGAAACGACACCAATAAGGTCATGGCAACCAACATTACTATAATTTAAGAAGAGTCAAACCCATCAACGATCCCAAAAACTCAATCCATATGAAAAAATCGATAAAAAATGATTTTTGAATGAGCTCTCAACTACAATCCATCTCAAGAACAAGAAAAAGGAAAACATAATAGACAGTGAGAGTGAGAGACAAAGGTCGAGTGAGAGAGACAAAGAGAAGAGGCAGTGAGAGAGACAGAGAGCGAGTGAGAGAGACAGAGAGGAGCGAGTGAGAGAGAGAAGAGAGGCAGTGAAAGTGACGAAGAGCGAGTGAGAGAGAAGAGAGAGCGAGTACCTGAGGAGAAGAGGTCAGAAGGAGTCATAAGAGAGCGTTAGCGTCGGGGTCGTCGTCGACTTCAGGAGGAAAACTCGTGCAGGAGGAAAACTTGGGAGGATTAGGTGTAACACCCCGAAATTTAACCCAAAGTTTTAAGAAATTTTTTATTTTTATATAACAACAAAAATATTCAAATTTAAACAAGTTGAGCATTTCAGGCGCATCACAAGAATTCTCAAAACAATTACCATTCATTTCATTTCTAATAAAAAGTTTAAAACATAAGGTCAGAGTTTCTGAATGACTGATTGACATAATTAATAATAGCCAAATTAACTTTTGACATCCCAAGAACACAATAGATCATATATTTAGGTCCGCACACAATCTCGTAACCGCTCTTGATCTTTTACTCTTCTCTTGAAAATAATAAAATAATTTATGTCAGACTACAACCCGTCTGCCTAGGAGAATACTATGATTTTGCAGATGTACTATGTAACCAGTATGCAATGTGTTTGCTTAATTATAGACACTGAAGCATGGTACTAAATATGACATAAAGAAACAAGTAACATAGAAATAATTTATTTCATATCACTATTCTAACTCGCAAAAACATAACATGAATTAACATTTAATCATATAAGTAAACATTGGTTTAAATACTTAATCACATACTCAATTATCTAATCACAAGTTAACAAGTTCAACTCGTGCTCTATTAACTAATCACATGTTGTAAATAACTAATAACATGTTTAAATAATTCAACTCATGCTCTATTAACTAATCACATGTTGTAAATAACTAATAACATGTTTAAATAATTCAACTCATGCTTTATTAACTAATCACATGTTGTAAATAAATAATAACATGTTTAAATAATTCAACTCATGCTCTATTAACTAATAACATGTTTAAATAATTCAACTCATGCTCTATTAACTAATCGCATGTTGTAAATAACTAATAACTGGTTTAAATAATTCAACTCATGCTTTATTAACTAATCACATGTTGTAAATAAATAATAACAAGTTTAAATAATTCCACTCATGCTCTATTAACTAATGACATGTTGTAAATAACTAATAACAAGTTTAAGTACAAAGCTTACCATCTTTTGTCTGACTGATATACACAAGAAGTTCAAATTAATATTTCTCTTGAATTATCCCGCTGGTACTCGCAGGCCAAGACAACCGTAACAGAAAAGAACATTCGAGGGTTTATTATGCATTGGTATTTTATTAACCCGAATGTCTAACTATAACTGAAATCCTAAGGGAGCGGTTGAATAACCGAGAGAACCTCCCAAAGGTCCAAGACAATAGGATGCATCACTAACTTCTGCGGAAGAACGTGGAGCTACCGCATAGGACAAATTTGGTAGTCTAGGTCCCCTAACTCTGAGAACTGGAGACCAACGAGCCATTGCTGCTCGAAGTAAGAAACACAGGTCCCCGGAGTTGTGTACCACTTACCCTTTCCAAGGTAAGCTCAAATCTGAGTGGGTTGCTCTTTTATTAATTTATATTTCCCGATGTGTTCGGGTTTTTTCTGATCTGAACCCAGTAGCTCAAAGACACTGGAGTTCCCCAAAATTGAATTATACCACCAGAGTAGTAGATCTCCAACCATTCATACCTTAAGTAGGTATGTTAACCAAAACTTTAACTATTTAATTATGCAGACCCACCCAGAGTGCTCCGGTACCTTTAAACTGTCTAGCACGAATGCCTCAATATCTTTAAAACAGTCAGGCAGGAATATTAAGATTGCATTCTCTTGGATATTAATTGTATAAGCTCAGGGCCCCCAATTGTGACTCCCAAATCCCCTGCTTGGCCTCTCAGGGGCCAACAACATCCGACCCGCAGGCTCGAACATAAGTTCTCTATTTGAAAAATTGAGGTAAGTAACCCTTCCAATTAAATCACCAAAAGAGTAACTATAAAGTTTCATGCTAATAATCATTTTATCAAGCACCATATTAGTATTACCCAATCTCGGGCTTAACACTTTATATGAATAGTATTCATATAACACTAAAAGGTGCAACAAGAGTGTGTCATGAACTGAGTGGGTGTGTGTAATGCAGCAGTGTGCAAGACTCACCAACCGGTTATGTCAATCACAAGAGTTCAATTATTACACCTTCCATACTCATTTAACTACCCAGATCATTTGTACCTTTGTTTTTACCGCTCATGGCCATACCCCTAAACCGATTCTAAGTGCAGAATTTCTAGTCCATGTTCTTAACTGAAAAACATAACTTGCCACATGGTAAAAGTCGATAACTAATGAGTAATTAGCTTATATTAGTTAACATGGTAGTTCAATTAAGAATCCAGATTTACCTGTTAAAGAAATTTTCCACCCCTGAACTCAATACCATTATGACAGAATTCCTAATATTATCGATGCACTTCAAATTATAAACAGAATGTAAGCTGTGTTAGGTGGTTCGGTTAAATTTCAGAAGATATACAACTTAACAGGCATGTGAACATCGGAGAAATGCAACTTAACAAGTAGAACATCGTAGGTACGGTCAATATTTCAGAACCAATTTCAGATCGAGTCTAAGTAGGAAGATGTAGAGAATACAAGCATGCTGGCATGTGCAACCAAATATTCAGAACACAGCTATATAGATAATAACAAATAAAGTTATCAGCATATACTTATTAACATTGAATTAACCTATGTATTGTAGTCATTACTCACCAGCAGGGAACATAACAACTTTTAAAACATGTTAGAAACTGTAGGTCACACCTGTGTCGCACAATTAATATGAACATGCATCGATCATTCATATGCAAGTGCTTGAAACAAATTTATTTCACACCAGATCCAACACTATCATAGCCATAAAAATGGTATAAATATTTATATTTATATACATGATTTTACCTTTTTTTTTGTATGTGAAACAGTGTCCACCCGATGAATTCTAAGCAAATCCCTGTGTGCTTACATTCAGCACACCCATACAAATTTTCACAAGTCCCTGTATGCCTGGATTCAACACACAATAACCTCTTACCCAAGTTTAGTGTGCTTGGATTGTGTGATGACTAACCAATGTAAATATCAAGTTGTTTATCTAACTTTACTTAAGTAACCTGAGTAAGAGCCAATGCCCCAAATCATATGTATATTCACTTATATACCAGGTTCGGCTGTGACCAAATATAGCATAGGTTTTATTCATTTTTTTTCCAGCAAGTTTCAAACCTTATTAACAGAGTAAAGAAGGTGAGTGATACAACAAATTTTAAATGGTATATCAAACAACGATTTTCCATTCAGTCCCAAGTTCAACAAATAACTTAATGCTGTCATCCTAATTTTGTTTTTTCATCAGTCACTGCTTACAGAGATGGGTTTTGTTTAAACAATTTAGAGTTCCCGCTATTGTGCAATACACTAACTAAACACACGTATTTCATTAAGCTCTTCATACCAAAGGGTATTGCCGATCAGCTTTACACGAAAACACCATCGTTGTGTCCATATGAAAACCCCTCAAAATTTTGAAACTTCTTGATTTGGGGTGGGATACAACACAGTGCAGACTTTGAAACACAATACACCCGAAAATCACATTAAACCCTACCTTATTCGAAGCTTTTCCTCCTTTTTTTCTGCAGCCGTGCCCTCCTTTCTCCAAATTGAGCGAGGGAGAGAAGTAATGAGTGGAAACGGAAGAGAAGAAGAAATAACGAAGGGGAGAGAATGAGAGAGCAAAATAGAGAATGTGGACGGGGGGGGAGGATTTAAGAGGTGCGAGGGAGAGAGAGCGTGGAGGAGATCGCGGGTCGGTTACCCCATCTCCCTCTAGCGGCTGCGTGAAAACACACAACCCCTCTCTTCTTAACTCAAAAGTAAACCCTTTTTAGGGTTTACAAATTTTTTCTCTCACCACTTAACATGTTTTAGTTCTTAACGAGTATATTTTTTTTTCGTGATTTTATTAGATGGGTGCGGGTTTGGTTCGATCGAACCCGTGATCCGCCACCCACATATAGAGTGGGGTCCACTCTTGGGCCTATCTGGATCCAGATCTTCTTTTAGATTTTTAAGGTATTAACATTTAGATTTTTAAGTATAAACCCAACTAAATTACTTTTGGATCCAAATTCATAATCATAGATTTTCACTAAATTATATTAGATCGAGGATCCGTTTTGTACGAATAAACAAATATGACATTTAAAATATCCTTTTACTAGCTTAAGGATATAAATTTCAAATTTATTTATCTGATAAAATTCTCGAGTATTACATCCTTTCTCCCTAAAAAGAATTTCGTCCTCGAAATTCTCATAGGACTACTAAAAAAGACTAGGGTACTTTTCCCGCATACTGGTCTCAAGTTCCCATGTGCTTTCGTCGATGCCATGATGTTGCCATCTAACCTTGACGAGAGGGATGGTCTTGGATCTCAACACTCATTCGCTTCGTTCTAAAATTTTCATCGGCTTTTCTTCCATAGTCAGGTCTTTCCGTATATCTACGTCCTTATACTTAGTCATATCGAGTAGGGTCAGGTCAACGGTAATTTCTTCACATCCAATAATATTTATGTGTCTGGTATATAGTTTACACATATAGAATTATATCTGTTAGGGTTATATACGTATAATACATGCTTTATTGGTTCAATGTTCATACCTAGTAGAATTATATCCGTTAGTGATATAAAAGAGTATGACACCATAATAAAAAAAACAAGTGTGACATGACCATCAACAAACACCACACCTTGCACCAAATTTCTCTTCTCTAGATTCTCGGTAGTAGTTGCATAGACACGTCCCGACACCCTCTTCTAGACGTTTTGCTGTTGTGCAGGCTGCTGCTGCTGAGGTGGTTGCTGTTGTGGCTGTCCTCTGACGTTCCGCCTTTGCATGCCTGCAGTCTTCTGGTGACATTGACAGGCATAATAGCCCATCTTGCTACAGGAAAGACACACACCCGTATCTCTGGGACAGGGTTGCCCGTTGTGGAATTTGTTGCATTTCTAACACACTTGATTTTGATTCTGATCACATTGAGAATGATCTCCCTCGTGTTGTTTCTGATTCTTTGGTGGTGGTTGATGCCTTTACCACCCTGGTTGCTAACTCCACACTTATCAGAAGGTCTGTTTTGATCCTTCCTGGACTTTTCCCACTCTTCATTCAGTGTGGTAGCTGCTTCTATAGCCTGGTGGAAAGTGGACGATAGACTGGTCATCACCCGGTATCGCCGTCCGTCCTTGAGCCCACAAACATACTTGATCACTCTTGCCTTGTCATTGGCGAACAAGTTAAGGCAATACCTCTCCAAGTTTCAAAACTTGGTGGTATAATCTACCAAGCTCTTACTTTCCTGGGTCAACTCCAGAAACTCTTGTTGTTTTTGGTCACGAGCATGTCGAGGGAAGTAAGTCTCCAGGAATATCTCCCGGAAGACTCCCCACAGAATAGGATCCATCCCGGCAAAATCGACTGCCTGTGCGATATCCCACAATTTCCTTGCATCGTCCTTCAGACGATAAGTGCCGAAGTCTGTCTGCCTATCATCATGTATTGGCAGAACACGAAAGGCTCACTCTGTTTCTTCGATCCAACTTTTTTGCCATTTCTGGGTCAACCTTCCCAAAAAATGTTGAGGGATCCAGCTTGAGAAATTTCTCATAAGTAACTATGCCAATATTAGGACCCACGTTGATGGCTGCTAATAACTCGTTCTGGTTACGTAGTTGGGTATTTATTGCCTGGGCTAGGTTATTAAGGGCTTCCATGACAAAACCCTTTGCTTTTGCCAATCATTGGCCACACTCATACTGGAGTTCACTCGGCGTTACATCTAGTAAAAATTTTAATACATCCCACATTTTTACTATATATGAATTGTAGTATTTCTATAATTATTACATATATATATATATCTATCCTTGTAGGCACTTTAAAAGAACATGCAAGTAACACAATCAATAACAATGAAATATACTCACAGAGCGCTTGCCGGGTTGCTGTACGACCATGATTTATGATTTATTGTTCTCAGGCTCTGATATCATAACTGTAACGCTCCGAAATTTAACCCAAATTTTTGAGATTTTTTTTATATAACAACGAAAATATTCAAATTTAAACAAGCTAAGCATTCCAGGCGCATCACAAGAATTTTCAAAGCAATTACCATTTATTTCATTTTTAATAAAAAGTTTAAAACATAAGGTTAGAGTTTCTGAATGACTGATTGACATAATTAATAATAGCCAAATTAACTTTTGACATCCCGAAAACACAATAGATCATATATGTAGGGCCACACACCATTCCACAACAACTCTTGATTTTTTACTTTTCTCTTGAAAAATAATAAAATAATTTGTGTCAGACTACAACCATTCTGCATAGGAGAATACTATGATTTTGCAGATGTACTATGTAACCAATATGCAATGTGTTTGCTTAATTATAGACACTGAAGCATGATACTAAATATGACATAAAGAAACAAGTAACATAAAAATAATTTATTTCATATCACTATTCTAACTCGCAAAAACATAATATGAATTAACATTTAATCAGATAAGTAAACATTGGTTTAAATACTTAATCACATACTCAATTATCTAATCACAAGTTAACAAGTTCAACTCGTGCTCTATTAACTAATCACATGTTGTAAATAACTAATACCAGGTTTAAATAATTCAACTCATGCCCTATTAACTAATCACATGTTATAAATAACTAATAATAAGTTAAAATAATTTAACTCATGGTCTATTAACTAATCATATGTTGTAAATAACTAATAACAAGTTTAAATAATTCAACTCATGCTCTATTAACTAATCACATGTTGTAAATAACTAATAACAAGTTCAAGTACAAAGCTTACCATCTTTTGTTTGACTGATATACACAAGAAGTTCAAATTAATATTTCTCTTGAATTAGCCTGCGGTTACTCGCAGGCCAAGGCAACCGTAATCGAAGAGAACATTCAGGGGTTTATTAATCATTGGTGTTGGAGAAAGTTGACAACTGGTTTAACGCACATGTACCCTGCATCCGAGAATGTTCAGAGATATATGGGCTGAATTTAATCATACCTAACCTCACTAGGATAGATGTTATTAGGACTTCCTATCCTTAATTAAGTGCAATTCATTTTTTATGTTTATTATTAACCCCATGTTATGGAAATGGGGAAGCATAGGTCTAGCCATGTTGTGACTTGACATTTATCCAATTTAAAAAAAAAAGTTGGTCCTCATTTGGGTCTGGACCTACCTTGGGTGTCATTATACCTATAATACCAAATCCAATGAAAATGTCTAGGAACTATTATTGTTTTATGGAAAACGTAAACGGATTTCATTTCATCCAATCTAGTGTTGTCAAAAGCGTTGAGGCGCTCCACCAAAAACCGAGGCGAGGCGGAAGGCTAAAAAAAAATTGAAACTTTAAAAAAATTATAAAAAAATATCTAAAAATACAAATAAATAAAGAAATGCTCTATTGATGAAATGACAACCAATAAGAAATAGAAAATCTCAAATAAGTACTAAAAAATATGAGATTAACATATAAAAGTAACTAAAAACTGATTATATAACTGAAAAATATGAGATTAACCAACAAAAGTTAAAATATACTAAGAAACTGATTACATAACTGAAATAACTGGAAAATATATGAGATTAACCTACAAATGTTAAAATATATGAAATTATTTTAAAAAATATGAGATTAACGTATAAAAGTAACTAAAAAACTGATTACATAACAGAAAAATATATGAGATTAACCAATAAAAGTTAAAATATACTAAGAAATTGATTACATAACTGGAAAATATATGAGATTAACCTACAAAAGTTCAAATATGCGAGATTATTCTAAAAAATATGAGATTAACATACAAAAGTAACTAAAAAACTGATTACATAACTGGAAAATATATGAGATTAACCAACAAAAGTTAAAATATACTAAAAAACTAATTCCATAACTGAAATAACTGAAAAACTAAGTCACAGGGATTCGGCCAACCGAGTGTCGCACCTGCGTCGATGCAACGCGGGTGCAGCACTCGGTGCGGTCAACCGGACCCTGGGTGCGGTCAATGCACCCAGGGTCATTTGTGTCTAATTTTTGGACAAAAAAAATGCCTGATAAAAAGGGCTGAGCACTTTGGGTGGGTTTGCACAATTACATGGTTAAAGTTTTGGTTAACATACCTATTTAAGGTATGAATGGTTCGGGATCTACTACTCCGGTGGTATGATTCAATTTTGGGGAACTCTAGCGTTTTTGAGCTACTGGGTTCAGATCGAAAAAACCCGAACGCATCGGGAAATATAAATTAATAAGAAAGCAACCCACTCAAATTAGAGCTTAGCTTGGAGAGGGTAGGTGGTACACAACTCCGGGGACATATGTTTCTTGCTTCGAGCGACAATGGCTCGTTGGTCTCCAGTTCTCGGAGTTAGGGGACCCAGACTACCAAATTTGTCCTAGGTGGTAGTTCCATGTTCTTTTGTAGAAGTTAGGAATGCATCCTATTGTCTTGGACTTTTGAGGGGTTATCTCGGTTATTCAACCACTCCCTTAGGATTTCAGTTTCAGTTAGACATTCGGGTTGAAATTTCTAAATTTGTAAACTTGAACCTACTATAAAGGAAAACTAAAATCCCGAAGTACTATGAGTAGTAAATACAAATCTATAAACATAACCATAGGATGTAAACAACATAACAAGGATGCTGCCTGTGATATGCATATAGAGAGATGGGAATAGTTGTGTAGATTAAAAAGAAAAAATACTCTGAAAAAGCCAAAACTTACATAAAAACACAAGACTGAAGATATAAGTTATTCTATTAACAAAACATTTGAAACTTCATAAAAACTTCAAACTGAACTTTCTGTTCATTTTTTTTTCATGTCAAATAAAATACCAACCCAATGGATCCAATTGCCACTCAAAACCTGCATGAAAAAAGAATTCCAAGGGTAAGACATTATATGAGAAATGATTACCCAAAATAAACATGAGATAGAGATAGAGAGAGGGAAGAAAAACCATATAGTAGCTTAAAAAGTTCTGTTCACGGGTATTAAGAGTGAGGTAATAAAGAAATTTGTTCTTAGAAACCATTTGTAACCATTAGAAAGTACAGGAATTGGAGAGAGAGAGAGAGGGGTAGGTTTCAAATGGATACGAGGTTGCCACCTGTATTTTTTGGACTTCGAACCAGTTTTTTTGTTCCTTTCTATATAGTAGAGAATAAATTCAATTTTCAAGGTGGTGAAAAATCATCGTTCACGATTCATGAAGATGAATGTGCTTAAAAAATGGCCCAAAACAAAGGTTAGTTTTTGCTTTTGGAGATGTAAATCATGTGGACCACAAAAAGCTATGGTGGTTCGGTACACATTTGTATATATATAATGATAGAATGTTGGTGATTGATTATTTCTGCAACGTGATGGAAGAAACATGAATGTCAAAAGGAACCTTTTGGCCTTAAAAATGGGTAATGTAGTTTTCCCTAGTTTTTTTGAGCATCTCACCCTCTTAGAATGAACGTGTCTTTGTCATTTCTGTGAAGATTGAGTCGATTGTAGCTATTCTATTCACTATCCCAACCCCATCATTCCCACCCCTTTCTTTTGGTAAGTCAAATTTTTGAGGATAAGAATGGTTTGTGATTTATTCTGCACAACTTAATCTTGTGAGCCTGTCCACCTATGTCACACTGGTATTTCATTTTGACTCCCGCTCAATATCTTCTTGTGCACTAGTCATATTGGAGACTTCATAAAATGGCTGTATCCCTGTATCCATGTGACATAGTCATCTGCCTTTAGGAAATGCTAAGCCTTCTTGCTGTTTGTGTGTTATTTTCATTTTGTCTATTTTAGATGGTGGTTTTCTAGTTTTATTTATAGTTTGAAATGATTTAGGATTAAGATAATCATTCCTTTAAGTCTTTATAAAAGAGAATCCTGATAGGAAAAAATGTTTTTTAACAATGCAGTATTGAGGATCTAAGGTAGGCGCTGTAAGTATGGCTATTGGACATAGGTGTAGCCAAGTTTCCTGCACCTTGCTCAAAGTAAAGTACATGGAAAAGACAAAAATAGAATATTCTGGTAGCATGGAGTAGTTGTTATTCTGTCTTTATTTGCTAATAACTACTGTTTCTTGGTATGAAGTAGTGGTGCCCTAAGTCACACGGACTCGGCTATAAGGTCGATGCACCTGCGTCAACACGCCCCGACACGGGTGCGGCTTTGGACACGGGGCATATATGGTCAACCAAAGTGTCGAACTCGGTCAACGCGCCGGGGCTGAGTCCGTCCACATTTTGGACTTGGTCAACTTTGATCGAGTCTATTTTTGTCCATTTTAGAGCAAAAGATGTATAAAAACTTAAAAAAATCGATCTTTTTATATATTTAAAAAAAATATATAGCCGAATCTTATTATTGTTATATATATATATATATATATATATATATATATATATATATATATATATATATATATAGCCGTGTCCCCGTGTCCAAAATTTTTGAAATTGCTCCGCACCCGTGTTGCACCCGTATCCATACCCGCACCCATGTGACATAGGTGGCGCCAATGTTATTGAAAGTGCGCCTCGCCCCAAGGCGAGGGCCTTTTTGCCTTTAGGTACAAGCATAGCTGCATAAGGTGTGGAAATGGTTGAGGCATTCGCCTCATACTTCTTGAGGCGCACGCCTCAATTTGTCATGGTCAAATGAGGTCAAAACCCTCATTTGACTGAAAATCATATAAAAAAAGAACAAAAGAAGGCCCGACGTTAGGGCTCTCCCCTTTCGTCTCCTCCCCACCACCGGCAACAACCACCAGCACTGACAACCATCAGCGGCGTCTCTCTCTTTATCTCTCTCTCTGCCGAAAGAAGAAGAAGAAGAAGAAGAGAGGAGGGACTGAGCACTCTCTCTCTCTCTCACTCGGGTACATACTCTCTCTCTCTCCTTCTCCTCCTCTTCTTTCTTCTTCCCTTCTTCTTTCCTCCTTTTTCTTCTTCTTCCCTCCTGCTTTTTCTTCTGCTCCCTTTTTCTTCCCATGTTCTTCTTCCTCCTCCTCCTTCTTGATGTCTGTAATTAATTGGTGTTTCAGGTTGTCATGCTTTGGATCAGATCATTTTTATGAAAAAACCTGTTTTTGTTGTAGAATTTTATAAAACCTGTGTAAATGCAAATTCTAATCTAATGCATGTTTTTCACTACATAAACTATTGGTGTCATGTTTGTAGGGTCTGATTACAGAACATGCAGTGAAACATTGAAAACTAGTTGGGCCATTTCCAAAATTTTTAGCTGACACCAATTTATCTTAAGGTTGTCAAAAGTTCAGGTGTCTGGCTTACATGATGGTGTCAATTGTCCTAGTGTTGCCAAGGTGATGCCAGGCTGTTTAAAAATTAAAAGTGCAAAACTACGCTATTGAGTAAGGCATGAAATGTTTACCTTATATGAAGATATACCATAACAATGAAAAAATTGGAGGTTCCATGTTTTCCAACCATTCCATGAGTTCTGAATTAGTACACATACAGGCTACTTTTATAATTATATTCGTGCGTGCGTGCTCACCCACCCACCCACACACACATGAAAATATTTGCTCGTGTCATTTCATGCATGCTAATTTTATGGACCATATTTGCGATAGTGATGGATGAGCTTACGAGATCAATTCAAGAAAATGTACCGTGGTGTATGTTGTTTGCTGATGATATTGTTTTGATTGATGAGTCTAGAGCTGGGGTTAATGCTAAGTTAGAATTATGGAGACAGACATTGGAAGCTAGAGGTTTTAAGTTGAGTAAGAGTAAGACTGAATATATGGAATGTCGGTTTAGTAAGCAACGAAGTAGTGATGGGAGTGTAGTGAAGCTTGGTGAGCAAGAAATACCGGTGAATGATTATTTCAAATATTTTGGATCCATCATTCAAAAGTATGGAGAAATTGATGGAGATGTAAATCATAGGATAAAGGTTGGGTGGATGAAATGGAAAAGTGCAACTGGAGTGTTGTGTGATCGTAAAATGCCATTGCGGTTGAAGGGAAAGTTTTATAGGACGACTATTAGACCCGCTTTACTATATGGTACGGAATGTTGGGCTGCCAAGAGACATCATATTCAAAAAATGAGTGTAGCTGAGATGCAGATGCTTAGATGGATGTGTGGAAATACAATAAAAGATAAGATTCGGAACGAGGAGATATGTAAGAAGGTAGGTGTTGCACCCATTGAAAATAAGATGCGAGAGAATCGTTTACGGTGGTTTGGACATATTCGGCGAAGGCCTAATGATGCTCCAGTTAGAAGGTTGGAGAAATGGAAAAATATATTAGTTAAAAGAGGTCGGGGTAGGCCTAGGAAGACTTGGATGGAGATGATAGGAAAGGATATGAATGCTTTGAACCTCACCGAGGACATGGCATTGGATAGAAATGATTGGAGGAAAAGGATTCATGTGGAAGACCCAAAATGAATTTCTTGTTTGGTTCATATCGCTGACCCCAATTGTTTTGGGATGAAGGCGTAGTTGTTGTTGTTGTATACTTCTCTTTATAAAGATTGTGTATGTACATGTCATCCATTGTGTATGTATAGGTTTGTAATTTTGTATATAAAAGATTTTCTATGTGAATTTGTGACTGTTAGTTTGTGTCATTAGATCATGGAAACTGAAATAAGTTTAACCGTTTTTTGTTGGTGAGTGTAAGTATATATAATTAAATATGCACTGTTACATGTGTTCTAGTGCTTGAAAAATCAGTTTGATGTTTGTTTAGAAGTTAAAACTTTAGATTTCCTATGTCTTATTGATTGTTGCTTCATCAATAAAGCTTTTCTTTTATTTATTTGTGTTTTTAAATATTTTTAAAGTTTTTTAAAAGTTTTTAAAAATATATTTTTGAGGCTTACGCTTAACGCCTCGGGGCTTATGCCTTGCTTCATGTTTTGGTGGAGCGCCTTGCTACGCCTCAACACTTTTCACAACATTGAGTGGAGCAAATTTTTTGCTAGTTAGTCTGCTGTGGCTTGCAGAGTTACACAGTATCTCGTGTGAGCTGCGAATAAATCTTCCAGGATGCTGGCTTCTACATATTTGTAGTTTTGTATCTCTCATCTTTATGCAATAATATATTTCCATTTCCACTATTTCTACTCATGTTTGACTCTGCAATTTACTAGTCTTCGAGATAGAGCTGAGGTGGAGCTTATGTTGCAATACATTGTGGAAGACCCTCCAGAAGATGCTGAAAAGAAACGTGCTTACAAGTAAGAGTCAGAATTTTCAAGCTCAAGTAGGACACTGATTGGCATTATGTCGGTCCTTTCCTCTCGATTTTGTGGATTTCTTTGAAGGAATACATTTGCATGTGTATTTATCATTTTTTATGTTTATTGTTCTGTTCAAATTCAGGTTTCCATTCATAGCATGCGAGATATTCACTTGCGAAGTTGATGTTATATTGAAGACACTAGTAGAGGATTCTGAGGTATTTGATTTTATAATTTTTTTTGGCTTGCACAGATGGAATCTTGATAGGGTAGATCACAAGGTGATTATCATTGCCTTGGAGCTAATTTTCTGTCATTACAGTTGATGAACTTGCTTTTCTCCTTCCTTCAACCAAACCGTTCACACAGTACACTGCTGGCAGGATACTTTAGCAAGGTATAATGATACTTCATCCATCAGTTTCAGAACTAAGAGATTTTTTTATATGTAGAATAGCTGATTCTTCCTGAGTTGGCTTTATGGATGCTTGAAAAATCAGGTGGATTGATTATTGCAAATACTACGGTTTTCCAGGTTGTTGTATGCTTGATAATGCGGAAAACAATTCCTCTCATGAATTATGTTCAGGTAACTTTTCATGTTGGTCTTATGATTTCATTAACCCATTTTGCATATTAGTTTGTTACCTTGGGCTTTTTTAGCTTCCAAATGCCAATGGCATTGGTTTCCCGACTTACTGCAAGAGCATTATTAAAAGACATCACTAGGTGCTTGATAAGGACAATTACTCCAGGCAGGGTATATGAGCTCCAGGGGTCATGTAAGTCAGGAGCCACCATAAGGGTGATGAGGTTAAAGACATGCATTCCTTTTAGGCGTTCTTGTTGACACCTCTTCCTATTCATTTTTTTTCTCTATGATGCTTTATGCTATTAGCTTATAGCTTTCAATGTGGGGCTAACTGCATGCATTCTTTTATGGTAGTGAAGGATGTTACTGATGGTATGGTGATATCTTGTACATGCTAGAGAAAAGGATGACAAGAATGCATGTGGTATTACTACTCAAACATGGAAATGAAACAATGAAGTCAGATACCAGCAGGCAGAAGTTCTTCTTAAGTTAGGGGTTAAGTAGAGTAGATATGGATGGCTAATAAATGTGCAAGTGTCGCAAATTTGTCATGGTCATGGAGTGAAAATGTATGATCGAAGAGCTGAAGTTTTGTGGTTTCAGAATATAGTTTTGTTACTTGATAAACTTTATGAAAATCTTACCTTAGAAGATAGGGCCATGCAAGTATTTCAATGAAATTCTTCATTATTATTTCCTACTTTTGCGAAGTTGATGATAGTTCAAATGGCATTTTATCTTTTAAAGTGAAATTCTTCGGGGTTTTAATGTTTACTATCAAACCCATGCTCAAAAGGCTTTCTGGTTGTATATCAAGCTTTGGATAATGGTTCTTATCGAGCTGCTTTATTCCATGATGAATTCATGCTCGGAATTCGCTCCTCATGGATGACCTAGAAGGATGATAAAAAATTTTTGTAGATTTGTTTGGATGTTTCAAAGCTAACAATTTATATCATGTTAAATAAAATAGACTATTTTTCCAATTTTCTTTCTTCTGACATTAAAGCTTGGGTTTATACTTGTAGATAATTGGCATACTTTAGTTGTAAATTGTGATTTTTTTTGGTCATTGTGCTACATTTGAGACTCTTAGATCTTGTTTTACAAGTTGAATTGGCAAAAGAGAACCTTCTATGTTTTAAGGCTGGCTTAGTGACTGACCCAGCACCTGGAGCTCAACTGAGCAAAATTGGCTTGTGGTGCCTATAGGGATGTGTACCTTTCCTCACTAAGTGCAGTTGAGTGAATGCATGGCACCACAATGTCTTTTCTCATGGGTTCTTGGTTTTGAATACCATTGAGGGCTATCCCCAGATTGGCTAGGTTTATTATTTTCTTTCTCTTGTGGCTCTGAACGGCATGTGATCTGCAAATGTCACCTGCACATTCTCTGGGTATCTTATATTTTATTTTAATCTTAAAAATTGTAGATTTTCTTTGGAAATCAGTATTTTAGTCTCCATTGGAAGGCTCCACGTTAATGTACCTTTGGAGTGAAGGAAAACCCAGGAACAAAGAGGGTCGAAGGCTAATACAGTGTAATTGGAACATATGAGGTGCACTCTAGTGAGAAGGGTGGTGGGTAATGGGTAGTGGGTTGTGAGACCTTGTACTACTAAAATATAATAGCTTTTCTGTACCTAGGTTCTAGTTCTATTATCCAATAGTTGTGGGCTTGATGAAGAGATCACTAGTAGGCTTTTCGTTAAATGTTTGAAGTGGAGTCAACTGATGTGTTGCATGATAAGTGGGTGACTCTTTGGTGTAAACCATACTTATGTTCCAAAAAGTATCGGTACTATTTTATGGTAATAATGAAGGCTTACTAGCAGAGAAACAACAAAGTAAACTGCATTAGCTGAGATGCCACATGTTTAGATTTCTGAAGGTTGAAACAAATAGATTTAGGATGTCTAAAGAAAATTAGGTGTCTCTAAGATGCTTTGGATGATATATGGAATTATGGATACTTATAGCACCATTATATAAGGGTTATGCCATGGGTTCACATTATGGACATCAATAGGTTGGATTACTTTCTCCAACTAGATATTATCAGACTTGGATACATGAGAGCTGGTATATGTGCAAATTAATATGGTTCTTCAGGGTTGATATGTCAATTGGAGCTGGACCTGGCAGTAGCCAGTTTGATCTTAATTGAAATCCTGTTAAGAACCTGACCTATTTAATTTCATTTTTATGAAAAAGAGAGAGTTCTACCTGCTTAATCTGGGTGTCCCATTCACTCTGTCCAGACTTTATCCTGCATAAGCGTGGTCCGGTTAGATTGGACATGGACCTGGTATGTACACTCACATTTAGACCAAGGTCTTGGCGCAATTAGGTCCAGCATGAGTCCTACCATGACCACCTACCTGAAAGAACTATGAAGAGAAGGAGAGTATTGAGGACCTTGAGGGCAATAGTAAATAGGACTATGACAAATTGTAAATTACATAGGTTGTACTTGTGAATATGAATGAATGTGGAATCAAGACTCTGATAACCAAATGCCTGTGTATGGACAAACTTAATAATGGTGGTGTGTCCTAGTCTCCTAGACCATATGTATCATTGAATAAAGTTGTGGAAATTCCTTTTGTAACTAGATTTATTTTTTCTTGTTTTGCATTCTTGGACTTGTCTCAGGACCCCCTTTTCCATATGCTTGATTGTTTCTTGTCTTATTTCTTATACAGTCGCATCAGGAGATTTTTGGTCAGCTTGTTGATTTGATAGGCATCACATCCATCATGGAGGTCAGTCCTGCTCTCTTTTGCTTCAATGGAGCATCATCTTGTATGTTATGCGTGAAGCTGCTACTAACTTACAATGTTATTTGCATGATTTGTCTTGCCAGTTGCCATTATATAAATGTTTGTTTTACAACTTGAATTTTATGTCTTATTTCCATGTTTTTTCTTAAATTGCAATTTTACTAAGGAATACTATTAAGCAGGTTTTGATAGGACTTGTTGGAGCTGATGATCACATGTATAATAATGTCATGGATGTGATGCTGTGGTTAGCTGATACAAATTTGCTTGAAATGATCGTGGATAAATTGAGCCCATCTGTAAGTATTAATAAATAGTATGGTATTGCTTGCACCATTTTGTTCATACTTTTTCTTGAGAAAAGTGTCCATAATTCATTTTTTATATGTCTCCTTGAAGTGAGAATGTCCTTTTGCAATATTACTGCAGTTTGTGATATTAACTATCTTGGAATGTGCCTATGATGTGGGGATGACTTATGTTTTAAGATTGTTAGCTTTTCTTTCTGTTGTAAACCGTTGGTAACTAGTGTATTGAATTCATGGATGAATTAGAATCCTCCTGAAGTTCATGCCAATGCAGCTGAAACTCTATGTGCCATAGCTCGAAATGGTTCTTCAGCACTTGCAACCCAAATATCTAGCCCAAGGTATCCTGTTGCTGTAACTTTTGGTTCTCTCATGGGTTTTCATTTATGTTTTTCAATGGGTTGCTGTAACTTTTTGCCTCTTCTTTCATGGGATTTCATTTATACTTTTCATGCAAGTGCTAGATTTATGTGATAATTTTTGTGATATAGCTGTTCTTTATCTAAATGATTTCATATTTTTCATTTATCTTCAGCTTTGCAGGAAGGCTACTAAATCATGCATTGGAAGATCCAAATTCAAAATCTACTCTTGTACACTCGTTATCTGTCTGTATTTCTTTGCTGGACCCCAAACAGTCTGCTCCAACTACATTAAGTTGTATGAGAAATCACCATTTAATTGAACCACTTACTGTTAATCCTGAGACGGTTAGTGGTATGCTGCCAAAACTAGGTAAGTTAGTGAACTTTTCTACTATTGGTTATTCTTCAATACTTTCTGGTGGTTTTGGAGATTTCATCTTCTACAAATTCTTTTTACATCTGATGAGCATTGTTTGAGTCAAGAACTTGATTCTAGAAAATAAGAGCATGAAAATTCCCATTGGTTTTGAAGCTGTTATACTTCAGCGGCTCAGCCACTGCTAAATGCTGCATTTGTATGCTGACCTTCATATTTGAATAGTTTATAGCACTGCAAAATTTTTATTGATCTACCTTGTGAAAACAGCGTCCTACATTATGGAGAACTGCATCATGTTACTGGTGAATGTCTCACTAGCAAAATGGCTTTGATGGTATTATATTGTGGGGGATCAGAGTGCTCCATTGGTGGAGGGTTAGAATGAGCTATTGCCACATTTTCTTTTACCTTCTAGCTCTGGCAAGCTATGTACATGAAAGTGTTTTGCGGGTGAAATGAAGCATTTGCATGTACAAGTCAAGCCAACTCTTTTTTTTTGTGTGGGGGATGGTTGTGGTTTTGAATGGGTGGTGTGCACTGTGATTGATGCTTGGTTCTGTTGTCTTTTAGGTATTAAGAACAAGTAATATACATTAAGGGGCAATTGATTCACGGACAACACTGGACAAGGACACCATGTTTTGTCCAGTCTTGTCTTGACCCTGTTCAGGACAAATGGACAATCACATGGTGCCCTTGTCTACCGTTTGCATCAATCACGTTAGAACACTACTGTCCATATGTCCTGAGTTTGATTCATCATCTCAGACAACTTGAACACAAATGTTTAAAATGTTTGTATTTTGATAAAAAAAGAAATTCATATTCTAATCATAAAAAAAAGAAATTTTGATTTAGCATGTAGTCACTCAATTAATTGCAAAAATAGGATTAAAATAAAATATGGATTAAAATACAAAACCCCTAAAATATAAGCATACCCAAAAAAAGGAATTCAGATTTAGCATACATTCACTCAATAATTACAAAACTAGGGATTAAAATACAAATTTCCTAAAATCTAAAGCATGCCTAAAAAAATTCAAATTTATAGCATCATTCACTCAATAAATTGAAAAAATAAAGATTAAATACAAAATCCCTAAAATCTAAATCATAAAAAAAATTGGATTTTGCATCATTCACTCAATAAATTACAAAAATAAGGATTAAAATACAAAACCACTAAAATTGGACCATACCAAAAAACAAAAATCAGATTTAGCATCACACTCAATAACTTGCAAAAATAGGGATTAAAATTAAAACCTCTAAAATCTAAGCATATTTGAAAAAAATGGTTTTTTCATGCATTCACTCAATAAATTGCAAAAAAGGGGATTAAATATAAAAACCCTAAAATCTAAGCATACCTAAAAAAAGTTCAGATTTAGCATCATTCACTTAATAAATTGCAAAAACAGAGATTAAAATGCAAAACCCATAAAATCTAAGCATACTCGAAAAAAACATTGGATTTTGCGTGCATTCACTTAATGAATGCCAAAAACAAGAATTAAAGTGCAAAACCCCCTAAATCTAAGGATACCCCCAAAACCCCTAAAATCAGGTTAGGGTTCATGAGAGAGAGAGAGAGAGAGAGAGAGAGAGAGAGAGAGAGAGAGAGAGAGAGAGAGAGAGAGAGAGAGGATTACAGTCGGGGGTGAGAGAGGGGGGGAGGTCGTCGCGGGGTGGGGGGCCATGTTTTCCTTTTTTTTTATTCTTTTCATTGGGGTGTCTAGTGGGGGGACACTCCCACCCACCCACATGGGATGTGGTGTCTGCGCTCCTGCTCGTCATGCATTTGTGGGGCACATAGGCCCCATGCCTTGCGGGGACGGCGGACACTGCCGTCCTTGCAATCAAATGCCCTCCTAAGGAACCAGTCTGTGTTACCTGGACACAGATGGAACAATTTCATATGGCAGGGTTGGGCAGGAATTGCTAATTAATTCATGTACTTGTACGTGGGATACATCTGGTAAAATTTGAGTCGTTCTTTATTGGTGTTTGTGGTAGCGGTTCATGAAGAAAAAGAAGAGAAAATTCTAATTCTTTTGTGTAGGTGTCATCTCTCTCTCTCACACACAGAGCTTTCTTTATTTTCATCTCATGTTTCATTGATGGATGTGAACATTGGTTAATTTACTACAATTTGCTATTTGATTGAAATGTTTTATCATGATAATGGTTTGTCTGGGAAAACAAAGGTTGTTTGGATATCCTCAAGAATAACAAAACTGTTATCTTGTGCATTTAAGTCTTTGCATTAGCTATGTGTTTCTTCAGGACTATTTTCTTGCAAATTGTGTAGTATACATTATATTGAGAAAATCTTTTGTTTTTGTCATGGATCTCCTAGCGTCATCTATGATCTAGTGTGGTTAGCAGTTACTCTTGCAAGCTGAACTAGATTGTTAGCTGAAAGTTTATTTACTAAACCCAGCACAACCAGCCACTATTTTGTTGTTGTTAGCATGTACGCTGTTCTAAACTGAATTTGTAGATTCTTCGTGTTTGTGGGATAGGCGACTTGCTAAAAGTTTTGGATGTATCCTCTGATGGGAATATCTTGCCTACTACATATGGTGAGCTACACCCACCTCTTGGCAAGCATCGACTTAAGGTAAGTGCCTCCTTTTTTTATATAAATATCTTTAATATCATGATTTGTGTTGATCAGTATGGTTATTTTTGTTATTAACTTTGCGGGGTGTGGTTCTGCATTTTATGCATGAGCTTGAATAGTACTGGGTTAGCCATCCTTCTCTGTAGTGAATCTTATTAATTTTCAACATCATGGGTCCAGGTTCTATTGGTTGATTTTGATACTGAATGGGACTGTGTACCTATAACGATTAAGATTGTTTTGCCATGTCAAACTTTGATCTTTTTCTTCTCTCATCTTTGGTGGATGGTGCTACACTGCTACTTGCATGAAATTCTGCTGCCTTTTAAGATAAAATTTCCGGTACTTACAAAAGAATGCATGTATATTTGTTCTAAATTTGGGGCTTAGGACTTTGAAAAACAAAATCGATATACTGAGGTGATCTAAATTTCAATGGATAAACATGAAGACATGCCTTGAGTATCAGTGTTTCTTTCTAAACATATTGTATTATTTAAATATCTTGGTAATATATGATTGTGTTTCTTTCTTATAAAAAAAATGTGTTGCTAATTTTGAAAATTATGTTGATCCCATGCTCTCTCTCTTTTCTAGAATATGTAGTTTTTGGCTTTTGTATCAACTGCAAGTCTATGAACCTTTCAAGGTTACAAAGTTTGCTTAAAATGGTGCAAATATGCGTGCTTGCTTTTCTTATCATGTTTGAATTTGTGATTTTCCAGATTGTGGAGTTCATTGCAGTACTGTTGAGGGTGGGTGATGAAGATGCTGAAAAGGAGTTAGTTAACTTGGGTGCCATATGGAGAATTTTAAGTCTCTTTTTTGAGTATGTTCTGTCATGGCTGCAAAATTGAAAATGATCCAAGTAATCAATATTCCAGCTACCTTTTTATATATGCATACTATGGATGCAGGTATCCCTTCAATAATTCTTTGCATCATCATGTGGAGACTATCATTTTATCATCCTTGGAGAGCAAAAATAGTATGTTGATTGACCATCTTTTCAAACAATGCGATTTAGTTAGAAAGCTTCTTGCTGCAGATAAGCAACCAATTCTTTTCCCTGATTCAAATCAGGTAATAGTCATTTTGTTTGCTTAAGGAGTCTTCATTTCACATCATATGTCTCTTTGTTATTTTCTCCATTGGTTCATATGTCATAAATTGATCTGTATTTTCCTTGACAAAACAGCCAACATCAACTACTGTTGGAAGATCATCACCACGGCTAGGAAACATTGGACACATTACACAAATTGCTAATAAGCTTGTTCAGTTAGGCAACAGCAACAGTCATATACAGTCATATTTACAGGTTGATAAGAAGAAGTTTTGATACTATCATCTTTTACACTTCAGTATGTTACAAGCAACAATTTGGGTACTAGATGCTAGTTACTGTTATTCTCTTACACTTTTTAAGTTTGGTTTAATTCTGTCAAATTTCACCTCTTTTATACACACCTAGATTTGTACTTCTAGTTTAATGTGCCAACTCTACTTGCATATGTTTTATATGAGGGTTATTACCTTATATACTTAAATGAATAAATGCACACATGAATCTGGCAAATAAAATCCATGGACTTCCTTTTCCTGTGCCTGAACCTGTTGATTCAAAATTGATTTAGGCCATGTTTGGAAGTGAGAACAAATCTCATATGAAAAGAAAAACTTACATATGTGAAGTTCTCATATGAAAAATTCTCTTTTGTTTGTGGTATATGCTCGTCATATGAAAAAATTAGATATTTTATTTTTTTTTTCATGTGAAAATTTCTCTCATTTGGAATAATAGGAAAAACTGTATCTTTTTCTTTCCCACTCACATGTTTTCTTTATTTTCCCACTTCCAAATGTGTACTTAGTGGCTGATGTTGTTCCTCCTTGAAGACTTACTGATAATTAAGTTTAACCAACCTTTCATTCTCTCTCTGCATGCGTGCATGTCTGCTTGCAATGATGAGTTCTAATTATAATTTTTTGGAGAAAATTATAATTATAACTATAATGAATCCAATTCTTTAAACTTATTCACACATGCTGCTGTCGTTTGATGGTCTTTTGGTGCTTTTATTTGTTGATGAAATAATTCAAAATTGTGTTTGGGCACCTGTGCAATGAAAGACATTGTAGTTGACTTTGTACTTCATTTCAATTAATTTTGTTGTTACTGTGGATTCTCAGGGAAACAGTGAATGGTTTGATTGGCAAACAAACACACTAGTCAAACGTAATGCGGTAGAAAATATCTACCAATGGGCTTGTGGGTAAGCTTATATTATTTACAAAATATTGTTTGGCACAATCTTGTTCGTTATTGAATGTGATTATGGTTTTCTATTGCTGCATGCTATTTCCTTTTCACATGCTAATGAATTAAGTTGCTACTATATTTCTTGAAGAGGTTCCTGAATAACCTATCATTGTTGTCCACCATTTCACTAAGTTATAACCATAGGTAGGGGTGTAACTGGGTCGGGTTCAAAATATAGACCCCATAATGAAAAGGGTTGGGTTTGTAATGAAATACAAAAACACAAATAGATGTCTTTTATGGGCTTACAAAACACACAAGAGTGCACACAACCAAGGACCACTTATGGGTCAATACAAGAATACAAGCACAAAGCCACTAAAGGGCAAGAGAGAGTATAAAAAATATAAAATGGTTTTCATATAAATGCTTGAGACAAGCATAATCATAAAAGAGGGGGTTCACTCCTATATATACAGCTCACACACGGACCATTGGGACCTTCCCCAATGGCTAGAAATGGAGCCGTTGGGGAGGTCCTAAGCACTTTAAAACCCAATTACCATAATGTCCTTAACCTAAAGTTAAAGAACAATAAAACAAAAAGGAAAAAGTATTTAAAGGACTGTTGTGCCCCTATTGGGCACAATCTATTACAACTCTATGAAAAGACTGGAATACCCCTAATGAGTATTTCCTATTACAACACAATAAGTAGGTAATATATATAGGGTTAATATTGGCTACTAATGAAGGTACGAAACTAATGAGTAGAAATCACTTTTCTTAAAAAAATATATTTTTTGTGTGGATCATATGTCACGGATGTGATCTAAAAGTTGTAATAGGTTGTGCCCCTTTGGGCACAACCTATTACAACTCTATGAAAAGACTGGAATACCCCTAATGGGTATTTCCTATTACAACACAATAAGTAGGTAATATATATAGGGTTAATATTGGCTACTAATGAAGGTACGAAACTAATGAGTAGAAATCACTTTTCTTAAAAAAATCTATTTTTTGTGTGGATCATATGTTACGGATGTGATCTACATGGTTTGTTTAGTAGGAAACTTGTGATTCTGACAAGTAATTAGGTTTTTAAAGGGGACCAAAAATCAATGGCCCACAATGTGTCAAAATTTCATAACTCAAAAGATCACATTCTTACATCAGAAAAGCACGATCCAAGGCTTGATCCTTAGCAAACAAACCATGATGAACACATCTATGTGGTTAGATTGAGTCGATACAACTTGCACCTATGATTTCTAGCTCATTAGTTTCATACCTTCATTAGTAGCCAATATTTACCTATATATAATATATGAGAACTGAACATATTAGGTCCCATTTTTTCATTAGGTCTCATTAGGCCCCATAATTCGAAGTGTTTTATGATAGATCTGAGCTGTTAGATGTGTTTAGCATGCTCGATTTAGTAGGAATCGACTCTTGGATCATGTTTTTTCGGCAAAAAAAATTATTTTTATTATCCGGGAAAAATTGATGTCTTCATAGCCATTGATTTTTGGTTCACTGGACGAACCTATATACAAATCAGATTTCGATGATCAAAAAGCCGGTTCCCACTAAACAAAACCTATAGATCATATCTATTGTGTTAGGTTGGGAAAAAATACTAAAAAGTGAAAACTATGATTTTTGAAGGGGCCTAACGAGAAAAGGGGGCCTAAGGAGCGCATTATTCTCTCTCTCTCTCTATTTCATAGTCACTTGTATCGTTAAAGGTAATTTCTTGGAGAGATTTTCAAAAGTTGATAAATCTCGGGAATATCACGGGAGTTAAAAAATTTGAAAAAATATAAATAACAACAAAAAAGCTAAGACAATAGTAAGTTTTGCATTATTTTTCTTTCAAAAATATAAAGAAACTTGTTTTAAAGGTTTTAAAATATAAAAGAAAAAAAGGAAATGCAAACTTAAAATAAATAAAAAAAGAATATTTCTAAAAAAATACAGTGATATTATCGCAAAATTATCACAATATTTTGTTTCTAGTAATATTTTGAAAATATCACGATATATTCCCAATATTATCGACTACCTTGAAATAGCTGATAATGTCGCAATATTTTCAAAATATCAGCGATATTAGTGACAATTATATATATATATATATATATATATATATTACACAACTTAACAACCCCCCTCAGACTTACGGTTGGATGACTGGAAGTTTGTCAAGTAAGAAATGAAACTGGGGAGACAAAAGCGCCTTTGTGAAGAAATCAACTAGCTGAAATTTCGATGCTACATACGACATGATGAGTCTTCTGAAGGTACTCTTCATGAACATAGTGACCATCCATCTCGATATGCTTGGTCTGTTCATGAAATGTGTGATTGCCAAACTATGTAGATGACACTTTTGTTATCACAACATAGCTTTGAGGGTGACTTCATCTGTACCCCTATGTCTTCTAACAATCTTCTCAACCACACAATTTCAAACGTCGTGGCGGCCATGATGCGATATTCAACTTCAGTTGATGACAAAGATACTTTCTATTGCTTCTTGCATTTCCAGGATACCAGCAAGTCACCTATAAACACAAAAAACCCTGTAGTTGAGCATCTATCATTGAGATCTTCTCTTCAGTCAGAGTCGGTATAGGCAATTAATTCAAGTGGTGAGGAAGAAGATAATAAGATTCTTTTATAAACAAAATTTTGTAAATATCTAATAATATGCCTAACAACACGCGTGTGCACAATAATGGGGGAATGCTGAAATTGACTGGTTGTATGCACTTCATGTGAAATGCTAGGTCTGGTGATGGTTAAGGGCCCCAATCATTTGTCGGTCAGGAGTGAGGTCATCCAATGGTGTGTCATCATCTATCTTCATTTTAGCATTAATCACTTCAAGAGTATCCATCCTTTTTTCATTTGTAATTCCAGACCTGTCAATGATATCAGTAGCGAACTTGAATTGAGTTAAGAAATAATCATGTGCAGAGTATGCAACTTCAATCCCTAAAAAGTATATAAGAAAACCGAGATCAGTCATTTCAAATTTGTTGTTTTAAAATATTTTTAATAAAATCAATTCCCTGTTTGTCTCCTCCAATGATGATCATATTATCAACATAGAGAAGGAGAATTAGGATACTTGCATTAGATTTCTTAACAAACATAGTAGTGTTAGTATAACAAAATGTAAAACCAAATTTAATCATAAGAGAACTGAATCTATCATACTAGTCTATGTCACATGGGTGTGGGTACGGGTGCGGCTCAATTTCAAAAATTTTGGACACGGGGACACGTATATATATATATTTTAAAAAATATATCTAAAGACTGTATTCTTGCACAATCTTTAGCGCTAAAGACTGTGCTCTGCACAAGACTGTGCAACACAGTCTGGGTAAAGACTGTGCTCTGCACAGTCTTTCTCTGCTAAAGACAAAAGTATATATATTTTTAAAAAAATATATAAAAGATTTTTTTTAGTTTTTATACATTTTTTATCCTAAAAATGGACAAAAATAGACTTGGTCAACATTGACCGAGTCCAAAACATGGACGGACTCGGCCTCAGTGCGCTGACCAAGTCCGACTCTTCATTGACCGAGTCCGTCCCGTGTTCGAAGCCGCACCCGTGTCGGGGCGTGTCGACGCGGGTGCGTCACCTCCCAAGCCGAGTCCATGTGACATAGATACCAGTCCTTAGGGCTTGTTTTAAGTTGTACAAGGCTTTATAAAGATTAAAAACCTTTCTTACTGGTAGAGGATTCATATATACTTCTTTTAATTTACCATTTAAGGATATATTTTTGACATCCATTTGATAAATGTTTCAATTTCTAATGACAACTATAGCTACGAGGGTTCTAACCAGAGTTACCGGAAGCCCCTAGGCAAATGAGGAAGCACGCTTTCTTAAAGCATGAAACGTCGCGCTTCGGAAACACACATGGAAGCGTTTTCCTTTTTTTGGGAAGCGCGCTTCCCTTTTTATAGGAAGCATGCTTCCCTTTTATAGGAAACATGCTTCCCCCACGCTTCTCCCTCGCTTTCTCCTTTTTTTATTTTTATTGTTTTCCTTTTTTTTCGCTTCTCTCCCGCTTCCTAGGTCGCTTTCGGTTCGCTTCCTAGGTTGCTTTCGGTTCGCTTCCTAGGTTGCTTTCGAGACGGTTCGTGATTCGCTTCTAAGTCATCCCACTCTTTCCGCTTCCTAAAATTTTAAAAGTGCCTCGCTTGCTGTATCGCTTTCCGCTCCCGCTTCATCGACTGGAAACCATGGTTCTAACCGAGGTCATCTTAGCTACTGGTGCAAAGTTTTCATCGTAGTCTGTACCATATTCCTGAGAATAAACCTTGGTTGCTAACCTAGATTTATATCGCTTTAGGGAACCATCGCCCTTGATTAAGTGCACATGAAAGTTTTTGATGCCTCGTTCTAGAATATTGTAAGCAAGATTGATCATCATGAGACTCATTATCTCTTGATTCAATAACATTTTCAAAATCATATTCACAATCACATTCAATAATACCATCTTGGTTGAATCCAAGGTCAAATAAAAAAGGGTACTCAATTACTTCCTTAGCTTGATCTTTTTCAAAGAAATTTTCTTTTTCCAAAAAGGTAACATTCCTAGAAATATACAATTTTTCATTTTTAGGATCATAACACTTGTATCCTCTTTGGTTATCAGCATAACCAAATAAGGCACACAAAATAGATCTAGGTGAAAATTTGCCATTTTTGTTAATACAAAACATTGGCAACCAAAGACTCATAATCTGTCATAGTCAGGTGAGATTTTAACTATTTTTTCAAAAGGAGAAATATTTTGTAAAGAAGAGGATGACATTCTATTTATAAGATAGATAGATGTTAGGAAAGCTTCTGCCCAAATTTTTTTGGGCACATGACTTGCAATAAGTAACGTCCTTGAAGTTTCAATGATGTGCCTATGTTTTATTTTGGCCAAACCATTTTGTTGTGGTGTGTGAGGACAAGATCTTTGATGTGTGATGCCATGGAGAATAAGATAATTTTTAAATTCATTTGAGACAAATTCTCCCCTTATCTTTCCGAAATGTATAAATTTCATTGTCAAAGCTATTTGTAACTAATTTATGAAAGTTTTTAAAATAGGAAAAAACTTTTGATTTATGCTTAAGGAAGTATATCCAAGTATGTCTAGTAAAATCATCCACAAAGATAATATAATAAGCATATCCACCTTTAGATAAAATCCAGGTGCTGGACCCCAAACATCTGAATACACAAGCTCAAGTAGTCTAGATGAAACAAAAGTTCTATCATTGAATGACAATCTTTTCATTTTTCCAAGGACACAATCTTCACAAGAGAAATCACTAAGATTACAAAAGTTTTTCAAATTTGAAAAATACTGGATTTTGGATACATTTGGATATCCTAATCTTCTGTGCCATATATTTAAATTCAATTTTTGGATATTACAACAAAAAGTATCTTTGGGTATTTTCAAAAAATCCATATAGTAAAGTCCCCATTCTCTATGGCCTTGCCCAATCAACTTCTTTGATTGGCGATTATGTATCAAACATTCATTTAAAGAGAAAAAAATATTACAACCACAATCGAAAATTTGAGAAACATATAAAAGATTTAAGTTTTGTTTAGTGATGTAACAAACTTTTGAAATAAAAAGTCTTTCTGATTTTGAAAGATTTTTTCAAAGTTTCCTATTCCTTCAATTTGAAGAGATGTACCATCGGCTATGAAAACATTTGACATACTTGAGTTATGATGTTCGAATAAAATATCTTTGTTTAGAGTCATATGAAAAGATGCACTAGAATCAAGAAGTCCAGAAATTTTATTGGGATTAAAATAAGATGAAACAACTCCAGTTGAGGAAGATGCTCTTTTGAGAAGAGGTTGAAGCACTTCCATTAATTTAGACATACAAATTCACAATGGATGAATCTTGTGATGTAGAAATATCTTTCGTCTCTTGTGGAGATTCTATCGATGCAACCTTATTCTCATGTGTCCCTTTTAGTTTAGGACATTGGGGCCTAATGTGTCCCGGTTTATAGCAATTATGACAAATACTTTTCTTCTATCATTGTCATTTTCTTGTCTTCTATAGTGAGGTGACTTATATTCACAAACATAGTTTTCCAGTCTAGAAACGGTTATGACCGAGTCATCTTCATTTTGCTTACATGCTTCTTCAATCTATTTTCTTCCATACTCAACTTTTCTATAGTGTACTCAATAGAGGGCACTTTTCCTATTTGGACAAGAACAAACTTTGTAGATCAAATTTTGGTCTTAGACCATTAATGAATTGGTAATATTCTCGGTCACAAAACCTGTGATCATCGCAAAATTTTTCCTCTCGTAATATTCTCTCTCTTCCTTCTCTTTTCCTTTTCTAACCTCTATTTTCCTCCTTTTTGAAGGGAGAAGAATAAAAAGCGAGAAAAGAAAAAGAGAGAAGAGAAAAGAAAGAAAGAGAAAGAGAAAGAGATAAGAAGAATTATTTTGCGGGTTTTCACTTGACCTTAATTTGAAAAGATTTAAAAGATTACTTGCCTCCGTTTTTTTTAAATATTTGCGGGAAAACTGGGAGACGGGATCCGCTCGTCGGTACGAGGTTCGACCGTTCCTGGCGCCTTTACCAGGGGTAATCGAACCAAGGATCGAATCTATGCCTTTTGCTTTGCCTAAATATAATCTAAGAATTTATTCTAACTCTAAATGCACAAAGCATCATGCTTGTGCAATGCAAGGATGTATGCTCTTTTTTTAAAAATTGATTTAGAAATTTCCAAGTATTCTGAGATGAACTTAGTAAGGGAATGAAGAAATGTTTGAATCTAACTTAGAACTTAAGATAGATCAGAGAAGTTCTAAGTCTTTGAAGTAAATCAGGATTGGAAGAATAAATGAGAAAGAATGACTTGAAGCTTTGAATTGAAAGGAAATGAAGTTTTTCAAAGTCAAAAATGGACTTTGAATTTGATTTTGAATTTAAGAAAGGAAAATGAATACTTGAGATGGAATTGAATTTGGATTTTTAAGTTTGGAATGGATCTGAGATAATCAAATGGTATTTAAGAATAGAAATGGACTTAGGGAGTTCAGATGAGATCTGAAAATGGAATTGGATTTGAAATCTAGAATTTGGAATGAAAGTGGATCTAAAGATGGATTTAAGATATGAGATCTGAGCTCCGATATAAAATTGGGTTCTGGATCCCAAGATGGATTTGGATCTGAAGTTTAAGATTCAAAGTAGAATTGGATTCCGGATCCTAGGATGGATTTTGGATTTGTAATTTGAGATCCAAGGTGAAGTTGGATTCTGGATCCTATAAGGAAATTGGATCTGAGGTCTGGGATCCAAAAAGTATAATTGGATTCTGGATCCCAAGATGGATTTGGAGTTGTTAAATTCAGAAGATGAATCAAGAACTTCCAAGTTTTGAACTGAACTTGGAAAATGAAATTTAGAATTTTGAATCTTGAATATATAAATGAATTTCAAAGTCAATTTAAATTTTGAATTTGGAAGCAGAGGATGAATCAGAAATTTCAAAGTTTAGGCTGAACTTTGAGTTTTTTTGAATACAAGATGAGTTTTGGAATTTCAAAGTTAATTTGAACTTTGAACTTTGAAATTTGATTTGAATCGGAATTTTTGAATATAAAATTGAATTTTTGACCTCAAAGTTAAATTGGATTTTGAGATTGAAAATGAAATAGAATTGAAAATGAAAAGATGAATTGGATTGTACAATGATTGAAGATTGATTGAAGAAGATATTTACATTACTTGGATTTTTTTTGAAAAGGGAATTTTGAAAATATGATGCAGTTCTTATTCTAAGTGATGAATGAATTTAAAGAATTTGAAATTGAATTTTTGAAAAACTATTCTATTCTTTAAATGAATTAAAATAAGATTGAAAATATAATACATCCTTGACTATGGTCATTGAATGTATTATATAATAATCTATATTTAAATTCAGATGAAGAATAAAACACATTTTTGTGCTTTTATAGAGTTTAAAATGAAATTAACTCTCAGTATACCATGACTATGGCCATTGGTATATATTTTGAGCTAATTTTAAGTTAAACTCTAATAAAAGGAGAGAATATTTGAAAATATGATGATTTTTGAAGAGGATTCATTGTGGATCCAGTGTTTATTTTATAAAAGATAAAAATCCTAAGTTTTGTTTACATCCTGACTATGGCCATTGATGTAAATCATCAACTTAGGATTAATTACCTCTTACGAAACAGTGCACGTGCCATTCGTGTTCTCATTTGTGAAATTTTGAAAATTAAAAGCAAAAGCACGAAAACAAGTCATTCATGACATTGACTATGCTCATTTATTCTATCTAGTGCTGGAAATGTAAGGTTTGCATTAATATCTAGCTGTTTACCAGAATGAAATTGAGATTCACATTCTTAATCTAAGAAGGAAAATAGCCTAATTTCTGCAAAATGCAAGTTAATACAGAGTAAAGGATGCATATAACAAAGAGGTTTATAATCTTGAATCTATGAGGCAAATGCTAGAAGATGAAGTGTATATACGTAGGAAGAAATGAATATACATTATGCTAGTGAAAACCCCTATATAGGAAGAACATATTCACAAAATAGAAAGTCATGGATATCTACCTAAACATATGTACATGTTTTAATGAAGGATTATCCACATATTGCCTAAACGTAATCTTCATATAAAACGATTTTCAGTGAAAGATGGATTGTCTATCACTTTGCAAAGCAATGAGTAGTGACTGTGTTTGAGATGGGAGTGAGGATGACCTTATACCTACTGCTGTAAGAACAATACCTATTGCTGTAAGCACGGTGATGTTGCTGCAAATAATATTGTAGCAGGATGCTGGGCATTGGTGGTCTACAGGGAATCACAACAGTGTTTACCACTGTTGTGAGCATACATGGGGTGTTGAGAATGGGTGACATAGATGGAGTGTGCTAAAGATATAAGGGGCTGTGATATATGACAGTGGGAAATGTGTTACAAGATCCCCATGACAGCAGTGAACTAGTTGGGGGTTTTGCACCATGGTGCTGTAATGTTACATGGAAGCTGCTAGTTGGTTGACAAGTGTAGGTGACAGGAGGATCACAACAGGTTTAAACACTGCTAAAGGCGTAAAAAAAAAAATGGGAGCCACATCAGTGTTGGCATGGCTATGGATACATGAAAATCACAACAGTATTGTTGCAGATACCCTGAAAGAACAGCCCCAACAGGGCTGGGCGCTGTTGCATGAAATGCAGGTAAAGTGCTAATAGAGGCACTCAGCAAGAGGGTGTATGTTGATGGTAGTGAAGGCAAAAAATGGTGGAAATGCACAGGGGTGCTGTATACATGATATAGTGGTTAGTGCCTCTACTAATGCCACTAGGGAAGTCACAGCAGTGCCTAAGTATTGCTGCATGCTTGCAGAAAATTACAGTAGATGTTGTACAAGTGGAAATTGCAGTATGGTGGAGTATGTGGGAGACTGCAGTAGTGTAAAGCATGGCTACGGATATATGAAGGGCTATAACAGTGCTTGACACTGTTATAGATGGGTAAACAGCACAAAAAACTGTGAAAGCTTGAGACGTTCCAGTTTGCTATATTCAAAAAAACCAATTTGCAAATAGTACACACAATACAGTTTGCTGTTGAGGTAATGAGAATATGCACAATATAGTTTCCTATGCTCATTTGACACGCGTAACGTGCCCTTATGATAATGTGCCTATATTTATAAACAACACTATTATTATTTACTGAACACACTTACAATATCAAAATTTCGGACAATACATAACCCGAGAAAAATTTACCTAGTTAGCCCCCTTCTTAGACCACGTGTATTCATCTTGACCAAATAAAATCAAGCTGTATCTTGATGGGTAATGTACATGGCGAGACAATGTAACTGGGAATTAACATGGCAGGTGGAGAAAACATAAGAAGAAGAGATTGATAAATTACCTTCAGATTTTTTTTTTGGCTTATCGCAATTTTTTTTTGGCTATCAGCACCTCCCGTATTTGTTGATCGAAGCAAGAACTTTGAAGGAGAGATGAAGAAATGGTCTGCTCGTGGGGCTCTCGTGGTTTGATCATTCAGAAGCCGATTGCTTTCAGTCGATCAAAAAGAGGAGCGTAGATGAGACTGGCTTTGCTGCAAGGTCGATCCTCCTTTGGTGATGCCCAGAAAAGAAAAAAAAGGGGAAGAAGACGGAACCAGAAATAGGGGTGAAGAGGCAATTGCAACGGAAGCGAGAAGAGGGAAGGGTGAAGACGGATCATCGAGTGGGGTGTCCTGCGAGCTCTTTTTAAAGGGGAGAAGAAGGTTCGGGAAGATGGTAGAGGCCGTTGGGGATCGGATGGCTGAAGAGGAGGGAGGCTGATCCGACGGTTGGCGGAAGATGGAGGAGGCGATGGGGAAGTTGAGGATCGGTGGTTCTCTGGAGATGGGTGGCGATGGAGAGGGAGATGAGGGAATGGAGAGAGGGCAGCTGAGGGTTTCGGCCTTCTTCTCCTTACAAAAAACCCTAAACAGTGATTTTGTAGAGGACCCCCCTCTGATTTTTGGGTATTTACAAAGAGGGGGCTCCCGAGGCTTTTAGCAAAAAAATTTGATGTTTTTAAGAGATTAAACCCATTCGTTTTCCTTGAAATTTTTCCATTTTTTTGGTTTTTGTTTTATTTTTCTATTTTTTTTGTAAAAAATCCTAAGATTTACGAGAAATAAAGATTTTAAAACTGATTTTTTGTAGTTTTGCAAAAATATTTACAAAAGAGAGTCTTTTGAGAATTCGGGTTCTTATTTTTGAATTTTTTCTCAAAGAGGGGGATCGGATCCAATTTGGATCAAAATTGGGTCAGAGCTAAGACTTTGGGTCCGAATTCTAACGAATCCAAGGGATGAATGAAATTTTTGGTTAAAAATTTACCTGATTATTCAGAGGACGGAGGTCAAGGGCAAAGAGGTCATTTTTGGATTTTTTGGAAAATTTGGGGTGTTCACACTGCTCCGCATTTATTTGTCTTTGGTGAAGTTCTATATCTTCAGGACAATGCCACTTTGGCTCTAGAAGAGTCAATTCTTCTCAAAGTTTGGATAGGTCATTATAATATTTTTTAATAGTTTTATCCCCTTGGACCATAGTTCGAACTCTGTCTTGTACGTTACATATATGTGCAATATTTTTAAGAGACTACATTCTTTTAAGATAATCTCAAGACTGAACATTTTTTCACATTTATACTACTAATAAGCATATACATGATCGTGACATGTCCCATTCTCCTTTCTTTTCACTTTTTCTCATAAGAGGTTATAACCTTGGTCTTTTCATTTTCGGTTAAAGGCACGTCTTTCTCACCTTCTACCTTGGTGAGAACTAGCTTACATTTTGGATCGAACCCATCTACTAGTCCCCGTGCATAATAGAAGCCCTTGTTACATGATTTAAATTTATCAAGTTTTATGGATTTGATGGTGACATTATCATTATCATCTATTTTACAAGGGCTAAGAAAGGAATAGAGAAAGAGAAGATAAGAAGTAAAGAGGGAAGAACAAGCAATATGTGGAATACAAGCACTCCACCAATGGTTTTACACAATCACTTCGAACTCTTTCAAGATCACCAACACTTTAAGAAGATCTTCAAATAGGCTTCAATAGTTCCAAGTTCTGATACCATGTAAAGAGGGGGTTGAACACCTTCATTCACCAACAAATCACTAACCACTAAGTGCAATACACGCGCACAAGTGTCAACAAGGACACAATCACAAATGCTACGAAGACCACAATCACAAGTGCCACTAAGGGCATACACAAAAGATAAAAAATAAAATGTTTGATTGAAGAACAAGTATTCAAGAAGCATACTTTTACAATGGGGATATGCCCTATTTATACACGTAAGAGGGATAGAGGAGAGCCAAGAGAGAGAGAGAGAGAGAGAGAGAGAGAGAGAGAGAGAGAGAGAGAGAGAGAGAGAGAGAGAGAGAGAGAGAGGACAAGGCCCCAACTGCTGGATTTCTACTCGTTGGGCCTTAGTCCAATGGCTGGAAATCCAGCCGTTGGGTCTCCAAGTCAACTAAGTTGAAGTTGACTTGGGTCCAAAGATGTCCAACCTCCTATATATATATATATATATATGTGTGTGTGTGTGTGTGTGTATACAATATGTATATATTATATATATAATAGGTATATATATAATACATACATACACATATTTCTATATACATACATATAATATATTATATACATATATGTACAATTTAACAAAAGATAGCTATATTAGACTGAAATAAAATTTTGACTAAGTTATGAAAAGATTTGAAGATCTCAAATACTTCATTTTTGTGCCTAAGAAAATAAATCCATGTAGTCATCAACAAAGATCAAATAATAAACAAAGCCGCCTTTAGAGATAACAGATGTCAGACCCCATGTATCCGAATGTATTAATTTGAGTGGTTAAAAAAAACCTTTCTTTCTTGAAAGGAAATGACCTTCATTTTTTTAAGAATGCAATCAAATTTTCATTACAAAATTTTCTCAAATGGGGTACATTGGATAATTTAGATTGCTAGGATGGCCTAGCCTTTTATACCACAAAACAATATCCAAATCTTGTACATTGTAATAAAAAGTAGTTTTTGGAAGAATCAATCTATCCATGTAGTAAAATTCTCATTCTCTATGGCCTTTCCCAATTTGCATCCCGTACTGAAGATCTTGCACCAAGCATTGGTTCGATAAAAAAAAGATTTTACAACCATGATTGACAATTTGAGAAACAGAAAGAAGATTTAAATTGAGTTTTGAAACAAATCTAATTTTCGGTATAGAAAAATTTAAAGAGTTTTTAAAATCTCCAACCCCTTTTATTTCAAGAGAAGAGCCATCCACAGTAAAAACATTAGATACACTCGAATTATTTTTTCATTCAAAGAACAAAGAGTTATGGAAGGATGTACCTGGAGGAGAAGATGAGGAGACCATGACACTCGTGATAGAATAAGATGATCCATTGAGAAATGGTTGTAGATCCTCCACTAGTTGAGACAAAGACATAGTTCCAATGGATTTGAAATCTTCATTAGTTCCATTATTGTCTTCATGCGATGAATTTATGCTCGCCGCTCTTCGCTAATCTTTTCTTTTGAACTTGAGGCAATAAGACTTGATGTGCCCCGGTTGTCCACAATTGCGACATAATCTTCTTACTTCCTTCATCGCTGCGTTTCCTTCTAAAATTAGATTTGGTGAAATGAGGAGGCTTGTATATGTGAGTATTGGCTCTAAGTCTTGAGACGACCAACACATTATCCTAGGCTTCCTTGGGCTGGAACATGATTTTCGACCTAGTCTTTCCTATGCATACTTCGACCAAGACTTCATATGGAGGTGGCGGCTCATCTTTGTTACGATGAGTAATGGTGACCCTCACTTGTTTGAATTCAGGTCTAAGGCCTTGCATAAATTGAAAGAATTGCTCCTCTAAGATTTGTTTTTTCCTTAGAAGAGCTTCATTTGATGTGTCCCAAATAGGCTCAAATTTAGCCATTTGGTTTCGAAGTCTCTTTAATGATCCATAGTATTCTTGCACACTTTTGTCATGTTGTTTACAATTGTGGATCTTGTTATGTATTTCCCATTTATGGTCACCATCTTTTTGAGTATAGGTTTGCTTGATAAAAGTCCAAGCTTCATCCGCTTTCTCAAAATAAAAAATGTTCTCATATGGTTTCTCACACATGCTTCCCATGAAAAGAGAGAGTACTTTAGCATGACTTCCCATGCTTTATAGTTATTTTTGTAATCTAAGAGAGCCTCATCTCTCTCTTGGCCTTTAAGAGTTTCCTTTTTAGTCACACCATCTTCTCCCACAACAACTTTTGTAAGAGTGAGTTAAGGTTCCGGAGTAGAACCATCAACCAATTGCCATAGTTCTTTTTCCATTATTATTCTCTTTACCCCGGTGACCCACTTGTTGTAGTTGGTCCCATCAAATTTGATGAGAATAATGATTTCAACTTCCTTGTCGACCATGAAAGCAAAGAGAAATAAGTAGAGAAAGAGAGAATACAAGAGGGGGAAGAAAATAAAAGAAGAAAATGTTGAAGATTGATGAGACGCTTCCCGAAGCACCAAACCGACGCTCCTCTGATCTTCACGGTCCACCACACAATCTTCCAATGCAAATTTCAACCGGAGATCACCATGACTTCGATACCATGTAATGAATAAAAAAACACAAGTAGATGCCTCTTATGGGCTTACAAACAAAACACACAAGAGTGCATACAACCAAGGACTACTTATGGGTCAATACAAGAATACAAGCACAAAGCCACTAAAGGGTAAGAGAGAGCATAAAAAATGTAAAATGGTTTTCATATAAATGCTTGAGACAAGCATAATCATACAAGAGGGGGTTCACCCCTATATATATGCATACGGGTTTTGGGTATTGCAAATGAAGACCAGAACCCGTTTGGACCCTGCCCAAATGGTTTTCCATATAACCAAACATACCTAATTATGTACTCGAACCCATTTTATTATTGAACCGACCTGAACCCAAACTTGCTTCGTACCTGAACCCAAATCGATTATGTACCCAAACCCGTTTTATATGTGAACCAAACCCAAACTTTGATACATTTTGAATATGATATATCATTGATGCCTTTTTATTTCAACTTCAAATGATTGGTTGGTATGGAAATATTCTTTTTATATTTAGATTTTGGCATTATTTATAATAGTTAATAAACTTCTCATTTGTTAGCATCTAACCTTCTTAATGAATAGTTGATTCCATTAATTTACATATTTTTTTATTGGACTGTAATTAGGTCTAGAATACTAATCATATCAAGACCCAGGCTGAAACCCGAACCGATCATGGGGTCTACTTGTTTTCGGTCATACCCAAACCCAAACCCGGCCTGAATCAAAATGGATCCATTAAAGACCCGATCCAGTACATACCTGAACCCATTAACCCACATGGATCCACAACTTCTAGCCAAGCCCGACCCCAAACCCTAACCCTAACCCTAACCCGAATTAGATTGGGTTGGGTTTGGGTCTTACTTTTAGACCCGATTCGGAATCGGGTCTGATAAGGCCCTAACTGACTGATCCAGTTACACCCCTAACCATAGGATAATTGGTTTTCATTGGCCTCTTGAATTATGTTTCTGCAAATTGTTGTTCCCTATGATAAAAAAATGCTGTTTGCATCCTTCTTAGCTTTTTGTTTGCTGCATTTGGCTTTTGGTAATTACACTTAAGAATAATCTTGTCATGATGCTCTTCTCATTTCTAATTGCTTCAAATGCTTAAATAGAACTTGGTCATCTCATAGCACGCATTCAAGAATCCTATACATTTTTACTGGATGATCTTTTTAAGTCTTAATAGTTTTGATGAAAAATATCTGATGCATTTTCTGTTTCATATTAGTCCTGTTATTCTATCTTCTGCAAATTCAATGAGGTTATTTGTATCATTGCTTAATTTAGTATTAGGAAGCAATTTTATGAAATTGTTGCTTCTGTCAATTGGTTGTTAATTGCAGATTGCTTGATCTAAGGTGCGTGAGATTCAATCAATAATTCACTTCAATACAGTAGTTAGTTTTATCTGATGCGTTTGGTTCTGTAGTTAGTTTGACCTGGTATACTGCTTCACATTTTTGAAGCAGGACTGTTAAGAGGAATTGTTGGGATATATGCTCTTAGTTTAAATGTTAAAACTTTGGCCATTTGTTATAATAAATGTAATGTGAATCTTCTATAAGCATGTATCTGCTGCTTTAAGTTGAATTTCTGTGATGCTTTTATAATGTTGCCTTAACTAAATACGTTCTAACTATAATCTCAATTGCAGCCGTCCAACTGCATTGCAGGAACGAACAAGAGATAGTGATGATGATGAACTCCGTGACAGAGACTTTGATATAGCTGCCATAGCTAACAACCTGAGCCAGGCTTTTAGATATGGCATATATGAGAGTGAAGATCCTCAAGAGGTACCATATCTTTATTGCTGAGTAAAATAATCTGATATACTTGCACATGGACCTGATCATGGTCTGAGGAGATTTGTTGGATTAAGTTCAACAGTATCCAGGCACTGACTTTAGCTGTCTGAGTCCATGGATAGTGGAACTATGCTCCCCAGGTATGATATGGGTTGGGTCCAGCTCCTCAGTATCCAGTTATTGACTTTAGTTGCCTGAGTTCATGTGAAGTTGAAACATACTTCCCATGCAACTGTAAACTCAATCTCAAGTCAGGCAGTACTTTGGTTAGATACTCTTCATTGCGCAAAATGACATTAGCTTTTGTACTGATGGCCCATTGCCCTGATTTTTTTACAGGTTCATGGGTCAATTGAACGAGATGACGAGGTATTTTACGACACTATATATTTGCACATATTTCTTCACACTTTTGAGCTTTCCGATTTGAAAACTTCTAGATATTTTGCTATCTTGTGTGAGCTATTTGTATATAGTGATGGTTTGCACTCTTAATATTTGTCCTGAATTATGCTGCAAAAGTAGTTTCTTTTTTCTTTTTTTTTTGTTCTGTTTACCAAGACTGGTTCTGGAAACAACAGGATGTATATTTTGATGATGAATCTGCTGAAGCTGTTATGTCATCCTTGAGCAGGCTTGGGGACAATCAGGAAAGGTAATCTCTTAGGGTATAGAGCAAATGAAAATGAATTTGTTCTCTTGGTTTTCACTGATAATATCAATATATTCTCCTTGATGCAGTGGTTGTCAACAGGATGTGTATTTTGATGATAAATCTGTTCAAGTTATATCATCTTTGGGCAGGTTTGTGAAGAGTCAGGATAGGTAATCTCTTAGGTTATGTTGAAAATGAGAGATCAATCTGCTCGCTTGATTTTAGTTGTTACTAATTGATCTGGTCTTCTTGTTGCAGTGATTGCCTTTTTACAAATTCCAATTGGTTTGCTTTCCAACAAGATAGACTTAGAAGTGAGTCTGTTGGCACTTCACCATCAAGGATGGTTGACATTAATCTTAATGGTGGTGACTCTGGTGAGGGTTTGGCAAGCCGTGGTGGTAGCAGTAGCAGTGATGATGAGGTGGTTGTGGGAGAAGATGACTTAGATGACACTGCAACCTCCTCCTTTGGATCTACTGGGAATGCAATTGTGGGAAATAGTCCCACAGATGCAAATAATTTGAATTGTGTGAAGTCACTATCCTCAGATATGGAAAAGGTGATTATTTCTGATCATGTTAGCTTCTTGCAGAATGAATTGGTGGAGAAGAATCTATTTGGTGAAGAGTCACTGCCGGATTGGGTTGGCTGGCGGGAAACACCAGATTTTCAGGGCAGTATGTCTGATAGGAATTCAGACTATACTATTCCTCCATTAGATACACTAGATGCCGAACAACCCGAGTCAAACTCCAATCCAGCAAGGGAAGCCTTGTGCAACAACAGCAGTGCCGAGCATGTATCGTTTTCAAGTGAGGAGAGATTGATTGGTAGCAACTCAAGCCAAAAATCAGTGCCGTCTCTGTTTGAAGATGATGTTGAGTTTGTTGGTGTGGAAGTTGGGGGAACAGAGAAGGCAATGGTTCAGTTTCTCAAAGAAGGGATTGTAGGGGAAGCAGGGCCTCTCAAGTGTGGCTTGCCTTTGTCACCGGAGGAGGAGGAATCCCGTGAGGAGGGTACTGGAGATTTGGAGTTCAATGATATGAATTACTGGCGTGTTGATCAGGATTGCCGCATTCAGGAGGAAGTATCCTGATTCCTGAGGTATAAAATTTGTGGTTTTGATCGCTGCAGAGATAACTATCGCTTTCCGAGGTTGAAGGTGAAACATTCCACAAAATATAGCCCTGGCGAGCATTCAGATGGTCGGGATGCCTCTGATAATGTTGTTGATTCCGTACACTTTATTTTTGGAGTAATCTGGTTTAACCTTTCAAGGCCGCTGCTCGGCCACTCATTGTTGTGTGAAGTTGATCCTTCTTTACAGGTCGATTAGGATCTTACAAGGTCATGAACTAAGCTGGATTGAAGCAGCTTGCTGGTCCTCGATGGGCTCTCCTGAGGACATTGTCGGCTAATCTTCTAGAATAACATGATAGCTCTCTCTCTCTCTCTCTCTCTCTCTCTCTCTCTCTCTCTCTCTTGCACTCGCAAGCTTCCATGCGACAATTATCCGGGGATGCATGCTGAAGTATGAAATTTGTTTTCACCCTTTGTTGGGATAAACCACCACGTTGGTGGTGGTTACCCACGATGTGGATAACACTCCCCCACGTAAAGTGTTTCTTCCGTTAAACCCGCACAAAATCAAGGGGGAACGGTTGCACAGACCGTTCCCACTTTGTGCCTATAAAGGGGCATCACGAGCGACCTCCTAATCATCGGCAAATACACAGTGAAAATTAGTTTTTTTTACATACAGGAAATACGATAGAGGGTTTTAGAATTTTACTTCTCCATTCGAAGTATTTTCATCCGGTTGAGGGAATCGGTCCTGCTCACTGACTGCATTCGACAGTCTGTGCTTGTGGAGGGCCGCAGTTTGACTAAAGAGAAACCACTCCTTGCTTCGATCAATCTCTACTCCAGTTGACCTTCACCACTAGCAAGAGTACTTTTATGGCTGCCTCAGGTACGCATCACCTCTCCTGCTGATATACTGTTTTCATAACAATATTTGTGCTTTGCTGTGCTTTTGTCTCAGCGCAAGGCCACCACCATTTAAGGAGAGGTGATTATGGGCCCACACACCCCATCCGTTGCGCAGGATGTGTTTCTGGTCGTCCAACAATGCAGGTCGTTGTTGGGCGATAGACAAAAGAAAAAACAAGGGGGTTTCCAGTTTTTACCCATTCTCTTGTCCGATCCATCGTTGGACAGAAGGGGGTTTTGTCGTCACCATCAGGACATCGTCGGGAGGCATAAGCTTTCGTCGACCGCTTATTTGGTGTCGAGCTCTGTCCGGCGTCTTGTTGATGCATTTGCCATGTTTCCTCTACCGTTGGGCGAGGAGAGGTGCAGCGCCAGTTCGGGCTCCATGAAGGTTGCTGACAAGTGTGGCGACATGGGTCGTCGACAAGCGACGGGTTGTTGGCGGCGATTTGGGTTAACCCTAACCCCCTTTTGTAGAAAAATAGAAAACCCTCAGGTTTTCTGTTTTACAGTTTTGTTTTTAATCGGGTGGAACCGGATCGGGTTCGGTATCGGTTTGGACCCAGATCCGGTTCATATCGGGTCTGACTCGAATTCGGTTACTACCGGGTCTGACCCGAATCCGGTTAAACCCCGAGTCTGACCTAGATTCGATTACAAACTGGGTTTGACCCAGATCCGGTTAAACTCTAGGTCTGACCCAGATCCAGTTCAAATCGGGTCTAACCCGGATCCAGTTTAAAGCCGAGTCCGACCCAGATTCAGTTTGAACTGATTTTGACCCAGATCCAGGCACTATTTGGCCTAAATCGGATCAAGGACTGATTTGACTCTTTCCAGGATCGGTTCGAAGTTGTTTTTGATCGATTCCTTTCAGTTTCTCATCGGTTTTGAGATGCTAAGACCCTGTTTTCATAAATATAAGAAATACAAGAATTTTGGCATACGGTTATAGGGTTTTTATGAACTTTTGTTCCTACTTTGACACCGGTTCATAAGGTTCAGAACCGGTTTGAACCCCTGAATAACCTGTTCGATGCTGTTTTAGACCGGTTCAAAGTGCTTTCAGATCAGTTTCTGGTTAAGGACCTAAGGTTTTATCCATTTAAGCTCGGCTTTTGCTATTTTTCATGCATTTATTTGTAATTATGCATGCGTGAATAATTGTTTAATATTGGCATCAAGGATAATTAAATGACTTAGTGAATTCATGTCACCATATGTTGTCAAAATTTTATATTATCATACAGTTTTTAGCCAATATTATTGTTGTATTTAGATTCGTGAAACGATAAATGACCCAAAGGTAGTTTTATCGTGTTTGAAATTTAAGTAGGGTATAATAAGGTAAATGTGTCGAGATACATCACACATGTGTATCCAAAGGTACCTTGTGTTGATGGTCTAACTTCATAAAAACCTTAGTTTTACCGAATATGGTCGGTAGGCAAAGTGGTTTCGCGTGTCAGAGCTCTTACCAAAGTAGAACTTCAATGATCCATTCACTCACCTGAAAATAAACATATTAAGGGCTTTTATTCTTTTGCTTCTTCATTAAAGTTTTAGTCTCGTACGAATGCTTCTTGATACACGTCTTTTGTCGTGCAGTTTCTAGTTTTGTGATTTTAGATGACTCTAGCTGTATATCTTTTTTAGATGGATCAAACTTTAGTGATTGGAAAGAAATTGTACTTTTTAGATTAGGGTATATGGATCTGGATCTGACCCTAAGGATAGAAGAACATGCTGCTCTAACTGATCAAAGTACTATTGATCAAAAGACTTCTTTTGAGAAGTGAGAGTGCTCGAATAAACTTTAGCCTGTTGCTTTTGCAATCTAAGGTGGCTAAAAATATTCGTAGTGCCATACCACAATGCAGGACAATTAGAGAGTTTTTAAGTGCTATTGAAGCACAATTTGTAAGTTTAAATAAGGCTAGAGCCAGTATTCTGATGTTTAAACTCATATCTATGAAATATACTGGAAGAGAAAACATTCGTCAACACATTTTGGAGATGAGGAACATAGCGTCTCAGCTAAATGACATGAATCTCACCATCTCTCATTCTTTTCTAGTGCATTTAGTTCTAGCATCTTTATCCTTAGAATACAGACCTTTCAAAATCTCTTACAACACATGATGATGAATGAATGTTCAATGAACTTATGTCCAAGTGTGTTGAAGAAGAAGAGATGTTGAAAGGGGAGAAGGTGCAAAGTGCACATATGGCTTCTCATGCATCCAAGGTAGGACCAAGAAAGAATGCATTTAAGAAAAATGCTAGGAAGAAGTCAACATGAGATAAGACATCCCAAGGCAAGCAATCCGACTCTGATCCCATAAAATGCTATTTTTGCAAAAAGAAGGGACACAAGAAGACAGATTGCATAAAGTACAAAAGGTGGTTAAAAAAGAGAGATAATTTGTCATTTGTTTCTCATGAATGTAATTTATTACAAATTTCTGAAAATAGCTGGTGAATTGATTCTGGTGCTATTGTTTATATTTTCAACTGTCTACAGTTGTTTCTGAGCAGAAGGGAGCCAACAATGCATGAGAAGAACATCTATTCGGGAAACAAGATGCATTCACATGTGAAGGGTGTTGGAATCTGCAGGATTACTCTAGATACAAGTGTAGTTTTAGATCTTTATGATGTCTTTTATATTTCATTTTATAGTAGAAACTTAATTTCAATTTCGAAATTGGATAAATTTAGATATTGTTTTAAGTTTGAAAATTCCAAATTGTTCATTTATAAAAATTCAATTGAAATTGGTTCTGCATCAGTTTATGATAGTTTGTATAGAATGAATGTGAAGATCCAAACTCAGGAGTTCCTGACTTCTGAATACGCATTTGTTGGAAATAAACGTAGCTTGATAAATGATAAATCTTACATGCTTTGGAATCGAAGGTTGAGTCATATCTCTGAAAAGAGAATAAAGAGACTCATAAATGAAAGGATCTTAAAATCTCTAGATTTTACCGACAATGACCCATGTGTTGATTGCATAAAGGCTAAGCATACAAACACATATAAAGAGGGTGCCAAACGTAATAGTGAGATATTGAAGATAGTCCATACGGATATATGTGGACCGTTTACCCCCTGTTACACAGAAGAGAAATATTTTGTCACCTTTATTGATGACTATTCACGGTATATGTATCTCTACTTGATTTTTGAAAAAACTGATATTTTTCAGATGTTTAAAGAATTTAAGAAAGAAGTAGAGAAACAAACCGATAAAGTTATTAAAATAGTTAGGTCTGATAGAGGTGATGAATATTATGGTAGGTTTACTGAGACGGGGCAAAGGGAATGATCATTAACACAAAATCTAAAAGAGAAAGGCATTGTGCTTCAATATACTATGCCTGGTAGTGCCTATCAGAATGTTGTAGCTGAAAGAAAAAATTGTACGCTTAAAGAAATGGTCAGGGCCATGTTGAATTATTCAACACTTCCCATGAAGTTGTGGGGTGAAGCCTTAAGGACTGTTGTGCATATTTTAAATAAAGTACCTATAAAATCTGTGCCTAAAACTCCTTATGAGTTGTTGACAGGTAGGAAACCATCTTTATCTTATATGTATATATGGGGATGTCCTGCAGAGGCTAAGTTGTATAACCCTCATATTAAAGCCTTTGATCCAAGAACAACCAGTGAATATTTCATTGGTTATCGAGAAAGATCAAAAGGGTATAAGTTTTATTGCCCATCTCATTCACCACAGATTGTTGAAACAGATAAGGCAAAATTCATAGAAGATGGTTCAGTAGGATTAAGTGCACTTCAAAGCTTTGGTTTTTAAGAAGTACACGATTCAGTTTCGTCACCTGTTAAGGAAAACACCGAAAGATACCACATTATTATTCTTAATGATGATGTGGTTGATCATTTGGTTGTTAATGCATAAATCTAAAGTGAACCTATTGTGGACAATGCAGAACAATACGAACATGATGATCATGTTCAATCTGAGCCTAAAGAACGACATGTTTGGAGATCCATAAGAATTAGGAGATCTGTCATACATCCTGATTATGTGGTGTACTTTCAGGAGCCTAATGATTTCATAGATATGGATAATGACCTGTTGACTTTTATGGAAGCATTGAAAAACAAACAATCTAACACTGAATAGAAGCTATAAAAGAAGTGTTAGACTCTATGACTAAGAATCAAATGTGGGATCTTGTCGAGTTACTTAAGGGAGTAAAACCCGTAGGGTGAAAATGAGTCTTTAAGACCAAGAAAGACTCCAAAGGTAACATAGAGAGACATAAAACAAGATTGATTGCTAAAGGATTCACCCAGATGGAGGGCATTGACTACAATGAGACATTTTCTCCTGTCTCAATTAAAGAGTCAATGAGGTTAATTTTGGCCCTCGTAACTCATTATGACTTAGAGCTATATCAGATGGATGTGAAAACAACATTCCTCAATGGTGATCTGAATGAAGAGGTATACATAGAACAATCTCTTGGTTTCTCTGAAAACGATCGTCTGGTTTGCAAGCTCAACAAATCAATATATGGACTTAAACATGCCTCCCGACAGTGGTATATTAAATTTTCTCAAGTCATTATGACTTTCAGGTTTACAGAAAACATTATTGATCAATGTATATACCTTAAGGAAAGTGGGAGCAAGTTTATTATATTGATGTTGTATGTGGATGACATTTTACTTGCAACCAACAATATAAAGTTGCTTTAAGAGATAAAACAGTTTCTTGCATCACATTTTGATATGAAAGATATGGGTGATGCTGCTTATGTTCTTGGTATTGTGATCCGTCGAGACATAGCAAAAGGTTTTCTAGGCCTCTCCCAGAGATCTTTGTTTCAACACCCATATCAAAAGGTGACAAGCTGAGCCTAAATGATTGTCCACAGGACGATATTGACAAAGCATATATGAGTGCTTATCCATATGCATCAGTTGTTGGCAGCTTGCAGTACATGCATACATGTTTCCGACCAGATATTTCTTTTGCAGTAGGGGTGTTTGGAAGATTTCAGTCTAACCCAGGTATACCCCATTGGAAGGCTGCTAAGAAAGTCTTACGATACTTGCAAGGGACAAAAGACTATATGTTGACGTATCATAAAATTGATTACCTCGAGGTCATTGGCTACTCAGATGCAAACTTAGGAGGATGCATTGATAGTAGAAAGTCTACTACTGGGTACGTTTTCTTACTTGCTGGGGGCACGATCTCTTAGAGGAGTGAGAAGCAGAATGCCACTGCTTCCCACACCATGGAGGCAAAATTCATAGCATTGTACGAGATTACTTCGCAGGCTATATGGTTAAAGAACTTCATATCACAGTTAAAGGTGGTTGATTCCATTGGGAAGCCACTGAAGGTCTACTGTGATAATGAAACTGCAGTGTCCTTTTCGAACAACAATAAAAGTACTACGCCATGTAAGCATATGGAATTGAAGTATTTTGTTGTTAAAGAAAGGACAAAAAATCATTTAGTGCATATTGTTAATATTGGTACCAAAGAGATGATCGCTGATTCTCTTACTAAAGGGCTAGCACCGGGGTTATATTCCGAATATGTAATGAAGATGGGCTTGTTAAACTCTTTTTGACATATGCATATAAATAAAGTGATCACTTTCAGTTCATGATTCTCATTATTTTTGTTGTTAATCTCATAAGGATTAGAGATTCAAGTAAGAACCTATATAATAGATTATAAATGCCAATCTATTCATCAAGAACATTTTCATAAAGTTTTCTGGTTAAAGGGTTTTATCGTCGGAACAAGTGAGAGAATGTTGAGATAAACTACCACGTTGGTGGTGGTTACCCACGATGTGGATAACACTCCCCCGCGGAAGGTGTTCCTTTCGTTAAACCCACACAGAATCAAAGGGGGAACAATTGCACAAACCGTTCCTACTCTGTACCTATAAAAGGGTATCATGAGCGACCCCCTGATCATCGGTAAATACACAGTGAAAATTAGTTTTTCACATACAGGGAAATACGAGAGAGGGTTTTAGAATCTTACCTCTCCATTCAGAGTATTTCCATCCGGTTGCGGGAATCAGTCCTGCTCATCGACTGCATCCGGCAGTCTGCGCTTGTGGAGGGCCACAGTCCGACTGAGGAGAAACCACTCCTTGCTTCGATCAACCTCTACTCCAGCCGACCTCCACCACCAGCCGAAGTACTTTTATGGCTGCCTCATGTACGCAACACCTCTCCTGCTGATATACTGTTTTCATAACAGTATTTGTGTTTTGTTGTGCTTTTCTGTCTCAGCGCAAGGCCACCGCCATTTAAGGGGAGGCAATTCCCGACCGACCCAACACCCTTTTGTTTCTTTAATCTTTTTCTTTGGCAGAGGCATGCTTGTTTGTTTGTTTAAAGACCTGTATCCCCACCAATGAGGGACTCCGCTTGTTTGGTAGGAGCAGCTAGTGCTCGTCTGCTTGTGTTGGGACGTTGCAAGTTCAAATCCCATGGTTTCATTATATAACTGGTAGGGGTCTGCTTAACCCCAGCTTGCCTTTAAAAAAAAAAGACCTGTATCCCCAGATTATTAGTAGGGAGAACTAAATTAAGAAAAAATAAATAAAAATACAAATTGAAACAAGTTTTGATTGTGTCTGTCTTGCCAACAGAACTTCATTCGTGTTTTCTCAATGAGAATTAGGTAGGAATTTTATTAGGCCAGAGCTTCAATCCCAACTGGAATTGTTTCTTGGATATTGATGGCTGTAACCCAACCTGGGTAAGATTCGATACATATGCATGGGTGGGTTTTGTCGGAGGACAAAAAGTTGTCCGGATTGACCCACCTTCTCTCGCGGAAAATCTGTGTGTCATTAGTGTTAACAAGACACATTTATTCAACAAGACGAATCATGATAACTCAAATTGCCTTGCAATATCATCATTATAAACCACATCCTTGAGAATGAGCACGCCATGGGGAAAATGTCCTGCCCGTGTCAGGGAAGGTGCCGTCTTTAACCTTGAGTGCTACCGCACCTAGCACTAACTAAATCCATAGGAAGACTTGAGAACAGTGCATCAGATTTGGCAGGCTAATAGTAAATGGCTAATTTCATGGTTTAGGAAATTTCGATCATGTATTTAAACTTGACTCAGGCCGTCTTCATCTCTAACTACTCGGGGCTTCATGAGCTTCATCTGAAATAAGCAAACTGGGTTGAAAAGCAAACTTAGTGGAACTTTACCAAGTCAATGATATTGGGTTGCTTCGGGGTTATCCAAAAATGTGATTGTAGAACCATGCATAGGGTCTGTTTGATACACGGGACACACCTGAGCAGGGACAGACTGGTCCCTGCACGGGCACCATCTCACATTTGATACACACAGAAAACTCATATCGGACAGGATGCACTGTGTCCTGTCCTGCGTAGTGTGCTTTCAACACTACCGCGTGGGATTGCCGGTTGTACCCCTAGAGTATGATGCATCACCGTCCCCTGCCCGAAATGGGTTGGCGTGGCTGCCGGAGATGGTGAAATCAACAAGCGACGAACGTGCGGAACGGTGTTCGTCGTGTCTGTTTTTGTATGTAATTTCGGTTCCACCCTCCTATTACGAAAATAACAGGGACGGGAGAACCAATTAAAAAAAAATTTGTTGCAACCCCCGACTCTCTCTCTCTCTCTCTCTCTTTTGCCCCAGACGTTCTCTCGAACTCTCTCGCCCCAACACGACCGATCTAAGGTCTCTCTCTCTCTCTCTCTGCTGTCTCTCGCTCGCTCTGATCAAAATAACACAGAATCCCGATTTCTGCTCGCTGCTCGGTTAAACCCTCACCCGACACCACTTCCCCACCCCCACCCCCACACCCAGTTCCTCCTCCGATCACCGCTTCTTTTCGGCCGTTGCCACCCCACTCCCCCATCGTCCTCCACCAGGCCGGCGGCACCCTCAATCTCTCGGTTTTGATTTCTCTCTGTTTTCGGTGCCACCTCACTCCCCCTCTTTCGATTGGTTCGCCGGGCAATCCATCCGACCACCGCCAGTCCCCACCAACATTCTGATGACCTCCTCAACCGGTGCATCTCTCTCTATCACACTCTCCCTCTCTACAAAACCCTAGCAGCAGTCACTCGACACCCAACTCTCTCTTCTCGGTAAAACCCTCACCTGACATCACTTCCTCCCCCTTCACCCGGTTCCTCCTCCAACCACCGGTGCTTTCCGGCAGACCACCGCCTGTTACCACCACCATTCTGATGACATCCTCAACCGGTGCATCTCTCTCTATCGCTCTCTCTCTCTCTGCAAAACCCTATCAGTCACGCCTAGTTCCCCCTCTGAAATCGAGCACCTCACGACCTTCTCCCATGCCGTCCTCTGCCAGGAGAGCGTTCAACCTCGACTGCACCACCAAGCCCACGGGCTCGTCGTTGCGACCCTCGGTACCCCAAGAGCTCTGGTGGACTTCATGTTCCTGTTCAAGAAGAACAGTATCTCGTCTCTCGCCTTCAGATCCTTCCACGCCTTCATCACGAAGGCATCCTTGTCGAAGACACATGTCTGTTAATTCTCACAACAAACAAGCTCTCTTGGAGTTGGCAGAGGGTATTAATGCTTGGACCTTCGCGGTGTCGCTCGAGAAGTGGAGGGCTTCGGTTAGGGTCCCGTTTAGGTTGTCTTAGGGATTCTTCGCATCATTATCTTGGTTCTTGGTCTGTGGCTTGCATCGATGAGCGCTTGATATAGGGAACGCCCAGTGGTTTGTCAAGTCTCTTCACAGGGAAGCTCTGGAAGAAAACGAGATTCAGGGGTCGCTCAATGCTCATTTTTTTCGGTCGTTCTCTAACAAGGATGTATTAGAGGGGTGGAATCTGGTTAGGCTGGCGTGACAACCTTCTTTCTGAAACATTAGGCAACGGGTGGATACGTGTCGGGCGAAACCGAGAGACTAGTGGTGTACTGTCTGTTTCAATCGCAACTTCCGTTCAAGAGTTTTTGTCACAGGTGTGGCTCAGATCCTTCAAGAATTCAGCATATTATTTGCCTCTCCGACGAGTCTCGTATGTCAGAACCGTCTCGTATGTCAAAACCTTCATCACAGGCCAGGCACCGGGTCCATGCTCCTCGTCGACCTGTTGTATTTTTCTGTGATGTGGCGCAGGTGTGTACCGTGGAGGCAGGTACCTCTCTATTTTCGGCGGTTAAGATAGGATCGCTCTGGGTACCGTTGAAGGCATCCAGTGCCGTCTGTTCATCCTGTGATGCCAGTCGTTCGTCAGAGTTCTACCACTCATATCCCAGAGCATCCATCGGGAAGCGTCTTTTCAAGCCAGCAAACTGTCTCATTCGCCCTGATGAGTTAATGAGTACGACTGCTCTCGAGATGGAGTGTGGGTCCACTTGCATTGAGAATTCTTCGGGCTCTATATGTTCATCCGGTTTGCCTCTTCGACTATTGGGCTGCCGCCACGATCTTGCTTCTGGGAGTTGTGATGCATCTGTCGCCCATGATGGATCCTGGGCCCGTTCATTTTTTGATCATCATGGGATCTTTTGTTCTGCCGATTCTACAATTCGTATTCTTACGATATTCATACCGTGCAAAGGCGTCCTAGTGTGCATGGGGTCTGCCCCGACGTGTATTTTGGGTTTTACCTGCATGGTCTCGTTGCCACCTTGCATGCCGCAACAAACCCACTTTCTGTGTTCAGCGGATTGCCTGCCCGATCAAGACGGGGGATGTCCCGTGGAGGTTATCGGAGCATCTGTTCAGGGGACCTCGGGGGCGTCCTGCTTGCAACCAGTGCATCCACAAACTTGCTCAGATTCGTTAGTTTCGGGGGGTGGGTCGCAGAGGGTCGATGACTTGTTTGACATATGGGGTATGTCATTTGTCGAGGCTGCGCAGGCACTAGAAGTGCAGATTTCACTCAGGCAGCTTTCTTTGATCTAACAACAGATTGCTCCTCGAGCACGATCGACGGCTAGGGTCACAAATAGTCTTCGTAGAGCTAAATCATTGGCCCGTTCGCAAGCCCAACTTCAAGCAGATGGCTCCACCTCAGTTCGACGCTCAGCCAGACAAAGGCGTACTAGGGTGTTCTATGAGTATTATCATGAAGATGTGTATTTGGAATATTAGAGGCATAAATTGCTCCCGTGAGCGATTGTTTTTAGCTAATTGGATTAGGTATGAAAGTCTGAATGTCGTTGCAATTTGTGAAACCAAAATGGAGGATATTCCGTTATCAGTGATATCTTACTTATGGAGAGGTGTGGCATATGCTCTTAAGCCGTCCGTTGGGTTTGTTGGGGGAATCCTGGTTCTTTGGAAAGCTTCTCTTAAGGTGGCAATAGTGGATATTGGTCTTTATTCAATCTCTCTTTCTGCAAACTTGCTGTCGTCGCTACAAGATGTTGTCTTCACCTTTGTGTATGGCCCTGTCATGTCTGCTTCGTGACCAATGTTCTGGCTGATTTGGACCGAGTTTTGGTTACATTTGGAGTTCTTCAGTGTTTAGGAGGGGATTTCAATTGCCTGTTGTCCACACATGATTCTAGTTTACCAGTTCTTCTCAACCCCTCTATTAGGGGGTTTAAGGAGTTTGTTCGGCGGAATCAACTTTACTCAGTACCTCATGTGGGGGAGCAATTCTCGTAGTCAAATATGAGGTCTCGCCCTTGCTTGCGGATACTTGATCGCGCTTTTCTCTCCCCAGAACTATTTCACGCAGTTCCGGATGTCACTGCTTGTCTGCTGCCGCGAACCTTGTCCGATCATGGACAAATGATTGTTTCTTGGGCCGTAGGCTTCAAGGCGTGTCGTAGGTTCTTCTTTGAGGAGTGGTGGCTTAGGGTGCCAGACTTTCAGCAGTTGGTCGGACAATCATGGGCTCAACTTGCTACGGGATTTTGGGTGGCCATCCGCATCCATGCAAAGCTTCTTTGTCTTCGGCAACATATTAAGGAATGACTAAGCTTTAATAACCTGAACAAGTTTAGGTTCATCGGCCAGTGGGAAGCTGAGTTCTCCTATTTAGCCCAACGTCAGGTCGATCTTGTTGGTGTACCAGAGGGTCAAGTGCTTTAGTTGCAAGAACATATCGTCGTCCTCTCTACCCTCGTTGCAGAATGGAGAGCACGAGATGAACTTAAATGGAAGTTGAGGGCCAGAGTTCCATGGTTGGCTAATGGCGATGATAATACACGATTTTTTCACATGAACGCATCAAATAAATACAATAAGAACCGGTTACTCTCGATCGAGATCGATGGATGCCGGTTTGGTCCGCACAATTGCCTGCTAGCTATTACTTCTTATTTCTCCAGGCTGTATTCGGCCGACTTAGGCGTCGGGGGGGGGGGTCATCGGTGATATGGGCTATAAGCGGTTGGCGGCAAACCAATCTGTTTCTCTGCAGGCTCGATTCACCGAAGTTGAGATTTTGAATGCTATTAGCGGACTATCGGGATGGAAGGCCCCAGGCCTTGATGGTTTTCACGTCGACTTCTTCAAAGCATTTTGGTCAAGTGTTAAAACTGACCTGCTCCACTTATTCGATGAATTCTATCGTAATGCGAGGCTGCCTAAACCATATCATGTGGCAGTCATCTCTTTGATTCTTAAGAGTCAAGAGGCGTCAGACATATCCAACTTCAGGTCGATTTCGGGGATGAGTGCTCTGTATCACATTATATCTAAGGTGTTGGCTAATCAGTTGCATGCAAACATTGATCAACTTGTCTCTCCGAACCAGGGTGCTTTTATTCCAGGTTGAAGTTTGCAAGGGTCTTTTATTTGTGCAACTGAGCTTCTTCACTCTTTACAGTCGACTGGATCACCACACTTTATGCTAAAATTGGATTTTCACAAGGCTTATGATAGTCTGACATGAGATTTTCTTATTGAATCTCTAACAAACATGGGGTTTGACAACCGGTTTATAGCATGGGTTAAAGAGTTGATCACAAAATCCGTATCGTCAGTTTGCATCAACAGAATGAGAGGGGAAAAATTCAAGTTGCCTAGAGGTGTACGACAGGGTTGTCTCCTAGCACCTATCCTTTTTAATATCGCAGCATATGGTTTACCTATTCTCATAAAAAGGACAGAACAAACCGACTTCTTGGAATCCTTGGGCATTCCTGGTTTTGTTGGTCACACAATTCAATATGCAGACAATGCTTTAATATTTGGACATGCGAATGTTAATCAAATGTCCAGGTTGTGGTTCATTATTAAAGTCTTCGCTGCAATTTCAGGCCTTCGCCTGAACGAGAGTAAGTGCGCTCTGGTAATTCTCAATGCTGACCCTCATCTCCAATCGGCTGCTGCAAGGATCTTCAACTGCCCAATATCCGACCTTCCTGTCAATTTCTTGAGTCTATTGTTGCACTCTCTGCAGCCAGCGAGAACTTCTTGGATGTCTACTATAGAGCGGATGCAAGGGAGATTGCAGGCTTGGAAGACCCAATATTTATCTTTTGCGGGACGATTGATGCTCATTCGCCATGTTTTGGCCTGATTACCAGAGTTTTGAATGAGCATGTCCATTATACTGACGACAGTAGAACTGACAATTAACTGTTTGCTTTCACACTTCCTTTGGTCTGGGAATGTGTCGCACAAAAAGTATCTGCTTGTTTCTTGGTAACAGATCATTCTCTCGAGGCAGCGGGGCGACTTGGAGATTCCAGCTCTGAGAAAAAGGAGCATCGTTTTAGTCTTGAAGTGGGCTTGGGAAGCTTCCACATCTCAATCTCCTTGGGCTACGTTTGTTAGGCAAAAATATGGTAGTCTACCTGACTCCCTTCTTTCGACGCCCAGTTCAGTGTGTCATTCATCCCTCTGGCTGGAGTGGCGGAAGACACTTCGGTCCTTCAGTGGCAGAGATCTTAGGCCTGTCCATGGTCAGCCGTGGCTTCACTGGGCCATGGCGAGCGGAGATAGGTTCTCCATTAAGCAAGTTTACCATTCCTTGTTGCCATCCAGGATGGACTGGTTTCCCAGTGATTGTATGTGGGGTAAGGGGCCCACCCCAAGGGCAAAAGCTTTGGCATGACTTGTGGCTCTGGATCGTATTCAAACCCAAATTAATGTCAAGAAATGGGGGATTTAATTTCTCAGCATGTGCGTTCTTTGTGAGAAGGCAGTAGAGGACACGACTCACCTATTTTGGCTCTGCCCGATCGTTCTAGACTTATTTTTTCAAACTTGGGGTGCACCGCTTGTTCAAACTCGTCAGTGTTCCGTTATTCAGGACCTCTTGCTTGGTCCCATGATTGTACGACAAAAAAAATGGAGATTATTGTGGCGGGTTTGGTTGCTTTCAGGATGGTGGGTGATCTGGACTGAAAGAAACAACATCTTCTTTAGGGGCATCAAATTCGATTTCGGAAGGCTTCACCACCGGGTCATGTCTAATGTGTATCTGGATCTTAAATTACATAGTAGGGGGGAGGGGTTGATCTGCTTGTGCTCTGAACTATACACAATCACCATCTAGATTGTGGTTGTTTTGCTCTTATGTTTCTCTTTTGTTTCTCTCCCATCCACTATTCTGTTGGATGTATTTTGGTAATGTTAAATAGTGAATGTTCTCCTCTCTCTTGCCCCAACACTCTCACTCTCTTTCTCGCTGCTGTCCCTCGACAGTCTCTCTCGTTGCCTCTCTTTCCCCAATGCCAAAATGAGCATAAGCAACCGACCCCTTTCCTCCCTTCAGTCTCTCTGCACTTTTGTGAACATCCCTCCAGCGAGTGACGTCCCTCTGGCGTATGTATCTCTCAGTTGTTGTAGGTGCTCTCCCTTCTTCTCTCTCTCTCTCTCATGGAACAAACCTTAACCCTAATCCGATTTCAGGGTTAGATTTTGTTCAATCTATTTTTTTTGGTATTCTTAGGTTTTTTTGAGAATCAATGCTATTTTTGTAGGATTAGGGTGCCCTCCCTTCCTCTCCCTCTGTCTTTCTCATGGATAGAATTAACCCTAAGCCCGATTTTAGGGTTAGGGTTTGTTCTATTCTATTTGTTTTTATTATGCTAAGGAGTTTTTGCTCTTTAAATGCTATTTTTGCAATCTATTGAGACAATGCATGCTAAATCCAACATATTTTAGGTATTTTGTATCTTAAACCATGTTTTTTCATGCTTGAATTTTAGCGATTTTGTATCTCAAACCCTATTTTTTTTTTCATTTTTTTGAGTGAATGCATGCTAGATCAGCTATATTTGTTTCGAATGAGCTTAGATTTCAGGGATTTTGTAAGTAGCTTTTAGGAATTTGTAGATTTTTGTGCATATCATGTTCTTTATGGTGTATGTTTTCTCTGGAAGATACTGTTGTTAGAGAACACTGATCAAAACATGGAGGTTGCTTATATACCATACTTGTAGATAATGTGATACAGGTTGCAAAACATGCCTTGAACTTTCTGTGCTGAACATGAACCTCCTACTCATGTTAAATAGAGGCTAGTTAATTAGGGACACAACCTGGCGGGCTTGGCCTTATCTTCACCATTAAAATAGAGGCTAGTTAATTACTGCCTTTGGGTGGGAGGGAAATGAACATATCAAACATGAAATTCTTGCTTATTCCTTTAAACCATGTGTGCCATCTTACCTAAAAAATGACTTAGACCTTGTGCTTATGAATGCATAGTGCAAGATGAAATTGTTTTAAAAGTATACAAAATTGTATGGGTATTTGATTCTATATTATATATCAAAGGTTACAAAATTGTTCTAAAAGTGGTAATAAAATTATATGATTATTCCATATGTATTGATGTAAATATTTCATCCTGGATTTATCTTGATTTGGATTTGAATCATGTTGTTGAAGAGATTCTTTCGAATATCTATCATGCATTGTAGACATCAAGACATTTTTCTGTCATCTTTATTAAGTTTACCTTCAAATCTGTTGGCATTGAATTTCTTTGAAATTTTCTTGTTCATAGTTGGCATTTTATGACATGTTCTGTTGTGCTACAAACTTGTTTGACTTTCTCTCCTTTTCTCTCATCATTTTTGTCATTGTTGCAATAATCTCGAGCTAATGAAGTGGGAACTTCTTTGCAACCGTTTTTGGTTTTTCGGTTAAGTGCTCATAGTTGAATGAGTGCCTAATAATTTAAATTCCAAAAGGAAAACAAATCAGGGGATTCTAAAAAATCCTAGAGTATCCCATACTTATTAGTTATGGACATGCATAGCATGGTTAAATTGGTGTGTTTTACATGCCACTACTAATTAGTTTACTTTTGGGTTAATTAAATGCTAATTATCCTTTGATTTAGTGATATGGAGCTCTTATGTTTTATAATAATGTATACATACTAAATATCCATTATGACATTATTACCCCATCTTAACTTGCAAATCCAAAATGTCAGATGCTGAAATGAGTGAGGTGCAACCTAGCCCGTTTGAAAAAATACGTGGACTTATTTGATTGCATGTTAGGGTAGTGTATAATACCTGAAATGAAATGTTTAGGGAGACAAAGGAAAAAAGCCATGAGGATAGTAGAGCGTTAAATGGAGAAGTTTGTGCCTGAATTTACCTTAAAAAAATCAAGAACAAATTGAAGCGAGCTAGACCCAACTTGACACTGATGAACAAAATATTAAACACATCAGGTTTTGAATGGGACACATAATGAAAGATTCCTATGGCAGACACTAAAATTTGGATTGAATGTGTTAGGAAAAACCCAACATAGAAGAATTACCAGAAACCAGACAAATGGCGATATTTTGAATATGTTGTGGAGTTTTATGGGGAATCAATTGCTGCAGGCAGTTGTAGGGCCATCCAATCAGAAGTACCACCACTTTCCATCGAATAATGCTTAGAAGAATTTAACTCATCATCACAAGCTCTAGGTGATGATACACCCATGAATAACCCACTAACTATCTTGCCCTCATCTTTCACCAGAAATTCAAGTCAAGGAAAGTGCAAAATTCATAGTGATGATCAAATCTTAGAAATGTTAGGCAGCTTTTCTACGTATGTGAAGACCATGTTGATTTATATATGAGCAGGTTTATTTATGATGAAATGAAATAAATGTATGTATGAAAACACATGTTGATTTTTGAACGAATAAAATGAATGTATGTATGAAAACCTAAGTTAATTCTTGAATGAATGTATTTGAGATCCAATTGGTGATTCTCGAATGAATGTATTTTTGGAAACACATGTTGATTTTTGAATGAATTGAATGAATGTATGTACGAGAACATAAGTTGATTTTCAAATGAATGGAATGCATGCATTTATGAGCAAGTTGATTTTTTAATGATTGGAATGAATGTGTGTATGAACATTTTGATTTTTGAATTAATGGAATGAATGTATATAAGATAACCCATGTTCATACATTAATCTATGGTCCTTCTCTAACCAGACTAAATACTAGGTGGTCAACTTTTGCACAAGCACTAGCATTTAATAACCCAATAAAACTAAGTTCGTGAAAGAGAGACCAAAGACAAGATCCCTTTGTAAAAAATAAAAAATATGTGACCTTTTCAAATAAATACAAAAAATATCACACGGATTTGGAGTCCATCATAGATTAACATCCACGACATGAACTATAATTTAACATAAAATAGTTTCAAACCACAATTAAACTTAACAAACTCTAACTTAAAGTTCACAAGTTTAAATTCAAATTCATTTCAAACGTTTAGAATTCAACCACCAATTCATAAATATCGTTACTTCTAGCAAGCCAATTCTGCCATCACTTTGCTCAGCTAATCCAAAGCCTCATCATCTGAAAAGTGTTAAATATAACATTTGAGAACTCACAATTCTCGTACAAAGTCTCAAGGATAAAGCATACAACAACCAAACATATATTTTAGAAAATATTAAAGCATACGTAAGAATTCTAATATACTTGCACACAAGCCTCATCATATGAAAAATGTTAAATATAAACGGTGTGAACCAACCGTTCTCGTACAAAATCTAGTATGACCCAACAATAAAGGATAAAGCATAAATCAAATAAACATATATTTTGTAAAATATTCATGCATACACAACAATTTAGATATGCTTGCATACAAACAAATTCCAACATACTTACATTATTGCATGATACAAGAATCGATGCATGTACGATGCATATACTATGCATGAACCAATGCAAATTGCATGAGTAACTTTTATCTCATTATTGACATTTACTTTTGAATGCATGTGCATCCCACTTGTAATTAGTTTAAGTTTTCTCTTGACCCCTCGGTGGGTACTGTCATTGGCAGAAACTCGAAGTCCAAAGCAGATCCCATGGTATCTTAATCATACATAATTATATTTTATTAACTGAGTCTCACACATATACCTCGACCGACGTCTGGCATCCTCACCCTAACTGGAATATTGGGGCATCCACACCCAGATGTCGAGACGACAAGGGCATCCGCACCCTCTGATGCCACTTTTCTTAGTATACCAATACACTAACAGATGAAGCCAACCCTCACCATTCTCGGGTCAAAACAGTAAAAACGTCCCTTACTATTGTGATTGGAAACACAAACCTCAATACCAGGTTCTTGAAAAAAATAATACCACAGAGTTTAGTACCACGTTTCCCCCACGACAACACCCTTCCAAGGATCCCACGACATACGTAGGGCAACCAAGAAAAAAATTGAGTACACTGTTTAGGTTTTTTTACCTCTTAAGTATTTATTATTATCACCACCTAGAACATATACCTCGACCGACGTTTGGCATCCTCACCCTAACTGGAATATTGGGGCATCCACACCCGGATGTCGAGACGACAAGGGCATCCACACCCTCTAATGCCACTTTTCTTAGTATACCAATACACTAACAGATGAAGCCAACCCTCACCATTCTCGGGTCAAAACAGTAAAAACGTCCCTTACTATTGTGATTGGAAACACGAACCTCAATATCAGGTTCTTGAAAAAAATAATACCACAGAGTTTAGTACCATGTTTCCCCCACGACAACACCCTTCCAAGGATCCCACGACATACGTAGGGCAACCAAGAAAAAATTTAAGTACACTGTTTAGGCATTTTTTACCTCTTAAGTATTTATTATTATCACCACCTAGAACACATCTGGATCCACAATATTCATAACACATTACCATGCTACATGATCTCCATATTGTCTTAAGCATGCACATCATCATGCATCATTCGATTAGGCAATCTCCGCTCGGTCACAATAATGTACCATTGTGTGCCAACAAGTGTAATTAATCATATACATTATAACACAACATAAACAATGCATCTACATGATTATTATATAATTAATGCACTAGCACATAACTTCACTTAGGCTCACATATAGCTCAATCATAAGTCACAATAAAAATTTGGTTCCTCACTAACCATTTCATGCACATAAGCAAGCATTTCACATCATGCGACATTCACAAATCACATATCATAATTACATGCTATACATGATCATCATAAGCACATATATGACATCACATCATGCTATACATTACCATAATGATTTATAAACAAAATATGATCCACATTTAGAACTTTCAAAGGTACGCAATTCAACACATCATATGCAATTAGGCCAAAACAATTTACATGCAAAACTGTAAAAATAGAATTTTTGTTTGTCGGTATAAATTCTACCATGCATTACACTGAATGAAATAAATTTTTGTTTTTTTACTATAGATGCACATATATGTTGGCTGTCTACAAGCAAAAACCTAGGTTCAAACTCATTTCAGATTATATAATAATAAATGTTTTACTGAAACCCATTTTCTATTCATAGAATAGATCTGTCTGATTCGGCCTCACCGAAGAAATATCAGCCAACGAATTTATGAAATAAAATAAATTTTATAATTTTTATCGTAGTTAGCTTAGTGTGTCTAATATAAGCTCAAAAAAGAATAAAGTCTAAACTCCATTCCAACAGAGAATTAAAGTTCACACACTATAATTTGTTTCTACTCTTAGACAAACTGTATTTTAGAAATTTCAATTTCTGGAACAAACTTTCATGATTTTTAATTCTCAAAACCTAATGAATCAGTGCACAAGATTTTTATCATGTATTTTTTAATATATAAACTAACAAAATATTAGCCATAAATCTTAAATAGTTTGAGAGCAGTAAAATCTACAAAAAGGTGCATTTATCATAAAATTTCTATCAAGATAAATTTTATGCTTACTTGTAGAGGTTGTATGTCCAAACATGAAACTCAAATGAGCCTAATTTTTTTCTAAGATTGTTCTTACATGTCTAGAATATCTCTTTAAATTTTTAGAATTTGTGGGTTCACAGTTTTGGAGAATGATACTTTTCTTTAAAGCTGGCCAGAATAAAAGTACATGACATGATAACGTAGTTTTTAAGAAACCACGTCAAAAACTTTAGGTTTTTCATCAAAAACATCAAGAAATACATACGACAAATTTGATTAATCAGAAATACATCCAAATCATGCATACACATATCCAAACATACTCTAAGATCCAACATTTCTATATAAGATAATACGTTTTTCCCAAAACCAATTTTCGAAAAGATATCAGCCTTATAAAATCCTTCAAATAAATTTATAATCCATTAAAACCATATTAAATCCATACATAAACACATTTAGCATGCTGTAAACACAAAATATAACATGGAACATGCATTTTATCATGAATCTACATTGTTTTCCCCTAGTAAACAGGTTAAATCAAGCGTACAATTAAAAACAATTAGATCAAAGCAAAATTAGGCTTTTAAAATCAATATAGTATAAATCAAACCGTTAGAATATGATTCAATGCTTAATCAACCTAAACTAAACCCTAAACATGTTGAATAATAATAAACAATATACCTTTGATGTGTAAACAAATGAATAACACAACAAACATGCAAACAAACATCAAATCGTGATAAAAAACACTTGAAATACTGTAGGAATTCGAAAAAGGACCGTAGATCTTTCTCTCAACTCAAGTGAATATTGTCCAAAGCTAATGTACAGACCGTCAGACCATACACTCAAAACAAAAAGGAAAAGCAAGGGTGATCGACTTATACGGCCGGTCACCAAAAAACTATGGAACTTACCTAGGATTTTAGCTGGTCTTCTTCTTCCTTGGATTCTTCCTCTCCAAAACATGTTTCTCTCTCTCTTCTTCTCAAAAAATATGAATAGTATTTTCTAATAAGGAGGCTTAACCCTTTTTATATAAATGAGAGTTAGGTTTTCTATTGAAACCCAATCTCTCTCTCTCTCTCTCTAAAGGGTTTCCTAGTTGAACTCTTCTTCTATATGGTCTATGGATTCTATCTAAAGGGTTCACGATCCAATATATGATCCACTCTTATAATCCAACGTGATATACTAACTTATATTATTAATTAATTAATTATTAACAAATTCACATAAAAATTATCATTAAATTAAATTAAATAAAATTTTGAATTTTAGAAAAAAACTAAGTATGACATACGTTCGTATTTGGATCCATATCCAATACCAATTATAACGTCGGGATATCAAAAAAATTATTACGTATTTGTTTCGCATACGTTTTTGCATGTTTTGGTTTGAATCCAATTTAAGATCTATATCCAAGAAAAAATCCATGATTTTAGACATACGTTCATAATTTGATCCATATCTGACACCAATTATAATGTCATCGAAAAAATGAGTGCGTAGTTGTTTACATACATTTTCGTATGTTTTGGGGCAAAAATTGATATTTGGGGCAAAAATCAATTATGAGATTCACATTCGGAGCAAAAATCCATATTCGGGAAAAAAATCCATGATTTTAGACATACTTTCGTAATTGAATCTATATCCGAGCCAAAAATCCATAATAAACTTGTTAAAACATATAAACTAGTGGTCTGATCGGATCATACAATCTAAAATGAAGTAATTTGATCCATTATCCATGACTATTCAAGTTGTTCACACATTATCATCAAACAACGGGCATTTGAAACACATCCGAGTTACAATTGCTATATAACAAACTAAACCAGTGTTCGGTCCATTTTTTGTTCATTTCATCTAATCCTAGACAAACCATCAAACAAGTCCCTAGGGGTATGAGTCAGTATGACTGGTGAGTCCAGGACATACTCTGAGCGTCCTATCTATGCGGGATTCGTCATGCAATGCAAACATGGCCATAGGGTAAGAGTATGAGATAGGATAGTGGTGGTGTTGAAGAGGAAATAAGATGATGGATAGTAAGAGAACGATGATGCGTCAATGGTATTATTCTCATGCCATGAGAATGGAAAGATGAAAACTTGAGATACTTATAGGTCTACACATTTGGTCATATAGAATGATAGATGCAAAGAGGAGAAAAAGAGGGTTTGTTGTGGACGCACGATGTCACGGTCTTTTTGTGTGATGCCTAGGATGCAGACTAGGCAAGCCCGTAGAGTGAAAGAGACGCACTGGAGCAACGCGAGGCGATGTGTCAAGAGACGACATCGAGGAGCAAAAGTGAAATGTGGGCGACAATTCTTCAAGGCCATCACATAGGAATGGAGGCCCAATAAGTGCTCACAACACTTGGGAGGCAGTTATTGAGGGCTACCATGTAGGAATAGATGCCCAATCAATGCTCACAACACTTGAGAGACAACTATCGAGAGAAACAGATGCCTAATCAGTGCTCACAACATTTGCAAGGCCCAACGAGGCTAAAAACTCACGAGCAAGCAACAACATGAGAGTGACGGCGCGAAGCCACAAATGCAAGTAGTATAGCAGGCAATCACCAATGAGCACGAGCAACCTGCAAGCAACCAAGGTGGTGCGGCAAGGCACCAAGCAAGCATACAAGGTGGTGCGGCAAGGCACCAAGCAAGCATCCAAAGGAACAAAAGTACAGTGTCTAGGAAATGTAACTTGTATTCATAAGTTGGCCAAATGGCACTTACGGATGCAACACGCGAGGCGACACATAGACTCACTGTGGGGCAATGTGAGGTGAAACGATCTTGGAGAATGAGCCTTAGAGGGGAGTTCTACCTACCAACGAGTTCCCCCTAAAGGTGTTAGGGGTACTGACTCGTCAAGGATAGGAGGAACCCCAAAAGCACTTGAGAAACCATAAAAATTTCATGAGGTTCTCCTTAACCATGGGGAGACAACATCGGCGCACACTTTGACACGTAGAGCTCATGGCACCACTTCTCCCTCTAAGTTATTTAAAAAGCCATCAGCTATTCCAAATAACTAACTAAGCTGTGGCTTGCATCTCTGTGGCACAATTTTCATACAAATTTTACAAAGGGCATGCTTGGAAATATGGGGCGCCCAAGAGGGTGCTATTCATGAATAAAACAGTAGAACAAACATGATTTTATTGCAATCTACCATTAGTCATATGTTTTCCTGGGGTCAAAATGAATTTAAAAAAAAGGAGACATACTTATGTCTTCAAGAGACTCACGCCCATGAAGGAGTCCACTTGTTTTTCTCGTTTCCTTTTAAATGCTGAACCTTAGATTTTGTTTCGCAAACCTACTTTTGTATTTTCTTCGTCAAAATACAGAATATGCCAGGAACAAGAAAGATGCACCGCGCATGCAGGAAGCTGTCCATGGAACTCCAATGCAGGAGAAACCAACTGTCTCAAGGCCATTCAAATCAGAATCACTTCCATTGCCCTATTACTGGTCACTGGATAAAAACTACATGAACAAAATATTGAAACCTCAAACTCATTAATGAAAATGGTGCTGTACACAGGTTGAATTCGGTGCCTCTTTTGTGGTGCAACCAACCATTTTAAGAGCTCATTTTTTTATACGAAAAAAAGGGATAATGGAGGTCCTTCAAAATCATATTTTGCCAAAACCTTATATGCTTTGCAAAGAGATCACGTTTGTATTTTCAAGTGTTTTGCCTATGACCAACTATTGGATCTGCTCTCCAACTGTTGGATGCACACCTCAAAGTAGATAGCGCTTACATAACGTCATGCAACTTGCAGTGTCTGTGTCGAAGGCATTCCGCTGTTGAAACAGTGATCACACCTCCGGGCAAGAGCTAAGAATTTGTCATTAAATCTAACCATAGGCTTCTTTGAGAATGACGGTGCTTCTAACCCCCTTATTTGTGAGATAAAAGATCCCATGATTCCTCACCAGGCAGAGCAGCAACCTACAAGGCAGTTGATATTCAGCATGAAACACACCCAGTTGGGCGGACGTTAATCTCTTCTCCATGGTCAAGCTTAGGAGGTCGTCAAGCACGGCAACGGCCTGTTTATGTGCTGAGGAACTGGCCGGATCGATCTGCCTGGCGTTCAAGTAAGGAGAAATAAAGCCAATTTCTGCCATTTATGACCCTCTTCAAGATATTTCACATTAGCCTAAAGCCAGCAGGAAATTTGATTAGGAAAGCAAAAGGACCAGAAAAGTTGCCGTCTTTCGTGAATTGGGCTTTTTTGCCGTCAACTAAGTCCAAAACCAAATTCGATTCGCGGGCTGTGACTGCTAATGAAGAATCCCAACTCTGCAGTTGAAGGTAATCCTGTCCTTTGAACTGCTGTACTCTGGGGAAGTCTGGGTACTTTGGAATCAAATCCTTCATAAAGTTTTTTGGGCAAACCCAACTTGGATTGGATCAAAACAATCTTTGCCAACGGAATTCTACAATCCATGGACATCATCAATAACTTCCTGAGATTGGTGACAACAATGGGTTCCATCATTTCCATAACATCTCCTTCCTGTTCGGCGGTTGAAAGCGCCTTATCCGTGAATTGATGGATATCCCTCAATGTCAGACATCAGATTCCATTTCTCGACAATACTCCTTCCTTTTCCAGGTCTCTGAGGAGGATGGATCGATTCTTTTTGGCTCAGGATGATGTTCTTGAGATGTATAATAAGTGACGGCTTCTTCCGGAGCTCCATGACCCTGTCCAGATCGTTCTCCCTATGGTAAATTTTCTTCTTGGGTCGTCTTCCTGATGATTTGAACAACCTCTGAATGAAGAAAACAGAATACCATGAAGATAAAAGGATCCTGCTAGTACTACTTGATGATAATTGGGGAGAGCAAGCAAGCCGTCTGCCGTACATAGCACCCTCTGGGGAAAGAACTGAGCTTAAACGGAAAAATGAGAAGGAAGCTAAAAAAAAAGAGGTTTAGGTTTTAGCGATAGGAAAAGTCCCAAAAGGCATAACACGGGATTTACGCGTTATAGGGATAATCAAGCCCCCCTTGAGTCCCAGTTACGAGGTCGCCTCCTCGTTTCTGGCGTGTCTCCTCTTCCCCGGCGGTAATCTCTCTCTCTCCATGCCCTTCATTGCTAGGACATCTTAGATTTCTCTACTTCTGTTCCCCTCTGACTACGGATAGCATCTGCAGGTTAATCAGAAGAGCGTGAGGCTTATGTATTTATTATACGGCGACTCCACTGTGAGGGACGGTTTCTCTACAGGGCTGGTATACGCACATATATGCACGCACAAAACAAGCATGTGCTGTGCTGTGTGCTGTGCTGTGCTGTGTATATATGTAACTACCTGGCGCACGTATGGAGAGAGAGATTACCTTTCATTATGAATTCTATTGAAACTTCCAATCTTTTCTACAAATATGTTGTCATGTGTGCACGTATGTATTGGTGACGTTAAAATACTTGGCCTTTGATGGTCATTAACAAGTTCACCAGTCTTTTGCTTGTAACAAATTTTGTTGAGCAATTAACACTAAGCCCAACATAAGATTTTTCAACAAAATTTGTTACAAGCAAAAGACTGGTGAACTTGTTAATGCCCATCAAAGGTCTAGTGTTAATTGCTCACTATGTTTTTTCTTTGTTAACTGACGAGGAACCCTCGTCCAGAACTGGATAAATTAATTGGTCTATGCTCGTGTTGAGGTAAACCCAAGTGGGGTCATAGCATAGCATCCAAGTCGTTATGAAGCCCACCAGTTAAAGGCAGCCGCACACCCTGTGGGAATCAAAACGGGATGAAGGCGTCAACGCCTTCTCAACAGGGCAGCTGCCACTCGAGCGACCTTAGCAGAGCGTTCCACTCTGGTTGGTTCAGCAATTACTCAAAAAAAAAAAAAAGAAATCACCTGCGAAAAAGATTTTTGTGTAAACTTTTAAGTTCCGCTAATGCACATGGTTATTTTGCGTCAAGTAGTTTCTGATTGGGTTCACGAAGTTAAGCCACAGTTATTTTTGTACCACAAGGTACGTGTAGCAAATTGACGCTGGGTGTGTGGTATGTATAATGTGACAATGGGGGTGGCGCTTGAGACTGACAGAGCACCAAGACAGGGGATCCAGCGTAAAAATATATCCAGGAAAAATTTCATTTTGTTCTAATAAATTCTTAGTGAAATCTAGGCATAATTTTCCCAGGTATTGATTCATACGAGAAAAATTAGCATACGGTGGTGGTCGTGGTGATGAAAAGTCACTAAGCTCTGTATATTACGATACCATTTTTGTGTTCGAAAGGATAAAAAGCATATTGAACCAACACCTAATAAAAAAAGAAGAGCGTCCTTCGTAAACTATTTGCTTTTATGAAGAGCAGAAATTTAATCGTAAATAAACAATTAAACAAGGTTCAAAAAGTGAATTACTTGTGACACAGGAACACGTCCCATAGATGCAAACGCCATTAGAACGCCAAAAACTAAGGGGTTTTCGTTAATAATAGAATCTCACAAAAGCCCAAAAAGTTCATCTATTCACAACACCGGCCGCATATTGTTGCTGCTTAGAAGAAGCATATGCAAACATGCTTTCTGCTCTCTTTTTTTTCCTAAAGAAACCAAAAATCAAATTTCAGGTCTAAAAAACCTACAACCCACAAAGGAAAATTCTTCTTTTCATTGTTCGAGCAACAGGGAGAGGGAAAATAAGAGAATATGAAGCCCTATCCTAGGCTAATATCCCCCTTTGAAAAAGGTTTTCTTCCTCAGAAACCTATTGCTGCACAACTAATGACGACGATGGTAAAAAAAAAAATCACGAAAATCTCATATGCAAGAAAACGATCTAATCAACTCCGAAATTGGCTTTTTATGTTAAAAAGTTGCCATTTATTCCTTGTACGCCACATTTGTCAGACATACAAAAGGCATCTCATCGGAGAGCCAAACATTAGAGTTTCAACACAAAGAAATCCTCATTATCTTCTCTGAATCATCGTTAGGATGATAAAATCATACTCTGCGAGAAGCTTTAGCTGAGATGCAGAAATTTTACCAAAAATCGTTTAAAATCCCCAGAGAGAGAGAGAGAGAGATGCAGACCTCTCGCCTTCCTTGTTCCTTGGGTCCCCTGTATCTGGGTGCCCATCCGAAAATTCCTCTCTCTCTCTCTCCTCAGACGACTCCCCCGTCTCCATCCCAGGGAAATAGATTTCTTGATTCTTGATGGAAGTGGAAGTATTAGACTCCTAGTAACGATGCGCGCAGGTGCATGTATTCTGTGGTAATGATACGTTGACTGGATGAACTGGAAACCAGAGAAGGCCAGATGAGCAAACAATGTGGTCCCTCTAGGATTTTAGAAGGATATCTATTAGCTCAGGAGTGAGAGCCCTATTATTATTAAGCAGCAGACGAGTCAGTGGACTTGGCAAAACGGGCCATGGGCACGGGTAAGTTGGATTTGACGGCTGTGAATTAGAGTGAAAAGTGTGAGGTCGCTGCCAAAAGAGGGCCGTGTGAGAGAAGGGCGGATGATAGAAAGCGCAGCCCCTCGACGAAGGCCTTCCAATTCCATACATACACACAAAGAGAAAGAGGGAAGGACATACTTGGGGGAGCGTGCTCTGTGTGTATCGGCAATGCAGACCGCTCCCTTAGGATGCTCCTATCATCCTCATTCCCCATCTCCTCCACTCTTACTCTCCTCCCTCAACAGCAACACCAATAGCACCAATACCCACAATCTCCACGCCCCTTCCCCTTCTTGCTCCAGGCGATCCTCCTCTGTCCCCAACAGTCTCGATCTCATCGTGCGCCGTGGAAGGGATTGCCGTCGCCTTCTCCCTCCCTCATCCAGACTGGGTAGGCGCACTTCTTCTTTTCTCCCATTTTTTCTTATGTTCTTCCTTGAAAAATCCTTGACTCGGGTTTCTTTTCTTCTTCCTATGAGAATCCTATTTCATAAGTCTCTCAGAAGTGGACAAATTCTTATGATTAGCCTCAGAAATTTGAGATGTTGAGATGTCTCCAAGAGTGGTAAATTATTTTTGTTGGTTGTTTCTGCAACGCGTTTTGATATTTCTTGTTTTGGATTTATCCCTGTCGTGAACCCAAATTGAACTTATAGTTCCTCGTGTAGCCATACATCTTGATTTTTCGAATTCATTGGTAGGCTTGTTCAGCTTAGTTCTGGCCATACACTAACCTTCTGTGGATCGTGCTTGATTTGATTCATGGAGAGGGATTTCTTTCTTTCGTTATTTCCTTCTTTTTACGGTATTCACTGCTTAAGTTTGGGAGGAATTTATATTCGTGTTGATGTTCATCAGCTTACCGGAAATAGGGGCCTTTTTGGTCTCGCGCCCCGTTTGATTTCGTCATTAGATAAGAACTATAACATAGCTTTGTTTTCCAATCCGATTTTATTGGTTTGAGAATGAAATAGATTCTTATTATGTCGTTTTTTGTCATTGTTGCTGAAAATCTCGCCACAAACAGGGGTGTGCAGTGCAAGTCAAGCTGTTGAATTGTTTCCGGCTGTTTGCCCTGAGATCGTTGTTCGAGAAGCACGTGTAGAGGATTGTTGGGAAGTTGCTGATACTCACTGTAGTTCGTTCTTCCCAAATTATTCATTTCCATTTGATTTGGTGTTGCGGATGGATCGCTTGGTAGCATTGTTGTCGAGCTTCTCTCTTCCGATTGGGCGGCGGAGGAAATGCCTGGTGGCAGTTGTTGGTGGTCCGGTTGATGATAACCACTTGTTTGGCACCATGGATATCAAGGTTTTTGGGTTTGAAGGGAAATTCAGCTTTAACAAGGGATATGTTGGAGGGATACTGACGGTAGACACATTGGCTGATTTTCTGCCAAGAAAAGGGACTCTTGGACAAAGGAGGTGAGTTCTAAGTCCATCACTCTTTTCATTCTATAAGTTGCACGCTCTGCACCTAGTAAGTTTCATGACATGCATCAATAGGTACAATGAATTATTTTTGTTCATTTTGTTGCACCTGCACAAACATGTCATGCTGTTTTTAACTGATGGTGGATCCATAATTTTGGAACTCTTGGGTTGTGTAACTTGTGTTTAACATCCCTAAAAAATCCAATCTTTTAAAACTTTTCCCAAAACCCAAAATTTCTAGAAAATTTGAATTGTTTTCATTCTTATAATTTTTTTAAATGACTTTCAAAAGTAATGCGTCAACGAGTTTATTTAGGGCTATGTTCCAAACACTTGACGGCCTACCTGAGCACAAGAGCAAGCATCTATTAGCTTCTCAATATCAGATAAAATACGAAACCATCCGTATACACAACTCGATTGAGTTTATTATTCTATAAGAATTCATATATTAAATGTAGAAGACGAAATTTATACAAGGGTTAAGACATTTGAGGAGTTACGTAATAAGTTTGAGATTTGAAATAAAATTCTAATTTGTATACGAGAAAGGAAACAATATCTACCCTGAGATCTCATTCCAAAATATGTACAAGTCTTTAAAAGAGTTGTGATCCAGAATAGTAAAAAGTTAAATGTTTATAAGTCCATAAAAGAAAAATAATCTGGGTCCTCCAAGTATCGTAGTAGGTAAGAGTGTTCCTTCTAGTGTACAACAACCCCTCCTTCGCTTTAATCCTCTAAGATGATATTTGAAATTTTGTAGGGCATTAACAACGTCTATAGGAACTTAAAACCAAACTTGAAGAATACAAATCAAGTTTGTAATGGTATAATTATAGTGTGATTTCCATAATCTATAAAATGAGGTTCAAGATAATCCACATTCAATAACATTGCATTCATTCATTCCCATGACATTCATTCATTCATAACCATGTCTTTCATTCATTCCCATGGCAATCATTTGCATAAATAAATAATTAATCAAACAATTCTTCATATTGAGATGATAGGTAAGGATATGAATGCTTTGAACCTCACCGAGGACATGGCATTGGATAGAAATGATTGGAGGAAAAGGATTCATGTGGAAGACCCAAAATGAATTTCTTTTTTGGTTCATATCGCTGACCCCAATTGTTTTGGGATGAAGGCGTAGTTGTTGTTGTTTTGTTGTAACAATTCCTCATATAATTGCATAAAGTAAACATGTAAAATCTCATTGACCGTATCCAGCATGAAACATACACACATGCTTTTAAAACAAGTAAGGACATATGTGTCCCTCACAATCATAATATATACATTCACAAATTTGCATATAACAAGAAGGTCAAAATCCCATTTGACCATTCCAGCGTATTTTATATGCACATGCTTTATAAGACATACAAATCTATGACAATTAAAGCATTCATATTCATTTCTTTAGAAAAAGCATAATCATGTCCATCTCATGAATATGATATACATTATTACATTTTTGTATGTAACAGGTCAATTCTCATAACCACTTATGTATTTTTGCATTTTTATCAAATATGAATAGACCCTTTCTCTTAACCTTTTCAGTGTGTCTCATACACAGATGCACCTAACGGGTATTTCAATCAAGTCAGTGACTTAAATCATTCGGTCAATCACATAACCCAATACATGTCTTTTTCATTCACATGTATACTTATATGCAATGACATTTGTAAACATTAGAATTTCATGTCTACATCTATATGTTTATGCACATGATAAAAGTGGTTCTATAAATTTAATGTATTGTTTCTCTTGATTATTTTAAACCTATCTAGTACAATAGAAGGTATAGCTGCCCAGAAACAACCATGAGGGTATTTATTATGTTATGTATTTTCATTTTCCCCCTATGACTTAATTGGGTTTATCCCCGACGGTGAATCCTGATACGGAGTCCTTATACCAGCTTATGCTCGTGTACACCGCTCAAGCTAAAAACAAATTGAACGTCTTTTTTTACTTTGTAGAGTTTCTGGCCCTACCCTGTGAATCCCCAATTAGGCTTGTCCCCATAACCTCCATAGGGCGGAGGCGAGGCACATGTAGTCCTCCAACATCTTAAATACCTTATGAGGTTTGTAGTGCCTTTCTCTCTTTATAGGAGACATAAGATCGAGACAAACCCAGTCATCTCGTTGAGATCGGGATGGACCCAGCCATCTTTGAGAGCCCGGTTTCACCGGCGCCTCATTTGGACCCGTGATCCCAGGGTTATGTTTCTTTTTAAGTTATAGGTCACATTTAAGTATCATTATCTCATTTGGACCCAGCCATCTTCAAAATTTATGAGGTGCAAAATAGAAATTGGTGGACTTGATAAATCCTTTAAAGCATGTTTCCTTAGAACCAACCTGATTTAAGTTCACTCTGATCCACAGGAGACTCGATATGCTTACTGGGTCGATTTGTGCTGTGTGCAAGGGATCCAGACATGTTTGTTTTATTTTGTAAAATTTTCAGTTTTCTCCGCCCAACCCATTTGCATTTTTTCAATAAAGTGAAAAACCTTTTGTTGAAACTAGTATCAGATCCAACCTGTTGACATTCCTACCCACTCAAATTGCTCTCTCTCTCTCTCTCTGCGTCTCAATTGTTTCATCATTTTCAGGACTGGTATTGCTTACATATCAAATGTTGCAGTCAAGCAGAGGGACAGACGCAAAGGGATTGCAAAGAGGTTGATCGCTAAGGCCGAGGAACAAGCTAGGAGTTGGGGTTGCCGTTCCATGGCATTGCACTGTGACGTGAACAACCCTGCGGCCGTTGCACTGTACAAGGGCCAGGGTTTCAGATGTATCAAGGTCCCAGATGGTGCCAATTGGCCCGAACCCAGGGCTGCACCAGGCTCCAAGTTTCACTTCATGATGAAGCTCGTGACGACAGCTGCTAGTTGACAGTAGTTTGCCTTCGGAGAAAGCTCAACTTATAATGCTTCTGCTAATCGCACAACACATCTGCTCTGCCAAGATGATAGCAAAAAATGAATCACCGTGTATATATCTCTGCGCCAAGCTCCATGGCCTGTGTATGTACATAGATCTCGCAAAGATACTACTGTTGATTTATAAATTTAGCTCATATAAAAAACATGTGCTTCCATGACTATTCTACCTCGTTATAAAAGTTTCTAGGACATTGTGAATCTTCAAATAGTTGTGGATGCGGAGTGCCATATCCAGTTTCGGGATCAAGTTCATGTGGTAATTATTCCACTTCTTCCTCGTACATGATGTCCCCAGATTCTAGAGTTTAACAAAACAAAACAGGTCGAACGTATTATCATCAATGTAATTGAATCCCACGAGCCAGCTGACCCAAAAAAGAAAAAGAAGGAAAAAAAGGTGGTCGGCAGATCCTGTATAATCACATGATGAATTCAGCTGTTATCTGCAGTGGTTTATGGCACGGCCGTGGGCTGAGCAGTGTCGCTTACTAGCGCTAGGTTGGTCTCAGTCAACTACAAGTAATCAACAAAAACTATTTTTATTAGTTTAGTTTTATAGAGACACCTATTCGCAACATAAATATTCAAAAACTCTTTATTTGGCGTTGATCCGCCAACATTATTGAACAGATACACCTCCCAGCATAGACATCACAGATGCAGCAGCATCCCTAATTTCGAAAATTATCTTGGCTTCACTGATTGGAGACTACAGATCTGATCCGACCCAACATGAGGATTCTAAAACGGCTGAAGAAACTTATCCAATGCGGAAGTGTCCAAAGCAAAGAACTCCTTGGTGGATGCCAACACAGCGAGCCCAAGTTTCACAGCGTCCTCCTGACTCGGTGCCTGCCACAGCATAATATATGCCGCAGGTCATTTTTTGTGAAAGATAGTATTAAGATTACCAAGTGTGTGTGTGTGTGTGTGTGTGTGTATATATATATATATATATATATATATAATCACCTCGATGTTCAGGGGCAGAACAGGGTCGTGAAGGGATAATCTCAACAGGAACCAGCCGCCAAATCCAGAAACTCTAACCTGCTCCAATAACATGGCATAAAAAAAAGGAAAAAAAAAAGGATGGCATCAACTCTTTCAAAAAAAAAAAAAGACTTTAACAAGGGCTCAAATTAATAAGGAAATGTTCCAGGAATAGATTAGATATGTATGGCAACTCGTACTCCTTCATAGTTTAGTGGCGCTTTCTTTAAATTTGGGTCAGAATCCACTCTGTTTTCCAGGTGTTTCAGAACCGCCTCTCCATACTCAAGGAATGATCTACATACAAGTTTAGAAAAGCCAATTGTATGATTAGTATAAAAACTGCTAATATGGCATTGCACTTTCAAACAGCAGCCGGTTTCCCAAACCAGCTGCAGTGAATTGGTATAAGTCACAGATAGCTCAACCAGAGGGCGGGAAAGGGTTGCACTCGTGGTTGGGAGGTTCTAAACCAAATGACTTGGTATAGTCTAAGATATGTCAACTAGAGAACTGGGGAAACTCAACTGAATTGACCCACTCAACCAGTCCGTATGCTAACAGCACGTTCTTGATCACTTGGTCTAAGCTGTGTTGGTTTCCTAAGAGTATCAGATCTCTTTGTCTTCACATGCTGATGGACATGGATGAATACGTACCCTCTGATGACATCAGGATGGTTTTGATCAATCTTTAGTCTCAGTTCTACTGCCACTGCGGGCTCCTCCAAGCCCTCTACCAGATCAGTCAAAACTTGACTGCCACCGCCTGTCCCTGAAGCCCTGGCTGAAGCAAGTTTGTTTAAGAGCTTGACCTGATTGGAGAAAATATAACAATTTCACATTACAAACCATATGGATAACCGAACAAACCAAATATAGATTTAAAAATAATAATAAATAGGTTATGTAAAGGAAATCCTTCAACTGTAACGTTGAGTGAAACTCAAAGTAACGCCACTTGCCATAAGGTATGCTCCATCATCTAGCCAATGGTTTTCTTTAAGAGCTCCATGGCCGCTGGTCTCGATAGCAAGATGTGACTCTTCCCCAACCGAATTCTGCCACAATTTTAGTTTTTGCGTTAGTTATCCTATCAAAATAAGATATGATTTTTAAAGCAAGGCATACGATCTACTGAAAAAAAAGGATGCCTGAGGTGACAATTTCTACTAGTGGGTATTTCATCATTTTATTAGTTATATGCACGATAAAAGACAGTAAAACAATGATTCCTTGCAGCTTCATATTATAGGTGGTGGAGGGGAACATATAGGAGCGGAGGAAAGCATGAAACATTATAAACTGGATCGATTCTGTGTATGAACAAGTCATATCAATATGATCATTCGCTGCCGACAGTGTACTCAAGCTCCTCCCAAAACAGAAAAGGGAAAGAAGTTTTCTACTAGAATGATCAGCAGCCCGTCCATATGGCCAGGCTCTATAAGTAAAGCTTATGTCAGAATTTTATTATAAGAATAAATTAAATTAATAAATGTATAAAAATAAGTCTACATATAAAAATAAATTTATTTTTCTTAAAAACATGTATATGAAAAAATATTAAAGCAAACAAACCATTTTTACCACTTATAATTGAATAAGAAAACCCTAAAAAGATTAACCAAGCATTTTATTGTCAATTAGGATGAAGAAATAAAAAAAAATAATTTAAAACATTTACATGATAAAAAAGTATCAAAGAAAATGCATACCATTGAAGGTACTGTATATATGAATTGAGAGGTATATGATCCACAATAGAAGGTGTTGGAGATGTCCTTGAAATGGAAAATTGATAGGGCATGTTAGGGGGATATTATTGCTTTTTGATGGGTTGGATCTCGACGGATTCTCTATTTATAGACTACGTAGAAACAAATAGCTGCCTTTTATAATAATCACTTTCTTAATTGATTTTACATGTCATATATGAAAACTTTCAATTAAAATGTGCATGTCATGTATAAAATTGTTTAATTGCCAGAAAAATAAAAAGACAAGCTTCCACCATTTCAGCATAGTGGCCATGCAAAATTGGCAACTAATAAGAATATTAGCTTCCACCGTTTCAGCAAGTGGCTATGCAAAATTGGCAATGAATAAAAACTTAGAGAGAGAGTCCTCATTTTATGCCTATTAAGAAGGATGGAGAGATGTTTTGGAGAGACTGAGAAAGAAATGAAGTTTTTTCATGCTATGGTAATTAAAAAAAGGGAGAGAGAGATGTGGGGAGAAAGAGAGAGCAGTTATAAATGGTAATTTAAAAAAAAATTACAATGTGCCATGTATTTTTTATGAAAACTTTATGCAAATACCCCTACAAATTTTTAATTACATTCTCAAATCATATGACAAGAATGCCAATTAAAACAAATTTATAAAGCATCCAATTTTGCATTTGATACCCTTGCTTCTGCTTTTATAATATTTAGGATTTAGGATAGGATAGGATAGGATAGGATAGGATAAAATGTTGAACACTTCAAACTACTTAAGCAGACAGGGAATAAATCAGTAGCTCATTAAGACGATAGTTTCCCCATGATATAAGTTGACAGACCAAAAGCACAAAATGGGAGTATGCAGGAATATCCATGATACGTTGGAGTTAGGATTAGCATGCTATGGGAGATCCAAGATATTCGGAAACATAAAGGCACTTGATGTGATGTTGCAAATTTTACTGCAGTGTACATTATAGTCACAGGGATTGATTATACTCACCAAGCGGATAGCTTCGTCAATGACATTCTTATATCCTCTTTTGAACCGATGATGCTTCCCTCCTCCATGGAAAAAACAGCAAACAGTTAGCAAGAATTTGGGGGAAGCAGGAATATCAGCAGTAGGCAGGACAGTTGTTTTTTAACATAGCTAGCTCACCAAGTTTTTTTTCAATAAATGTAGTCAACCCATCTGAGGTTACACTGTCTGTTACAATTGTTGTCATTGGATGCTATTTGTCAAAAAACAGTCAAAAGAATTTCTGTATTTAGGAATAGGCTCTGCAAATCTCTACATGAGAACAATGAAATGGTTCACAGGAATCTCACTTCCTCCAAAACTATAGCAGATATCAATGCTATTAGCCGGTTGCGGTTAAATTCACGCCCAGTTGAATCAACAGCAGCAGATCTACAAAACGAGAAGAATCCATCAAATGGCAAAAAAATGACTCCAAACATAGAAAAACTAAAACAAAATTAGTATGGTTCAACCTGTCAACATCAGTGTCAAATATGATGCCGAGATCAGCCTTGTTCTGAAGTACAGCTTGAGTTATAAACTTCATTGCTTCTTTATCCTCCGGATTGGGAATATGATTGGGAAACATTCCTGAAGAAATAAATGCGGAAAGAAACCAAGATAAGTAGGTCACTACAATACAAGCAGATCAAAGAAATGGAAGCTTTCCAAATGTACCAATGGGTTGATATTTCACAGGGTTTTGTTAAAATCATCAGCAAACTTTAAGGACACGATACGATACGATACGTCATGAGACACGAAAAGCGCAATGGTTTGTTGATGATACAGACAAAACTGTGCCTGATAAGGTATACAATATTTGATCTCTCTCTCTCTCTCCATTGTGTTAGTGGTGTTAAATATATGCTGTGTATTATGCTTGTTATATATATATCATAGTCACAGATATCGCCGATATTTTCAAAATATTGTAATATTATAGCTGTAAAATGAACAAACGATATTAAAGGCAAAATATCATGATATTTTCAAAATATCGGCAACTTATATATATCGTGATAATATCGCTGTCGCAACCCAGGCAGCAGTTTTTTTAACTGTAGGTGCAGGGATATTTGTTTTTTTTTTAAGAGATACATGTATCTTTAGTTTTTCTTTATTAGGTTACTTTGGGTTTGGGTATAAAAATATACCTTTTTTGTTAGGGTTAGGGTTACTTTTAAGAGACCCAAAACAAAAGAAACGTAAGGAAGGGGCTGAAGTCAACGTAAAAGTGAAACAGATAGAAGAAAGAAGAGAAACGTGAACAGGGGGCTGCACCATATCCTCCACTTCTCCAGCAGTCCAGTGGAGTTCTCCAGCAGTACAGCATTCCACCGTGAACAGGGAAAGAAAGAAGAGAAAGAAGAGGAAGGAAGGAAAGAAGGAAAGAAGAAAGAGGAGGGAAAGAAAAAAAAAGGAAAGAAAGAGAAAAAGAAGGAAGAAAACGAAAAAAAGGGGATAAGGAAGAAAGGAAGGAAGGAAGAAAAGAAGGAAAGAAAGAGGAAAAGAAGAAATGAAGGAAGAAAAAGGAAGGGAAGAAAGAAAAGAAAGAGGAAGAGAAGGAAGAAAAAAAATAAAGAAAGAAAAGGAAGGAAGAAAACAAAGAGGGGAAGGAAGAGGGAAAGGGGGCGTTACATTTATTTTTTCCTTTTTTAAATTTCGAGATTTTTTTAGAAAATCGATAATATCCCAATATTATACCACACCGAGATATAGCCAATACCGATATTTGTGACTATGATATATATATATATGTAAATATATATAATATATATTAATTTCTTTTATTCCTTAGAATGTATTCTAGGAAACATATGTATTTTTTATTATTCTTTTTTTGTATTTTATATGTATATTCTGTAATATACATATATTGTATATTATATAATATATATTATATTATTTTGAAATATCTGTTAAGATCTAGCCGTTAACTGCTAGTCTAATAGCTAGTTAGACTACTATGTAGTCAACTCAAAAGCATTGACTAGGCGACAAGAAACCTAGGAATTGGCAAGATTCCTATGTTTAAAAAAAAGGTCATTTTATTCCCAACTAGGCACCTAGTCAGTGCCTAATTTGACCTCGCCTAGGCACGAGGGCAAGAAACTTTTTTTTATACGAAAACACGGGAGGGGGAGGGGAGGGTTATAAACCCTCTCTCTCTCTCTCTCACAGGATTGCTCGCCCTCTGCAGTCGCCCTCCGCCTCCAAGTACGCTTCTCTCCCCCTCTTTTCTCTCTCCCTTCCTCCGCCGCCTCCTCTTCTTTTTCTGCCTCTTCTTCTCCTCCTCTCTCTCAGTCTCTCTTTTTCTCTCCCCCTTCCTCTGCCTTTTCTTCTTCTTCTTCTCTCTCTCTCTCTCCTCCTCCTCTTCTTCTTCTTCTTCTTCTTCTCTCTCTCTCCCTATTTTTAGATAAGGAAAATAACATTTTTTTCTCGTGAAAAACTAAGATTTTTACATGGCCAAAAAATACCATTTTTCTTGTGAAAAATGCCATTTTCAGATGCTCAGATGGGGGCGGGGCACGTAAAGTAGAGTTGTCGTGTCATCATCTAGGACAGAGGGGTGGGCTCGTTAAGCGATATGATCCTTGGTGAGGGTTTTCTCGTCATGAAAAGGAAAAAAATATATCATACTAAAAACATGCTTAACTCAAGTACAAGTCCAATTTTATCAGATACTTGGTTAAGATCGCTTGATTATAGCAATATCTTATGCTTCGTGAATTTGTTGTTGATTAATTTTATGTTGAATACATGTTTGTTGTTAATTTTAGTACTTTATTTTAAGAATTTAAATTTTTTTAAAATTATTTGGTATTTGTTGATAGTTGTTTGCTTTGCTTATTCAATTGTTTTAAATATTTGGGCAGGTTTTGTAATGTTCGACATGCTTTGTTTTTTTATCTTTTGCTTATTGTTGATTGATTTTATGTTGCATACATGTTTGTTACTAATTTTAGCAGTTCATTTGCATATTTTTTATATTTTTAAGGTACCGACTAGTCTTTTTAGGGAGTCCACCAACTAGGCACCACCTGCACCTTTGACTCCATAGATTAGGAATGCCTAACAGCTCTCTCTCTCTCTCTCTTCCCCATTTGAATGTATATATGTATGGGCCTTTGGCCTATCTTTTGGATATGCTTCTCTTGAGCAATCAAATCAATAAAATATTTATTTTTACTTGTGTTTTCTTGCCCCTTATTGGGCTCTGACTGTGTTATCCATTGTGATCTTGTATCAGCCCTTAGTGGCTCTTTTGTATTGCCTTAAGTGGCTTTGTGTTTGTGTGCTCTCTTGTAAGTGTGTAAGCCTTAGTGGTCTTTATATTGTGCACACTCTTATATTTAATTGCATGGTATCAAAGCCAATAGGCTCTTGATCCTATTGGTAGACCATCGTGGTGCTCATGCCTCTTCTTGGAGAATGTGCTATAGCTTCAAGTGATCATCCTTCTTTATCAACTCTCTCTTGCTTGTTATGGAGAAGGAATCCACGTTCATCATGTCCATTAAGTTTAATGGTTTCAACTACCGCACTTGAGCTTCTACGATGGAGAACCATATCATGTCCAAAGGCCTCATCAAATACATTGAGGGTGATTGTATAAGAAGTCACACACATTTAGTTCATCACGTATCTCCCACGAGACTTTCATAAGCTGCAGAGGGGAAGAAGAGACCTCAATGGCTGGCACGATTCTCTTATGAGATATCGTGCCCTATATTTAGAGTTATATAAGGTACAAACTGGATCGAAACCCGTTAGACTTCATTCTCAATACAAACTGGATCAGGTCTCTCGACCCAGATCCGATAACATCAACCCGTTAGACTTCATTCTCAATACTCTCCCTCAAGTTGTGCATGGTTTTGTACCATGGACAACTTGTTCTTCAAGAACCGAAAACACATACTGGTAAGACCCTTAGTGAACAAATCTGCCACTTGATCAGCCGTAGGAACATAAGCAGGATCAACTTCTCTATCTTCTATCTTTTGTCGAATGAAGTGTTGATCAATCTTTATATGCTGTGTGCGAGTATGGTGAATAGGATTAAAGGCAATCTGTATGGCACTCTGATTATCACACAAGAGAGTGGTGGGTAGAATAGATTCTCCAACTTCAGTCAAAAGATGTCTCAGCCATGTGGCTTCTGCTGTAACAGCTGCCATAGATCGATACTCAGCTTCAGTACTAGATCGTGCAATTGCACGTTGTTTCTTGCTACTCCACGCTATCAAGTTCCCATAAAAAAAGGCACAATATCCAGAAACTGATCGCCTGTCATCAGGATCTCCAGCCCAATCTGCATCTGTGTATACATCCAGTCGATGTTGTTCACCTTTGGACTTTGACTGATGATAAACTAGACCATCTCCAAGAGTTCCTTTTAAATATCGAAGGATTCTCTTGACAGCATTCATATGCTCTGTTCGTGAGTCATGCATGAATTGAGAGACTTGATTCACTGCATATACAATGTTGGGTCTAGTAAAGGTGAGATATTGAAGCATACTTACAAGACTCTGATATTGCTTGAAATCTTCATATACTTCCCCATCCTGGGAACCGAGTTTATGATTGAGGACACTAGGAGTGGATAGTGGTTTACAATCTTTCATGCCTGCCTTGTCCAATAGGTCTAAAGTATATTTGTGTTGGGTTAGTGACATGGCTTCATCCTGTCTATCCACCTCAACCCCCAAGAAATAACGCAAACCTCCCAAATCTTTCATTTTAAACTGGCAACTTAGCAAAATCTTGGTAGCTTCGATGTGTTCATCAGAGTTCCCAGTAAGAATAATATCGTCCACATATATAAGAATCAAGGTGCGTACCTGACGATCTCGAAAAATAAATAGCGAATGATCAAGATGAGATCGAACAAACCCATGTCTCTAAACTTCAATAGAGAAACTATCAAACCATGAGCGGGAGGCCTGTTTTAGCCCATAAATGGCTCTTCGTAGCTTGCAAACATGTGTGTTGGGGCTATGTTCTGTATAACCAGAGGGTTGCTCCATATATACCTCTTCTTTGAGACTGCCATGCAAAAAAGCATTTTTGACATCAAGTTGGCTTAAAGTCCATCCATACCGAACTGATAAGAACAAGACTAATAGAATGGTTCCCATCTTAATCACATGACTGAAAGTTTCATCATAATCTTGCCTGTATTCTTGAGTGAACCCTTCCTTTCGCTATTAGCCTCACCTTATAGCGTTCAATGGATCCATCGGGTTTATACTTGATTTTATAGACCCATTTAGATCCTACAACATTTTTGTTTGATGGTCTAGGAACAATCTTCCAAGTTCCACACTCATGTAAAGCTTTCATTTCCTCATTCATGGCCTCAAGCCATTTGATTGACATGGATGCTTGTGAGAAATTGGTAGGTTCATCATGCTTTTCAATCTGGAAAATGAACAATTGTAAGTCTGTAGAGAAGTTGTTATAACTTACCCATCTTTCAATAGGATGGTGAATCCTCTCTGGCTTCCTGGGTTGCACAATCGGTCGCTGAACATTGTCTTTGTTGCGCCGTACATAAGTAATCCCTTGAAACTTTGTAACATCTGAAACGACAGGCATAGTAATATCTTGTGTGTTTGTCGTCCTTTCCTTTTCTGGGTATACATTTGTACTATGACGTTCTGCAGATAGAGTGTGACATGAGGGTACGTCATGCTTCGCCATTTGATTAAACACCTCAGCAACAAGCCTGTTAAATTGTATCTCCTATGTACATATATTTTTATATGTATATAACGAGAGATACATATACATATATGTATCATACATATATGTATATGTATCTATTGTTATATGTATAAATATATTTTCCCTTCATGTAACCTCCAAGGGTATTTTTGCCTTTTGTTCTATTTTACGCATATTTACATTTGTAAATATGTTTGTAATTTATTTCTTTTTCTTTTCTTCTTTTCTTTTTCTCTTTCTTTTTCATTTGTTGACTTAGTCAACCTTGGAGGGGGGTTCAACACTAGTCGTTGGACCCCTCCAACGGTTAGATTTCTAACCGTTGGTGGGGCTCCAACGACTAGTGGGAGACCCTCCAAGGCTTCCTCTCCTCTATAAAAGGGGTTGAACCCCTATTGTAAAATCATCCAATGCTTGGAGCATTGTTCTCCAACTTGTTCAATAAAATTATTTATATTTTTGCATTTGGGTTCTCTTTTTGTACCTTTGCGTACATTGTTCTAAGTGTTCTTGTGCCTTTGTGCACCTCTCCCTTTGTGGTGGTTGTGCGTATTTAGCACTATATCTCTTTTGAGATATTTTCACACGGTATCAAAGCAAGGTTGGAGATTGAAGATTGTGTGATTCTTCATCTTTTCAAAGTGACTTGTAAAGCGTGCCTTTGGCTTCTTGGTGATTGAAGTAGGGACTTCTCTTCCATCAATATTTTGGAAGATTCTTACGACAAAAAAGACTTAAGAATCCTTTGTGGTACGTATATATTCTCCATTCTTCTATCTCTAATGGGTGAGAAAAAGTCCCACTTTTCACTTGGTTTCAAATTAAATGGCTCCAACTACCATGTTTGGGCCGGTAATATGGAGGCTCACATTAAGGGGAAAGGTCTTTGAGGATATGTTAAAGGAACCATTCCCGAACCTAAGATCACCATTATTGATAAGGGTGAAATAAAGGTTCTTGGTGGCGAAGAGAGAAAAAGCTTTTGAAGAATATAACAAAAGACATGAAGAATGAGAGATGAAAAACTACAAAATTCTCTCATGGTTCTTTTCTTCCGTTGAAACGAAAATAAATGCCAATATTTTGAAGTTCAAGAAATCCTTTCAAGTATGGAAATATCTCAAAAGAATGTATACTTCAAGAGATTTGTCCCATAAATATTACCTCCAAAAGAAAGCATTAACCCTTCAACAAGGAGAAATGTCCGTTAGAGAATATTTTGCCGAGCTATCCACCATTTGGGATGAACTTGCCCTTCAAGAACCTAAATGGAGTGGAGAGGCTATTGAATTAAGGGCCAAACAACTTGAAGATGAACACTTCTTCAACTTTTTAAACGGGCTTAGACCCGAATTCGAGCAAACTAGGTCCTCTCTCTTGTCTTCTTTCTCTTCTCCTTCGTTGGAAGATGTACTTACCAAGCTAAGTGGAGAAGAAACTCGATTGGGGATGAATAAAACAAATCAAAGTGTGTTGGTTGTTCCCTCTAAAGATGAAGATGAGGGTGCTTATGCCGTCTCTAGACTGAGGAATAATGTCAAAACATATAAACCCCCTCACTTCAACAAAAATCAAGGAGGAAGAGAAAATGGTAGACAATATGGAAGAAGAGATTATTGCAAAATCATGTTACTTTTGCAAAGAACCAGGTCATATTAAACCGGTATGTCCTAAATGGAAAAAGATGGTGGCTATGTCTACAACTTTCCAACAATACAAGGAGGAAGGACCGTCAACTTCCAACAATGTTACGTTATCTCTAAATCAAATAATGGAAGCTCTTCAACCTCTCCTAAGAGATCAGTTTCTGGAGCCGTCATGTCCACCTTCTCTCCTCTCGATAAGATTCTTTGGCTCTTAGACTCGGGTACATCCTTTCATATGACTCCAAATGTTTTTGCACTTTCTAAATACTCAAAAAATTTGTCACTCTTTTGTTTCTACGCGGATGGGGATTCTCTTGAAATAAAGATAATTGGAGATTTTGAAAGTCAAGGCTTTTTTGTTCCTAAAGTTTGATTTATCCTAAAATTAAATTTAAATTTGTTTTCTGTCTCTCAACTATCGGATCATGGGTGTGATATCAAATTCTCATCAAATAAATGTTTGATACAGGATCGTTGGTCCGGGAAGTTGATTGAGGAAGGCTCTAGGAAGGGAGATCTATACTTTATGAATTTTCTTCAAATTCCAAAACACTCTTTTTGTAATGTTGCCCAACATAAGGATATAAATGTTTGGCATAAACGCCTTGGGCATCCAAATATTGTCAAGCTTTCTTATTTACATTTTACCAAAACTTTATGTAAAGACAACTTCAATTATAATGATTGTATTCTTGGTAAAATGAGAAGCTTACCTTTTGGACAAAGAACTATGTTTTCATCTAAGCCTTTTGAAATTGTGCATTCGGATCTACTTCCTCAAGCATAAACATGAGGTGTTCTCTACCTTTAAGGTATTCCATATGATGATACAAAACCAATTTAATAGTAAATTACAAATTTTTAAAACCGATTCCGGGGGAGAATATCTTTCAAATGATTTCAAAAGTTATATTGGAAATAATAGAATTATTCATCAAAGGTCTTGTCCCAAAACTCCTCAACAAAATGGATTATCCGAACGAAAACAGACATATAATAGAAACTACAAGAACCTTACTCATTTCTCAAAAAATTCCAAAAAGATTTTGGGCCGAAGCGGCTCTTGCATCGGTTTACCTCATAAATTGATTTCCATTCAAAAATTTGAACCAAATAACACCTTTTGAAATCTTATATAAAAAGGAACCCGACTACAATAGACTAAGAATTTTTTGTAGTAAATGTTTTGTCCTCACCGACAAAAATGATAAATTATCTACTAAAGCTATTCCTTGTGAATTTTTAGGATATTCGGAAACACAAAAAGGTTTTAGATGTTATGATATTAAAAATGACAAACTATATGTTTCAAAAAACGTGACCTTTTTAGAGAACATAAGTGGTTTTGAAGAACACAAAGCTTATAAAGATAATGCCGATTACTCTTTCTTGTTTGAACTATTATCTAGAAATGAAGATTTTTTTAGTGATGATGAAGTAAATGAGGATGAGGGTAGAAGTGAAAGTACTCCACAACCCTGTTAAATTATGTATCGATATTTGTAATCTTATATATATTTATATTCATATATATATAGATATGTATATATATATATATATATATATATATATATATATATATATATATATATATTCTTATTCACCCAAAAGGGCATTTCTGTAAATTCCTGTTTTACGCATATTCCATTTTGGAATATGCTTGTAACTTTGCTTTTTCCTTTTCTCTTTTTGCTTTTTCTTTTTTACTTTTTCTTTTTTGTTTTTTGTCTTTTTGTGCCACATAGGGAGGCTCCCCAAAGAGTCGTTGGGGAGCCTCCAACGGTCACATATGTGACCGTTGGGGGCTCCCAACGACTCTCTTGGGAGCCCCCTATGTTGCTCCTTTTCTTCCTTATAAATAGGGGCTTCCCCTCTTGTATTTCTTATGGCTTTAAGTCAAAGCCCAAGTGCTCAATAAAGTGATTCCAATATTTTTTATGCATTTGTGAGTTCTTGTGAGTTGTGCTTTTGTGCACAAGTGTTCTAAAGTGTTCTTATTGTGCACGTGAGCCGGGTTTATTATCAAGAATATTAAGGTCTTGATCTTAGTATCTTGTTTGGAGATACTTTTACATGGTATCAGAGCCTCGTTGAAGGAGGATCGTGCATTTCTTCATCTTTGAAGTGCCTTGAAAAACGTGCCTTCAAGTTATTGAAGTTTTGAAGTGGATCATCTCCTTCGGGCAATATTTTGGAAGCATCTTTTGTCAAGAAAGATTTGAAAATCATTTAAGCTACGCGTTATTTTCTATCTTCTTCTCTCTCTAATGGGTGAAAAAGACTCCCACTTCTCCCTTGGTTTTAAACTTAGTGGTTCGAACTATCATGTTTGGGCCGGCAATATGGAAGCTCATATCAAAGGGAAAGGTCTTTGGGGTTACGTTCAAGGTTCAATATCGGAACCCGAACCCAAACTTACAATTATAGAAAAAGGGGATATTAAGATTCTTGAAAGTGAAGATAGACAAAAAGCCCTAGAAGATTATTCCAAAAGGTATGATGAGTGAGAGATGAAGAACTACAAAATCTTGTCTTGGATTTTTTCATCCGTAGAAACCAAGATCAACGCCAACATCATTAAGTTTAAAAAGGCCTCTGAAGCGTGGTTATACCTTGAAAAAATGTATACTTCAAGGGACTTATCTCACAAATATTACCTTCAAAAGAAGGCCTTGACCCTTCAACAAAATGATTTGTCTATTCGGGAATATTTTGCCGAACTATCATCTATTTGAGACGAGCTTGCTATGCTCGAACCAAAATGGAGCGAAGAAGCAATCGAGTTAAGACACAAACAACTAGAGGAAGATCGATTCTTTAATTTTCTAAATGGTCTTAGACCCGAATTTGAGCAAATTCGGTCCTCTCTTCTATCTGCCTTCACATCTCCCTCTATTGAAGATGTTATCACTAATCTAAGTGGTGAGGAAACCCGTATGGGGATTAGTAAAAATAATCCTAGTATCCTTGCTGCACCTTCTCAAAATGATTATGAAGTTGTTAATGATGTGTCAAGACCCGAGAATAATATGAAGGCCGACAAACCTCCTCATTTCAAAAATCAAGGACAAGGAAGAAATGATCGATATGGCAAAAGAGACTATAGCAAATTAACTTGCCATTTTTGTAAAGAACCCGGGCATATCAAACCCATTTGCCCCAAATGGAAGAAAATTCTTGCCGCGGCTATGGCATCCCAACCAGAGGAACGACCTTCTTCATCAAATGAGCCTCTTTCCCTTCAACAAATTGTGGATGCTCTTCAACCTCTTCTCAAATGAGGCATTTCCGGAGCCGCTATGTCATCTTCCTCTTCTCTCGGTAAGACATCTTGGCTCCTAGATTCCGGTGCATCATTTCACATGACTCCAAGTTCTTGTTTTCTTTCTGATTTTTCTAAAAATTCTCTTCCATCATTTGTCTCAACGGCGGATGGAACACCTCTTGAAATTAAAGGAATTGACAGTTTTGAAAAGCAAGACTTCTTTATTCAAAAAAATCGTCTTATACCAAAACTAAACTTAAATTTACTCTCGGTTTCTCAACTCTCGAACTATGGTTGCGATATAAAATTCTCTTCTGATAAATGTTGGATACAAGATCGCCAGTCCGGGAAGTTAATTGGGGAAGACTCTAGGAGAGGAGACCTCTACTATGTTGATTTTCTCAAAATTCCCAAGAACCAATTTTGTAATGTTGCTCAAAACAAAGATATTCATGTATGGCATAAGAGATTGGGTCATCCCAACATTGTTAAATTCTCTTATTTGCCTTTTATTAAGCATCTTTGTAATAAAAATTTTGTATGTAATGAATATATTCTTGGGAAAATGAAAAGTCTTCATTTTTCTCAAATATCCATGTTTACAACAAAATCTTTTGAAATTATTCACTCTGATGTATGGGGTTCGGCTCCGATGATATCTAAAGGAGGTTTCTCATACTATGTTATCTTTCTGGACGATTACACTAGATTTAGTTGGATATATTTTCTTAAACATAAACATGAAGTTTTCTCGATTTTTAAAACATTTCATATGATGATTTTAAATCAATTCAATGGAAGTTTAAAAATTCTTAGAACTGATTCGGGTGGTGAATATCTTTCCAATGAATTCAAAAGTTATCTTGAAAATCATGGTATTCTCCATAAAAAATCTTGTCCTAAAACTCCACAACAAAATGGGTTGGCTGAATGAAAACATAGGCATATTATTGAAACAACACGAACTTTGCTCATTTCACAAAATATTCTGAAAAGACTCTGAGTTGAGGCAACCCTTACATCAGTCTATCTCATAAATAGACTCCCATCAAAAAACTTGAACAAGGTTTCCCCATTTGAAAAACTATACAAAAAAGAACCTGATTATAGCAGATTAAGGGTTTTTTGATGTAAATGTTTTGTCCTTACTGATAAAAATGACAAACTCTCCCCCAAGGCCATTCCTTGTGCCTTTCTTGGTTATTCTGAAACTCAAAAAGGTTTTCGTTGTTATGATATTAAAAATGATAAACTATATGTTTCCAGAAATGTAAACTTTTTGGAAAATATCAGTGGTTTCGAAAAATTTGAATCTAATGATGAGAATATAGACTATTCTTTTTTGTTTGATCTGTTGACTGAAGATGATGATACTAGTGATGATGAGTCGAATCAAAATGACTCAAGTAATAATGAAACCAATTTTGTTCCCCCAACGTTTCATCAACATGTCAATGAGGAACCACATAGAGATCACATAACCTACACTCATAGAGATAGGAATACTTTCAGAAGTGCCCTCGAAAGATATGATAATAGTGGGACTACTCCTCAAAGTGAGGAAAACCTTCGTAGGACCGAAAGACAGAGAAAACCCCCTTCTAGGTTCATCTCATATGAGTCTTTTTCACCTAAATATAGAGTCTGTCTAAGCGCCATTCACTCTTACATAGAACCTAGAAACTTCGAGGAAGCACGAAAATGTCCGGAATGGATAGTCGCTATGGATAATGAACTTGAAGCTCTAAGGAGAGCAAAAACATGGGAATTTCAAGTCCTTCCTAAAGATAAGAAAGCAATAGGGTGTAGATGGGTGTTTAAGGTTAAGGCTAAGAGTGATGGGTCCCTCGAGAGATACAAAGCCCGTTTAGTTACAAAAGGATATAGTCAAGAATATGGGATTGATTATGAAGAGACCTTTGCCCCGGTAGCTCGAATGGTCACCGTCCGATGTCTTATAACCGTTGCCTCAATCAACAAGTGGAACATCTATCAAATGGATGTTAAGAATGCTTTTTTAAACGGAGATCTAAACGAAGAAGTGTATATGGATGCTCCTCCGAGAATGGAGTCTCCTAAAGGAAAAGTGTTTCGCCTTCGAAAATCACTTTATGGTTTGAAACAAGCCCCCAAGGCTTGGTATGATAAGTTTAACTCTGTAATGTTAGAAAATGGTTTTTCATCCTGTTTTACTGATACTGCTTTGTTTGTTAGAAAATCTAATGCAGGGATTGTTATTTTACTTCTATATGTGGATGACATGCTTATAACCGGAAGCGATTCTAAAGGGATTAAAAGCATAAAATCGATCTTAAAGGATAAGTTTGAAATGTCTGACTTGAGTTTCTTAACTTATTTTTTGGGTATTTAGGTAGCATATTCTCATAGAGGGTATTTTTTGTCTCAAACTAAGCTTGCATCTGAGATTATTGACAGGTCATGTAACGCCCCGAAATTTAACCCAAATTTTTAGGGATTTTTTTTTTTTAAGCGGAAACAACTAATAATTCTCGGGTTAAGCATTTCAGAACGATACAGGAAGGTAAAAGCAAACCACACCATTTATTTCCACTTCAATAATAATAAAATCCAACATCAGAGTTTTCACATTGAGTCTCAAAACAAAAATCTCAATCTGAAAGTAAGCAGAACCGCCAGGGAACAAATAGATCAAGTCTCGGTCAGCGCCTCATCCCGCATCGCTCATAGAACTACTCTTCTCCTGAAAATAATAGAAATTATAGGAATTAGACTACCACGTCTAAGTAGGAAAACTGTAATTATTCTTGCAAGTAGATCATGTGTCAAGTGTGATGTGGGTGTCGTGTTTGAATTACAGTCTAAACATAACCACATAAGGATTTCGATGCAATAGCAATCATAGACATATATCTGAATAGAAAGGTAGATTATGTAACAATTATACTTAAGCACAAGAAGCATTTTATGCAACTACAACAATTAAGTAAGGTATTAAGCAATTAAAGCAAAACTTACACTAACATGAACAATATCCATAATATGAATTCAATTAACTAATAAATACACAATTTAGGATGTCGTTTCATCATAAGCACCGAATATAAAACATGATGGAAGGGTAAGCAATTGTCTCTTTAATGACTCCCATACAGTGATACCTAACTGTTCTAGTTAGTGTTTATCTTTTCTTATCCCGCGGGTACACACGGGCCAAGGCAACCATCACAGAAGAGAATGTCCGGGGGTATATTATTCAGGGTTGTTTTATTAACCCGAACATTCTAACTGTGACTGAAATCCCAAGGGAGCGGCCAGTGACCGAGAGAAACTCCCAAAGGCCAAAACCAAAACAGGATGCATCCCTAACTTCTGCAGAAGAACATGGAACTACCACCTAGGACACAATTGGTAGTCCGGGTCCCCCGACTCTGAGGACTGGGACCAACGAGTCGCTTTACGCTCGAAACAAAACACATGTTCCCAGAGTTTTGTACCATCTACCCTCTCCAAGGTAAGCCTGAAACTGAGTGGGTTACTCTTTTTATTTAAATTTATTTCCCGAAGTACAGGGCTTTTCCCCGACTTCCTTCTACTACCACGGCAGTAGAATACTCATCCTTAGTTTAGTTACCAAGGTGAATAAACCATCCAATTCCCTTTTCCATATTGATTGCTTAAACCCACTCAAAGTGCTCCGGTGCCTTTAAACCAGTCAAGCACAGAAATTAAATTTAAGTTCCTTACTAGTGTTTTGATTATTATTCATAATGTTTCGGTGTCTTTAAACCATCAAGCACTAAGGCCCTCGGTGCCTTTAAACCAGTCGAGCGCACAACCTTTAATATTAAGTTTTTCATCAGTTTTATTGCCATAGCATACAAGCTAATAGTCTAGTAACCGTACCGGGTATTCAACCCGTATTGCCCATTAGGCTGGGTTTCCCATATGACACTAGTTGTAGTTCATCCAAACCATTTTGTGTGATGTTCCAATATAATGGGTATAGTCCCTTTTAGACGATTGAGCATGGTGCATATACACAACAGCTAATGGAGTACTAGCTAATGGAGTACTGCTGAAACAACTCACCTAGCCTATCTAGGCCTATAACTTTTGAATCCAACATGTGCAAGAATTCAGTTTTAACATTTTCCTCCAACAGGTACAAGGGGTTTTGGATTGATTAGGTCACAGTCCAACTATAGTAATTGGGCCTGTTGGTTATCACCATTCAGCATGCAAATTTTTGCCATGAGCATAAAATTGGGGTAAAACAAACAATGTATATGTATCCATTACAAGTAGTTTTCTTCAAAATGATAAGCTGCTCAGTTAAGGCTACTTTTCATATGTTACAACCTATTGATCAACATATTGCAACCTAATATAAGTTAACCAAAGTTATGCATACAGGTCCTAGGCATGCCACACATCAACCTTTCATATAATGCTTAAATAAAGTTGCACCAAAACAATTCATGAAATCTTTAAAAATATGTACAGAACTAATTCATGAGTTTCCAAGCATTTTGCCTTCAAATATCAGATCTTGATGAAAAAAATACAATCCTTTAGTTGATAACCGAGTGTACGAAAAACCAAACCACACTTAATTCAATTACTCGAAACAGCCCTGTATTTAAGTGTGTGAGTGATATGTGACCTGGTTACATACTAATCTACGTGTTTAAGAATCAGCATACTATTCTATATATTTATTCCACAGGTTATTTGCAAGATAGAACCCTTAATAGTGGTACAACAATATACTTAATAGTAACCTGTGAAACCGTACCTTAAACTTTATGGGTTTGGAAACATAACATGTTAGTATAAGGGATATTAAGAACCAGAATAAAAAAAAAAAAACAAGCAGAGTCTGATATATGGAGTGAATGTGAAATAGCCATCAACAGCTAACCAGACTTGCTAACAGTAAGCGAAGTCACTTCCCTGTCAAATGGTATAAAACCGATTTGAGGACAGACTACCTATAACACTTTTTGTCACGTCAGCTTACAGTATCAACTTACCAAGTCCTAAATGTTAGCAGGCATACCACTCATCAATATCTGGATAGATTAACAGCTAACTAAACAAAACAAAAGATTTCAACACGTTCAATTTAACATGAAATCAAACTAAAAAAAAATTAACAGGAATTCATATACTCGACAACTACATAATCGTCATATTGGTTTGGGTCCCAGCAGTGCACCCAACCATGACCCATACTGCAGAAAATCGCAAGATACTCCAAAAAATAAAGAACAGGTACAGCTATTTAGAGGTTCGTGAATCCCTTAACATGACTCAGCAAAAATCCCATTCGAAGTCCCCTCATTTTATTTCCCGAACCCCCCCCCCCCACACACACATGCTCGATCCCTAAAAACAGAAATCCGAAACCCCCAAATTAAAAATTTGGGGTTTTCGGTTTGGGGTGACAGACAACCCCAACATTGGAGAATTTCCCCCCCCTTGCAAGTCGACCCATTTGGGTTTTGGACAACCCACACCCCACCCAATCCATGATCGACCTGAAGAAAAAAATTAGAGAGACCCTACCATTTTCCGACGAAGTTGTTGCGGCAGCTACGAGAGAGGAGGTCGGTTGCGTCTCCTAACACGGCTTCAACAGCAGGCCGAGCTCGGGGGAGGGGAATCCGAGGGTTAGAGAGAGAATGAGACCGCGAGAGAGGGAGAAGAAAGGGTTCGGGTCCCCCTTTGTAGATGGGTGACCTTCCAAAAAGGAAGGAAGCCCGGCGGCTTCGGCTTCCTCCCCCCCCCCCTTCCCATTTCCAAAATGTTAGGGTTCAAAAGAACCCTAACCAGCGACTTATCGGGGGGGGGGGGGGGGGTTCCCCCCCTTTATTTTTATCGGGCAGCCCCTGTATCCTTTTTACAGGGTGTGGGCCGGGTCCGGGTCCGAACCGCGACCCGCGACGCTGGACCCGGTAGCGATTTGGATCCGGGAAGAAAAAAAAAATGTGGATTTGTGTCGTGTGAACAATAGTGGATCCATGGGTTGGATCCACTTGGGTCCAACGTTGGATTCGACCAGTTTATTTGCTATTATACCCATATTTTTTTTTCTTTTTGGATTCGGGTAGCGGATCCTACGCCCAAATCATGCTAAAAAAAATATGTATATACACAAATTTTCTAGGTAATTGTATAAAATTTGCGATTATTACATCCTTTCCTCCTAAAAAGAATTTCGTCCTCGAAAGTTACCTGTAGGTGCTTACTCGAACAACTTGGGGTATTTTTCTCGCATATTAGCCTCTGGTTCCCACGTGCTTTCATGGATGCCATGGTGTTGCCATATCACCTTGACGAGAGGAATGGTCTTTGATCTCAAGACTCGCTCGCTTCGTTCTAATATTTCCACTGGTTTTTCTTCTATTGTTAGGTCTTCCCTTATATCTACGTCCTCATACTGGATGACATGTGACGGATCTTGAAGATATTTTCTTAACATAGATACATGGAATACGTTATGTATCTGAGCATACCGAGGAGGTAGGGCTATACGATAGGCCGTTTCTCCAATCCGTTCCAAAATCTCAAAAGGTCCGACATATCTGGGACTCAATTTTCCTTTCTTACCAAAACGAAACACACTTTTGGTGGGTGATACCTTTACAAAGACTCGATCCCCCACATCAAAAGTGAGCTCCCTGCGCCTTTGATCTGCATAACTCTTTTGTCGACTCTGGGCTGTGAGCAGTCTATCTCTTATCATTTTGATCTGTTGGGTATAATGTTGTAACACGATTGGTGATTCTACCGACCGTTCACCAATTTCATCCCAATACACAGGTGATCTACATGGTCTTCCATACAGAGCTTCGAAAGGAGCCATGCCGATACTCGCATGGTAACTGTTATTGTAAGCATATTCGGCTAAAATAACATGCTTGTCCCACTCCCCCTTCCAATCCAGCATACATGCTCGCAGCATATCTTCTAGTGTCTGGATAGTCCTCTCTGATTGTCCGTCAGTCTGGGGATGAAAAGCAGTACTCAGCTTCAGTTTTGTACCTAAGGCCTGTTGCAACTGACCCCAAAATCGCGAAGTAAATCGAGGATCTCGATCTGAGATAATAGAAACTGGTACTCCATGCAGTCGAACAACCTCTCTGATGTATAAGTCTGCTAAGCTCTCGAGGGATTGATTTATTCGTATGGGTAGAAAGTGAGCCGATTTGGTTAGTCGATCCACTATTACCCATATAGCGTCATGTTGTTTCCGTGTTTTGGGCAAGCCCACCACGAAGTCCATGGTGATTTCTTCCCATTTCCACTGTGGAATCTCCATTTGCTGCATCATTCCACCAGGTTTCTGATGTTCTACCTTGACTTGCTGACAAGTCAAACACTTCGAGACATAACTTGCGACCTCACGCTTCATTCCATTCCACCAATACCCACGTTGTAAATCTTTAAACATTTTCGTGCCTCCTGGGTGTATGGTGTATTTGGACCTATGTGCTTCCCCCAATAGTTCTTCCTTCAACTTGGGATCGTTAGGGACCCAAAGTCGCTTTTTCATCCAAATACTGCCATCTTCCTTGAGTGAGAAATGTGACTTCTCTTGTTGGGCTAGTGACTTCAATTTCTCATATTGGGGATCCTCTTTCTGACCTTCAATAATCTTTGTAAGGATCTCCGGATGAGCAGATAAATTAGATAACTTGATACTCCCCACGACATCTGAAAACGGTTTCCAATCCATGAATTCCTCCACCAAATTTCACCCTTTTGTCAATAGACTGGACAAACTGCAACCAGCTTTGCGACTGAGAGAGTCAGCTACCACATTTGCCTTTCCTGGGTGATAGGAAATGGTAAAATCGTAATCCTTTATAAACTCCAACCATCGTCGTTGTCGCATGTTCAACTCTTTCTGGGAAAACAGGTACTTGAGACTTTTGTGATCAGTAAATACCTCGAATTGTTCCCCATACAGGTAATGTCGCCATATTTTCAACGCGAACACCACGGCTGCCAATTCGAGATCATGAGTTGGGTAGTTTCGTTCATGAGTCTTTAATTGGCGAGAGGCATAAGCTATCACCTTACCATTTTGCATTAAAACACATCCCAACCCAGTACCTGATGCGTCGGAGTAGACCACAAAACCACCATGACCTGAAGGTAAAGCCAACACTGGTGCGGTGGTAAGCTTCTTCTTTAAGATTTGGAAACTCTCCTCAAACTTATCCGTCCATTCGAACTTGATTCCTTTCCTCAGGAGCTTGGTCATGGGCATAGCAATCCGTGAAAAGTCCTGAATGAATCTTCTATAATAGCCTGCTAATCCCAGAAAACTCCTGATATCACTGATATTCTTCGGTTGACCCCAATTTAATACAGCTTCAACCTTAGCCGGGTCTACAGCGACTCCGTCTCGCGATATGACATGACCCAAGAACATGACCTTCTCGAGCCAGAATTCGCACTTGGAGAATTTGGCGAACAACTGGTGTTCCTTGAGAGTCCCCAATACGATCCTCAAATGTTCACGATGTTGCTCTATGCTTTCTGAGTATATGAGTATATCATCAATAAAGACAATTACAAATGTATCCAAGTATGCTCTGAATACTCGATTCATCAAGTCCATGAATGCTGCGGGAGCATTTGTCAGTCCGAATGGCATAACTACGAACTCGTAGTGACCGTACCTTGTTCTAAAGGCTGTCTTAGGAATATCATCGTCCTTGATCCGAAGTTGGTGATAACCAGATCTAAGATCGATTTTTGAAAACACTTTAGCCTTTTGCAATTGGTCGAACAAGTCTTCAATACGATGTAGGGGATACTTATTTTTGACTGTTGCTTGATTCAACATCCGATAGTCTATACACAACCTCATAGAACCATCTTTCTTTTTCACAAAAAGAACTGGTGCTCCCCATGGTGATACGCTCGGTCTAATGAAACCTTGCTCCATCAACTCCTGGAGTTGTTTCTTCAGCTCCTCCAACTCTACTGGGGCCATACGATAAGGCGCTTTCGAGATCGGTGCCGTCCCAGGCACCAACTCGATATGAAAATCCACCTCACGCGGTGGAGGTAGTCCAGGCAACTCATCCGGAAATACTTCCGGGAATTCACGAACCACTTCAAGTTCTTCTAATGGTGTGACTTTCGACTCGCAGGAGAATACATTTACTAGGAATGCTCGGCACCCCTGTCGCATATACTTCTGAACCTTTAATATCGATACAATTCGGCCCTTCACTGTAGGTCTAGAGAGTCGAAACTCAACCTTTGGCAATCCTGGTCGGGACGAAACCACTTTCCCTTGTCGACAGAGAACGTTGGCATAATGTTCATATAACCAATCCATCCCCAAAATGACATCATATTCAGTCATATCGAGCAAGATTAGGTCAGCAGGTAAGTTCTGCCCTTCCAGTACAATTATGACATCAGGGATGTAGTTTACACATATCGAATTATATCCTATCGGATTGTACACATATAATTCATGTTTCAGAGATTCAGTATGTGCACCAAGTAACTTTGCAAATTCTACGGATATGAACGAATGTGTAGCACCACAGTCAAATAGAACAAGTGCAGCATAACCATTGACAAATACAGTACCTTGTACCAGATTTCCTTTCTCCAATTCTTCCGCAGTGGTGGCATATACTCGTCCCGGCACCCTCTTCTGTGCATTTTGCTGCGGTGTTTGCTGCGGCTGAGATGGTTGGTGTTGCTGTCCTCCCTCGGCATTACGTTTCTGCATATCCGCCATCTTCTTGTGGCACTGACGGGCATAGTGACCCATCTTTCCACAGTAAAGACATGCTCCTGTGTCTCTAGGGCAAGGTTGTCCGTAGTGGGACCGGTTGCACTTCTGGCACACCCGATTTTGTCCTTGTTGCTGCGGAGGAAGATTTCCACCATTGTACTTTTGCTTCTTGTAAGGTGGCTGGTACTTCTTGCCACTGTGATGCTGCGGCGGACCGGCTCCCCGTTTCCCCGGTGTGTCTTTTTGACTCTACCTTGATCTCTCCCATTCTTCATTCAGCATAGTAGCCACTTCAATGGCTTGTGCGAGGGTGAATGGCAGATTTATCATCACTCGTGGTCGCAATCCGTCCTTGAGTCCGCGGACATACCTAGTTGCTCTGGCTTTATCATTCGCGAACAAATTTGGGCAATAACGCTCCAAGGTCCGAAATTTGGTAGTGTATTCCACCAAATTCATATTTCCTTGTGTAAGCTCCAAGAACTCCTGATGCTTCTGATCACGAGCGTACTGGGGGAAATATGTCTCTAGAAATGTCCGCTTGAATTCTTCCCATGGAATAGTATCCTCTCCGGCAAAGTGGATGGTTCGGGTTGTGTCCCACCATTTCTGTGCATCTTCCGTCAAGCGGTAAGTGCCGAAGTCCGTTTGCTTATCCTCGGGAACAGACAGAACCCGAAAAGCTCGTTCTGTCTCTGCAATCCAATTCTCAGCTAATTCAGGATCAGCCTTGCCTGAGAAGGTAGGCGGGTTCAACTTCAAGAACTTCTCATAGGTGATTGTGTTCGTATTATGCCTTTCACTTATGGCTGCGGCTAACTCCGCCTGATGGCGCATTTGGGTGTCCATTGTTTGAGCCAGATTACCGAGAGTTTCCATCACGAAACCCCTTTGGTCCTGCCATTCGTTCGCCGTGCTCGAACTAGCTTGGGATCGACGATACATCTAATAATCATTTCAATACACACAGTTTTACTATCTTTGAATTGTAGTGTCCCTAAAATCATCACATGTATATATCTATACTTATATAGAAAACAATGCAATTATCATGACTAATAAAGTAAGAATGATAAAAATATACTCACAGAGCGATCTCAAGATGTGGCATGACCGTGATCCTTGATTTATTGTTCCCAGGCTCTGATACCATAACTGTAACGCCCCGAAATTTAACCCAAATTTTTAGGGATTTTTTTTTTTAAGCGGAAACAACTAATAATTCTCGGGTTAAGCATTTCAGAACGATACAGGAAGGTAAAAGCAAACCACACCATTTATTTCCACTTCAATAATAATAAAATCCAACATCAGAGTTTTCACATTGAGTCTCAAAACAAAAATCTCAATCTGAAAGTAAGCAGAACCGCCAGGGAACAAATAGATCAAGTCTCGGTCAGCGCCTCATCCCGCATCGCTCATAGAACTACTCTTCTCCTGAAAATAATAGAAATTATAGGAATTAGACTACCACGTCTAAGTAGGAAAACTGTAATTATTCTTGCAAGTAGATCATGTGTCAAGTGTGATGTGGGTGTCGTGTTTGAATTACAGTCTAAACATAACCACATAAGGATTTCGATGCAATAGCAATCATAGACATATATCTGAATAGAAAGGTAGATTATGTAACAATTATACTTAAGCACAAGAAGCATTTTATGCAACTACAACAATTAAGTAAGGTATTAAGCAATTAAAGCAAAACTTACACTAACATGAACAATATCCATAATATGAATTCAATTAACTAATAAATACACAATTTAGGATGTCGTTTCATCATAAGCACCGAATATAAAACATGATGGAAGGGTAAGCAATTGTCTCTTTAATGACTCCCATACAGTGATACCTAACTGTTCTAGTTAGTGTTTATCTTTTCTTATCCCGCGGGTACACACGGGCCAAGGCAACCATCACAGAAGAGAATGTCCGGGGGTATATTATTCAGGGTTGTTTTATTAACCCGAACATTCTAACTGTGACTGAAATCCCAAGGGAGCGGCCAGTGACCGAGAGAAACTCCCAAAGGCCAAAACCAAAACAGGATGCATCCCTAACTTCTGCAGAAGAACATGGAACTACCACCTAGGACACAATTGGTAGTCCGGGTCCCCCGACTCTGAGGACTGGGACCAACGAGTCGCTTTACGCTCGAAACAAAACACATGTTCCCAGAGTTTTGTACCATCTACCCTCTCCAAGGTAAGCCTGAAACTGAGTGGGTTACTCTTTTTATTTAAATTTATTTCCCGAAGTACAGGGCTTTTCCCCGACTTCCTTCTACTACCACGGCAGTAGAATACTCATCCTTAGTTTAGTTACCAAGGTGAATAAACCATCCAATTCCCTTTTCCATATTGATTGCTTAAACCCACTCAAAGTGCTCCGGTGCCTTTAAACCAGTCAAGCACATAAATTAAATTTAAGTTCCTTACTAGTGTTTTGATTATTATTCATAATGTTTCGGTGTCTTTAAACCATCAAGCACTAAGGCCCTCGGTGCCTTTAAACCAGTCGGGCGCACAACCTTTAATATTAAGTTTTTCATCAGTTTTATTGCCATAGCATACAAGCTAATAGTCTAGTAACCGTACCGGGTATTCAACCCGTATTGCCCATTAGGCTGGGTTTCCCATATGACACTAGTTGTAGTTCATCCAAACCATTTTGTGTGATGTTCCAATATAATGGGTATAGTCCCTTTTAGACGATTGAGCATGGTGCATATACACAACAGCTAATGGAGTACTAGCTAATGGAGTACTGCTGAAACAACTCACCTAGCCTATCTAGGCCTATAACTTTTGAATCCAACATGTGCAAGAATTCAGTTTTAACATTTTCCTCCAACAGGTACAAGGGGTTTTGGATTGATTAGGTCACAGTCCAACTATAGTAATTGGGCCTGTTGGTTATCACCATTCAGCATGCAAATTTTTGCCATGAGCATAAAATTGGGGTAAAACAAACAATGTATATGTATCCATTACAAGTAGTTTTCTTCAAAATGATAAGCTGCTCAGTTAAGGCTACTTTTCATATGTTACAACCTATTGATCAACATATTGCAACCTAATATAAGTTAACCAAAGTTATGCATACAGGTCCTAGGCATGCCACACATCAACCTTTCATATAATGCTTAAATAAAGTTGCACCAAAACAATTCATGAAATCTTTAAAAATATGTACAGAACTAATTCATGAGTTTCCAAGCATTTTGCCTTCAAATATCAGATCTTGATGAAAAAAATACAATCCTTTAGTTGATAACCGAGTGTACGAAAAACCAAACCACACTTAATTCAATTACTCGAAACAGCCCTGTATTTAAGTGTGTGAGTGATATGTGACCTGGTTACATACTAATCTACGTGTTTAAGAATCAGCATACTATTCTATATATTTATTCCACAGGTTATTTGCAAGATAGAACCCTTAATAGTGGTACAACAATATACTTAATAGTAACCTGTGAAACCGTACCTTAAACTTTATGGGTTTGGAAACATAACATGTTAGTATAAGGGATATTAAGAACCAGAATAAAAAAAAAAAAACAAGCAGAGTCTGATATATGGAGTGAATGTGAAATAGCCATCAACAGCTAACCAGACTTGGTAACAGTAAGCGAAGTCACTTCCCTGTCAAATGGTATAAAACCGATTTGAGGACAGACTACCTATAACACTTTTTGTCACGTCAGCTTACAGTATCAACTTACCAAGTCCTAAATGTTAGCAGGCATACCACTCATCAATATCTGGATAGATTAACAGCTAACTAAACAAAACAAAAGATTTCAACACGTTCAATTTAACATGAAATCAAACTAAAAAAAAATTAACAGGAATTCATATACTCGACAACTACATAATCGTCATATTGGTTTGGGTCCCAGCAGTGCACCCAACCATGACCCATACTGCAGAAAATCGCAAGATACTCCAAAAAATAAAGAACAGGTACAGCTATTTAGAGGTTCGTGAATCCCTTAACATGACTCAGCAAAAATCCCATTCGAAGTCCCCTCATTTTATTTCCCGAACCCCCCTCCCACACACACATGCTCGATCCCTAAAAACAGAAATCCGAAACCCCCAAATTAAAAATTTGGGGTTTTCGGTTTGGGGTGACAGACAACCCCAACATTGGAGAATTTCCCCCCCCCTTGCAAGTCGACCCATTTGGGTTTTGGACAACCCACACCCCACCCAATCCATGATCGACCTGAAGAAAAAAATTAGAGAGACCCTACCATTTTCCGGCGAAGTTGTTGCGGCAGCTACGAGAGAGGAGGTCGGTTGCGTCTCCTAACACGGCTTCAACAGCAGGCCGAGCTCGGGGGAGGGGAATCCGAGGGTTAGAGAGAGAAGAGAGAGAGAATGAGACCGCGAGAGAGGGAGAAGAAAGGGTTCGGGTCCCCCTTTGTAGATGGGTGACCTTCCAAAAAGGAAGGAAGCCCGGCGGCTTCGGCTTCCTCCCCCCCCCCCTTCCCATTTCCAAAATGTTAGGGTTCAAAAGAACCCTAACCAGCGACTTATCGGGGGGGGGGGGGGGTTTCCCCCCCTTTATTTTTATCGGGCAGCCCCTGTATCCTTTTTACAGGGTGTAGGCCGGGTCCGGGTCCGAACCGCGACCCGCGACGCTGGACCCGGTAGCGATTTGGATCCGGGAAGAAAAAAAAAATGTGGATCTGTGTCGTGTGAACAATAGTGGATCCATGGGTTGGATCCACTTGGGTCCAACGTTGGATTCGACCAGTTTATTTGCTATTATACCCATATTTTTTTTTTCTTTTTGGATTCGGGTAGCGGATCCTACGCCCAAATCATGCTAAAAAAAAATATGTATATACACAAATTTTCTAGGTAATTGTATAAAATTTGTGATTATTACAGGTCAGGTATTACAGATGATAAAGTTTGTGAAACTCCTGCTATAGTAGGAGCTAAAATGAAGATTGATGATGATGTTCTTCTCTCCGATCCTACTCCCTACAGACAACTTGTAGGATCGTTGATGTACCTGAGTATTACCAGACCAGATATCTCACATGCAGTGCATACGACAAGTCAGTTTCAGCATGCACCAACTTCTATTCATATGAGTGTCGTCTTACGTGTCGTAAGATACCTAAAGCGTACTCTTAATAAGGGAGTTTTTTTGTCTGCCTCTTCTGAGTTAAAATTAATTGCTTACACTGACTCTGATTGGGGAGGTGACCCAAATAACCGTCACTCCACCACTGGTTTTTGTGTATTTTTAGGTGATTCTTTGATTTCATGGAGATGTAAGAAGCAACAAAAAGTTTTTCTATCTTCGACTGAAGCTGAATATCGTGTCATGACAACTACTATCATGAAAATTGTATGGATTCATCAGCTGCTTGAAGACATGGGGATCACTATTGAAGGGTCCACTAAGCTATGTTGTGATAACAAGAGTGCAATATACATTGCCAAAAATCATACTTTCCATGAGCAGACTAAGCACATTGAAATGGATTGTCACTATGTTCGTAAATCCTACTTAAAAAGAGTCATTGATCTACCTTATACTACTTCAAAATATCAGTTGGCAGATTTTTTTCACCAAAGCCTTATGTGCCCCAAGATTCAACTTTTTCCTTGGCAAACTCTCGGTCATCTTGCCCTAAGTTTGAGGGGGGGTGTTAAATTATGTATCGATATTTGTAATCTTAAATATATTTATATTCATATATATATAGATATATATACATATATACTATGTATATATGTATATATATCTATATATATAAATATAAATATATATATATATATATATATATTTTCTTATTCACCCAAAAGGGCATTTTTGTAAATTCATGTTTTACGCATATTCCATTTTGGAATATGCTTGTAACTTTGCTTTTTCCTTTTATCTTTTTGCTTTTTCTTTTTTTCTTTTTCTTTTTTGTTTTTTGTCTTTTTGTGCCACATAGGGAGGCTCCCCAAAAAGTCGTTGGGGGCTCCCAACGACTCTCTTGGGAGCCCCCTATGTTGCTCCTTTTCTTATAAATAAGGGCTTCCCCTCTTGTATTTCTTATGGCTTTGAGTCAAAGCCCAAGTGCTCAATAAAGTGATTCCAATATTTTTTATGTCTTTGTGCATTTGTGAGTTCTTGTGAGTTGTGCTTTTGTGCACAAGTGTTCTAAAGTGTTCTTATTGTGCATGTGAGCCAGGTTTATTATCAAGAATATTAAGGTCTTGATCTTAGTATCTTGTTTGGAGATACTTTTACAAACTCATCCAACATGAAGAAGAAATAATAGTTGAACCAATCACCTATACACATAGAGATAAAAGTACAGTTAGAAGTGCAATAAAAAAATATAGTGACCCTAGTGAATCTTCTAACCAATCTCGAAGAACCGAAAGAGCTAGGAAAAATCCTTCTAGATTTATGTCCTATGAGTCATTTTCTCCAAAGCATAGGGCATGTCTTAGTGCCATTCACTCATACCAAGAAGCTAAAAATTTTGGAGAAGCTAAGGAAAGAATAGAGTGGAGGGACGCCATGGATAACGAGCTTAGGGCCCTCAACAAAGTTAAAACTTGGGTTTTTCAAGATCTCCCAAAAGGAAAGAAATCAATAGGATGTAGATGGGTTTATAAAGTCAAAACCAAGAGTGATGGCACTCTTGAGAGATATAAAACTCGCTTTGTCGCTAAAGGATATACTAAAAAATATGGCATTGATTACGAAGAAACCTTTGCCCCTGTTGCACGAACGGTCACTGTTAGGTGTTTGATCACCAGTGCCTCTATTAAAAACTGGAACATTTATCAAATGGATGTCAAAAATGTTTTTTTAAACGAGGACCTTAATGAAGAAGTATATATGGATGCTCCTCTCGGCTTGGATGTTCCAAAGGGAAAAGTCCTTCGTTTGCAAAAAGCTCTTTATGGTTTAAAACAAGCTCCTAAGGCTTGGTATGATCGATTTAATGAAGTAATGGTTCAAAATGGGTTTGTTTCATGCTACACTGACATTGCTCTGTTTGTTAAAAGGTTTGATGCAGGTATTGTGATTTTACTACTCTATGTTGATAACAGGTAGTGACATAAAGGGCATCAAAGGTATTAAAAACACTTTGAAAGAAAGATTTGAAATGTCAGATTTGGGGTATCTAACTTATTTTCTTGGTATTGAGGTAGCCTATTCTCATAGAGGCTATTTTTTGTCTCAAACTAAACTTGCACGTGAGATTCTTGACAGATCTGGTATTACTGATGATAAAATTTGTGAAACTCCTGAAATTGTGGGATCAAAGATGAAAATCGATGATGGGATTCCGTTGAAGGATCCTACCCCCTACCGACAACTTGTGGGGTCTCTAATGTATCTTAGCATCACAAGGCCAGACATCTCACATGTCGTGCACACTGCAAGCCAGTTCTAGCATGCTCCTACATCCGTTCATATGGGCGTTGTTCTCCGAGTTGTCAGATACATAAGGGGAACTATCAATAAGGGAGTTTTTCTTTCCTCGTCCTCTGAATTAAATTTGATTGCATATACTAACTTTGATTGGGGAGGTGACCCAAATAACCGTCACTCCACTAGAGGCTTTTGTATTTTTTAGGTGAATCCCTAATCTCATGGAGATGCAAGAAACAATAAAAGGTGTCTCTGTCATCCACAGAAGCAGAATATCGAGCCATGGCTTCTACAACTATGAAAATTGTGTGGATTCATCAACTGTTACAGGATATGAGGATTCAGGTTCAAGGACCCACTAAGTTATGTTGTGATAATAAGAGTGCAATCTACATTGCCAAAAATCACACATTTCATGAACGCACAAAGCATATTGAGATGGACTGCCACTACGTTAGAGAAGCATACTTGCAAAGAATTATAGATCTTTCATACGTGACTTCAGAATATCAGTTGGCAGATTTCTTCATCAAGGCTCTATGCTCTCACAGATTCAATTTTCTTCTTGGCAAACTCTTAGTCATTTCGCCCTAAGTTTGAGGGAGGGTGTTAAATTGTATCTCCTATGTACATATATTTTTATATGTATATAACGAGAGATACATATACATATATATATCTATTGTTATATATATATATATATATAAATATATTTTTTCCCTTCATGTAACCCCCAGGGGTATTTTTGTCTTTTGTTCTATTTTACGCATATTTACATTTGTAAATATGTTTATAATTTATTTCTTTTTCTTTTCTTCTTTTCTTCTTTTCTTCTTTTCTTCTTTTCTTTTTTCTTTTTCTCTTTCTTTTTCATTTGTTAACTTTCAGCATCCTTACTGTGCCCCTCTGTACTTCTTGAAACAGCATTATGAGTCTCGTCAAACACGACATTCCGTGAAACTCTAATGCCGCTGGTAGTTGGGTCATAGCACTGATATCCTCTATATTGATCAGCATATCCAACAAACTTGCACCTGTATGGCTTGTTCTCAAACTTATGACGTTGAGAAATGTCAATGTGAACATAGCATATACAGCCAAACACACGCAACTCATTATAGCCAGGATGAATCCCAAAGGGTGTAAAATAAGGGGATTGGTCTGCTAGCAATTTCATTGGCAGTCGATTTATGACATAAACAGCTAAATGAAAAGCTTCCGTTCACAAATTTAAAGGAATATGAGTGTCATGTAACATACTCAGTGCACTTTCTACAATGTGCCAGTGTTTTCTTCCTGCCGCACCATTTTGTTGTGGTGTGTGTGGACAAGATATTCGACGACCTATTCCATTATCTTGGAGAAATTCAGTAAATTCCTTCGATAAATACTCTCCTCCACCGTCACAATGAAAATATTGAATTTTAGTTGAAAATTGATTACCAACTAAAGCACAAAACGAGCAAAAAAGTTTGAAAACTTCAGATTTATGTTTCATAAAATAAATCCAGGTGTACCTGGAGTAACTGTCAATGAAGGTAACATAATAACGACTGCCTGATAAAGAAGGTTGCGGGGCAGGTCCCTTTAAAAGGCACACAAGCTCTTTGATTTATTAAATGAAATGGAAGAACATGACTTTTACATAATTGACGACTGGGACAAAGATGAAAATCAGCCTCAACATTCAAACTAGACTTCGGAACAAGACCTCTGGACACAAGCTTCTTAATAAATGAATGATTGCAATGACCAAGACGACGATGCCAAATCTCTAACTTATTACATTGAGCTAGACTAAAACAATTTTTGAATGACACTGGATGTGAAATGAGTGATGTATCACGAACTGTAAGAGACTCCTTGAGGACATACATGTTTCCCTGTCGTTCTTCTTCAACGAGCGTCTTTTTCGTGAGAAGAACCTTGACACATACAGAATGAGTAAATTCGACAGAAGAATTAGTATCATCAATAAGTTTAGAAACAGAAACAATGTTTTTAACAATGCTAGGAGAATGATAAACATCAGAAAAAGGTAATGAGGAGTCGAGGAGTGGAAGGGAAATATTTCCAACATAAGAAATAGGATGAAGAGCACCATCTCCAGTTTTAATACTAAATTTACCAGGATAAGGTATGGGTTTCGAAATCTTATCAACATCACCTATCACATGTGCAGCAGCCCCGGAGTCAATATACCAAGTCCCCTGCTCAATTTGTTTGAAGTTCAACTCTGAAAGAGCAGAAATCACGAGATTCTTCACATTTTCTTTTTCATCACCTTTAAGGTCGTCCCCTGCTTGTCCTCTAGTAGAAGGCCCATCACCACTAAATTTGCCTTTGTTTTGCGGATTATGCCAGCAATTTTCTTTAATGTGCCCCTTTTTATTACACTGAAAACATGTCGGTATATTTCTAGAATATTGGTTCCCTGGATATGAGTTAGGTGACATGTTGGGTGTGGGAAGTAACCCACAACCTCCTTGGTTACCTCTTTTGTGTCCACGTCCGCCTCAAAAACTCACACATCCTCTCTCTGACGCTATTCCTGTGACAAGTATCTCATGATTGTTGGAATTTAGGGCCATCTCCTCACCTCTAATGGTAACTTCATATTGCAGTAGCTTAGCCCGTAGGTCTTCAAAACTAGGTAATGAAGGAAGGCATAGAAGATAGGTGACTAACATGTGGTAGTCAGATCCCAGACCATTCAGTACCTGTTGAACATTTTCTTTGTTACAAATTATGCAACCCACCATGGCTAGTTGATCTGTGATACTCTTGATTTTGTTCATGTACTCTGTAACTGATAAACTCTCTTTCTTCACGAGCTGAAATTCTCTCTTTAAATGCAAAATCCTGACTTCTGAAATTTGTGAATAAGTGTGAGCCAATATTTGCCACAACTCTCTGGTTGAACACTCATCTGAGATGGCCACTAATACCTCTTGGGAAAGCGTAGAGGAAATGTAAGCCATAACCGCGCCGATCTTTTCTTCTCCATGTTGCAAACTCTGAATTACAAATCAATTTATTTGATATATGTGGATGATATCATTGTCATAGAGAATTCCAAGTTACACATAAATGTCACCAAGAAATTTCTGCATCTAAAGTTTAAAATAAAGGATCTTGGAGAACTACGATATTTTCTTGGAGTGGAAGTTGACAGTAAAGAAGATACATTGACTCTTACTCAACATAAGTACACATTGGATGTTCTTGCTAAAGCGGGAATGCAGGATTGTCGTCCCCTAGCCACTCCAAGTATACTCCATCAGAAGTTGAGCACTCAAGACAGAGATGTATATCAGGACTCAACTAAGTATCACAGTATAGTTGGGATGTTGCATTACCTTACTTTTACTTGACCTGATATAGTGTATTCTGTCAACCAGGTATCCCAATTCATGCATGAACCACACACTGGGCATATGGAGGTTGTTAAGAGGATCCTAAGATATTTGAAGGGAACAGTTGGGGATGGCCTTGTTTATAGAAGAACAAATTCAGTTAAGAAATGGCATAAAATTCTCACCTATACTAATGTTGATTGGGCGGGAGATCCTGATGAAAGAAGATCAATAACTGGGTACTGCGTGCTCATTGGAAACAATTTGGTTGCCTGTAGCAGCAAAAAACAAAAGGTTGTTGCTAGGTTGAGTACGGAAGTTGAATATAGATCTATGACTGCAACCACTGCTGAGGTAACATGGATCAGACACTTATTGACAGAGGTGGGAGAATCGATTGTCCAATCACTTCTATTGTGTGATAACCAAAGTGCTAACAGTATGTCTTTTAATCCCATATATCACAGTCGAGCAAAGCATATTGAAATAGATCAACATTTCGTCAGGCAAAAGGTTGAAGAAAAGGAAATCGAGCCACTATTTGTGCCGATTGAAGAACAACTTACAGATGTTTTTACAAAAGGCTTGACCCGAGATCGATTTTGGAAGTTAAAAGGCAAGTTGTTCATGATTCAAGACCATGAACAACTTGAGGGAGGGTGAAAAGACGTATTTATGTAGATTAGATCAGATCCAATGGATCGGATCCGATCCATCCATTTTATATGTTGTGTCACTTATTAATGGCACTATTGTATTAAATTGTAATTTAAAGGGCATTTTTGTACCTTAATTGTAAAGTATATATTATGAATAGAAGTCTCACACAACCCAATTTTGGGCATCATGTTTCTCCATCTGTCGTGGCTCCTCCCTCTCTCTCTATCTCCTTCTTCTTGATGTTGGGTGATTTTCTAACAATACTGACAAAAAACAAAAAAAAATTATGCAAACATCCCTGATTGTGCAAGACTACATATTTTGAAGCTACAAACTATGTTGTGGTGCAGCAGTGTAGTGTAGGTGCACATTGCATGCTTAATAAAACAAAAAGATAAAAAACCCTAAATGTGGGTTTTTTTGTTGTTGTCCACACTCAATCCCACAATGCACACACACGCGCACACACACACACACACACACACACAAACACAATAAAGAAGGGCCTCGCTTCAGCGAGTGAGGAAGAGAGAGAGAGGGTTGAGGCGTTAAGCAATTGAGCTCGCCTTGCAGAGAGAGAGAGAGAGAGAGAGAGAGAGAGAGAGAGAGAGAGGTTGAGATCACCTTGTAGAGAGAGAGGCTGAGAGAGTCAGGTCACCTGGTGCTAGGGTTTGAGAGGAAGGCAGAGAGATTTCTCGGTAAAAAAACAAACTTTTATAATGTTTAAAACTGATTTATATCGAGAGAACCAGTTCGTAACCCGATACAAATCGATAATTTTGTACAAAACCAGTACATACTGTCTCAGTCCTCAATCGGACGATTCAGAACTGACTCGTTGGGTCGCCGAGTTGCGATTCCAGACTGATTCACACCCGATCCTGGGTAAACCAAGATTGGGGTGACTCAGTGGTCTAGTAACCTACCGATCTGATCCGACTCGAGCAATTCCCGAGTCGGATCGTCAGGTTTGAAAAAATATGGTTAGACTAGCCAATAGGAATGCCTAACAGCTCTCTCTCTCTCTCTCTCTCTCTCTCTCTTTTTCTTCCCCATTTGAATGTATATATATAAACACACACATGAGCCTTTGGCCTATCTTTTGGATATAATTCTCTTAAGCATTCAAATCAATAAAATATTTATTTTTACTTGTGTTTGCTTGGCCCTTTAGTGGGTTGTGATTGTGCTATCTATTGTGTATTGCCTTAAGTGGCTTTGTGTTTGTGTGTAACCCTTAGTGGTCTTTATATTGTGCACACTCTTGCATTTAATTACAAATGGATACCTCTCTTTTATTTTTAAACTAATATTTACTATCATTAAATAAACTAAACTATTATTATATAATAAAACAATACAAATTAAAACACTATGATTTTGAATTATTTTATTTTAAAATATCAATTTCTTAATAACACATGAATAAATATAAATGTGTGTGAACTTGTAGGTGTGTGTCATCCAATGTTAAAAATGCGCTTCAAGGTGCAAAAAGCACGACTCACCCCAAGGCGAGGCCCTTTTTGCCTTCAGGCGCATTCAAATAACGCAAATCTCCTGAGGTGCACGCCTCATGGGCTATGAGGCATATGCCTCAGGGCGAGGCATACACTTTAGAAATATCAAGTCAAATGGGGGTCAAAGCTCCCATTTGACCCAAATTAGGGGAGTGAGAGGCCCCGACCCTAATTAGGGTTTCTCGCCTCTCACTCTCCCTCTCTCTTTGCATCTCGCCTCTTGCTCTCCCTCTCTCTCTTGCCTCAGTCTCCCTCTCGTCTCGCGCCTCTCGCTCTCCCTCTCTCTCCTCTCACTCTTCCGCTCATCTCTTGCCTCTCTCTCTCTCTCTCTGCATCTCCCTCTCTCAGTCTCTCCCTCTCGTTGTCTCTTGTCTCTCGTTTGTCGCTCTCCCTCTCTCTCTTGGTCTCTATCTTTGCCGAAAGGAAGAAGAAGACTCTCTGCCGACAGGTACTTTTTTGTTAGCCATTCTTTTTTTTTGGTTTCTGCCAACACAAGGAGTGTTGTTCTTAGTCTCTGTACTCTCTTCTGTTTGGATAAGATTGCATTTTTTTTGTCCCTACATGCACATTTATATGAAGGCAGTAATTCATGAAGAGGAGTTCCCTGGTTATGAGCAGCATCTTAGTAACAATATGTATCTCATGTTAAAGTGATTTTTATATTTATACCCTAGTCAACAAGGTTTTTCTCATTTTCTTTTTTTGAAAAATTGTTTCTTGTAAAGGTCTCGAGAAAATGATAAAAGTTTAAAAATTTGAAAACGAATACAAATAATAATAAAGATAAGAAATAATAGATTTTATATTTTTTTTCTTGCAAAAATATAAAGTAACAATTAAAAAAGTTTTTACAATATAAAAGAAACAAAAATAGAAAACAAATACTTAAAATATACAAAAAAGATGTTTATATTCTCTTCAAGCTTTCTTTGGCATGGTTTAGGTTGTGGGTTCTGTTTAGTATTGAGACCAGGTATCCTGTTTCTTTTGTATCAGCTAGAGTTTTAATTGCAATGCCATGCTACGTGCTTATGGTCTTTTCAAGTTCAAAGTGTTATAAAGATGTGATCTGCTGTGTAATATATATTGATTCTTATTGAGTATGAATCTGCATTTATTGGATTATATAAAGCATTGACTCAAGTCATTTTTTATCTACCTACTTATTTGTGTTTTTATATGTAATTGTAATTGATTGTTTGTTTTCATAACTCTTTGTTTATTCTTTATATATAAGTTGTAATTGATTCTTTGTTTCTAGAACTCTTTGAGTTTTTATAGTCTTTTCTTATAAGCATTTTTTCAGTTGAACAATGGGAAGAGATGTAGGATTTGTATTTTTGGATATTTTTTAAAGTTATTTTTATGTTTTAAAAAAAAATCGAGGCTTATTACACCTCGAGGCGTACGCCTCACTTCAGTTTTTGGTGGAGCACTTCGCTACGCATCAATGCTTTTCACAACATTGGTGTCGTCAGATCCTAATTGTTTTTTTCAAATGCACAAATCTGTGTCATATTTGAGTTGTATCCGGATCTATGCGACATAGACGGATTGTCTAATCTAAAAATGTACATGTTAAGAGTGGGATTCAGAACTCATCCAAGTCAAATAGAAAAAGGATATGACAAAAACAAATGCAGGAAAACATAACAGGAAGACACATTTTGCAAAGTTTTGCCATACAAAACTTGTTGCTTGCTGTACATTTAAGCTTTTGTATAATGAAATGCAAAGCAAAACATGAAGCACGAAAAATAGGCATGTTCAAGCAAATCTAGAACAGTTCAGAAATTACCATCTGGTTCCAAAAACTGACTTCCAGAAGTAACTGCACCTAAAGGCTCCAGCACTCTTTCCTGAGGTGTCATGAACAAGTAGAATCAAGGATTTGAGCAATAAGTAACTGCTGGACAAATAACAGGCAGAAAAAAAAATCTAAATATGGGATGCATGGTTAACTCTTCATGCCAGACTATCACCAACTTAGTAGACCTAAAATACATTATAAAACATGGATGCTGATTTGCTAAAAATTTGTCCCAGGAAATTTCTAGGATAATCTTCCTAATTGCTTTCTATTTCCTTTTATACAAATCCAAACATGTGTTTCGGCAAGAATCATACTTGATCAATAAGAGAACAAAAGTTCACAAAGTGCAAAAATAATACAGATCCTAGGATTACTGAAGCTGTAAGAGATCTGTCTTGAAATAACTGCAGAGATTGCCCCACACTTTGAAATGGGAAGCAGCTTCTATTTATAAAGAGCAATATGTGTCCACAATCTTAAAATACCAACACACAATGATGAAGTTATATAAAAATTCTAAATTATACAAGGCAGAATACTCACAGCAAAAAAACCACCTGCACCATTTCCTGCATCTACAATTATATGAAATCCCACCAATGGCTTCTCTGACAGTGTAGAAAAGGTTTAATCAGAAAGAGAACAGGTAATATGCCACTTTCAAATATGATGTCCACGCTCTAACTTGAGGATCACAAGGGTTTATGATCAGAAGAGCTTATATATATGTGGTAATGATAAGGTGCTCCGGGAGTACCTACTCCCACCTAATAGAAGCTTTAGATTTTCAAATTTCTTAAACTTTTTTTGTTGATCAGACTCTAAAGATATGATCTATAAGCATTATTTAGTAGAAAACAAGTTTTGGATCATATGATTATAGCATACATGTATGTTTTTTAAGACCTTTAAAAATCAGCGGCTCACAATGCATCAAAATTTCATGACTTAAAAAATCTTATTTTTATGTCCAAAAAACATGATTCAAAGAATGATTCCTATAAAAAAACTATGTTGAGTACATCCATAAGGATAAAATTAAAAAAATACAACCTACACCCATGATTTCTAGTACGTGGGAGTAGGTACTCCCGAAACACTGGAGCATTACTCTATACATATAATATATATATATATAGAGAGAGAGAGAGAGAGATTCGTGCAACTTAATACTACATTTATCTATAAAATTTGACTATGGAAATTTAAAAGCTATGAACATACCAACATTGTTGGCGGCTTTACGAACTGCTTTTACAAGATCTGATGTATAAACTGTCATGTAATCCACTCTTTTAATAGAGGATGATACATTTCTTGGTTCCTCAACTACTTGCTCATTCATTTTGCCGTATATATTTGCAGCAAGCTCTAAAATTTCTTTTATGTCAGCTTTCCCTAGTCCTCCTTCATTTGTAAAAAATTTAAATCCATTGCGGTTGTAAGGGAGATGACTGGCTGCAACAGACAATCAGCCAAATCAATACCCATTTGTGCCCCTGCTAGCATGTTCTATCAATGTGAGCAATGGTTTGTTTTAGAAATTCCAAAGCAGTTAGAGAAAAATGACGACCAGGGCCTATATTTAAAACAGCATATAAGGGAAAATACACAGGAAAATACAACTTGACGTTCCGAGGAAGAACCTAAAAATTCAAACATAATAATATATATATAACAAAAATGTTATTTAAAATTTCCAATGGACCCTTGAAAAAAAATTTAAAAAGCAAATTCCAGTTTTGCAGCCTGCAGCATCCAAGAGATTTTCCATTTCCAAGATTCAGGTCTTCACAATTCCATACACAACTCCAATTTTTTTCTTTTTCTTTTTCTTTTCTACTGTCTATCCATCTTAATAACCAGCAGTGCATCAGACATGAGGAAAACCTGTCACCATTATGGAACCATCAACAGGACAGAGGAACTCTTCATTTTCTGTAAGTATGCTGTTAAACATTGCCGGTGTAGATGCCAACCTACAACGCAAAACCCATTACAAATGGCCTAGCATCAACCTGAATAAAGTCATCATTGCATGTAGACGAACATAGGAAAAAGAAATTTGGAAAATAAAAAGGCAAAAGAAGCAGTATATACAGTAACAATAATTACATCCATGTATCACAGTCCTGTTTGCCAGGCATGGTTCTCCACAATTCTGACAACAAAGAAAGTGATCCAACCTGCTTGATACCTATACTATGTGTGGCACTCTATGCCCATAGGTGCAGGTGCGACACGGCAATTTCAAAAACTTGGTTGTGGTTGCGGATATATATATATATATATATATATATAGAGAGAGAGAGAGAGAGAGATGTGTGTATGTATATATATGTGTGTACGTAATTATGTATATAATATAGATACAACTGTACTTGGCTAGGGTTCACTGACTTCAGTCTCGTACAGAAATGGACCCCCATGTGGTTGACCACACCTGACACTATGGAAGCTGTGTCCAAATGTCGCATCTGCACTGATGCAGGAGCAACAAGGGTGTTTGCTCTTTTAGAAGTATCTATGTTACATAGGTGTCAATATAGTAAGTCTAATCATTAGAACTCACGTAAGGAATATCTCCTAAAAGATGCATTTCAGTCATTGTAATATGACTTTTCATCCTTCAGGTACAACACAATGTTGTCAGTATCGGTGTGAATCGGCCTGAATCGGTTATTTTTTAATAAATGTAGAAAAAATATTTTTAATATTATTTTAATGATTTTAACCAAATGTTGTCAGTATCAGCCCTGAATCGTTGGGCTGCCGATTCAGCTGAATCATTCTGTATCGGCTAAAAAATAATAATAAAATATTATGCGTCAATCACTACGTGACACGTGTTAAAACCATTAAAATAATTTTACAAAAATATTAAAAAATAGTTTTTGGTAATTTTTTACATTTATTAAAAACTAACCATATCAACCCTGCAGCATATCGAAATTCAGAACGATTCACTTGAGAATTGGTATTGGCCAATTCACCTGAACCATTGGCCAAACGATTCGATAGCCGATACGATTTTGACAACATTGGTACAACATATCTGAAGCATAGAATGAAAATAATTGCTTTTCAAGTTTTCAAAACCATAAAATTCCATATTGTAGAAAGATGAAAGTGGACATCTGATGAAGTAAACATTTCATACTGCATACATTTGCAAAGTCACTTGTAGACTGACAAATGCCACATATATATAAAAACATGCAAAAAGCCACGTGTTTGCATTTGTAGATGTCAACACTTTTGTGAGCATGTTCCTTAAGCAGCATTTGGTGAACATGGATACTGTATCAATAACCAACTTTACCCATATTGAATAACATCAAGTCCAGCACCAATAATTCCACGAGAGACGGCATCCTGCAGATTGCAACATGTTATTTTTTATTGGTTATCCACACATAACATCTTCTTCAAAGGAACTTAATTTAAGAGATATTTTTTTGGCAAGGATTTTTATTTGCTTAATGAATGCTAAGTTCCAGCAATCAGCAATACAAGGAAATTCTGATCGAACAAACCAGCATAAATGCAAATAATATATATCTATAGAGAGAGAGAAAGAGAGAGAGATTCTCCCCACCTTTTGGGCTAATTCCCCCACAAAAAAAAAGAGAGAACCACAATTATGAGAAAAGTTAAATCTCCATTTATGGTTTTCAACTATTTGCTACAGCCTTTTGGATTGGATATATCATGGCTTGCTTCTTTAAAATTGCTATGATCCCCAGTGCTGTACAATACTCAACTTGTTTCTTGCCAAGAAAGATACTAATATAGATAGACACCTATGTAATAAATATTTTACGGTATAAATCATCTCCTTTCAAAATAAATGCTACATGATCTAACTCGATACTCTGAACCATTTCCTGCCAAGGATTGATATTGCTCAGAAGTCATATTCCATCAATAACAAATACCCTTCACAATACACTCTTTAAATGACCTAGTTAACCTAGTGGTTAGAAATGCAATGTGTGACATGTCAGAACTTATTTTTCTGGTACTTCTTTTTTGTTTCTTTAAGATCTTGACTGTTATTGGACAGGTTTTTTAGATCTAAAAGGGTCATTATTTTCCCTTTAGAGTTTAGACTACCCAAACCATTATTTCTCACTTCCTTGTGGGAGTTTTCAACATATTTCTCTCCATTCACTCTAAGAATGGATTTGATGTGTCATGCACATCATCATGGTGAAGGAATGCAGTTTCCCTTCTTATTTTTTAGTTTCCTCCAGTACAAGTTAAGTGCTATTGTTTTTGAGTTAAACTACAAAGTTTTTGTGCCTGATAGGGTTGTTTTTTAAACCCTTAGACCACCCAAACCCTCATTTGCAAGTGTCAATAAGGGTTTTCTAGGGCTTTTAGACTTTTAAGGATACCTCTCATTTCTCTCCAATAACTTTAACAATGAAGCGGAGTACTATGCAGTACATTTTAGTGATGGAAGAGTGGTTTACTAATATGATCGTACAAAACATAAGCTTTTATTGAGTTTTTGAGTTAGATTTACTGATGGATATTGGAAGAAGAGACAAATACCAAAAAGACTCAGTGGGGGTGATTTTGCAAATAAGTTGGGCATGATGAAATAAGGTGCATTTTCTACAACATTTTAATTCATGATGAAATATATAAGTTAAAAATGTCATTTTGTATGGTAAAGCAAATCTATAAGGCCCATGTCTGCTAATTCGTAGATAAAACTCAAGCAGAAATAATAGCCATTTACTGAAAACAAAGAGAAAGAATATGTGCTCATCGCATAAATAATGGAAGACCCTGAAGAGGAACTGTTAGAGAAAGATCAGCTATTATCATAAAAAAAATACACATTTATTGCTAGCTTCAAACTTTGGAAGAACTTCTCGAACATATGAAAAAGCAGTGGATAAAACCAGTAATGAGATGTAAAAGATTTACTTAGGAAAACATTGGAAGATGTAAACTTGTCTTGAAATGCTTGGAGTTACATTTTTCAATTTAGATAATAGTCTTTTTTGTCAACCACGCATTGTGCTTTATGTTATCAAGACTCTGAACTTATAAGTTATGAACACTAAGAGTGTGCTTTAGTTTCTTACAATTGTATATATTTGCTTACTTGTATCCAATTCAATAGTTGTATGTTTGTTTACTGATTCTACTATGTAGCCTGCTTATCGTGGCATGCAGTTTCTTAAGACATTTATTCAGCTTCATTCATGTCACTTTAATTTTTTACTAAACTTAAATTGTATATGTTACAATGTCTAGATTTTTCATAATGGTTTATTATATAGTGTTGAATTTGGCATTTAGTATGCGAGCCATGATACACATTTGATGCAGGGCAGGATGGACCCCGACCCATACAGCATGACCCGAGACCCGGATCCAGATGAGGCTTTGAAAAGCCCCCCTAGGGTTGCGTGCGGGGACAGAGAAATTTTGAGAGGAGCAGCAGTCTTTTATTTTTTCCTGTTTTGTTTTCTTCCAGCCGTCCTTTCCTTTGCTTTCTTTATTCCAGTCTATTGTTGATCCTTTAGTTACAGTCTTTAATGTTTGTTTGAAATTTTCATTGAATAAAGTTTAAGCCCCATCATTTACGGTGGGCATTCTTTTTTTCATTTCTGCACAACGCACGACCGTGGGGGTCGTGCCCTTTTCTCCAGCCGACGTCAAGAACGAGCAAGCCGACATTCCCCACTGCATCAATTTGGTATCAGAGTCAGCGCCTCCTCCTTCGTCAGCGATATGGTTCCAGAGGTGAGGGGCGATCCGGTGACGGAAAATGAGCAGCAGGATGCCGGCAACGCAGACCCCATGTTGCGGATGATGGAGATGATGACCAAACTGCAAGAGAACATGTTGCGCGTCAGCCGGGACGTGGCCAACATGTCAAGACGCCTAGATGGGGTCGAGAATCGGCTTGCGGCCATCGAGTCGACCGGGGAGGCGCGTGCGGTGGCTGTGCTGAGTACGGGGGCGGGATCGGGTGACGGCGTCGATCGTAAAACATCTATTGTCGCAGCCGACGCCGGTCGGTTGGTTTCTGTTGATCGCACCCTGCCCCGAGCGTGGGGCCTTCTTGTCATCCCGATCCAGTAGCTGGTGGCACCCAGGCGAACTCGACACTCCTGGCAGGCTTCGATTTCCTGTGGGTCTGCCGCAGGCCGGGTCTGGTCTGCAGGACCCTAGCAACACGCAGGGCCCTGCTGCAGTCCCGGGTGCAGCAACCCGACCTGGGAAGGAGCTCGCCCTTCTCCCTGATCCCGCGCGTGGAGGCCCTATGGCAACAAACTAGCGGGCGGGAGCAGGGGGACCCGTGTGGGTGGGTCCGAACCCGAGGGGGTTCGAACCAGAATTTTTTTTCACGGGACCCAGGCCCGGGTCTCGGGGGCCACCCTTGGGTCCCCGGAAGCGGGCCCGAGTTCCAAACCCCCTTACCCGACCTATCCCGTTGAGTTTGGTTCACGGGTCATCCTGAATCAAATCCAACCCATTATGTTTAACCCCCAAAATGGATCCAATGTCGACCCAAACTTGTATCGGACTCGGACGGATCTCCAGTTCGATTTTAAGCCGAGTCAAAACCAGACCCATAATCATATGGATCGTGGATCGAGTTCAAACCAAGCCTTTTAACCCCACAACTCGATCCCCGATCCAACCTATCCAAATCTGGGTCCGACGAGTAGCTTAGGATTAGACCCGATCCATATCCAATCGGGCGAATCAACCCAATATTATACCAACCGGACCCTTTACCCTTTACCCGAACCAACCCATTAACCCAACCCCGATCCAGAACCTAATACCGTATCCGACCCAACACCACTATCCTGGCCCGACCCATAACCCAAACCCATATTATCCCATTCCTACCCACCTAGAGCTCGAGACCCGACCAGTCTTTCGACCTGTAGTAGGACCTCCTGTCATACCGGTGCCACAACGCCGCCCACAGATGGCTCCCGCCCACGGGCAAGCTAGACCGACGCAAGTTCAGCAGGGACCGGCGTGACCTGAGCGCCGACCCCCCGTCGGAGTACATCAGCACCAGCCGCCAGGAGAGCAGGACCGCAACGATGAAGCAGTGTGGAACGATGATACTTTCTAGAACGAGTACCCCGCAGGCATGTGGAGGCCCGTCAGCAGAGAGCACCAGAGCGTCCCTCCACGTACGGGGTGAAGCTGGAGCTTCCGGAGTTCGCAGGTCGGTTCGATGCAGAGCAGTTCTTCGATTGGTCATATGTCGTTCAATTCTTTTTCAACTACCACGATGTCGCTGAGCACCGTCGTGTCTCCCTAGCCTCTACTTGGTTGAGAGGCCTAGCACAGACATGGTGGGTTGAGCTGCAGAGGTCGAGGGAGCGGCAGGGATTGGAGCACATACAGACTTGGGAGGAGATGCAGTCTAAGTTCGTGTCGTCAGATCACGCCGAGAGAGCTTACAAGGAGTACCTGACTCTGCGTCAAGGCACCAATACTGTGGCAGATTACATTGCTGAGTTTCATCGTCTTTCCCTACGAGTGCAGATCGAGGAGACCGCCCGTCAGCAGGTCACGAGGTATATTTCTGGTTCCTGCTATTTCTGACGACTTCAGTTGTATCACAGTCGAGTCATTAGATCAGGCAAGTAGTTATGTCATGAATGTGGAGGAGAAACTGAAAAGGAGGCAGAAACATAGGACATCCCGTAGTGATCAGTCCAGTCAACCTAAGTCGAGTTTCACAGCCAGAGGAGTGAGCTCCCCTAAGAAAGAAGACTCAAAGTCCACCCCTGGAGTCGACCCTAGCAAACCCGATCAGTCTGGACCCGCGTACCACACCAGATCCAAAGGTAAGCCCGGTGAGTTCAACGTTCGTTGTTTTAGGTGTCAAGAGTTAGGTCATATTGCGTCCAAGTATCCCACCATGAGTAAGAACACCCATCTAGCAGAGGGCATTGTTGAGTCTGCATCTGATAGTGAGAGTGAGGGTGAATCGCCTGTTGAGGGAGATGACGAGATGAAAGTTGTAGAGTTCGATGGCAGCATAAAAAATTTGTTAACCATCCGTCATGTTTTGACCACATCTCGAGAGTCGGCACCGACAAAATGGTTGCGAAATAATATTTTTAGAACCCGGTGCAACTGTGAGGGGTGTGCGTGTGATGTTATCATTGATACTGGGGCGTGAGAGAATATGGTGTCCGAGAGTGTCGTGTCCACCTTGAACCTAAAAACGGAAAATTTGTCCCAACCTTATAAAATGGCATGGTTCAAGAAAGGGAACGAGGTACCCATCACCCTGCATTGTCTAGTTCGGTTCTCCATGGGGGAGCATTACCACGATGGAGTGTGGTGTGATGTGGCCCTTATGAGTGTGTGTCACATCCTATTGGGACGTCTCTGGCAGTTTGACTGTCAAACCATCCATGATGGCCGTAGGAACACGTACACATTTGTCTTTAAGGGTCATGAGATAGTTCTCCTTCCCACCAAGGAGACCGGGTTTCCCCGACTAGCGGGCCTATCTGACCGATCTTACCTCCTTGGGCTGCCCGAAAATTGACACCTTTCTCCTACATTTAATGTGTTTGATCTATATGCTTACTGTGGAGACAACAAGTCATCAGAGCCAACTTTTTTCCCATCAGGGAGAATGATGCAGGGTAGGATGGACCCAGACCCATACAGCATGACCAGAGACTTGGATCTAGATGAGGCTTTTAAAAGCCCCTTAGGGTTGCGTGCGGGGACATAGAAATTTTGAGGAGCAGCAGTCTTTTATTTTTTCCTGTTTTGTTTTCTTCCAGCCGTCCTTTCCTTTGCTTTCTTTATTCCAGTCTATTGTTGATCCTTTAGTTACAGTCTTTAATGTTTGTTTAAAATTTCCATTGAATAAAGTTTAAGCCCCATCATTTACGGTGGGCATTCTTTTTTTCATTTCTGCACAACGCACGACTGTGAGGGTCGTGCCCTTTTCTCCAGCCGACGTCAAGAACGAGCAAGCCGACATTCCCCACTGCATCAACATTTTACAACATTAATGCACCTTTCTAATAGAATAAATTAGTATAACACCTGTGAAAAGGTTCTGATCAGGAAAATAAGTGACTCAAGTCTTAGTTAGCTTGAATATAAAAAAAAAACAAGTTAGCTTCTCCATTCAGCCTACTTTATGGAAGGTGAAGCAAGGGCATTTTGAAGTGAACTAAGAGATGACCTTAAACCTGAGAGTTTTAAGGTTATAGGGTGAAAATTTCTTGTGTCTGTGAGAGAGAGGTTCATGTTGGTTGAATTGGAGTCCCATGGTTCAGCAATCAAGTTGTGCACCATGACAATTATGTAAGTTACAGGATCTAAGAACTATGGTCAAACATATATTGAAGGGAGACATAAACGTTGATAAGTAAACAGATTAAATCAACTAACCATGCAGCAGTAGCACATGCAAAGGTATTGATGAAAATTTGATCAACATTTTTTTTAAAGTAGGCGTTTACTATTTTAACAACAACCAACAAGAGGCCAAAAACAGGAAGGAAACAGTCTTCTAGTACTGATATCAATCAATTAGTAACAGTAATAAATTAAGTGAAATTTTATCAATACTTCAACCAAAAAAACATTATTTATGTCTGAGAAGCATGAAAATATAAATACTTGCAGCGCTTGTGCTGATATCCTTGAGTCATGCCCCACGGAAATTCTCAAACGCTTTGACGAATCTACATTGTTTTTGTCTAGCAACCATGCAGCAAAAGCAGCACCTATTGCTTCAGTTACTGATTCTGTAAGTGTGACAGGCTCCCCTTCAACTCCAGCAATGGCAACTCCTCTGATATCACTGCATAAATGATTTTGAAACCAGCATTACTAAAACCGACTTGAACACTGAAGAATGCAACATATGAATTTGTTTTCTGTACTTAACCACAGACCAGAATGCCGCCTCACAAAAATTACATGCACATCCAGGTAGATCAACATTTTAAGAAATTAGTAACACCAATTGTTTCTATCACAAGTCAGTTTGCTTCAGGAGAAATTTCAGTGTGATTGTAAGTTCTAATGGAGCAATCATTACACCGGTCACAGAATACAAACAAATATGCACATGTATCTGCTTACCTCCCATTTTGAAGCTTACGAAAATCAATCTTTTCTACAGAAGAAACAGAACCCATGGAGGCAGAAGCTGGTAGAGGTAAAAAGAGCAAGTAAAGAGATAGATCAGTTATCACATTGCACAAGATTAAAAACAGAACTAATTAAAATTGTAAATAATCCCAACTAAATTAAAAATCATAAAAAGTGTACAAGTTTGAACCATAAATGAACATGGTAAAAAAATATGGACTGAAACATATGATATACAGATGACACTTTCAAGTTAGTGCAGAAAAGTTAGCATGATTAGGGATCAATCTACATGTGGAGTACAGAACAGACCATTGCAAAGGACACTTTCGTGGTGACCGGGACCACATTGGTACTTCGGTAAGGTGGCCAATTCCATGGCTGACCCAACAGCTCGTGCCAACTTCCTCTCTTGCAAAGGAAGCCATTTGCACATATTAGGGGCAGGGCAATCCCAGTAATATTGTATGTACGTTTTCCTATTCCACTGGCAATATTGTGGTATAAATAGATTTTGAACAGCCATCCAACATGCTGCATCCAAATTTGAAAATTTATCAGGTTGTTATATTACGTGAACTTAATGAAAAGGGTGAAATGAGTTCCATTGATATAGCAATGAATCCTCTCAGAATCAGTACCCTCACCTATGCATAATGGCACAAAAAACATATATAACCATGCACCAAAGAAAATGGTAATACAAAATAACACATGCTAAAAAAATTTATGCTAGAATGTAAGAATTACAGAATATGTGTAATGGTACTGCCCACCCTGACCGGGTCAGGATGGGCATTGGTTCTCTGCCTCTGCCGACAACAACCCATAAGGTCTCTCTCTCTCTCTCTCTCTCTCTCTCTCTCTCTCTCTCTCTCTCTCTCTCTCTCTCTCTCTCTCTCTCTCTCCAGTCCTTCGTGGCTCTGCCCTCCCTCTATGGCCCTCCACGGCTCCGCCCTCCCTGTGGTCCCTTTCCCACCGTGACCCCACATCTAGGCAGCTTAGGCAGAATCCCCCACTCTCTCTCTCTCGATTATAAGACTCTTCCCTCCTCTCGACCTGAGTTGTGGGCCTACGGCCCCCCCTATGCGGCTTTGCCAATTCCGGTGAGGGCACGACCCCATAACAGCTGGCTCGGGCCCCCACTCAGCCACTCTACCTCTCTTTCTCTCTTGATTAGCTCCTGGCCGTTGCCCTCCCCACGACCCCCACCTATAGGCTGTGGTGATGGCCCCCTTTTCCCGGTTTTTGCCCTACCTGCTACCCCACAATCAGGCCCCCACTCTCCCTCTCTTTCTCTCTCGCTCCATCTATGGCTCCGCCCTCCTTGCAACCCCACCTGTGGGCAGTGGGCCCCACTCTCTCGCCCTCTGCGGCTCTACCCTTGCTCGCGTCCCCACAGGCCACAAGCCCACAATGTCAAGTTGTCATTGTTGTAGTGCGCACGAAGTCTACTCTCTCTCTCTCTCTCTTGTGTTTAGGGCATACATGCGTAATTGATTATGTAAGAATTAACGTTTCAATTAGCATTTAGGTTTAGGGCTTTTTGTGCTTTTTTCAATTAGCATTTAGGTTTAGGGCTTTTTGTGCTTTTTCAATTAGTATTTAGGTTTTTTATGAGATGAATATTAATTATTTATTTTTGTATTTTTTAAATCAACATTATACATGATCCACATGTTTGATTTTAGTTAGCAATTTGGGGGTTTTGTTATTTTTTGTTTCAATTAGTTTATGTATGAAAACTATGAGTGATGTTTGCTAGGATTGAGGTTTTTATTTAGTTTTTTTTAAATAGCATGAATATTTAATTAGGTTTTAGAGTTTTTGTGTGTGTTTTTTAATAGCATTTAGAGTTTTATTTTGTTTTTAAATAAGATAAATATTTAATTTAGGTATTTTTGTGTTTTTTAATTAACATTAAACATGATTCTACATGCTTGAATAACATAAGGGTATAATTGATGATGTAAGAACTAGGCTTTCGATTAACATTATGTTTATGGTTTTTTGTATTTTTTTTCTCCCAATTAGCATTTAGGTTTTCAATGGGATGGATATTAATTATTTTTTTAATCAACATTATACATGATCCACATGCTTGATTTTAGTTAAAAATGTGAGGGTTTTGTTATTTTTTGTTTCAATTAGTTTATGTATGGAAACTATGAATGATGTCTTCTAAGACTGAAGTTTTCATTTAGTTTTTTTTTTAATAGCATGAATATTTAATTAGGTTTTAGAGTTTTTTGTGTTTTTTGTGTTTTTTTTCAAATAACATTTAGAGTTTTATTTTGTTTTTAAATAAGATGAATATTTAATTTAGGTTTTATTTTTCAATTAACATGTATTTGTTTTTTTGTTTCCATTAGCATGTTTTTGTTTCAATTAATTCAGTTCTATTCACTTATTAATTAGGGTTTTAATTTTTTATTTGTTTAAATGACATGAATTTGGATTATGCTTTTAGGGTGTCATGTATTTTCCTATTAGTTTTATTATCTTCTGTTCATTAGGTTGGTGCTTTCATTTATTGGCCTTATCATAAAAATAAATTGGTGAAAGACAAAATTTATTGAATATGTTTTATGTTCTGCTTTGTTTTTAATGGCTTGTACTTTTTCAAATTATTTATAAAACATTTATGATGTCCTTTGTAGGTTTTTTAGAAGATTAACTAATTAAATTGCTATTTATTTGCAGGATGTTTATGTTTCTTTGTCGCATCTTGCTTAATGCATTTCAATATCGAAGCTTGAGCTTAGTCACACTGCATTATTCATGGAAAATACTTTATTTGAATGAATGAGCTTGTTTTTTAATGATATAAGTTTGTGTTTGAACTTTGAATGTTTGAAGGAATTTATGAGCAAAGAATAAATTTATAATTTTGAATGAAATAATGGGCAAGTTATAAAGTTACATGTTTAAATGTTTGATGGGTAGGTTAAAATGTGTTTGAATGAATTTATGTTTGTGTTTAATTATTAGAAGCAATTTATGTTTGTGTGAACTTTGAATGTTTGAAGGAAAATATTTATGAGCAGAGAATAAATTTATAATTTTGAATGAATTGATGGGCAAGTTATGAAGTTACATGTTTAAATGTTTGATGGGCAGGTTAAAATGTGTTTGAATGAATTTGCGTTCATGTTTAAATATTAGAAGGAATTTTATATTTGTGATTGAATTTTAAATGTTTGAAGGAATTCATGAGCAGTGAATAAATTTATATTTTTGAATGAATTGATGGGAAAGTTATGAAGTTACATGTTTGAATGTTTGATAGGTAGGTTAGAATGTGTTTGAATAAATTTATGTTTGTGTTTAAATGTTAGTAGAAGGAATTTATGTTTGTGTTTAAATAATATAAGTTTGTCTTTGAACTTTGAATGTTTGAAGGAATTTATAAGCAAAGAATAAATTTATAATTTTGAATGAATTGCAGGTTATGAACATGTATGTTTTGATGGGGTTTGAATGAATTTATGAATGTTGGAAGCAAAACCCAAGTTAGAATGGGTTCAATGGATGTTGTTAGACGACTTACCTAAACTATGTTATCTAATCTATATTTGAACTCACTAGTTTAGCTATATGGTACTTCTATATTTTGTTAATAAATGAATAGATACAGCCGGACAAGTCACCGAGTTGACCCGCCCGAGTCACAAGTCACTAGTGGACAAGCCGATTCCCGAGTTACCATGCATTTGTGCCCACCCTGGCTTAAATTCCTGGCTCCGTCCCTGTCTCCCAGCACTTATTGCCTACTTAGAATGTTAATCCATAATGCAGCAAAAGATTACCATCATGTGAAGGAGCTATAGACGCTATATGCCACATTCATCTCGACCAATATTTCCAATTCCATTAAGAACAGGAAAAAGAAATGCAGGTTTTTTTAGAGAAAAGGCAAATAAAAGAGTTGCAGTTGATATAACCAAGTCCCCCGAAGCCACTAACATATTATCGGCGGAAAGGAGTATCAAAATTCTCGAAAGAGGAGCAATACTTCAGAACGTTTTCGTTTATACACCAATCTTTATCAACCCCTCAAAATTCAGAACCATCAAAGAAAAGAAAAGAAGAAATTAGCAGGGTGCTGACATCACAGCTTCGTCTCCCAATTCAGATGAGAAATTCCACCTCATAAAGAAAAACTAAAAAAATGCCAACGAAATAACCTTGCATCAGACCATTACGCCGAACCTCCAAACGCGTCCAAATTAAGTAACGGCGAGAACAACTCTAAATTTACACCAATCAAAACAAAAAACAATACGACAAGAGGGAAAGCAGAGCAGTGAAGGAATCTTTTGGGAGAGAGCACTAAAACAGAAAGCGCGATACCATCGATTGAAGTATAATTAAGTAATTGATAGAAACTGTAAGGTTTCAATGGCCACAATACCATCATTCAAACGAAGACCATTTAGGATGACGAAATTGCTCAGAGAGAGAGAGAGATGCAGACCTGCCATTGTGGGAAATCAGCAAGGAGTTGGTGAGAAGCAAATCTCTCTGCGTCGAGGGAAGCAAGACGGCGTAGAAGCTAACAACGACGAGGGCACCTCGCAGTCCCACCCCTACCCCTTCTCGCTCGCTCCTTCTCATTCTTCTCGTTCTTGTGGTTGCGGCATCTGGCCGTTTCACCAATTACCGAAATGCCCCTCCCTGTCCCTTGATTTTTTTATTCTTTTCCTTTAACTGTTACTGTCTTTGCAGACCCGATCCGGTCCAGAGTGCAGATAAATTGGAAAGCGTAAATGGTTGGGGATTCGATTCAGATGTGAAATATTCACCAGAGCCCGATCCAATTAATCATGTACCTTTCCCCTTCCTAGTTCTAACCATAGTCACAAATCTCGGGATATTCTCGGCGAGAAAATATTTCAGGATATTTTCAAAAAATATGTTTTTTTGAAAAACATTCGAAAAAGTCTTGATAAATTAAAAATAAAATGAAAAAATATATTTTTTGAAAGAGAGAAAACAATATTAGTTTGGATTGAAGATACAGAAAAAGATGATGGAAAAAAAAATAAAGAACTTGTAGTTTTGGGGTGAGTACTATGCTATTATTGCCCCTTCGTGTATGGGCCCATCTGGAAGAGAATGGGTGAGGGAACCCTCCGAGGCTCTCTTTCATTATATTTCAAAAAAAAAAAAAAAAACTTGCTCTTTGGGTCTCTCTTATTTTTTAAAATGGTGGGCATTAAAAACTCTCTTAAGAGAGATAAAATGATGAGCATTAAAAGCTTCTCTCCTTTTTCAAGAAGATAAGGGAGGCAATCAAGATAATGTTTGTATTCTTTATGTTTTAGTTGTTTAACTATTAACATGAACGTGAAATACTCGTGCTAATATTTCAAGATAGTAAAACTAAACTAGATACAGTCTGAAACGGGAGCAAACAGCATTCTTATAAAAACGGTTTGATCAATAAGATAGAAAGGGATCTGCAAAAGAAAGGTAATGTCATTAGTTTATTCATTGAAGCTAAAAAGGGAAATTTACGTAAAATGTTAATGATTCTTACCTCTGTTCAACAGAAGTTATATACGGGTCTGTATTTGACAATTTGTTTCAAGAAATGAGTCTGAATCAAGAAAAGTTGGTCTTTAACTTGGAAGGTTAAAGGTGTATCTGCACACGTAGGGCCGATAAACGAGTTGAATGAGTCTTCAAGCTTGGCTCATTCTTGTAGCCACCCGAGCTGATTTCAAGCTCATAATGAGCCCAAGCTAAAGGAGCCGAGTTCTAGCTGGCTTGTTTATAGAAAAAAAATACATTGGTCTAGAGATGGAAGAAACTTGATTATATATATATATATTAACACTTAACGAGGTTATATGAGTTGAGCCATCCGAGTACGAAAGCAGATCAGGTCATGCTGAACATAAGCGTTTTTTTTTCATGCCGACATCATGGCCGTCTGTTTGCATTTTGGATGAATGCCACGTGGTTTTGTTGACTTTTGAGCTTTTTAAATTGCAAATCGGATGGCCAAAGCAAAAACTCTCATGTTCAGCATGACCTGATCTGCTTCCTCCGAGTACCTATTGTTCATATTTAGTTTGCCGAGCTTATTTTACAAGTTTGAAGGAGCGCTTTGCAAGCCCAACATGAACTAGCACTATGCACACCGAATCTTTCCTATTATTAAGTGAAAGTAAGAAATATTTGATGCTTATTTGGATTTTGGAAGTAGCGATTTTGTGCAAAGTTTTGTTTTTATTGCCTTGACCTGGAATAAGCTTTATTTTTTATCCTCATAAAATTAGGGATGGCAGTGGGGCGGGGCGGAGGGACAAGCGCCTCAAGATTAGAACCTCCATCCCCGGCGGGGATGGCCACCCCCGTTTCATGTCCTCCATCCCTGGTTCAAATGGGGATGAGGCAGGGCGGGGCGGGGCGGGGATGAGGCTGGGAAAAGTGGCAGGGATGAGGAGGGGATCATGGTGGGGATGGGGCAGGGCGGGGAAAAGGGTACGTCCATCTCCGTTTCATACCCTTCATCCCTGGTCCAAACGGGGTGAGGCGGGGCGGGGCCCGCTTTCCCCCTGTCCACTGCCATCCCTACGTAAAATTAGTGAAGTTTTAAAAAAAAGGGTATGTTTGAGATGTACTTTTAATTGGTAGGAGGTCCAATACTGCGTGGGTAAACCTCTTCTCCTTTCATTTGCCAAAAAATATACCCAAGTTTGCATGTGCCTGGGGTTTAAGAACTCGTTGTGAATCATTCCTGGGTAAAGGGAAACACCTCATTTGTTTTTTTCGATCACGTATACCAACCGGAGGCAAGCCAATGTGCATCGGTGATGGAGTATTATATCTTGGGCTATTAAAAAAAAAAAACGATCCAATTGACTGGATTTTCACAAACTCAGGCAGCACTGTCTGACTCATTTTAGTCGCACAACCTGTATAGGAATTAGAGATGTTCCTGATAAAATTAAAACGAGCAAGCAAAAAACACAGAACAGATTTAACGTGGTCGGGCACAATCCAAAAGCTCTCTCTCCCTCTCTCAACATGATGCTATTGAGGGAGAGGTTCCATTGATTTTATAATGGTTACAATGCTCAAGAGATTTGTTACAAATAGGATCCTTGGTGGGTAGGTTGTTGTAATGTGGATGCTTGAGACTGTTAGAGACCCTGTTCAACTCAACATCTCGACACTTTCCTTTTCTCAATAGACTTGTGAGAGAACAACTCATATCTGTAAAGACCTGACCAGTTGGGGGTCTCTCCAGACGTGTGGACTCTTCACGGGGCCTCTTTGCTTGGATCTGGATCTAGATCTTTAACATCCCCCCTCAATTGGATCTTAATTCAGCAAACCGCTGAGCAGGCAAAGCTTTTGTGAAGATGCCAACACATTGATCCGAAGACTACATGCTTAACTGCAAGTTGATTTTTAGTTGTCCGGACAAAGTGCACATCGATTTCAATGTTCTTACTGAGCTGATGAAGATCCAGATGAGCTGCCATATAGGTCGTATTGATATTATCACACCACAACATTGGGGGAACATTATGTTGAACCCCAAGTTTCTTCAAGAGACATTGGATCTAAAGGAGTTCTACGATAGCATTAGCTATTGCTCTGTACTTAGCTTCTGTACTAGAACAAGCTACTATGTTCAGTTTTTTTAAGTTTTAGGACAAAATATTAGGACCCAGGTATACTGATAGATTTGCGGTCATCAAGACAACCAGCCCAATCTGCATCAGAGAAGGCTTCCAATTGAAACTGTGAGATGGGATGCATTAGGAGCTCAAAGTGAATAGTATGTTTCACATATTGCCAGATGCATCTTATTATTGCCCAATGATTGATCATGACAGATTGTACAAACTGACATACTTTTTATTCACTGCAAACAATAGATATGGTTTCGTCAACGTGAGATACCACAAGGCTAATGGCATATTTCTTATAAGATAACAGTAACCCCTATTTGACATGAACGACTTCAACCCCAAAAAATAATATAGTTCAACCAAATCCTTCAGAGTGAATTATTTACATAGGCACATAATAAGTCTTTTGATAGAAGTAGGAGAGTTTTCAGTAACAAGAATATCGTCAACATATACAAGCACATACAACATTGTTCCTTCCTACGAAGAACGAATAATGATGTATTTGTACTTGAGAGCATGAACCCCATAGCAGTTAAAGCTTGACTCAAACAATGGTATCAAGTACACCAAGCTTATTTGAGGCCATACAAGGCTTTAGGAAGTTTGCAAACATGATTAGGGTGATTTGGATTTAGAAATCTAGGTGGTTGAGACAAATAAACTTCATCTAAATCACCATTTAAAAAGGTATTATTCATATCAAGTTGTCTTATCACCCAATTGAAGCTAACAACAATAGAAAAAATTACATGAATGGTCGTTGGTTTGACTACAAGACTGAATGTCTCGAAATAATCAATCCCTTCTTCTTGAGCATAGTCTTTGGCAACAAAACAAACTTTGTACCTTTCTAAGATACCATAAGCCTTTCTTCTGACTTTAAAGAACCACTTACATCTAATAACATGTTGATCTACTAAAGGTGGTTCAAGGGACTATGTTTTATTGAGATTTAGAACAATCTTCTCTTTTTCCATAGCCTCTCTCCAATAGGCATGATGACTGGCTTGGGCAAAACTGTAAGGTTCATGGTCTTTAATATAGTGGGCAATGAGAGTAAGAGAGAGATTACGATGTGTTAAGATAGACCTTAGGGACACAGATGCCATCTTGGGACCTAGTGACCATAGATTGAGTACGAATAGGTTAGACGACTAGATCAAGTGAGGCTGAAGACCTTGATTCTTTGATAGACTGGGGTGACTCAAAAACAACAATTGGTTCATATGCAGGTTCGTCAGGTGAACTGGTGACTTTGATGACAGGTATGAGACAAGGTTGGATAGAAACTGGGCTTTGGATGATTGGGACAATCAACTACTGTTGTGAGACTAGGTTAATAACAGTCTCGTTTCTCACAAAGCTGACACACAACATGATTTGTGTTCTGATAAGACCGGTTGAACTGTTGATGTCCTCGTTCTATAGCATGAAATCTATTTTTATTAAACTGACGGTTGTTGTTGTTACGGGCCTATTTCCTTCAATAGGCCAGTGCAGCACAACAGTCCTTCCTCACTGTCGCAAGCCTACTTATCGCTCGCTTGCCAGTTGTGGAAGCTTGTAATCAGAGTGCAAGAGAGCAAGAGAGAATAGAAGAAAAAGAATTGCAATCACAAGAAGCAATCACAACGAGGGTGAACAAAAGAAAGTTAAACGCATTTGATTCATTCACAATAGAAATATTATCTAATATTACACTTTTTATCAGTAGTAGCCCTGGTCCTCGACAGACTTGGCATGGTCCCATCAATAAACCCATACAAATCATATAACAAAAAAAGTGAATTGCGACTCCCATAATAAATAATTGTCAGATGTGAGTTTTGTAATAAAAATACTGGGGGTTTGTTGGTGCAAGTAACGTGGGAAGCAAAAAAACATTTCATCTGGGAAGATGCCATGAAAAATTAATGGAGAGGCACTCAACGCAATACACAGACGACGAGTAGGGCAGGCAACGTGCAGGGACTACCCAAGGAGCAAGAGCAACAACGAACGACTCAAGGCCTGACCTCTGATACCATAATAAAATTAAAACGAGCAAGCAAAAAGAAATAAACGCAGATAATATTAAAGTGCCTACACCCATGACCCAAGAGATCTCTCTCCCAATCTCAACGTGAGGTTCCATTTTATTTATAATGGTTACAATGCTTAAGAGATTTGTTACAAATAGGATATTGGTGGGTAGGTTGTTCTAATGTGGATCTTGCTCGAGACTCTTAGAGACCTTGTTCAACTTAGCATCCGGACACTTTTCTTTTTTGAACAGACTTATGAGAGAAGAACTCATATCTGATAGGGCCCTCACTAGGGATCGCTACCGCCTTGATCTTTAGAATCGTGCGCGTAGGCACACAAAGCTTCTAGTGATTACAGTGCTTAAAATTTCCTCTGTGCTCACAGGCGATTGACCTTCAGCGCACGCAGGCGCTACACAACGCTCGCAGGCACGTAGCAAACTTAATGTGCTTTCAAGTTTTGAAGTTTAATTTTCCTCTTGATTCCTGCCAAATCGTATTAGGATCGGTCATTTCTGTGCAAAATATAAATTAAAGTAATTACAGTTGCGAAATTAGAAGATAATGCGAAAGACTTTTGTATATGCACTTAGCTTAGCTAAGATAATGTGACAGTGAAGAGAGCGTGAGCTCGGATTCACTGGAAGTTTGATCAGTTCAACATAATGTACAAAATTCTCTTTCTGGATCGATCTCGAACCGATGCAGATTCGGTAGTGGTTCTAAAGCACTACAACACTGCACCATTGAAAGGATGATATACAAATGCACTTGTACAGAATCTAACAGAATTGAGTGAATGCACTTAGCTAGATTTATATTTTCGACAATCTAGAGCTCGATTCAAGCTCCTAGGTTTGTCTGAAGCTCTTGTTCATAGTTGAGTAGAATCCGCAAGCATTCGCGCCTTCTCAACTCGATCTCTGTTAGAGGAATCTGAATTGAGATGTTAATCCGAATAGAAGAAAGGAAGTGAAAGACGATGACGATGATCTCTACATTCGTTCATGAATGAACTCAAGAAGCCTAATCCTCAAGAAGAGGCAGAATCTTCATAATGAAGCCAAAAGAAGACTGAACTTTATTTCTCCAATTTTCAAAATGTATAGTAAAATCCAAACACAAAAGACAACCTATATTTATAGTATTGACTTTCAGTGACGTCCAGCTGGTTGGGCGGCTCATGGTGTTAGGTGTAAGAAGGAAGGGAAGAGAGAATTCAAATATGAAATGTGGGTTGTTTGGAAAAAGTGGTTTTGATGACGTGGAATAGTCCTATATTGATTGTGTTTGAGTTTGTTGTGGGCTTTATAAGCCACATGTAAACTCTTACACTTGTTCCTGAGAACAAGAGGGTGGGATGACTATCACACACACGCGCGCGTGCGCGCACTTGCACGTTGTGTCGTGCCGGGCCGGGCCGGTTCAGGTTCGGGTTCGGGTAATTGGCCCTTTAAGGCCATATCCAATCAAGATTTTGCCCAAAGTTTCTATGAATATTTGGATTCTTCAACGGGTTATGAGAAAATGATAACGGGTCACGACTCCTCGTAGTCTGTGCCCGTTATGACTCTTCAGATTCCTTTAACAGATCTCAACTCTTCGATTTTCGTTAATGGGTCACATCTCCTCGGATTCCGTAACGGGTTCCTTCCACGCTTTGTAACCGTTCGTGGGTTATAAAAGCGTGGTTAGGGCTGGGGTTACGACAGATCTGAGACGGACTAATTTCTGAAGAAGAGTCTGCGATTTTTCATTTTCATGTTGCTCTCTCTCTCTCTCCTGAGTTATCCTGAAAGGGGTTATTCTGCAACTTCGGTTCGTAGAGGTTGTTTTCAAAGGACGATCCGTCGGAGTGCACCGGTCTGATCGTCGAGGCTATTGTATCCTTGGGGAAGGACGCCAGACCCTGTTTGCACTATATGTGGGGCTGAATCTTCTCTAAGGGAAGTACTTTCGTACGTCTTAGCATTTTATACTGTATTAACATGCTTATCTTGTGTTTATTGTGTTTTGTGCATCTGCTCGTTCATATGCTGCTTTCTGGATTTTTGTATATGGTGGAACCCGGCATGCCTGCTCCCTGTTTATGTTTCGATTTGTTGAAAATCATGATTTGTATTCTGCTGCATATTATGATTTATATCATGTTTTATATCATGATTATGATTGTGAAACTGTGTGATCCAAAAAATGATCCAACACATGGATCAAACTGAATTGCGGTCAACCCTATTCTAATTGTGCAAACCACCAAAATTTCCATGGCTGATGCTGTCCAGCTGTTGCTCACTACTGACCCATCCACATAACTGCTGATGCTACTTGGATACAATGAATACCAGCTGCGGTGTTTAGCTGATCCTGCTGATCGTGGACTAACCCGGATAATCCGCTGACCTGTCAACCATGGCTACAACCAAATACATCAATTCTGTTTTTTTATTATTCAAACTGGTATATTTCTTCTCTAACCGCTCCTACTCGGTTCTGCCCGTCCTCTGTTATGGGTCCCGTATCATATCTGTAGAGTCCTGACCAGCTGGGGGTCTCTCCAAACGTGTAGACTCTTCACCGCCTTGGGCCTCTTTGCTTGGATCTGGATCTGGATCTTTAACAGTTCCCTGATGATGTCAATTAACCTCAATTTCCTTGCGCTGCGTGGCAAAGTTTGGTTCATTTCCACTACTATATTAGTTCGAAGACACTCGTCTCATCGATCAGCCAATTGATCAGATACACGAAGTTATAAAGAGTAAACCAAAATGATGAAACGAGGATACAATACAACCACAACAATTTATCATCCAAATGATCAGATGGAACTGTTCTAAAGCACACAGAAAATGCTGCAAACGAAGATATATATCATAAGGAAAAAAAAAAAAACAGAACACAGCATAAAGAGCTGGACAACTAACACTAGGCTAAAGCCACAATGGATATTATCAAATGAAATGCAGAAAGAATACAATATGACAAATTCCTACCATCCTAAACATTTCTTTTTCCTACTTTCTCTTCATGTTCTCCCTTAAGAGTCCTAATTCTCCGCCCTATCAGTTATTTTGCTCCTCTTGTCCCATTCCATTCAGGTCTTCTTCCTGCCTACGAACTACAGTTGTTTTTAACAATTCCCTTGTTCCGCCCTTCCCCACTATACAAATAAGAAACCAAAAAAGAAAGATGCACAGCCAGCCAGGCCCCAGAAGGAAAGAGAGGGGAAAAAACAAATAAATTCTCTGCTTTCAACTAAACTCTCCCTAATTAAGCAGCGCCTCTAACACCGCCACTCCACTTCATTCACATCACATGTAACCCACCATCGCATTCCTCTGAAACACGAGCTGCTCCTGCTGCTGCTTCTCCAACCCCCAACCCCTCAGACGAGCTCATCTTTATCCTCATCTCCATCACCTTCTTGTGTGAATTCGAGTGCTTCGATGCCACGAACGTCGGGCTCGCCGCCGGCCGGTACTCCGGGAAGAGTCTGCCGGACTTATAGCGGACGCCGCATGCATTGCAGAGCGTCTTCGGACCCAACGGTCCCATCCTCCACTGCGGTGTCTTCTGTATCCCGCAGTGCAGACACTTCCTTACCGTGACGCCCAACTGCTCCACCGTCTTCCTGCTCTTTGGCGGCTTCGACTCGGCGAAGGAGTCGAACTCGACCTGGAATTGGGAGAGCTCGCTGGAAGGATTGGTCGCAGATGATGACGGGGAGATCAGAATATTGTTGGTGGTGGTAATGCGAGGAGAGAAGGCAGAGGGGCGGGAGCGTTTGCTCCTGGCCCGGGCAGGGACGGAGAGGAGGAGGGCGTCGTTGCTGCTGAAGCTGAGTGTCTTGCTGGAACAGGAGCTGCTTTCCAGGACGGAGACGGGGCTGGAGGTGCGGAACTGGGAGTCCTTGAAGGGGTTGCTGATGTCGTCGCTGTTGTTGTTGCTATTGTAAGCGTCGGCGGCAGCAGCAGCAGCGCTCCCCGCTGAGAACGAGTCTTCCACAAAGTTGGACAGCCACTCCAGCTCCGCCATGTCTTCGCACTGCATTTTCACACATAACAGAAACAAAGAGTTGAAATAGGACAGACAACAAAATTACGCCAATAAATATTTCAATTGGCTTTCCTGATTGCGTACGAATCGAAAAAAAAAAAAAAAAACTGGGGATTCAGGTGGAGACTCACAGGAACAGAGAACTCCCCAGGATGGCCGAAATCGCCGGTGTGCCCAGAGAAGGTGCAGTCAGTAACGCCGCCGAACATGTCGTTGCTCGGCCAACTCTCTATGCCATCACCAATCTTGCAATCAATATCCTCGTTGGGGAAGTCGAGCAGATCGTCGATGTGATCGAACAAATCCGCGCTCAACTCGGTTTCGATCTCTTCCATCTGAGCTCGAAAACAGAGTACCAGATGGTAATTAAGGTCATAAGATGTTCGTGTGTAAAAAAGAAGAAGAAGAAGAGATTGATATTTTATCTTCATCCATTTGGCAAGGAAATTAAGTTCAGACGGATATTAAAGAGCGGTAAGGCGTTCAATTACAATAGCTGCTTTGAAAGGCAAGAGACGAAGCAGAAAGGAGAGAAGCATTGCCATTGTAAAGGATGGTTGGCAACTGGATTGGAAAATTCAGAAAGAGGCTGTAGTCAATGTCAGTCAGTAGGTCACCCACATTCATTCATTCATTATATTGTTCAGTTTCAGGGACACGGCCAACCCCTCATTTGATGAGTTGGGGGTACCCGCTGAACGAACCACAAGTTTTAGATTGACGCAGCTGGAGCATTAAAAAATAGACTGGTGAGAGCAAAGCATTCTACCGTGCTCGTGGCTTGGAATTGGATGAACGGCAGTGCTGTGCCTGTGCCTGTGCATGCGGATGTAATAATATGGTGAGGACAGGAGAAACCCTCAACAGTCCACACTCATTGATGGGGGATTGGGGAAAGATAAAAAGGCAAACGTGAACGCATTCATTTGGCCCACCCCCACCAGTTAGTACCACTGGGGTTTTGAACCTGCAACGTCTGACCACAGGGAGACGTACACTAACAGCTCCTACCAACCACGCTGAGCCCACAACTGATTAGTTAACTCTTCCTATTTAACTATAAAAAATTTCCTGTCCGTTTAAGACAATGTGCTATATAAGACATTATCAAGTGACGAAATTGACCTCATCAGCCAATCGATATTTTGAGATGGAGCTAAATCTTGCCTTCAAAGGCAAATCAGAGTTTCCTTGTAGAGCAAGCTGGCAGTCTCCCACCCCCCTGCTAACATCGAATCCCAAATAAAAATAGACATCACCGCACGTAATGCTCGCTTTATTTTGAATTCAGACGGGGCAGTTAACCTCTTTGCTTGGTTTGCAATCCATAAGAAATTAAAGTCGGGGAAATCCTAAACTTGGGATGGCGACAGATGTTGGGCGTATGCACGCTCTTAGTTTCAGACTAATGCTAGCGTCTCATGCACTAGGAAATAGGAAGCTTACAATAACCTTTGGCAAGCATAATAGGGTGGCAACAAATGGGATCAAACAGCACGCATAACAAGACGGCCAGATGAACCACAAAACCCTAATCCCGACGAAGGACATACATAACCGGCCTACACTTAACCTTGAACGGTCCAACATGGTGAGCAAATTCGGACATTGTTGGTGACCATTTCTTTCAGCCCTACATTTTTGAATAAGTAGTGTGACACCAAAGAGCAGAAAGTCGTGCAGTGCAACGGGGGGCATGCAATTTATGCTTCAAAATCATGAAGTTCCTGTGTTTGGCAATTGGCATTGTCTTCTGCGAGAAACAAAAGAAAGGAACAAAAGGTGAAGTTCCGTAATTGCGCCAAAGATGACAAACACTTGTAGTCCTCAAGAGTCAAAGAGGCACCCACGTCATTCCCGTGAAAGGCGGTTTTATTCACCGGTTGCGTCTGAGAGGGAGCACAAGTACCAACAAAACAATGGGGACCTGGAATTGACCACTTCCTACTTCACCTGAGAGGGAAAGCTCGTGTTTGCCTTTGAGACAATTTGGGTGGAATTGGAATCCACTTCCATCAAAATTCCAACTACTCCCCAATGTCCCTAGCTATTTCAAAATGACCAGTACGGTACAATTATGCTCATTCGAAATTACTACCGACGGAGGTTAATGGCATTGACTCTCGGTAGCTATATGCTCAGTGATCAGGAACAAATTAATTGGACATAAAATGTCATGCAAAGAGAGAGAGAGAGAGAGCACTACCTCAGTCCGACTTTGGATCCGTTGAAATCGTTTCACCAAAATTGCATCAATTCTGCGGGTACAAAACCAAATGTTTATCGTTAACAATAAATAAATAAATAAATAAATATATATATATATATATAGAGAGAGAGAGAGATTTAGAAACTCTAAATTAAGAAATGGGGAAGTAATCAAAAGAAAAAAGAAGAAGAAAGAGACAGGGCCGTGTTCTTTCATCATCGAAGGCCGCAAATGGAAACAGAGAATTTACGAGCAAATGGCAGCCTTTTGCATTCATACTCCTTTGAATGAGTGTGTAATAACGCGTCTTCTTCCGCTCGCACACGCATGCACCCGATTTCCTTCCTTAGCCCCCGAGCAAAAGTGGCAAGTTTCGGAATAGTTGACCGAAATTTGCGCAACTTCGGACTCATGCGGAAGCTTATGGCTTCGCTATGCCGGGCTAGCGATTCAGCTCATGCTCCCACGGCAATTGTAAGCAAGCCAAAGGAATTAATTGAGAAGAAAACGAATAAAATGAAAAGAGGACTTGAATTGGTGTTTCTCCCCTTCTTTTTTAGGCCTCCAAACCTTTTCAAGGAAATCACTAAGACGGGGAAGGAAAAAATAAACGGGGAAAGCCCTACACTTCCCTTACAAACACCTCAATCCTTTATTAGCAGGCGTTTCGTTTAAAAAGATTCCAAATTTCTTCTAAGTCAAAAAAGAAAAAAGAAAAAAGAAAACAGCGGTAGACATAGCAACCGGCCTATTCGAAGTGGAGAATGACAAAAAAAATTGAACCAAAACCTCTAACATCTTCCAAACACTTGGAGAAGAGAGGGAAGTAAAAAAAAAGAGAGAGAGAGAATAAGAATAAGAAGAGTTCGAAGCACATGAAAAACGCAACCGAGAATGAAGCAATCTTTACCCGTTGGATGTGGATTGCCTAGCGGACCTCGGGATCGATAATAAGCAGAGGTGAAGCCCGAAGAGAGAAAAGGCGAGCAAGATGCTGACGCTATTAACTCTTATACCTCTCCCAAGGGGCCTCACCTCACGCAGAGAGAGAGAGAGAGAGAGAGAGATACGATTGCGGAAGTACAAAGAGATTTGATGAAACCTAAAAAGGGAAGAAGAGGGGAGTAAGCGGATTATACCTACATACACGCATATACATACAGGTGGGGGAGGGCAATTTGTCTCTGCTGGTCGATGGTTTGGTGAATCCTCACCACACCCCCCAACAGGCCCACACACACACCCAATTACACTCTCCCTATCTCCCCTTTTGTGCTGCTGCTAGCTGTCCATATGTCTTGACATTGAAGGCTTACGACTACGACGACGACCGTCTCTCTCTCTTTGCCCTTTTACAGACTTTTCTTTTTTCTTTACCAGACACCTTCCTTCAGGCAACGCTTATATTATATATTGTTATTAGTAACGCTGTTATTTATTAAGAAAAACAAAAAGGGAAAGAGGGAGGAAGAAGAGAAATGAAGGTGGCTTCCACCTCCGGTTTTGGCGGTGCAAAGCGCGTGAAAGGATGGGACCAGAAAAAGGCCTAAGTTGGGTCAGAAACCATTACGCTCATTGGAATGACGAAAACGCCCCTTCTAATGCTCACAGGTTTGCATGCTTTGGATCGGATAAAATCTTTCGTGCTCGTGGGAGGAACATCCACAAATGGGAAATTTTGAAGACAGGCTAGTCTGTGAATTTTTTCCAAATCTCTTTCGGTTCAACTTCGTTCCTTAAATGAAACGCCCCATTTAATTCGGACCTCTCTCATGCATCTAGATCCAGTTATCAGCAATTAATGTCACAACCCATACGCAATACCATGACGACCAATCACATCACATGGGAGCATTACCAGGCTCCACTTGAATTATTGCCGTGACTGGTGGTCATCTTTGGATCCCAGCGGATAGGATCGTGATTTTCTCACTCATTATCGAACTTGACAACTTAAGCTTTAGAGGCGTGTGGACGGGTCGGAACCTGGTTGTTACTTTGAGGTGCTGGTACCAGGTTTGTACCCAGGTCCAACCGGACCCACCATAAGAAAAAACAGACCCTAGTCCTATGAGGATTACACGAATCTGATAAAAAATAATATTTTTTATTTTTTTAACATTGAAAAAAATTGTGGGATCTTAATTAGAACATGGGTCAGACGTGAGTCTGGTATGAAATTTATAATCGGACTTTTTCTTTATCACCAAACTTTGACCCTTTAGGTTTGGTACGGGTCGGGTCTGGGTCAAACCAGACCCATTGAATATCCTGCAAAAATAAAGAAATACCTCGGACTAACTCTTTACAGATGAGTCCAAAGGGTGTCGCAGGGCTGTTCAGTAAGCGGGAAATCTACTACGTTTTTCTCACGTAAACTCATGCAAGTAACAATTTAGGGCGACCATTGGAAAATCATGAATCATGTAGAAACTCAAAAGAAGTAAATAAAAAATGACCGCACAACCAGAAATTGTCCTCTCTCTCTCTCTCTTTACTGCCTTGAGTTGCACCCTTTGCATCTCCCGTCTAAGACACTCATTTTTTCCTTCTCTTTCCAAGTAAGCTAGTTTTCCTCTCTCTAGCGAAAAGTGACCGAGTGAGTTTTGGATATTGGACTTTCAGCAAAGACCCGCCAGCACAACTCGTACCACCCAATAGTAAGTGGGGATTCGGATGCTAGGCGATTCAACTGGCACAGCTGAGCGGGTTTTTTTTTTTCTGATTAGCTAATCAGTCAGTAAGCATCGATAGGTTGACAAAGGATACAACCTAGAAAAACATGAATGCATTGATAAGCTGCCACCTGTACAAGGAGAGCCTCTCTCAAGGCTAACAACTATACAAAGAATATTACGGAAGGAATCTGCAGGCTAATAAGGAAATCTTATCATTACTTTTGAAGAGCAGTGGTGGTTCTGCCCCTTTTAAGAGAAGAAGAGAGAGCAGAACACTTATATTGAGTGCTCTGTCCTGGAGCTGTCGTGTTAGCTTATTATTGGAAGCAACAGCTTAGCTTGGCCACCAATTCATTTTCATAGGCAATTATGGCATGGTTGTACCCGAGTTTGTAAGGTTGACAAAAAAAAACACCCTCATCGAAGCAGGTTATAGAGTGCCACGTATATAAGCCCGTGGAGCTCATATCCCCGTGTTGGCATCACTTAACACGACATTCTAGTGCGATGGCAAAGACTTAAGAACCCTTTCTTGCCATTCTCGTCATGAAATGATGGTTAAAAAAATAACAAAAATATCATTCATCTATAAAAGTGAAACGACAATTCGAGATCCTCCATCTAGAAAAGTGAAAAGCGAGTTTCAAAAACGAAAAAAATATTCTCCATGCAAAAAAAAAAGAGGATAAAGTTAACTCTTCAAAGTCTAAACGATCCATTTTTGTCTTAAACAGTAAACGTTTGCACCATATGATATAACTGAAGCTTCCTCTGACGATGCACTATTTGCCTTCGTCTGTTGTCGCTAGAGCACTTTTTGTCATCGTATGTTACCGTCGAAACACCCTTTGTCATCATCTGCTATCGTTAGAGCACTTTTTGCCATCATCTACTGTCGTCGGAGCATCATTTGTCATCGTTTGCACAGTGAGAGCATCGTTGCCACCATCGGCTGCATCTACCTTCTGGGTGTTTCTCCTCCACTGTCAGATTACTAAAAATCATGACATTTCAGTGAGTTTCGTTTAAGGTTTCATTATTTAAACAAGTCAATTTGTAAATCTGAATGTTAAATCTTAATAACACTTATTTTTATATTGAAACAAATCGATTTATACATTTAAATCAGTAGTGATCTGTACGTTTGAAGCAACAATGATTTATACGTTTGATGCAGTAGTGATGTGTATTTATGAACTTACCTCGATTTGTACTTAAGTTTCTAAATCTTACAATAATGTTTATATTGTGATGATTTGTAATGTTAGTGATTGTGTAACAAATGTAATAATTTATAATAATATATACTTGGGGAGGCGGTTGTAACATATAATGATATGGTTACTGATCATGCATACATTTTAGTGTTTAATTCATATTAAACTATGCATGATTTAGTAGAAAATTATATTAAAATCCTGAGTTTATTGTTAGTTTCGAGAAAACATGCGAAAAGAATTAAATTTAGAAAATGCATGAAATGCGGGTTTATTTTGCAATTTATTTCGAAGTTTGTTACTGAAAATTATTTTAGTAGGAAAATAAAGAGGGAAATTTAGAAATGAGTATAGCTTTAGTTTTTGTTAATTAGATTAGGATTTAGCACATTAGCATAAATATTTCTCTTGAGAAGCCTTTTTTTGGAATTCCTTGAAATAAATAGAGGATTTGTGAAAAAATGTAAAACTACCCTAAAACCCCTCTTTAAAATATCACGTAGAGGGAAAAGTGAGGGGTCCTTTTTTGCTCACATGCAGCCCGCTCTTCTCAACCCTTCTTCTCCTACAGATTTTTTTCTCCCTTCTTCCTTCCTCCTCTTTCTCTCAACCCTTCCTTAGCCGGTGGAGGTCTTCTACAATGGAGAGCGTTGATACAAGGAAGAGGCCACCTTCTTTCCCCAACCAAATCCATAAGTAGCTTCCTCTTTCCCTCTTCTCTTCTTCTTCTCCTCTTTCTCTCTTCTGTTTTTCTTCTTCTCCCTCTCTTATTCACATAGTGTAGGTTAATCTGTTTGCTTTCTGTGTGATCGATTAAAGAAAACTAAAGAAAAATCGGTCATCAATTGATTTGTGTGTGTTTTAATTCTGCTACACTTCATTTTTCATATTGATTCAATCATGTGTTTCTGTGATTTTTTTAATTCACTCTGTTTCAGCGTCTCTTTTGTTCATCTCATTGCATCAGTGTGTCCATCTGCAGCTTGTTTTAACATTCTTGCATCTATTTTTTTGCATCTCTTATTCGATTCAACACCGCATCAATCTCCATTGCATACACATTTGCATCTTGTTTACTCTGCATCTACATCGATCTTATTTGTGCACTAAAATTCGTAAGACAAGAAAGCCTTTGTTGTTTGATGGGATGTCTGTTGAAAAAATTATTCGTTAATCCCATATATATGAGCATTATGAAAGGTACCAAAATATAATGAAGACTGAGAATGATAAAGACAGGGACAAAGCGTTGGAATTGTATAATGCAGAGCATTATCCATCAGATATTGAGGTTGAAGAGCAAAAGAAGAAGGATGAGAAAGAACTAAAGATGAAGAAGAAGAAAAAGGATGACGAAGAGAAGAAAAAGCAAAGGAAGAAGGAGGAGAATGAAAAGCAAGAAAAGGCAAATGAAGAAGGAGGAGGAGAGAAAGGCAAAGGAAGAAGGATGAGGAGAATGAAAAGCAAAGGAAGAAAAGGCAAATGCAGAAGAAGGAGGAGGAGAGGGAAAGATAAAAGAAGAATAAGGAGAAGAAAAAGAATGAAAGACAATTGAAGAAGGAGGAGGAGGAAGAGAAGGAAAGGCAAATGATGAAGATGGAAGAAGAAAGGCAAAGGAAGAAGAATCGGGATGAGAAAGATAAGGAAAGGCAAAGAAAGGAGAAGGAGAATGAAAGGCAAAGGAAGATAAGGAAAGAGAAAGGAAGAAGCAGGAGGAGGAAGAGAAGGAAATGAAAAAAAAAAAGCAAGAGGAATAAAAAGAAAAAGAAAAGAAGGAAGAAGTAAAAAAATAGAGGAGGGAGGCGAAGGAGCGAAGGAAAGAAGAAGTAGAAAAGCAAAGGAGAGAGGCGGCAGAGCGAAAGAGCAACAAGAAAGACAGATGAGGAGAGGAGGAGGAGAGAATGAATGGAGAATAAGAAAAGTAAAGGAAGGAGGAGAATGATCGAGTGATGGAGCAATAAGAAAGACAAAGGATGGAGGGAGGGGATGAAGAGGAGAAAAGTGTGACCAAGCTGTCTATTACAATTTATTGTGATACGCATTATTATGTATAGCGATTACTATGTGATAGCGATTACTATGATAGCGATTATTGTGATAGTAATTACTATGAATGATTTACTGTGATAGGTATTATTATGTATAGCGATATTACTGTGATAGTGATTACTATGTATAGCGATTAATGTGACAATGATTACTATGTATAGCGATTACTATAAACGATTTACTATGATAGGTATTATTATGTATAGCGATTACTATGTATAGAGATTACTATGATAGCGAGTATGCAATGATTATTATATATAGTGATTACTGTGTACATCGATGTGTAGAAGTATAAATAGGATCAATTTTGATTTGATACGAATAGTATGCTATTTTGTGTTACAGAAATGTCAAAAAAGAAGTAGAGCACCTGGTGAAAAGTTCAAAGAGCGGTGTCAGCGGCCTATAATTCTATCATGGTATGGACAACTGAGTGAATATCAGAAGGATCGATTATGATATATGCACTTCAGCGGCCTTTTAGACCAGCATTATTTTGAAACATGCTTGAACACCATAACCCACCTGGTAAATAAGTGGAATCATAAGACGAACATATTTCAGTTTGATTCTTTTGAGATCACCATGACCCTAGAAGATGTGGCATGAATTACGAGTCTTAAGTGCTATGAAAGTGTTATCCTAGCACGGGATTCAAACTATGATGCAAAGGACAAGTGCACGACTCTTCTAGGAATGTCAATAGAGGACTGGAGGCAATGTATTTCTAGTGAAAAAAATTTCACATCGATGAAAGTTTATTCTTTCCGTAATAAATGGAAAGGTTGGTCCGCTACATGTGCATCTGAAAGAGCTGACCAAGAGTTGTGTGACTTTCTTCTTTATTTTTTTAGACTTACTTTATTTTTGAATTTGTCTGGTTCGATGTTAAGTTACCTGTTGTTGCAGTTCTTGGAAGACTTAGATAAAGTCGACAACTATGCATGGGGTGCTGCTATGCTCGCACATTTGTACAAACAACTTTACCGTGCGAGTAAGGGTACAAAAATCATAGAAGGGTTTTGACCATTTGTCTAGGTAATTGTTTATTACATATTTGGTAGTTGTAGACTAAGATTGTTGAAGGTTATAGTCTTACTAATATATTGATTTTGTAGGCCTGGACATGGGAGCATATTATCACCTTGCATCCTCAGTGTGGCTCTGCGATTTATGGTTTTTCTAAGATCGGCTGATGGGCTACAATAAATGTCAAGGAGGATAATGCTAAGTTCATTTTAGATGGTCTATAATTAAATGAGGTAAATGGTTTAAGATCGTTTATAATTGATTCAACATTTATCATTTATTAGTATAAATCGTTGAAATGTTTAGCATTTTTAAGTAATCATTGTTGCAGGATTTTGTCTTCGTTAGTACAAATCGTTATCACATTAGCATTCAGTAGTATAAATTGTTCTAATGTTTATCATTCTTAAGTAATGATCATTGCAGGATTTTGTATTCCTTAGTACAAATTGTTATTGCTTTAGCATTTAACTTTCATTAGTGTAAATCGTTGTAATCTTTATCATTCTTAAGTAATGATCATTGCAGGATTTTTTCTTTGTTAGTACAAAGCGTTATCGTTTTAGCATTTAGCATTCGTTATTGTAAATCATTGTAATATGTAGCATTCATTAGTGTAAATCATTTTAATACAAAGCACTCATTAGTAACAATTATTGTAATATATTTAGCACTTGTTATTATAAATCATTTTAATATTTAGCATTCATTAGCATGAATAATTATGTCTATACCTAAATCATAATTTTCACTATATAGGTTGTGTGGAGACCGTATGGATATGGGGAGGACGGTGACCAAAAGGTTGTGGATGAGGCTACGGGACTGTCTGACTATGATACTTAGTTGTTTAGCAAATCTGAAGCTGAGTTGCAGCATGATAGTCGAGTTCTCCTAAAAGCTGATTTGGGACAGTCTACCCCCAAAGCAGTCTGTAGAAATGAGAAAGAAGATGAATAGTGGTGGTGCCAGAAATGTGAATTGGCATGAACGCTTCAAGAAATAATTGGATAGATGATACAAAGAAGGTGTTCGTGCCATAGCATATGATTATAAAGAATGATAATATGACCCCAACTATTTCAAAAAATATTGAGAACCCATGCATCGAAATCTGGAGATTGAGAAGAAGCAACATAGAAATATTGGAAACCCATGTGTCCCCCCTATCCCTCATCATGTCGTCTCTCAGCATAAAAAAAATATCTATCGTGTTTCTCTGACTACAACAATAATTCCCCCAGTTACCGTACACGTTGAAGAGCGAACACAACTCCAAAAAAAGAAGGTAGTCTTTACCACAAGGTTAAAGATATTGAAGAGGGAAAATAAGAAATTATGGAAGCAGGTGATGAATTTGAGAAGACAAATGTGGTCGTAATATGGTACACTGGTAGAGATGATTACCAATGATTTTAATAAGATCGAGGAAACCAAGAGTCCACCGAGGAAAGAGAGTCCACCAAGAAAAAGAAAGAGACAATTTGTATGTCATAGTCTATCTGAGTCGTCAGGTGCCACTGAATAAACATTATATAAATTTTTTATTCCGATAATTATTTATTATAATTCTATAATTCTTTTTTGTAATGTGATATTCTATAATTGTATAATTCTTTTTTTAATAAGTGTAAAACATAATTGTCATTGAACAAATCGTTGTAATGTTCGGCCTTCATAAAAAAAACGTGAAGAAGTGTTAAGCGTTGTCTACTGCAAAAATTATGATTTGCTTTTATGAGTTGTCTTCCTATCGCGATTTACACAATGATTGATAAAAGGCTGAAACAATTTATATGTATGAAGGCTACGTGTTATCGCAATTTGCTTGATACCGATTGACTTGCAACTAGTTATAATTCTTTATTGTAACATAACATTCAATAATTATATAGTTCTGTCTATAAGAGATTGTGACTTTTTTTATAGAAAAAGTGTTCTACCATGATTTGTATAGCCACGGACATAAAGCATAAATGATATGTTCTATCGTGATTTACACAATGACTAATTCATAAAAGGCAGAAAAATAATAATAAACAAATCGATACAATGTTTAGATTTAATAAAGTAAAAATCGATTTCACTGTTTCGTTCACAATAGGATTTACAACTTGATACACATTTAAGTAACAACTACAAATCGATTTCAATATTTCGTTTATAATATTTTAGTAACAGTTGCAAACCGATATGAGCTTTGTCTATGTGAACGATACGTCCTATCGTGATTTACAAAATGATTGATTCATAAAAGGTAGAAAAGAAAATTTATAAACAAACCCTTACGATGTTTAGACTTAGTAAAGTAACTTATATGTTGCAAAAGCATGATTAAAAACCAGTTTTGTAATAAACAAACTATATAAACCACATATATAAGGTAAAATATACAAAATGAGTGAAAAGCATGTGAAAAAATAGTGTTTTCTAGTAAATTGCATGTACAAATGACTGTAATATATATATATATATATATATATATATATATATATATATATATATATATATATAAATGAGAAATATATCTACCCTTCTGTACATTTTCTGGTTCCGGCCCAGACAAAACCCACAAACATTGTGCTGGAGGCTTGGCATGACGGATAATGACTGAAGCCACGTCAGTCTTTGAGTAAGCGGACTGGAGTGTGGCTTTTGTGGAAGACTTGTGAGTGAGAAGCCAGTGCAGCTGGTTCTCATTAACTTTGAAAGTATTTCAAGTGAATCAACGGCATTAATTTTTTATTAACATGGTCACCTTTCATTTCATTTGGGCCCATGTGCCTGAGAGAGGAGTTGTCTATGAAAGGGACGACTGTAACAGGAGGCACGTGGTGTGACAATCGTTTCTGGCTGTGCTTGGTGGTCAAGGACTGGATTCATCCATGCTCCGCACCGCCATCTCTGCTTTAAGAAAATCGCTCGTCTTTTTATTACTCACTCTCTCTCTGTTTCTCTGGCTTTTGGTTCAGATTTCGTGTGTGTGTGATGTATACCCTCACATTCTGCGGGTCCCACCCTGCAGTCGCATCGCAGGAATTGACACGTCATCCCCTCGACCCAGTCTCTCTCGTATAAGCGTCACAGCTGGCAACCGACACCTATGACGGTGATTCTGCTTACGTGTTGGCCAGGGATTCTCCCGCTCTTTCACGGCGGGTAAGTATCAGCTGCTCCTGGTTAACTTTAACTTTTAACCACCCTCCATGAGATAAGAGTCGCGCCTCCGGTAAATGTAAAATGGTCGAGGAGAGGCCGGCGACAAACGGAACGTGTTCGCTTCAAATTTCCAGTGCCTTGTTAACTTGTCGGTTCGCGAATGATACAATAAGAGGAGGAGGAGGAGGAAGCTAAAGAAGTTAGTTAGGAGGAAGTATTCTCCCACATAATCATATATGGGTAATGCATTCATAAAGTCAAATCACATAAAGAAGCAACTTCATCCAGAGGTGACACGCCAGTGCCCAAGCAGGCCTGCCCAAACTTCGAGGCCGCATATCTCCTTGCACATTGAGAATTACCGAGACAAGATCAAAACCTTGCTAACACATTCATATGAGACAAAGACATTAATGCAGTCATTTCAGCAAAATATGAAGTCTATATTTAGAAACTCCATTGAAAACAAAAGTGATGCATTTCCAAGGGATATTAGGGTTCTTCTTATTGGTGGGGGGTCAACGCCTATAACACCTATATAGGGGGACCTTCCTCTTGAATTGCATTGGTGCACCATCGTACGATTCAGAGTGGGCAACCTCTATATCTCGTGAGTAGCACACCAGAGTGCACGAGTATGCAAATTCTCCATAGACATCCGCAGGCATACACGGGGCCTGCTCTTGTTGCCAGCCTTGTCGCCAAACCTCGCACCCTTACAAGGGGCTCGATGAGTGCATGTCGAGTGACAATGATTTCTCTTGGCTAGGGAGCTTCACTACATCAAACTAGGAACTAGCTTAGGCTAGGAGCCAAAAGGTCTTCTCCATCGCAGTGGAGGGGGTTTTCGTGGGGTGCACATTACACTCCATGCAGTCCGCAAGTGCCGAAATGAAATATATCCCTCGTTCGATGCGTCTTTGAAACTTGGTGCTCACTCTAATCTCCATGATGCTTATTTGGATGCATAGCTGTCTATATCGACCCTTGACTGCTCATGCACTTATCACAGAAAGGCGACACACTCATTCCTCATAGGCTTGAACGCTCGTACGCCAAAGATTGACATTTTTTCGCTCTATCGATCAGTTCGACTCTGTCGCTTATGATATTTTATTGTGTTAAATGTGCATGAAATATGCACTCATTCGAACTCACTTCTGCTAGGCTTTCGTAGCTCTTCGCTTAAGGCAAGTTGTGTGTTGCACAATGCAGACAACCCGTCAATCTCCCTCATTGCACAAGTCAAGAAGACAGAGAAAAAAAGTTGTGACAACTAGCATCAGTGCATACCACAACTGGTACCAGAGCCTTATGAAAGCATACCAAACTGGTATAAGAGCTCATCAAATTAGTTTCAGAGTTGCCTGAAGTTGTTATCGATGTTTTCTTGTCAGTTTTGGTTATCATCATATTTGCTTAGACTGCTATCGGAACATAAACTACATTTGTTTGCATCTTCTTGTTGGATATTTGGCCTTTGTTGTTATTATTTGTGCAGATTTTTCAACTTTTATACATCATCCCTTACTAGTTAGTTTGTGACAGACTAATTGAGACACAACACACTATAAGTACGAGTTGTGGTGAAGTTTATACTCGGATATCTATCATCTTCATCGAGGGCACTTGCAACACTGTTGGAGGCAGATCGCTGCATGATCGAGTTCTCAAATACAAAAGTGACTCATGCACTTTCTCCACTCCCTATTGCCTGGAGTTGTGAGGGAGTGACCCATGCCTACTACTTTGCCCCTTCTACAGACAGATGTTGCTACCCAGTTTAGCAAGGCAGTTATGGGATGCTTCGTAAGGCTTTGTGTTAATATATGTCTCTATAGTTGCTCACTTTTGCAACTGTGGTGACCCTTCCTTCTTCAAGTGCATTAAAGAGACGTGTTTTGCTTCAGTCTAATCTCTGAAGAGTAAGTCTCATAGATGGAGCTTGCTCGCTTTCAATGCTTACGTGACAATACAATAAGGGAGCTATATAGCGCAATCAACTGATTATATGTACCTTCTTAGTAAAGGAGGCTCGTCAGAATGCCTCTCTTATCCCCACTCTACTTGGTCCATTTCACTTGCATATTTCCTTGGTGGCACTCATGCTTGTTGACCGTTGGGTTCTATAGGCTTTCCAACATCAATATCACTTGTTTGGTTCATCTTTACTCGATCGATCTTCTCCCCTATATTATGTAGGGTCACAAATGGCATTGTTAGGATTGCTAGCTCATGACGCTTTGTCCTTGCAGTGGAACTTGGTGTCACACCTCGACAGTTGTATCAGGGATATTCACTGCTAGGATGATGCGATGACCCTTACACTCAATCACTCATCTCATGTTCATGGAGCAAATACTCCAAGACACTGCTCTTTAATGCGTGTGAGAAAATTGTGAAGGCATTCCATGTCTAACCTATTAGTTGTGTTTCGTTGATAGAAGTCGACACTCTACAACCTCTCCTCAAAGGACCATCAGTAGCCGAAGGACCAGTTCATCTACTAAAAACTGCATTGCTTTCTTGGCCTCACATTGCTATGATCTTTTGAGCCATGCATTGCTCATGGCCTCGTTGTTCTGCTCAACGGGCCACTGTGGGTTGAAAGACACTCACTCTACTAAGAGGATTGAACCACCTTCAATCTTAGAACTTCATGGCGGCTTGTCCATAATGTATATCTTCGTGGGTGATGATTTTCACACTATAGAGTGACCTACCTTGATTCTTATCAAGAATTTCATGTCAGCTTCAGTCTCCTCTCAATCTGTGAAGTATCGATGAGAACATCAATTTGTTCTAGTAGAAGAAAATGTGTTATGTCACTGTATTGCTTGGGTCACGTCTGCTTGTAGTCACGTTATTTTGCTCAATGGACTACCTTGGGTGCCAAACACCCGCTCTGCTCAAGAGAACTGAACCACCTCCAACTTCAAAACTTCATGGCGGCTTGTTCACGCTGCATATCTTCATAGGTGATGATTCCCACATTTCATAGCAGCCTTGCTTTATTTGCCACTTGAGTCACGTCTGCTCGTGGACGCGTTGCTCTGCTCAACATACCACCTCAGGTGCCAAACACCTGCTTTGCTCAGAAGGATTGGACTACTTCCAACTTCAGTGACCTCGCCTTGGCCATATCGAAACTCCCTAGAGGCTTCTCTATGTTGTGTATCTTAGTGGATGATGATTCCCACATCGTGCTTCATTGGTGGCTTCCAAACATCACACTTTCAAGGGGCTGACGTTGATCTCTATCTTAGAACCCGACTCTACTCTACTGCCTTGCACACGGACTCCTGGAGGATGTTTGCTCTACTTCAGCTCTTGCGGTTCGACTTCAGTCACCTCTTAATTAAAGAAGTATCGACGAGGATGTTGATTTGTTCTACTGAGGGAGAATGGGCCAGACTTTATCCATCACCATCCGAAAGTGGTGCGGTGAGGCCTATGGTGACGCGTCTTGCCAAGTGAAAAGTTCATTCCCTTTGGCATGCAACAGTGGCACGAGGCAACACAATATAGCTTTTTAGCAAACTCAGCAAACAAGCCTAAGTGTGTGTGCTACATCTCAAGTGCATCTGCTTAGCTCTATGCTCCATGCCATAGTGGTCTCTCCGACCACCCACGGGCATGTGCCATGCTTCGAGGGTGTTGCGCCACACGTGGCCTGTCTCAACTTGAAGTTCATAAATGAAAGCATTTCATGCAGAATTCATGTGCAATGGTCGAATATTCTTCTGCACAATCATATGTAGGGAACACGCCCGTGAAGTTAGATCACAAAAAGAAGTAACTTCATTCGAAGGTGCCACACCAATGCGTACGCAGGTTACCTGAACTTCAGGGCCACGCATCTCCTTACAAGTTGAGAAGTACCAAGCCAAGATTGAAATATCGCTGACACATTCATATATGACAAAGACTACAGTGAGGTCATTTTGGAAAAATACGAAGTCTACATTCAGAAACTACATTGGAAACACAAGTAGTGCATTTTAAAAGGATATTAGGATTCCTTCTATTGGCGGGGGTTGGGGTCAGCGTCGTATACAAATTTTCCATGGGCATCATCATGCATGCATGGGGCCTACTCTTGTCGTTCGCCTTGCCAACAAACTTCACACCCTTTCTAGAGGTTCAACGAATGCATATCGAGTGATGGTGATTTTTCTTGACTCAAGAGCTTCACTATGTCAAATTAGCAACTGGCTTATGCTGAGGGTCAAAAAGTCTTCTCCATTGCAGCGAGGGCTACCGTGAGGCTCGCAGGTGCCGAAATATAATATACCCCTCATTTGGTGCATCTGTGAAACTCGATGCTCACTCTAATATCTGAGATGCTTATTCGGATGTGTATCGTGCACTCATCACTCATTTTTTGTAAGCTTGAATGCTCATGTACCAAAGACTGGCATTGCCCCGCTTTATCGCTTTTGATATTCCACTGTTTTAAGCTTGCATAGGATATGCACTGCTCCGAACTTGCTTATGCCCAAACAATCTGGCAATCTCCCCCTCCACACGAGTCAGGAACACGCGAAAAAAAATGTCTACCAGTGGAAAGGATATCTTCTCGCTGGTGTGAGAAACAAAGGTAGATGGAGCGACGGGTGAGAAGGCACGTGCTGGGAAGGGGACACGGCTAACGTGGGGTTACATGACATGATAACCCCCACGTTACAAACTAGTGCTTCTATTGATTGGCCTTTTTTTCTCACTTTTGAATCTCAGTCACGTGTTCGTGCCACGTGGCATCTCGTCGGGACGTGGTAAATAATATTGAAAACCTACTGTCCCGACTCAGTCTCCTGATCCTCCTTGCGGTGGACTTGGGCCGTCACTTGGTTTGGGTTGCATCGCAACACGGAGTTGGACTCCCAAGGCTTGTCGGATCAACTTGACTCGAGCCATAGTTAGTTAATGAATGAATGTTACTCTGGCTTAGTTTGGACATCATTGACTGCACCACCTAGAGAGGTTCACGACTTACTCGACTGGACCCAGATCGTCACATGATACCAGTCTGATTCCAGAGTCAATAACATTGTTTAATTTGTGCACAACCGAGTTGAGTTTTTCCAATATAAGGTGTTTTTGCAACTCCTGTTATCATAGTGGAAAACCCACTTACAATTTAGGATACCCAAGGTGGAAAGAAGCATGAAAGCACCTTTCTCTGATAGGATGCATATTTTAAGTGAGCATCGTTTTAATTAGCTCTATGTTGATTTTGAGCCGTTGGTTCAATAAATTAACCTTTAATCATATCGTGGGTCAGTGGTAAAGGCTACATCCAAAAGTGACAACCACAGGATTTTGGCAGCCCATACGTTAGATTACATCAGTTTGGCATGAATTATGTGATAAGATCAAAAGTGGGTGAAACCAAAAGTACTTCGATAGTTTGGTTGCCAAAATTGTAAAGATTATAACTAATGAGCAATGAGGGAAAAATCGATCCCAGCTCGCGCAGGTTTGGTGTGTCCATCACTTTTCTTATCAGTTGGGTAATATTGGTTTTCCGCAAGAATGTGCAATCGGCCCCTAACCTCCAAAAAGCTATTATTGCAGCAGCAACTGCTTAATTAAAGGCAAACCTTGTCTTGGCCTGGCCATCAATGTACAAGACTAGAGAACCCGGTATCTAAGATGACCTGGAAATTTGGTTCTGCATGCCCAATTCGTCTTTGTATTTATTTGCTTTGAATACTCTTGCTTGCATGCATTATCGTGGACAAGCAAAACATCCCCGCATATAACCTGTTTTCATTTGTATTCTTAATTTGTACAAGGCATCCATGATGTATGACTTAGTGGATGCACATGAGTGCACGTGCAGACTCAGAGAGAGAGAGACCTTAGCTTCCTTTGTTCATTCACTACTCTCTAAAATGATCATGAACAGCGTGGATATATAATTTGTGGTCAACCTAATGAGTTGCAAAAGAACTTTTATTTGAGTAATGGCATCTGGGAAAAATGTTGTTAGCATAGTAATTTCGGCTACAGAAGTTAACTTGTTGCAAACAACTAATGTAGGTTACCTAAAATTAAAAAAAAAACCACCAACACCAAGTAGTAATTGTCTTTTTCTTCTTTTTTTTTTTCACGAAGCAGTAATTTTCAAATGAATTCATCCCGATGACAGCCACAACGCAACCAAAAGAAATATATTTCAAGTGTTCAAAAGAAACGGATAAAAAATGGTATAAAAAAAATGAAGTAGTTTATATGGGGTTTACACACACATGATTTTCCAATAAAAATCAAGTTTAATATAAGAACCACTAGACTCAAATTCAAGACTCAATGTTATTCAAGCTCAAGACCTGAAAAATAAGATCCATATTTGAGTCTTTCTTAAGTATTTTTTGTCAAAAATAACTTTTACATTCTGAACCTTCTCTCAAAAGAATTTTTCAAAATTTTTGTTTTTCATTTACGAGAGGAAGACATTTTTTTTTTAATGAAGGACATGGAAAACCACCCTGGAGATCAGAGACCTAGTCGTGCTTACGATCGCTTTCCCGATGGTATAAACTAGTGGCACACCCCCTTGCCCTCAATAATGCAAGGGGTTTGACAATTATTGGAATGGAACCCTGGCCACCCGTCTAGTGGCCAAGGCTCCTTCCACTTCACCAAACCCAGACATGTTTAAAACCAAGTTTTTGCTAACTCCAGTAGTAATACACTTAATTTTCTGTTTTGATGCATATTTTAAGGAATGCACATCAGGTCAGAGGCAGCTCAATTGATGATATAATACAATCCCTGCTGCAACCAGAACATCATGGATGGATGGATAGGTTGTTTCTTAGAGCGGTTCCTACAAATTTTTTGAAAGCCATTCAGATTTTAGATGAACTGCATCTACAAAGCAAAAAAATGAATGGTTAAAACAAAAAAGTTTTAGATGGTGTTGCTCATCAAATGAATGAACCGCACTCAAGGCAGCTCTGACGGTACGTGCGAGCTGCCTCCATTCTCTATTTTAAGTGAATATCGTTTAACCTTCATTAATTATATTGTGGGTTAGTAGTCAGCTCAATCTCGCCCATGAATTACAGTAAATAAGTTGGCATCAATTATATAAAATTAAGGATAATTTGCTGATACAATACCACTTTTTACCTGAAAGTCCATGCCAGGTATCACCTTTTCTGTAATTTCTGACATTGAACAAAAAACCTTGGGTTAACTTCAGTGACACTCAAAGTTGGAAAACGCTTTAAACAGTTGTAAAGTTTCTATTTTACCTTTTAACTGTTGAAAAGACGTTATTACTCGTCTAAAAACACGTATGCCAATCTTTTTAAATGTTATGAACTTGGGCTGTGTCGGAGGATACGTACGTGAAGCAGGGAGGATGGGTATTCGGCCTTCTGTGGGGAACATCCAGATACAGGCGACCTTTCTGGTCGCACATTATGGATCTCTAATTTGATATTTGCCCAGAATATAGATCTCTAATTGGATTTTGCCCCGAATATGGATATCAATTTGGTTTTTTACCCCAAATATGGTTTTTCAAAAACTATTCTACATTTTACATTTCAAAAACTATTCTACATGATTTACGAGGTAAGGATTTTTATGTTATTTTACTTAAAATTTATATATATTAAAATATTTATTTATACAAAAAAATGTATCTAAGATTTTTATATATATATAGTGTTGAGAATGCATTGAAATACATATAGAAAGTATGTATGCATGAGATAAAATGTGTAAACTCGTTAAAATATTAATATTTTATGCACGCATGAAATTGTATATACAACCTTTGCGTGTATGTTAATTTAATAAAAAATTTAAGTACAATTTCTCATGCATGATAATTAAATATTATTCTACATATAATCCTCGCATGCATGTTAATTTAGTAAAAAAATTGATATGCAAATTTGCATGCATGATAATTATTTTATGTGCAATGTTCGCATGTATGTTAATTTAGTAAAAAATTTACATACAAGTTTGCATGCAAGATAATTAAGTATCATTTTACGTACCAAACTTTACATGAATATTAGTTAAATGAAATATTACATGCAAAATGTGCATGCATGATATTTTATTGAAAGTTTACCTATGGAATGTATATGTATACCTTGAACTACATTTGCATATGAAACGTACAAGCATGACTTAAAGTTGATAATTGTGTACATGAACTATCAATATTAGGAATGCATGCTCCATGTTACTTCAAGTTGTTCAATTTTGAGCTTCAATGCATAAGCATTTATAAAATATGCAATTGTATGGTTTTAACTATGGAATTGTGGGAGTTTGATTATGTGGACTAAGGTCGCATGTAGATCAAGTCTTTTTTATATGCATCTAAGAAATTTAGATTATCCTGACTAAAGGTTCGGGTATTATTTAAGAAAATATCAGTTTTTTTTACTATATTGATTCCTCGTCATACCCCGTTGGATTTCAAATATGATTGCATAAACTTTTGTAAAACTTGTTCAAAGAATCAGATTATGAATTGATAATTATGGTGTATTTCATGGATGCATGCATGTATGTATGATCATTTTTTAAGAGCAAGGGATTGACCAATTGGGTGCACGAGTCACACATGTTTAAGAACCAAAACATACATATATAATTAATGATATTTTTTGCCTTCAAAGGAAAGATGCTTATTCAGTTTAGACACCTAAGCATAATGAATGAATTATAAATAATTGAGAAATTAAAGACATGTGACTACCTTGGAGAGGTAAATGCTTATATTAATAGCACCTTGGAGAGGTACTTAAGGTGTTGAGCCTTGTGATGCCTAGGTATAACAAGCATTAGTGATGTAATCAACAAGCCCTTAATTTAATAAACTCGATAACTTATCCAGTGAAATGCTTACCTTGGAGAGGGTAAGGGCTACAGTCTTGAGTGACCTCATTATTGTAACTATAAAATGAGAGTATTGTTGAATCGTGACTCACTTGGTCTTTAATCCTTGAAAAGTAGAAGACAGGGGCTATCAATATGGTCCTAGGTGATAGATCCTCAACTACTATAGTTAGTCCTGAATGCATCATAAATTTTACATTATGTCATAGCCAGGTCTACCTTCTGATCACAAACTGCCCTCTATGTGTTAATTTTAATTAGGCACCCGGGTAAAATGCAACTCATGAGAATAATATACCCCCAGGATGTTGCGGTTGTCTACGATAGTCGTCCTTCTTGTGCCCGAGTGGATGGTAACAAGTGATAGAAAGACTTTTTTATTCACACAAATTATACTGAAAATATGCCATGTTAATTCAAACAATTAAGTGTGATTATGAGCATGATCTGAATTATACTACATATAAGAGTGAACATATGCATTGTATTGCATGAGTAAGGCATTTGCATTACATTACATGATTTGAATATTACTCCTTGGCATCCATATGTTCCATGTAAGCTATGTGTGAGATAATGGTTGATAATAGCATGATTCATTACTTTCGAATATTCTGAACATTTTTTAATTAATGTAATGTTTTATCATGAATCGAATGAATGTTTTAATGTTATATAATTATGTGTATTTTGGTGTATACCTACTAAGCTGGATGTAGTTTGACCAATTATACTTTCAAGTGAAGAATGAAGTACTAAATTGCGGATGGCGGATGCAAAGTAGGGATTTGCAAACTAGAACTTCTAGTATCTTCAAGTCATACTTAAGATATTTTTGTACTTATTTTATTCTTAAGGAATCAATTGTTTATTTTGACATATTGAAACCTTTTTTAATGGAATAACACTTGCCCTGGCTTACATGCTCTAATTTGTGAATAATTTGATCAATGCTTTTTTTTTAAATAGAAACCTTGTTGTTGAACCTAAATCCAAGTTCTAAGAGAAAGTTGGATCTAGTCTTACGTAATTGTTATCTCACCTATAACCTGCCCAAAGTTTGTAACCCACATCATTTAATTGTTATCTCACCTATAACCGGCCTAAAGTTTGCAACCCACATCATTTTAAAGTTATGTTTTTATTGTGTATTAAAAAAAATACTTTTTTCGAGTTAAGATTTTGGGGCATTACACAAACTGAGCGTCTTTCACAAAAGATACTACCTTACCCAGCAAGGAAGGAATGATGTTATTGATTTATTTTGCAAACATGCTATATATACACATTATACGAGCTTGATCAAGCTTGGCCCATTTTTAGCCACACAAAGCATGAACTTGTGTTCGAGGTTGGCTCATTTATATTCATGGACGAGCTCAAACCCTATGTGTGAAGGATAAAATGGCCTTAAAAAAGTCAGATACTTGTGAATTTGGACATGAAGCAAATTTTGAAAATTATAAGCCATTTCAAAAAATGTATCATTTTTGTCACACATTACAGTTATTTTCTATTTATTTAACTATAACGATGCTTGAACTTCCTAACAAGAAACATGACACTAACCACTACACCACATATCTTATTGTTGGCAATTGTTAGAAAAATCTTTATATAATTAAGTTTAAATTGCAATAAGCCAAAACAAATATTTTGACAACTTTCATACCAAAATGCAACTTATCATACTATATAATATGTTAAACTATGGAACTACGTCTCACAGTGGGCTCATGAGTCTACGGGTCACACAACATCTATTAGTTGGGTAGACTGTTACGATATTTAACAGGTCAGGTTGTTAGCCAAGGCATATAAGGCCCAACCTGTCTTACTACGTGAAATTTGTTACTTAAAAACTAGGTTCCTCTTCGTATGAAGTATGAGAGAGAGCCAAACTATAAACATCAACAAACATTGAACCCGGTGACAACGCAAAACAGGCCCCAATGGGCCGAGAGCACAGAAACAAAACTAAGAACAAAAAAAAAGAAAAACCAGATGAGATCAGCCTGGTTTAGGGGGGGTTCAGGGTGACAAAAAGCGTTGAAGATCGGGGATGATAATGCGCAAAATGGCATACACATTCATCAAAATACAGTTCACTAATTTATTGAAAACTGCTGAAACTTGCCTAAAAATGACATTATTGCAAGTCATCCAAACAGCCCACCGGGACAAGAGAAGCCACGATGAGAAGTCATGATTAAAAAAAAAAGTTTCATATAAAAGGTAAGCCTCTTCATTTGGAAAAGGCATGCGGGTAGCATGGTCATTTTAATAGATTTAAAACAGAATTTATTAGAGGTAATTAACCTCTAGTGATTTGATTAACTTGGGAAAAACTTTGGTGGGCATTTGCAAACTCTCACACGTGTGGTGTGTGCATGAATTAAACCCAAACGTTTGGGGGTATTGAAAATTTCCCTAGTTTTAGTCATCTGTGCATCCTAACTGTTGGAAAATGATGTCACGTGGCATCTCAAATATCACGCTCAAATTGTGAAACGACTCTACCCCAAAAGCTTAACTTGGTTATGCCTTTTAATTTTTTTTATTTACACGGAGAAACTGAGAAAAAAATCCTGGTTTTTCTTTTCCCCTAATGTTTCTCTCTCTCTCTCTCTCTCTCTCTCTCTCTCTCTCTCTCTCTCAGCTTCACGTCATTAGGGTTTGGACGAGACATTTGAGATGTCATGTGTCGGCATCTTGACATCATTTTCCAACGACAAGATGTACAAACGATTAAGCTGTCATTTGTTAAATGACATGATCTATCTCACAAAGAAAGAAAAGTTTCTTCATGTTTAAGGAGAGAAAGAAAGAAAAAGAGATTTCAAAAATTACAATACGCCATGTGAGTAATATATTTTATTTTTTTTATGAAAACTTTCTGCAAATGCCCCTACAAATTTTTAATTACATTCTCAATTCACACAACAATAATGTCAATTAACACAAAGTTATAAATTCCAATTTTTTGCACCTGATACTCTTGTTCTTGCTTTTATAATATTTAAGATTTAGGATATGATATGATAAGATGGTGCAAGAGAAGTCGCATGGCTTATTCCAAAATAAAATGAATTACACACGTTCCCCATATTATGTGGAGTTGATATCGTTTAAATGAATGCATGCATCAAAATTCTTTTTGATGTGTCCCGAATTCATGATAATTAATCGTCGCTTTTTTGACACGCAGGATCCACTAATAATTCTGATGTATCACTACTAAAAGCAGAGGATTATCAATCACATGAGGTGGCATTTTTCTGATGAAATGTAGCATGGGTTAGAGTCGTGGAGAACGTAGTTATGGGTGTCTGACTCTTGCTTAGGAGCGAGAGATGGGAGGAGGCGTGGTATTTAATCAGTACTACCTATCCTACCCTACCCTTAAAGGTGTTTGGGAGATGAGAATAATGGTGCTGAGTGTAGAGAAGTGTGGGGGTGTTGGAGATTAGCCATTTCAGCTACATCTTCCTAGTTAGTTTACAATTCCAACCTCATCTCTCGTTTTCTTCTCCACTCCCATCACCCCTCTCTCGTCTCCTGGGGCTCTCAAAAGTGTTGGCAAGGCCATATGTCTCCACAATTTTGGCAGGTCAGGCTTCCTTAATTAATTCGAGATTTGTCTGCATACGACGTCCCAACAAAAAAGAAAAGATTTCAATGGCCATGATCAAAGGGCGAGGGGCCCCAAAACTGATTTAAAGTATGAACCCTGTCATCAAGTCCCTCTTTGGACGTTCAACCTCAAAGCATTTGCATCAACGGTGCTAATGCTCACTTCCCCTTTTTTTTTTGTTATATGCACTATAATCTTCCCGTCTGTGCTTGTGTGTGTGGTGGTTGTGGGGTTGAGGGTGCAGATGAGCAGAGCGAAGCCCGACCCTGGGGGTGTTCAAGCTTGTATTCGTCGATGTTGGATTTGGCTGCCTCTGACGTGATACGCTTCTATTACCTGCAACTAGGGGTCCCAATCCGTACCAAACTCTATAGGGTCCGGGTATGGTGATTAATAAGAAGACTCTATTAAGACTTGGGTTCAGACCCGAAGGTCTGATTAATACATGAACCCAAGTATAGTTTATGAAATTTTATATCAGATCGACCCGAGTTCCGATTAAGACCCATAAATTTTTAAGGAAAAATGATAAAAAAATATTATCTTACCGGGTATGGCTTCGGTCTGGTTCATGTAATTCTTATCGGGTTTAGGTATAGTTTCTCTTATAGTAGGTCCGATTAAACCCTAGTCTGAACCTGATACCATATCCAAAAATTGGGGCCAGGTCTGGTTCCACCTGAGTCTGAATCAAACTGGACCCATTGATACCCCTGCCTACAAGAGCATTTTTTATGTAGCGCTGCTCATGCCACTGACAGCCACCCATCTCAAAATTTCTCATGGTGAAAACCACGCCCATCTCAATAAATGACAAGTTTGGTAGTTGTGTGGGTGATGCATGATGCAGTGGCGATTCATATTATGTGAATGTGTTACCTAAAGCCATGATGGTTTGTTCAAGATTGAACAAAATGAACAAAAAAGATAAAAATAGAACATTGGTTCTATTTTGTTCCGTAACAACTTTACCAAGTTCAACATTTGTTTGGATCGTACTCGAATGTTGTGTTTTAAATGTCTATTAAAAACGTGGGTCACTTGGACAATCATGGATAATGGGTCAGATTACTTTGTTTTAGATTGTATGACCCGATCCATCCAACCATATGAGTATTTAAAGATGTTTATTATGGATTTTAACTTTCAGATATAGATATCATATGGGATCTAAAAATTAAAAAAAATGTTTTAAATTTTAGGTAATTTAAAAAATATATAAGAATTTATATTTTTGTATATATAAATGCTTTAATCAATGTCTTATTAGATCTAATTATAAAAGTTTATTAAAAATTTATGGATTTTAGCTCCAAATATAGATCTCAAATTAGATTCAAGTACTAAAAAAATGTTTAAATTTTGGGTAATTTGAGAAAAAAATAAAAATTTAGATTTTTTTATATACAAATCAAAAACCATAAATAAATCATAAAATCCTAAAATGCAAGAAAATAAATCATAAATAAACAAACAAATAAACCATAAATTAAATATTTAAAACCCTAATCGAAGATATTTGATTCAAAGCCCTAATTAAATTAAATAACAAAAAGCCCTATTTAAATATATTTGATTCAACACCTTAATCAATAAAAAAAATCCTAATCAATAAAAATAAAAATAAAAACCCTAATGAATGAAAATCAAATAAAAAATCTTAACTAAAGAAAATAAAAAAGCCCTAATAAAGAAAAAAAAAAGAAGAAAATAAAAATAAAGTCCTAAGAAGAAGATAAGAAGCCCCTCAGCCTAGCTGCCCTCACCTCTGCCCCTTCAGAAGAAAGAGTTGGGCATGCCCGTCGATATATATATATATATATATATATATATATATATATATATATATATATATATATATATATATATATATATATATATATATATTTGTTTTTCATCCCTGTTCTCTTGTTAGTAATGAGGTGTGAAACAAAAATAACAGGCTTCTATGAATGTGGCGAATGACGGTTTCTCGCTTCCAAGGCTTGTTAAAAATGAAGTTCTTGCGATTTTCGCAGGGCAGGGCGCACCATCGGACGTTCTCTCGATACCCACAGTCCATGTCCATCAAGTTGGGCTTATTCAAACGGGATAGAGCTACAAAAGATGAGCATTTATTATATGTCAATCTTTTACGCTTGTACGTTGGGCTTCAGTCAGCGTGTACAATATGCTGAAATAATGGCATTGGTGTCGACAAGTCGTTAAGAGTCCGTATCGATGCAAACAAAACTAAATTAACGGGGCCTGATCTGACTACCATAAACCAAGCTCTCCTTTTTCTCGAGAAAATCTATCAGCACTTTACAAAACTATATAAACTTGTAGAAAATATATAAGCAATGTAAAACTATTCTAAATTATATAAAATGAATGTTGTTAACACATTAGAATCACGTAAAAAAAATCAAGATATATATTTCCAAAGTGGGTATTTTTTTTAATATCACATTATTAGTGGCAAAATAATGGCCTATATCACATTAATATCATGGCATTTTCAAAATTTCATTGCGATATTTATGCCATAAATGCTCTGAACCAGATAAGGCTGAAAAGGACTGGATCAACAAGCAGATCAACTAAATACTTGACCGGATCAAAATGAAATTATAAAATCACCCTATTTTTTTTAAGATACCTCCATCGAGGTCCAGATTGCTATTATTTTTATTTTTCTAGGCCAATAGAAAACCCCTCTATCACTGTCCACACATTGGCAGGCCTCTGGTTGGAAAAAAAAACCTATGTGCATCCAAGTTATTGGTGGTTTTAGGGATGTCAACAGGTCGGATGTAACCTGATATCTGACCCGAATCTGAATCCAACTAGTGAGACTTCGTAAAAATGGGATTTAGATTTGGTATTAGTTTTGCATTGAATCCATTAATTAAAACCCGACCGACTAAGATCAGAATCCGATCAAGTGTGTATATTGGGTTTTAGACTAGTCGGATTCAGGTTCAGTTTTATCTTATTTTATCTGACTCAGAATCCGATTATGTTGAATTCAGTTTCTGTCTGACTCCAACCCTAAACTGACCAGTCGACATCCCTAGGTGGTTTTCTTTTGATTCATGTGCTAAATTAGGGCATTCTACCCGACCTGAACCCAAATATTTGGGTGTGCTCATGCAAATGCTGACCTGGATATTGGTCAACCCACATAACACGCAAGTCGGGTTTGGGCTATGATTTTTACCGGATATTCTAACTGATGCAGCTGACCCGAGCACTTTTCTCGTATATTTTTATGTAAAAGAATATATTTTAATATCATAAAAATAGTGTGGATCAGTGTAAGGCAGTGTTGTCATTATTGGTGTGTATCGGCCTGGATCGTCTCACCAGCAAATCGATACGATACTGACCTGAATAGGGTATTTTTTAATAAATCTAGAAACAGCTTAAAATTAATTTTTAATATTATTCTGATGTCTTTAACACGTGTGACACGCAATATTTTTTAATTATTTACGCTTGTTATTTAAGTAGGTTTGGTTTGGGTGCACCTTGATGTATCGATCGAGTATCTGACGTACGGCTTTTTTAACTAAGAAGAAAAACAAAGCAAAACCCTCCTAAGTGAGTACTGCTAAGACAATCAGCCGTCTGAAACTGTTCTTGGCTATTCAATTTAAACAGTTTCCGGTTAGCTAAATAATTCCGTCTCTCCAGTATGTATGTAATCAAGAGCCAACTAACCCCTAGCCACTATATATACTACCGGGTGGCTGTGCTTTCAAAGCTTCAAAAAATTCAATGCATATTTATAAGACGGCTTGTAATGATGTGACCATGTAAATGCTATGTTTTGGCTGTACCAACCAAATCCCATCACTCTTTTATGAGCAATTAATTTTATGAAAGTTGGCTTTAGGTTCGAAATAGATGAGAACAGGTTATATGTGCACCCCCAAACATGCAGGTGCGTGTTGGTGGGTTTGAATGAGCGCCACTTACGTAAGTACGTGCAGCTCAACATCAGTTAGTGTTGGAGTCCGGTGCAATTGCAAAGACTTAAGTACTTTTTTTGCCATTGGTGTCATAAAACGATGATTCTAAACAAAGAGTAGTTGCAAAGACATAAGTACCCTAGAAATGGTTATTTAAGACTCAGTCCCCGTACTGCAGGATTATCCGAGAAAGAAAACCCTGAACCTTAAAAAAGGACATGAACATCAACCCTCTCTCTCTCCCTTCTCTTTTTGCCTCTATGCACATTCAGCAGACGATCATACATTGCTCCATCAAGCACTGACTGACCTGTACACTGACTGTCGCATGGTTTAACTTGATGAGTTGTGGAGCTTAATTCAGAGTTTTTTTCTTTACAGAAGGAGGGGTTCGCCCCCCTCCCCCGGTGTAGGTCTCACTGCGTGTTCAGCAGGCGGGGGTCCAGGGGGGGCCGCCCCCCCCCCAAAAGAAATTTTTTTAGGCCTTGTATAAATTTTTTCTTTTCTTTCCCTCTTATAACTGTCAAAAAAGAGCAATAAAATTTTTCCTCTAGGCGGCCATGGTTTTTTACTCCCTCTCGGATTTGAGGGAAGGTTTTTCCACGTAAATCTGTATGTCATTATGTTTTGTTTGATCGTGCTTGTTTATTGTTTCCTTCAATTGTTTCTTGCTCGCGGTTTTCGTAACACCCTTTCCTGTCATTGGTGTCATGAAACGATGATTCTAGAAAAGGATAAAATTTCTTCTTCTTTTTTGCTACGCGATTTACGAAAATCACACTGCGATTTGCCTTTTTTTGCAATGTGATTTAGCAATTTACGAGCATCGCATAATGATTTGTGGGGTTTTTTTTTTGCTACTTAATTTAGCGATTTTTCATTTTTTTTTTGCTATGCGGTTTTCGTAAATTGCTACTCGATATGGTGATTTACGAAAATCGCGTAGCGATTTGCCATTTATTTATTTATTTATTTCGCTACACAATTTACATAAATCACTACTCGATTTAACGATTTGCCATTTTTTTTCGCTTCACAATTTTTGTAAATCGCTACTCGATAGCGATTTGCCATTTTTTTTTCTATGCAATTTTCATAAATCGCTACTGCATGTAAATCATAAATCGTGATGTCGAACTCTGCTCCCTTGAACACTATCTTCAACGTGATTGGTTGTAGTTGTCAGTCGTCTCGATAGCAGTCTTGAGGTTCGTGACGGGAAAGCTGGAGAGAAACGTGCCATTCCCGACATTAGTGGGGAGGTGGGTCCTGTCAGAGAGCACGGCATCAGAGGTCAAGATGAGGACCTCATGGTGCCAGAACCCGACGAATGTCCGCCAGGACTTGAGGGTGCAAAGGCCCGTGTTAAGTAGCGTCAGGGTGGCCTGAAAAGCATAGCTTTGATCGGAAGTATTGTCAACGTAGAGGTAGACGGATTGTACTTTGAAAGACTTCGTTGTAGGTGTCCCTTGAAGGCGGCGGAGGGGCCACCGCAGTCAGTTGCCCGCTAGACAAGGACAGCATTCTGGCCACTGCTAACAGGAAAAAGACAATGATTGCCATTGGATTGCCAGCTCTTTGCCTCCCTTAATTTCTTCTCTAGAGAGAGAGGCGGGGGGGGGGGTAGAGTGTTTCACAGAGAAGGAAGAAGATGATGACGGAAAGTTCAAACGCAAAATAAAGAGAGAGCACTTTAGGTTTGTTTCGTTGTTTGGACTTTGAAGAAGATGATGACGCTGAATGGAGGATATTTTTGTCCTTTTCTCGAACCGTCATTTCCCTTTTTTTGAATGGAAGATATTTTTGTCATTTTCTTGAACTATCGTTTCAGGACGATAATAGCAAGAAAGGGTACTTAAGTCTTTGCAACTGCATCGAACTCTGATGCTAAGTGATGCTGACACACGCAGAAATACGAGCCCTACGTGCTTATATATGTGGCGCTCATTTGGACCCCCGAGCACGCACTGTAGCAAACAGTGCATCTTCGGGGGAGAACACACAACACCCTCTCATGAGAAGCCGATAAATCAATGTACGGCGAAATGTGCCATCACAATAAATGGACAGTACCTTGACAACCCCGTGCACACCCACTAGCAAAGAGACCATGGAGGTCATGAGCTCAGTTCAATATCATTTCTCCACAACCTTCCTCATTTTGAAGAGAAAAAATTCAAGTCAAGGTGGACTGAGCTCATGACCTCCAAGTGTCAGCCTTAAATAGTTAAGGAACATGTTGACCTACTAGGGTATCATTTATCAATCTACTTCCTCGTTGGTGATCTTAACTAGACTGGTTGCCTAATACACCCAAACACTAGGCCCACTTTGTTCATCTGTTCAAGTTTTAGTTGAAAATTTCATTTAGCCACCCATCTTTTGTTTGAGACATCAAAAACCAGTCCCAAGTTTCTTAAAAACAACATATCAGGAGTCATTTTTCAGTGAAAGGTCAAAATGAGGACCTCAATCTGGTTAACTCAGGTTGAGTGTGAGTTATATTATATCACTTAACTCACACTTATATATAGTATGGTAACATTAACAAAATAGACTTTTTGTGTGTTCTCCTCCAAAGACGGTCGTTAGCCACAATGCGTGTTCGGGGGTCCTAATGGGCACCATGTATATAAGCACATGGGGCTTGTATTTCTGTGTGTGTCAACATCACTTAGCATCGAAGTTTGATGCGGTTGCAATGACTTAAGTACCCTTTCCTGCTATTCTCCTCATGAAACGACGGTTTGACAAAATAACAAAAATGTCCTCCATTCAAAAAAATTTGACGGTTCGAGAAAAGGATAAAAATGTCCTCCATCTAGAAAGTTGAGGATGATGTTAACTCTTCAAAGTCCAAACATTTCATTTTTGCCCTAAGCAGTAAACTTTTAAACCATTTGTTGTAACAGGAGCTCCCTTTGACGACGCAAGCTTTGCCACCGGAGTAGCAGCCTTTGCCGTCGTCTCAAGTCGAGGTTCCCGCCTTGGTTTTTATCTTGTGTTACAACACATTGTCGCCTTCTCGTTCCTATCTTGTGTTACAAAACATTCTCGGGTTCGCGATCGACTGGTTTGATCATTGGTGGGCATCATAGGACATTTGTCGGCCATCTCTTTTTACACTCTTCTCTTCTTTTTCGTTGTCATTAGGCATTATGGAAGAAAGCAATGACACACAAACATTCCAACAAGTGCCATTAAGGCATCGTGAGTATCTTTTCATGTCATCATGCTATCGTTGAAGAACGTATGTCGTTGTGAGTGCCATTAAAGCATTGTTTTATTATTGCAGGTGGATCTTGTCCTTTCGATGTTTGGAAACTTAACAATATTTGTAAGATGTTGGAACCTGTTGACAAGAATGCTTGTTTACAGATGCGAGGAAGGGCATCTACCCCATCCGGTATCCTTCATTCACTCAGTATATGCAATGTATCGCAAATCGCGGTTGTAATAACATACTACCGATTTATGAGATATTGTTTTGTTTGTTAATATCGATTTGTAATTTATTATGCTAAATTTTTGTATCAATTTATAATATATTTTGTGATATGTATATCGATTTGTAAGATATTATGTATTTTGTAGTATCGATTTGTAAGCTATTATGTTGAATTGCTGTATCGATTTGTAATATATTATGTGATATGTATATCGATTTGTAAGATATTATGTATTTTCTAGTATCAATTTGTAAGATATTTGTGGAAAGACTTTTGAAATGTGTGCGTGCAGAAATACATTGTTACGCGCTTGCGGTGGCAATTTTCGTATTCAAATCGCTGCTCATTTAGCGATTTCTATTGAAATTGCTTCACAGTATCGTAGATATAATTAAATCGCTATCGTCAACACACATATACGACAAATCGTTTCTTTTATTGGCATAGTAATTAACAACTCGATGCATAGTATAAGCAAATAACAAATCATTGTTGCTTTTATATTGTGATTCATTCAATCGTTTCTTTGACTTGCTTAAACTTATCGGTATTCGTTGTTATATACATCTTAAATAAACATAGTAAATGTATGTGCTTTCTAACGTAAATTGATATCTTACTTATAACAGTGGTGAGCTTATCATCTGATTGTAATGAAGATGATCTATCTCAATCATTTGAAAGATATGGATAAGTGAACATTTGTACTAATGACGCACCTGAAGAAGTGAACATGTGCACTAATGATGCACATGATAGCAAGGGTGCAGGCATTGGATTCACTCTTGACTTGAACATTCCAGTAGAAGAAATGCAATTCGATAATGAGGTAGATGATTGATCATGCATACATTTTAACATTTAATTCATATTAAACTATGCATGATTCGGTATAAAATCACATTAAAATCCTGAGTTTATTATTTGTTTCAAGAAAACGTGTGAAAAAAATAAAAAATGGAAAATGCTTGAAAAATGAGTTTATTTTGTAATATATTTCAAAGTTTATCATTTGTAATTAATTTAGAAGGTTAGGTTAGAAAAATAATAAGGAAAAAATGTTTAGAATTAGTTTTAGCCTTAGTAGTGAAATGTAGGGCTTTAGATAATAGTTTTTCTAGAGTGGGTGTTTTTAGAATTTTCAGAAATTAATGGGGTTGTGGTAATTTTAGCAAAACAAACTCAACAAGCCCCCGTTAAAACAGGGTCTCCTCGCATGCGCAAGCCTCCCTCTCTCCTTCCCCTTCTCTCTCTTCCGGATCTCCCTCATTCCTCTCTTTCTTCACTCTCTTTTTCCTTTCGTCTTCTTTTCCTTCCCCTTTACCTCTTTTTTGGTGGAGCATTGCAGTCCGGCGGTGGCGCACATGGTGGAGACCCCCTTCTTTCCTCAACCAAATCTGAATCGTGGTAAGTTTTTCTTCTCCTTTCTTCTCCTCCATTCTCATTTCATGTTCTGCAAATTTTCTTTTCTATGCATTTTTCTATTTCATTGTTGCATTTGTGCATCACATAAGCATTCTCCTAATTCATCGCATATCATCGATTAAGCATCTGCATTCGTCGATCATTGTCTTCTCCATTGCATCGCCATCCTCTGCATCATTAGCATTTCATTAGCATCACATTCATCGGTCATTCGTGTATTGCATTTTGTTCATTCGTGAAAGTCTTTTGCATTTTCCCTTTCTTCTGTGTATCACATGTTTTGATTCCATCTTCATTAGCATTGTTACATTTCCCCCTTTTCTCTGCATCGCCTGTGCATTTTATGTTCATCTGCATCATCCGCAAACTCTATTTCATCTTCATTGGCATCATTTGTGTTTTACTGCATCGTGTTGCATTTCATCACTACATCTGATTCACTGTATTCATGATCGCATCTGTGTTTCCATGTTTCTTTCCACGCTCTGCATTTGATTTAAATCAGCGTTAGTGCAGCGTATCATCGGTCCATCGGCACATTTGTTTCATCTGCATCATCGTTTTAGATCTTTGTCCATTGCATTTTTTATCTGAAATCCTCTGCATTTCATAGCACTTCAATTCCCTTGTTCACTGCATCAAATAGCTCATCTGCATATGCAATTTATCCTTTGTTTTCTGCAGTATTTGCATTCCTGCATCGGATCTGTTCATTTTGCATTTTCATTCAGCAGAATTTTTGTTCATAGCATCATTTCAGTGCATTGATCTGAATTCCATTTTTCATCTCATTTGTGTGTCGAGTGTTTGATTTCAGCTGATCCTCTCGGTTTCACATCCACCGTGAGTTGCAGTTCATCTGATGCATCTTCATTACATTTTTTAAATTATTTTTCTACATCGTTTGATGTCCTGCATCTTCTGCATTTTGCTGCATCATTACTTTGTTGCATCAATGTGTGCACGATAAGCACAGGAGTAATTGCATCTGTTGTATGTTCTGAAATGTTTTTCTTGCTTTCTTATGAAAATTAAATTTCATTTTCTGTTGTTGATCTTCATTCACATGTTTTGTTGCAGACAATCATTCGCATTGTGTAGCATTTCTGAAATTGTTTATTTTAGCAACTTCAATTAGCATTTTCCGAATCTGTGATTTTTTTGATGCATTTTATTGATTTTCATTTCATTTGCATTTAAGTATTTTTGCATTTAGTGTTTAAGTTTGCATATAAATTCCCTATTACAATTTACATTCATTTCTTTCTCAGTTGCATTATGCATATTTTACTAATTTTTCAATTTCCCTTTTCTCATATATCGCATTTTAGTTTTGCATATTCCTTCTATTTCGTGCATTTTGCTTCTAATCATTTCGTTTCGCGAATTTGCATTTGTAATTTCATATCATATTTTCTATTCTTGCATTTGTAGCTAGCATCATTAAGTACATTTTTGCATTCACATTTTTTTTAGTATAGTGCTATTAGTTGCCTTGTGTTACTGCTTTATGTTGTTCGTATTTTGCAGGAAAGCGTAGAAGCAAGCGAGCGAGACTTAGAAGCATGCCTTTGAGACGAGACACAAAGATGCGAGCGCGGAAGACATTTGCTTTTCTTTTAGCTTAGGAAGTTTGAATTTCATTTAATTCTTGGGTTGTAATAAAACCAGTTTAAACCCTCTGCGTAGGGTAAACATTTGATGTAATAGTTAAGTAGTTTCTTTTTCGTATTTTTATAATTTTGATAATAAAGAGTAGTTAGCTGAGTGTTGAATATGAAGTATCCTTATTCTCTGAGATTGATCCGAACTTCACCACTCGTGTGAGCCAAAAAAAAATTTGGTGTTTGGCTTTCACGTTATTTTTACATAAAAATATCATTTCTAAAATCGTTTCACAAAACTGACATCAACTATCGTGACCAGTGTTATCAAAAATGCGCCTTGAGGTGTAAAAGGCATGCCTCACCTTGAGGCGTGTCCCTCTGTGCCTCAAGGCGCAAAAGAAAAAAAAATTACAACAAGATTTTTGAGACATAATCAATAAAATTTTTGTAAGTTAATCTCATATATTTTCCAGTTATTTCAATCATGTAATCAGTTTCTTAGTATATTACTACATTTTAACTTTTGTTGGTTAATCTCGTATATTTTTCAATTATTTTAGTCATGTAATTAGTTTCTGAATATATTTTAACTTTTGTTGGTTAATCTCATATATTTTCCAGTTATGTAATCAATTTTTTAGTTACTTTTATATGTTAATCTCATATTTTTTAGAATAATCTCATATATTTTAACTTTTGTATATTAATCTCATATATTTTTCAGTTATGTAATCAATTTCTTAGTATATTTTAACTTTTGTTGGTTAATCTCATATATTTTCCAGTTATGTAATCAGTTTTTAGTTACTTTTATATGTTAATCTCATATTTTTTAGAATAATCTCATACATTTTAACTTTTTTAGGTTAATCTCATATATTTTCTAGTTATTTTAGTTATGTAATCAGTTTCTTAGTATATTTTAACTTTTGTAGGTTAATCTCATATATTTTCTCGTTATGTAATCACTTTTTTAGTTACTTTTATATGTTAATCTCATAATTTTTAGAATAATCTCATATATTTTAACTTTTGTTAGTTAAGCTCATATATTTTCCAATTATGTAATCGGTTTCTTAGTATATTTTATCTTTTGTTGGTTAATCTCATATATTTTCTTGTTATGTAATCATTTTTTTAGTTACTTTTATATGTTAATCTCATATTTTTTAGAATAATCTCATATATTTTAACTTTTGTAGGTTAATCTCATGTATTTTCGAGTTATGTAATCAGTTTCTTAGTATATTTTAACTTTTTTTGTTAATCTCATATATTTTCCAGTTATATAATCAATTTTTAGTTACTTTTATATGTTAATATCATGTTTTTTAGTACTTATTTAAGATTTTCTATTTCTTATTGGTTGTTATTTCATCAATAAAGCATTTCTTTATTTATTTGTATTTTTAGATATTTTTTTTAATTTTTTTAAAGTTTTCAAACAAAAAAATGGAGGCTTACGCTTTATGCCTCGAGGCTTATGCTTTGCCTCGATTTTTGGTGGAGCGCCTCGCTACGCCTCAACGCTTTTCACAACACTGATCGTGACAGTACACTTGATAAAGGTGCAGGCACTGGGAATGTACATGATAGTACACCTGACTCTGCTTTCGTAGAAGGAATGCAGTTTAATAATGAGGATGTTGCATATAAATTTTACAATGATTGTGTCTTAAAATTTGGCTTTAGTGTTAGAAAGTATTCTTGGTCAAAAAATGCACAGGGTGTCGTAGTGAGAAAGACATATTGTTTGTTCTAAAGAAGGTTCGAAAAAGTAAAGTGAAAATCCAACAAGGAGCATGCTAGAATCAAGATGTAGATGTCCAACGAGAATGGTATTAAGAAGACTTTTGAATGAAAAATATGTAGTTAGTACTTTAATCAGTAATCATAACCATGATTTATCTGTTTCATTTATGACTTCTATGTTAAGGTCACACCGTAAAGTAATTGAAGTGCATGTTGCAATTGCTGAAATAGTTGATAGCGCCGACATTGCACCAAGGAAGACATACAATTTGTTTGCGCACATAGATGGTGGTCGCGAGAATGTGTCATTCACGCCTATGGATCTAAAAAACCACTTGAGAAGGAAGATGACAAATAACATAAAGAATGAAGAAATATGTTCTTTGGTTGATTACTTATAAAAGAAATCAAGCATTGCCCTGGTTTCTTTAGTGCAATGCAACTGGATGAAGATGGATATGCTGTGAATATGTTTTGGGCAGATTCAAAGTCAAGAGTAGATTATGAATGCTTCGATGATGTGCTTGTTTTTTTATAAAATAGTGAAGATTAATGTTGAACAGTGGCCATTTGCGCAGTTTGTCGGAGTCAACCATCACTCACAGAGTTATATATTAGGCAGTGCTTTTTTGTATGACCAGACTAAAGAAAGCTTTGAGTGGTTGTTCAGAGTATTTACATAGGCAATGAATGGGAAGCAACCTAAAGTTCTACTTATAGATGGTGATCATGCAATTGTGGCTGCAGTGTCTCGTGTGTGCCCAGATGCACATCATCGCCTATGTTTGTGGCATATCTTTCAAAATACAACAAAGAACATAGGACATATATTTAATCAGAAGACAAGATTTGATAAAAAGTTTACTAGGTGTGTACTTGAGAGTGTAGAAGAGATTACCTTTATGTCTGATTGAGAGAAAATAATTCAAATATACAACATTGAAAATTGTCTGTGGTTACAAAATTTATATACAGAAAAAGAAAAGTGGGCATTGGCATATGAAAGATGATACTTTTATGCAGATATGATAAGCACACAAAGAGCGGAATCTATGCATGTCACACTGAAGAAAACTTTGTATTCATGTTCAATAATGTTTTGCTTTATAGAACAATATAAATTATTTGTAGAGGGTCTTAGACAGAATGAGCTTGAACAAGATGTGAAATGCTTCAATACACGTCCTATAACTTTGGGCATGAAAATATTGATGTGACCTACCGATCTGTATATAGTAATTGTATTTGAATAGATTAAGAAATAGGTTATACATGTCATGAATTGCAACATAGAAGGATGCATGGAAACCAAGAATATACATAAATACCATATTTTATAGGAGGGCAAAGAGCATAAAAAAAAAGGCAAGAAGCACATGTCACGTACAATGTTGACAACAGAATAGTTGAATGTACGTGCAAAAAGTATAAATTCAAAGGTATTTTATGTCGTCATGCGTTAAAGGCACTTAATCAAGAGAATATACAAGAAATACCTAAGTCATATTTAATGTGAAGATGGACGAGACAAGCAAAGATTGAACTGCTGGATACAGATAATGTCAATCAATTTGGTGTTGATGAGAAGTGTCATACATCCTCCCGTTACCAACAATTGTGTAGGTCTTTTATGCACATTGCAGATTTGGCATCAAAAAGTAAAGAAGCCTATGTATGCATGAAAAAAGCATCAAGGAAGTTACTTGAAAACGTGCAGTTAATTCACCATCATTTCGTTGCAGCTCATGAAGACCAGTCCAAGAAAATGGGACCGAACAGCGGAGGTGAAAATCATGCTTCCCTTAACACTTCTGAGAAGTTGCGTCAAAGCGTAAACATCATCTTCAACAAGTCAAGAGTGAACATTGTAGATTATGATGAAAAAATTCATCTTGCGAAGGGTATCAAAAGAAAACCTGCCTCTGATCGGAGTCATCGAAGAACAGAGGGTGCTCTAGAATTGGTTCGCAAGAAAAGGTCTAAGAAACAACAAACCTATAAGCAAAAGCATCCAAGCCCTTCGCATGAACAAGTATGTAAGATATTGTATTGTTTCCCATGTAAATTGCATTACGTGAAGCAATATCTAACTTGTGTAATTTCTAACATGCAGCAATACCCTACGAACGTAATTTCCAACATACAACAATACCCTACGAACGTAATTTTTAACGTTGTAACCTTCAATCTTCCCGACTAGTTTTTTCGGAATGACAACTTCAATTTTACAAGTCTTTTGGTGTGTAATTAATATTGGGAGGATGTTTGCATTTCTTGTGAAACTTAATATAGTGTCTTATATTGTTTTGTTTCATGACAGACTCAGATCAATTCGAAAGTGAGCTATAGAACACAGGAATCGCGTGTGAATTTTGTTTAAGTCATACCATAAAGTTAGTTGTCATGCCTCTTTGCATGACCCAATTTTCACATTGTCGGATTTGTTAAGAGTTTAACAAAACAGTTGGTGAATATGCTTATACACTGGATGGTCTTATTAAGAAAGTTTTTGGATGAAGCCATTTTCATGAATCGTGAGCCACAAAAATAGAATTGTATCTTTCACATGTATTAAAAATAGAACTTTGTTTAATAATGTATCTTTCACATGTATAAATCCTTGTAATATGTATCATTCACATGTATAAATCGTAGTTAGTGAAAATCATAAAAATCGAGTATGAAAATTGGGAATTGTATATGAACTCAGTGTTTATATAATTAGTGAAAATTGTTTTCTTATCTAGCATGCACATATACAAATCGTTATATATAAACTGTATCGTCCATATTGTATGGGAGGGCCTCTACAACATCCAGTATTGTCCGAGAATAACTCATTCACAAAGAAAATCACACGATGTACAGACTTAGTAAAGAACAAATCACGAATAATTCAACGATACAAATCGATGTAACTTTATAAATACAAATCAATTTCGTTCATAAAGACTAACAAAGACATATCGTTGTCACGGTAACTTCATAAATACAAATTGATTTCTCAGCCCTAGGTAATTACCAAGAATGGTTTACAACTGATGTCATTTATAATCGATAACTTTAAAACTACAAATCGATGTCATTTACAATCGCAATCATTTACCAAAAAAACTAGTCTTTTTTATCTGACCACAATGGTTTGGCTTAGATAAAATACATGACCATCATCATCAACAAAACAGATATCATCACCAGTAGGTAATTAACAAGACATCTAATTGTATATAAAAAAATAGATGTATTTGTTTGTATAGTGAACGATATCGATATGTAATATAGCAATTTACTCATAATGTTTTACAACTGTTAATTGGATTTGTACTTTACCAAGACTATACATCGTGTTGATGCATGTACACATGCGTAAAACCCTGTAAAATGTAAAACCCTAATATAGATCTATATATAAAACCTGACACGACCTGACCCGTTGTCCAAGTCTAAAACCCTAATCTATTTAACCTCTCTTCCTTTTTCTTTTTTGCGATAGCGCATCTTCTTCTTCTTTCTCCTCCCCCTTTTTCTTCTTCTTCCTTGTGTTTTTCTTTCTTCTTTGTTATTCTGTGTTCCTTCTACCTATGCTTGATAGACAGTGGGGTGATGCAGATGTCCATCTATTTGATCTATTCCTTCCGTAAGTCCTTATTTTCCTTCTCCAACATCTCGAACCTTGTGTCAGAGACTACATTCTCTTTTGTGAGTTATGTTCGCTCTTCATCATGTACTGTTACTGAGGTAATCATTGTTATAGCCAGAGGGAGACGATGGACGGATTTTCTATACTGGGATGCGACATGATGGGGGACAGGAGGGAGGCATGGGTTCCCAATATTCTCAATCTTCAGATTTCAATGCATGGGTTCCCAATATTTTTGGAAATAGTCGGAATCATATTATCATTTTTTATAATCATACGTTATGGCACAGACACTCCTTTGTTCCAGCTATCCAATTGTTCCTTGTAGCATTTGTGCTAATTCATGTTCCTGGCCCTACCACTATTCATCTTCCTTCTCACTTCCACAGGCTTCTTTGGGATAGACTATCCCAAGCCAGATTATAGAAGAACTCGACTGTCATGCTGCAACTCGGCTTCATAATTGTTAAACAACCAAATATCACGGTCAGACAGTCTCGTACCCTCAACAACAAGCTTTTGGTCCTCATCCTCCCCATCTTCATACGGTCTCCACACAACCTGTACATTGGAGATTATGGTTTAGGTATAGACAATTATTCATGCTAATGAATGCTAAATAATAAAATTATTTATAATAACGAGTGTTAAATATATTACAACGACTGTTACTAAGAATGCAAATTATTATTATAATTTACAGTACTAAAAGATAAATGCTAAAGCGATAACGATTTGTACTAACAAAGACGAAATCATGGGGTAATGATTACTTAAGAATGCTAAATATTTCAACGATTTATACTACTGAATGATAAATGTTGAACTGATTGTAAGCGGTTTTAAACCATTTACCTCATTTAGTTGTAGATCATCTAAAATGAACTTAGCATTATCCTCCTAGACATTTATTCTAGCCCACCGACTGATCTTTAAAAACCACAAATCGCATGGTCACACTGAGGATGCAACGCGATAATATGCTCACACGCTCAGGCCTACAAAAATAATATATTAGTAACACTAAAACCTTCAACGAGCTTAGTCTATAAGTACTAAATATGTAATAAACAAATACCTGAACAAATGGCTAAAACCCCCCAATGGTTTTCGTACCCTTACTCGCACAGTAAAGTTGATTGTACAAGTGTATGAGCATAGCAGCACCCCATGCATAGTTGTCGACTTCATCTAAGTCTTCCAGGTACTGCATCCACAAGCAACTTATTCTTGAACCAGAACAATCAGAAAATAAAGTAAGACAAAAAAAATAAAGAAGAAAGTCGTGCAACTCTTGGTCAGCTTTTTCAGATGCACATGTAGTGAACCGGCCTTCCTATTTATTATGGAAAGAAGAAACTTTCATCGATATGAAATTGCTTCCACCATAAATATATTGACTTCAGTCGTCCATCGATATTCCTAGAAGGGTCATGCATTTTTCCCTTGTGTTATAGTTTGAATCCCGTAATAGGACAGCACTGTCATGGCACTTAAGGTCAGTAATCCACGCCACATCTTCTAGGGTCATAGTGATCTCAAAAGAATCAAAGTGGAATGTGTTCGTTTAATGATTTCACTTATTTACCAGGTGGGTCATGGTGTTCCAGCACGTTTCAAAATAATGCTGGTCTAGCAGGTCGTCGAAGTGCATATTTCGTAATTGATCCTTTTGATATTCACTTAGTTGTTCATACCACGACAAAACTGCAGGCCATTGACACCGCCCTCTGTGCTTTTCACCTGGTGCTCTACTTCTCTTCTAACCTCCTGGTAACACAAAATAGCATATTATTCGTATCAATTGTAAAATAGTCTCATTTGCACTTATGCACCTAGCTATAAACAGTAATCGGTATAAATAATAATCGTTGTACACACACTATCATAGTAATCGCTATACATAATAATCGATATCACAGTAATCGATATACATAGTAATACCTATCTCAGTAAATTGTTCACAATAATCGCTATACATTAATCGCTATCACAATAATCATTATACATAGTAATCGCTATCACAGTAAATTATGACAAACAGGATCGATTTACGTACCATGGTCATAACTTTCTCATCTTCATCCCCTCCCTCCATCCTCTGCCTTTCTTGTTGCTCTCCTACCTCCCACTGCTTTTCTACTTCTTTCGTCTTTCGCTCCATCGCCTCCTTACTCTGCTTTTCAAATTTTTCCTTCAGTTTTATTTTCTTCTCTTCCTCCTCCTGTTTTTTTCTTTCCCTTACCTTTTCTTCCTCCTCCTGCTTCTTCCTTTCTCTTTCCTTATCTTTCTCGTCATCCTTCTCCTTTTTTTGCTTTTCCTTCTCTTCCTCATCCTCCTTCTCCTTCATTTGCCTTTTCTTCTCTTCCTCGTCCTCCTCCTTCCTTTGCCTTTCCTTCTCTTCTTCATCTTGATGCTTCTTCATTTGTCTTTCATTCTCTTCTACCTCCTTCTTCAATTTCCTTTTTTTCTCCTCTTCTTTATTCTTTTTATGCATTTTCCTCTCCTCTGCCTCCTTATTCATTTGCTTTATCCTCTTTTGCTTTTCAAAATATCCCTGCTTCATCAGTTGTCTTTCCATCTCTTCCTCATTTTTCTTCTTCAATTTCCTTTTCCTCTCCTCCTCCTCATTCTTTTTTTGCCTTTCATTCTCCTCCTCCTCCTTCTTCTTTTGCCTTTCCCTCTCCTTTGCCTTTGCTTTTCATTTTTCTCCTCCTCTTTTCTTTATTTTTCCTTCTCTTCGTCATCCTTCTTCTTCTTCATCATCTTTAGTTCTTCCTCATTCTTTCTTTGGTCTTCAACCTCAATATCTGATGCATAATCCTTCGCATAATACAATTCCAATGCTTTCTCCATGTTTTTATCATTCTCAATCTTAATTATATTTTGGTACCTTTCATAATGCTCATATAGATAGGACTGGCAAATAACTTCTCTAATATTCATCCTATAAAATGAAGGGTTATTTCTTGTCTGAGGAGTTTTAGACATTGCTAACCTGCACAACACATAAATTTAACTGCATCATTATATGTTACAATCGCCTCCTCAAGTATATAATAATATAAATTATCTCATTCATTACACAATTACCAACATTACAAATCATCACAATATTTGGCTTCATAAGTAAACATCATTGTAAGATTTAGCAAACTTAAGTACAAATCGAGGTAACTTCATAAATACACATTGCTAATGCTTTAAATGTATAAATAGTTGTTGCTTTAAACTTGCAAATCGTTGTATAAATCACAACCTTTATAAGTACATATTGTTGTAATGTTTGGCTTCATACGTATACATTATTGTTTGATTTATCAAACTTAAGTACAAATCATGGTAGTTTTATTAAATTGTTACTATTTCAAACGTATAAATCATTGTTGCATCGAACGTACAAATCGTTGTAGAAATTTAGCCTTCATAAGTAAACATCATTGAAATGTTTGTCCTTCATAAGAACAAATCATGCTAACTGTTTTTCGATGCCCAAAAGGTGGATAGATACAAATCGATTTATTTCAGTATGAAATTAGGTGTTATTTAGCATGAATAGTAAAACCAGTTGTAAGATTTAGCATTCATATTTACAAATCGATTTGTTTGCATAACGAAACCTTGGTAATCTGACAGTGGAGGAGAAACACCCAGAAGGTAGACGCAGTCGATGGTGGCAACGATGCTGCCACTGCACAGACGACGGCAAAGGATGCTCCGACGACAGCAGACGACAAAAAGGGTGCTCTAACGGCAACAAACGACGACAAAGGGTGATCCGACGCAAACGACGACAAAGGATGCTTTGACTGTAACGGACGACGACAAAGGATGCTCCAGCGGCAACAAAAGATGATACAGTTGCTACTCCGGTGGCAGGAGACGACGATAAAGTTTGCGTTATCAAAGGGAGCTCTTGTTATAATTAATGGTGCAAAAGTTTACTAAGGCGAAGATTGAACGTTTTGACTTTATACAGTTAACATCATTCTAAAATCGTTGTTTTTTTTTTTTTTAATGGAGGACATTTTTGTTATTTTCTTGAACCATTGTTTCATAGCAAAAATAGCGAAAAAAGGTACTTATGCCTTTGCAATCGCACTGGATAACAATGCTAAGTGATGCAGGCACACACGGGGATACGAGCCCCACGTGCTTATATAAGTGGCGCTCATTGAGACCCCCCCCCCCAACAAGCACTGTGGCTAACAGCCCTCTTGGGGGGGGGGGCATATAACCTGCTTAAATGTTTGTCGGTTTTCATTCAAAAGATGGGTTCTAAAGCGTCTTTTAAGAAAGGTTAGGTTCAAACTTTTTGAGGCCCATCTTCTGCCAGGGAAACAAACTCTGTTTGACTTTTTTCAGGTATATTTATGTTTGTCCAAAGTGTCATTGGCAATTTTAGACTCCAAGACACATTTGCTTGGCCTGCTTTCAAAAGTGCCATTGGCAACTTTGGACTCCAAGACAAGTTGAGATAAAAATGAGCACGGCCTGCTGTCTCTGACAAGAGGATAGGGCCGGGTGGGATCTAGAGGCCAATCATGCTCAGTGACAAGAGGATACGTTTTTTATTAGCTTATCGTGCTTGATTGGACCGCAGATCTAGTTGTAGGGTCCCAAAACTCAGGCCCATATCCACCCCTCGGCCCTCAGTCTAACCCACAGGAGCCCATTGTTGTATCAAAATATGCACTGATTCAGAAACTTGATTGGGGACCATTCTTTTTACCCGTACTGCTTTTGGGCGCCGTTCATCTTGGTGATGGATGGCATCCAAGGCACCTTTGACAGTCTTCTGTCCAAAGTCCGGTTTCCTTGAGCATGAGGTTTTGACATCTGGGCCAAGGAACGTTTCGTGTTTCTACTTTCAGAGAGAGAGAGAGAGAGAGAGAGACTTGGATGAAGCAGGAGGAGATGTGATGTCAACGGGTGGTAAAAACTAGAAAGCCGGCGAGCCAAGAAGGTGATTCTTCAAATGACAGTTATTTCGCTCTCAATCATCATCATTAGAGACCAACAACGCTCCACCCTCTATCTCATTCAGCACCCCCCTTGATGCCAATACCTCACTTTGGCCCATTCGTCCTTCCCCTTCGGAGCTTTCATCTCTTTTTAATTTTTTCCCCCTCTTTCGCTAATGATAGTTTCCTCAACCACCAGCTGTCAGCTACTGTTTTATTGCCTCAACTGTCTAAAGCAAAACTAATGAGTCTCTCTCCCTCCTGGCTGACGACACCCACCTCACAACTACACTAGAAATTATCAGAATTTCCACCTATTTTTCATTTTTTGGAGACGGAGAATGTGTTCTGGAATTTTCAAATAACGAAACATCTTTTTATATATTGGTAATAGATTTTTTAGTTAAATTAATAAGGGTAATCAAGTCATAACCTATAATAAAACTCTAGCAGAGAGAGAACTTGGCAGATCTTGTGCGTTTCATGCGTGTGGGTATTAAAAAAGTCCGCATCAGTTAATCGCAAGACCATGTTTTCAGCAACGAAGATGGCAGAAATCCATAGTTTATGCCTCCCATTGACTGCATCTGAGCTGTCACGTGATCCGCAATTGGCATCTCAGCCTGCCCAGATTGACACGGTCTTCGAGTTTAATATGGATATTGAAAGTACCAATATTGTTGATTTGTTGTCACTTATCTGACAAATAACAATGTACACTAACAATTTTTTTAGTAATAACAACAAGAATACCATTGTCAATAACTATGGTATGTGGTCTGACATAATAAATGGTAGTATTAATACAAGAGAGAGAGAGAGCCAGAGAGAGGGAGAGAGAGGGGTTGGCAGGGTGCCACCTTCACCTGACATTCTCAGGTCGAAGGTGGAAATCCCACCATGGTTCCATTAATTGGCAATTCGGATGTAGTTTTTCTTTTCCATTTTATTTAACCGATGCTGTAACATAGACTGGAAATTTTCTCGCACATTTATGATGGTGGTCTTATATAGCTGAGGGGAGAGGGAAGGGAGAAGAGAAAGGTGGGAGGTATTCAAATCGGTGTCTCAGAAGGCGAAGGGAGAATGGAAGGGTGGTTGTATCTTATACGTTCTAACAGATTCGGGTTGCAATCTTCAAGGAAGCGGTATTTCATTCTCGAGGAAAATAGTCTGAATTGCTTCAAATACATGCCCATGTCCAGAGCAGAGGTACGTTATGATTCCTCTCTCTATTCTTGTTTCCTTTTCTTGCTGCAAAGATGGAAAATTCACTAATGTTACGGTTCTTTTTGTTGTTAATTTTGGGTTTGTCAAGGATGATTTAGTGCGGTTTTTTGGATTCTTCTTTTGCCCTGTTTCTGGATGTATTGCCTCTTTTATCTTCCCCATAATTTGGTTTTTCTTATTGGCCTTCTGAGGTGTTCATGTTTGGTAGCTTATTCCTTCCGTAATGTGTGCACTAGTGATTTTGACATCTAGGGTCCTCATTCAAATTCATCGTTAGGACTCCCTGTTGGGTCCTGTTTTCTCCCTCTGCGTGCATGTGAGGGTTAACTTTGATGCTTTTATTGCTCTTTTGTATTGAAAATTTGTTCTTACACAATGATCAAGTGTTATTGAGAAACAGGTAGTCCAAAAGCTGTCAGATTTTGGGTGCTGTTCACTCCGCTTATTGATGATGATAAGGTTCAGTGGTCTGGTCTGATTTAAGCTCATGGCCTGTATTTGTTACTGGTCATTCTTATTGCTGAATTGGTTCACCTTCTACCACTTACCAGTTGGTTGGGATCTTCTTGAAGATCATTTGGGTGGTAGATATTTTTTTTTTTTGCAAATAGATACTTAACGTTTGTTTTTGTCTGGACAAAAGCCTCCAAACACAAGTCCATGATTTTTATTGAATCTGTGTTATCTGATGAATTTCTTTAGAAAAATGATAGATAAACCAATTACCGAATCTCGATAACTGTCAAGAAGATGACTACTCATTTTGCTTTTATCATTAATTTTGTAAGATATTTGTGTTGATTGTGGCTTGAATGAGTCCATATTGGACTAGGGCTCACCTTGCCACATAAAAAAGTCTCTTTTGGAATCTTGTGTAGAATCCCATATGATATGAGAAATAAGAATCATATGAGATTACTTGATGGATAAAGACTACCTTTGGAAATTACAAATAGAAATGATTGGAGGAGAAGGATTCATGTGGAAGACCCATAATGATTTTCTTTTTTGGTTCATATCGCCAACCCCAATTATTTTGGGATGAAGGCGTTGTTGTTGTTGTTGTTGTTGTATAGTGTGGCCTCTTGGTAAAGGTGGAGAGGTACTTTTTGGCTTAAAAGATAGAAAAGAGAGGGGGTATCTCTTTTGATGCAAAAAGATGTGATTCTGCTCTATTGGGTGGTTTTTTGATACTTGAGGCTTCTCTTGGATTTTAAGAGAAGTGAGAGAGAATATAACAGTTTAGAGAGAATATAACAGTTTCTTCTTGGTGACTGAGTAAGGCTTGGGTTGTACTCATCGATCCTCTTGGTGGGTCGAACGACAGGTGTGATTGTTCCAGTTTGTGACTTTATTTGTTATCTCTTGTATCGGTGACTGGTTATATTAATAAAGACTCTTAGTACTCTCCCTATGGACGTAGACGGTTTTGTTGAACTACGTAAAACCCTATTATCTTGTGATTATTTGCTTCTTTGTTGTTTTTATTGTAATTGTTTGTGTCCCTAATCACATCAATATCAAATTTGACCAAGTGTGATCTTGAGCACGGCCCCAAAATCACAACAATTTGCGTGATCATCTGTAAGACCTTATAGTAGTGGAAACTAATGCACCTTTTTTTTCAATTAGTCTCAGTCTTCATATACACCTCGTTAACCTTATGTTCAAACCACACATTTTCCACACCATCACATCCAAACTTGGATAATAGTAAGTACTGGAAATGTACATTGATTTTGAGGAATACAATTGAACTTTAATAGCTATAGGCATCAACTCTAATGCTCAAATGTGATAGCTGGAGTTTTAGAGTCACTGCAGCTTAATTGAAGGATCTCAGGCTCAAATCTCACTGGAGACTATTTCTTAGATCCAGGCAAATAAATAAAAGTGACTAGCTCTTGATGGAGAAGACAAGGACCAAATTGATGTAGAATAGGTGGAAAAAGAGAATTTTTTGCTAGAAGTTTAAACCCTGAGAATAAAATTTGAGTTTTTATCTCTTCTCATGGTACATAGAGAAAATGCATGCATCTCATGAGCAGCTTTTTGTTATATAATTAGAACACATCATGACCACGGTCCAAGTTTACCCAATTTATGAGCTCAGTGATATTTTATTGTCTTCCTGTAGATCATGTCTTGCATCCATATATCTCTATTGAGAGAAATTTTTTATACATCTAGCTAATGGCAGAATCCTGATCTGGATTTCCATTAATCTATTTCTCAGGATCCTGTAAGAAGTGCACTTATTGATTCCTGTACACGTGTAGCAGACAATGGGAGAGAAAGCATCAATAGGAAAGTAGGTCCAAGAATGTTTCTCCTGCACTTAATATACACATTTTCTTTTGTCACCACATAGATGTTACCAAATTTTCTAACAATTTTAGCTGCAATTGCAGGCGTTCTTCATATTTACACTTTATAATGCTCTAGATCACAATGATCAACTTAAGGTCTGGAAGATATTATGTTGTTGCTACTTCGTGTTTTGCCTCATTTGATTTATTCTTCGTTGAATATTCTCAACCAAAACTAACTTTAGAACATGGTTTGGCAATTCAATACAGTTAGGAGCTAGGAGTTCAGAAGAAGCAGCTAGATGGATACATTCATTAAAAGAAGCAGCACTGAAGGTACAGGCTTACCACCAGACTGCTCAAGTTTCACTTATCATTTCAAAGTACTACTCTAAACCTGTACCTTATTTAATATGCAGGATTATCCAAATCAAGGAATCAATTTTCTGTTTTCTCCCAACAGGAAGCACCAATACTTCAGGTGCTTACCTCTCCTTGTCCCTTCCATGTAATTCCTTCAATATCTAATTCCCTTATTTCAAACTTTTTCTTTATCACGTGTGATGTGCGAAGGACCTGTAAGGGCGAGAGAAACAGGAAGCGCTTGTTCTGCCAACATTGTATATACATGTTAAAGCTATACATTGGATATGCTCCTTCTAGTCTTCATTTATGTGAAGCTGGCTTTGAATTTCTTCAAACATCCTAAATCTTATATTCAACAAAAGAATTATCAAAATACAAGCACAATTTTTTAATCAGTGGCTGACTTGCTTGTGAGTGCATAGATGCATAAAAAAAGTTGAACTGTTTGCGTGGTCAAAGCAAAGTCTACCATTTAATTTGAATAAGTCACCAAGTTAATGCATGAATCAACTAAATGAGACCAACACACAAGCATTTTATGCGCATACACACAACACACACACACATTATATATATATATATATATATATATATATATATATATATATATATATATATATATATTTCATATTCACATGTTAATGTTTCTCCTAGTTCATGCATAAGCACAAGTGGACATGCATGCACACTCTGTTTCTAAAATTTAGCATTGTCCATTTGACTACAATGTGCAATGATTTGGCAGGTTGAGTCGCAGGAAGGGGATTGGTGATATGAGCTTCTTAGGTATGGTGGCAGTACACCGAATGTTATTTTTTATGTCCTATTGAATAGGATTTGTGATTTCTTTGGATATGTTTATAAACTCTTGTATTTAACTAATGCTACTGGGGTCTCCAAGTGTGTTTATTCCTCCTTTCTTCCTTACCAATGAATGGCAAGTCTTTGTGAAATAATCTATTGCTAGGGGTGTACTCATATTGAATGAGGGGGTCAGAGACCAAGAAGTGAGTTATTTATATGAAGCATTCTTCTTACTGCTAGATCGAGTTTCTTGGTTTGTGCATAAAGAAAAAGAATTTCACGTTTTTCCTTTCAAGGAAATCCCACCAAGACGTGCACATGGGACAATAGTAAGCTATTGTTCAATGAGAGATATTTATATGAATTTTGTAACACCTTTTTTCTTTTCAATCTAACTGCAGCATCATATGGACACGTTAAACAAGGTAATGTATCTAGAGGACATGACATGACATGTGACACACTGTGACATATCAGGCACGATGTGGATTTTTTAATTTTTTATTTTACTTTATTGTTTTCATGACTGCACACCCTAAGCATTCTCTTATTTTATTTCGAATTTTACTCTAGGTGAGGACGAGAAAATAAGACCATTTTCAACAGTCAGTGCTATACCAGCCATTATGTGAAATCACTTTGATAGAAATATAAAGAAAGTATGTGTTAATTACTATTTTATTTTCTGCCCAACTTCACTTTAGGTATGGGCTCGCAAGTGGATCCTTTTTTGTATGTTGGTGTTGATTGTTAAAGACATGACACAAAGATAAGAGTGGATGCCATTGAGATGTGTTGAAACTTTAACGGAGCACACAGGAACTGAGGCAGAGATAGAGAGAGAGAGAGAGAGAGAGAGAGAGAGAGAGAGAGGGAAAGTTGTTAATTCATTAGGGCTAATCTCCTCTAGTTTAAATAGAGGTTAGTCTAAAAAGAAAATTACATATGGGTCCCTCATTATATATAAAATACCAAAAAAACAACTTTAAGAATAAAAGAAGCTTCAGATGGTCGACTAATCTTAACCTATGTCACATGGGTGCGGGTGCGGGTGCGGGTGCGGGGATTCGGCACTTCCAAAAAACCCAGGTGCGGGGGTGCGGCAGGGGCAAAAATGTAAAAAAAAATATATATATATATATATATATATATATATATAAATGGGGTCAGGGGTTCTCCGACGCTGGTTTTTCTGCTGTCAGCTGTCATCAGCTGACAGACAGCTGCTGTCAGCAGAATTTAAAAAAAAAAAAATTGCAGCCCTGACAAACAGTTGTTGTCAGCAGCTGACAGACAGTTGTGTCAACAGAAACTTTTTAAAAAAAAAAAAATCGCAGCCCTGACAGACAGTTGCTGTCTGCAGCTGACAGATAGCTGCTGTCAGCAGTTGACAGACAGCTGCTGTCAGAAGAATTTTTTTTTAAAAAAAATTCGCAGCCCTGACAGACAGCTGCTGTCAGCAGAACTTTTTTTTTAAAAAAAATCGCAACCCATTTCATAGGGCAATTTTTTAAAAAAAAAAAAAAATCCAAAAAAAAATGGACCTAAATGATCCTGGGTGCGGTCAACGCACCCAGGATCGGGTTGACTGCACCTGGTGCCGCACCCGCTCCCGCACCCGCTCCCGCACCCGCGTCGAGTCGCGTCGACGCGGGTGAGGCACCCTGCTAGCCGAATCCCTGTGACATAGATCTTAACACTCCCCCTCAAGCTAGAGCATAGATATCATTCATGCTCAGCTTGTCACAGCAATGAGAGAAGCTAGGCCTCGCTAGAGCCTTGGTGAAGACATCAGCTACTTGATCTTCGGAGGATACATGATCTGTGCAAATATAACCAGCCTGAACCAGGTCACGTACGTAGTGATAGTCAACTTCAATATGTTTGGTCCTTTCATGAAAAACTGAGTTGTTGGCAATATATGTAGCAGTCCTATTGTCACACACCATCGACATAGGTAGGGATACTTTCACCTGAAGGTCAGTCAAAACTGATTTTACCCACATAATTCCAATTGTTGTCTGAGTCATAGCTCGGTATTCCGATTTAGCACTTGACCTGGCTACAACAGTTTGTTTCTTACTCCTCCAGGTAACAAGATTTCCTCCCACAAAATCCCGTTGTTGACTTTCTATCTTCAATAGACCCCGCATAATTTGCGTCAGTGTAAGCAACAATGTCTAAGGAGAAATTTTGTTTAAACAACAATCCTTTACCAGGAGATGACTTTAAGTACCTGAGAACCATCATAGTTGCATCCCAATGAACTTTGGTAGGTTTATGCATGAATTGACTGATTTTACTCACGGCTAATGAAATGTCAGGTCTAGTAACAGTCACATATAACAACTTACCCACCAAGGATCTGAAACTAGTACTATCCACATATTCAGACTTCTCCTCGAACATATGAGTTTTGGGATCTATCGGAATACTAGTTGGCTTCGCTCCTAGCATTCCAGTCTCTTTTAATAAATCCAAAACATACTTTCTTTGCGACAAAACTAAGCCCTCTTTGTTTCTTGCCACCTCGATCCCCAGAAAATATCGGAGGGAACCAAGATCTTTAGTAACAAAATATTTCAGAAGATGATCTTTTGTTGCAAAAATATCTTGGGCACTGCTACCTGTCAATATGATGGCATCGACATATACCACCATAACAACAATTCCAACACTAGTTTTCTTGATAAACAAGGAGTGGTCTGAAGCTGACCTCACAAATACAAAACACGACATAACCTCAAATAATTTGTGAAACCATGCCCGAGGGCTCTACTTTAGGCCATAAATAGCCTTCTTCAACTTGCACACCTTCTGACACTCCCCCTGAACCTCAAAACCTGGGGGTTGTTGCATGTAGATTGTTTCATGCAAATCCCCATACAAAAAGGCATTCTTGACATCCAACTGAGACAAGGGCCAACCATAGTGCACAGCAACAGAAAGCATGAGACGAATAGTGCCAAGGTGAGCAACTGGGGAAAAAGTTTCAAAAAAGTCAACACCATAAGTCTGAGTATAGCCTTTTGCAACCAACCGGGCTTTGTACCATTCAAGTGACCCATCTGAGTTATACTTAATGGTATATACCCATTTGCAGCCAACAATATATGCATCAGTAGGAGGGTCAACCAAGTCCCAAGTGTCCCGAGAGCATAGGGCATCCATCTCATCCCGCATAGCCTGCTTCCATTTCGGGTCGAGTAGAGCCTGACTGTGATGAAGTGGAACGAAGGAGGCAGACAGAGCCAAAATAAAATTCTTTATAGATGTCCCAAGATTAACTTCTGAAACAAACTGAGAAATTGGATGAAGAGTGCATTGTCTCTTTCCCTTGCGCAGAGCAATAGGAAGGTCATCATCAAGAGCAGAAACTTCAGTATGCTCAGAGATACTTACCTCAGGAGAAGGAGAGTTTGGGGGCATGGAGGTAGGAGATATCCTGTGAGTGTATACTATGGGAGGATTTCGGTAGCAAGACACACCAGAGGATGGAGCCAAGGATTGTGGAGGAAATGACTCTAACGGAAGAGGAGGAATTGGCAGAGGAAGGATATCTCCATGGCTCTCCTGTAGCCTTGGAGTAGTACTCGAAAAATATGGAATAAACTCAAAGAAAGTAACATCCGCACTGACATACTCTTTATGGGAAGTAAGGTCATAGCAACGATATCCTTTTTTATTCTTAGAATACCTAAGGAAAACACATTTAATGGACTGCAAATCAAGTTTATCTCGATTAGGACCCAGCTTATGTACAAAACACACACATCCAAAAACTTTAGGGGGTATAGGAAAAAGAGGAACCTCTGGATGGAGAATTTGAATTGGGATCTGGTCTTCTACAGAACTTGAAGGCATGTGATTTATGAGAAAGCCGGCAGTCAAAACCGCATCGCCCCAATATGACGTAGGCATATTGGATTGAATCGTTAGGCACCAAGCGACATTGAGGATTTGTCTATGCTTCCTCTCCGCCACACCATTTTGCTGGGAGGTATGGGGACATGTAAATTGAGGTTGAATCCCATTAGCAGAATAGAATTGAAGTAAGTCTTTGGATTTGAATTATCTTAATACACAAGTCAAATTGAGTCTTTATTTCAGTAATTAAAGATTTAAAAATGATAGGGCCTTGAGATCGATCCTTTAACAGGAACACCCACGATAACCTTGAGAAATCATCAACAATAACCAAATAATAACGACACTGAGTCCTACTAGGAATCATACTCGGACCCCATACATCGACATGAAGGAGATCAAACAGCCTTTGACTCGACGGACTCTGACTAGAGGGAAAGGAGCTTCGGCAATATTTTCCCAATTGACAGGTTTCACACTGAAAAGAGACTGAAGGAGGTATGTGAGGAATGACACGATGAAGTTTTGGTACTGGAAGGTGACCCAGACGATGATGCCACAGTAAAGGACTTGAGGATGATGTAACAGCAGAGTAAATCGAACCCACAGGTTGATGTAGATAATACATACCACCTTCCTCATAGCCGCCACCAATCCTCTTCCCCGTCAGCAAGTCCTAAAAAGTACAACCCATAGGATAAAAAATCACCCTATAATTCAGCTCTTTTGCCATTCGACTGACATATAATAAATTTTGTGGAAAAGAGCGAGCATGAAGAACATTCGACAATTGAAGAGTAGGGGAAATAGACATGTTTTCCTGCCCTACAATTGGGGAAGAGTTGCCATCAGCAAGAACTACCCCTTTTTTTATCAGACACTGGTTTTAAACTTAAAAAGTTACATGAATTTCTGCACAAGTGTCTGGATGCTCCTGAATTAATGATCCACCTACCACCTTGGTCAAATAGGCCATCACCTGTCGAGCACGCAACCTCCGCAACAGAAGACTTCAAAGTAGATGAGCGTAAAGCAAGGAGCTCGTCATATTTAGCCCTGCTAAGAGTTACATAATCATTGGAGTAATCTGCATATGATTTAACCACTTGAGCCATAAGATAAAATAATGGGCTTGATTCAAAAACGCAGGTACAACCACACACGCACACCAACAACCAACTATGAAACCGACTATATCAAGTTTTAATTTCACCAATGAAATCTGAGATACACGACCGCCGACTGTTCAGATCCAAACTTCAAATATAATTTTAAAGAAACTTGACCAAAACCTTCCACCTCAACAAAGGATGGCTATAGGTTGCATATCAAGACCACACATCCAACACGATAAAGATGTGTCTGGTTCATGCCCGAAACTGTAGAATTATTCAACCTCCACTCTACCACTATTGACACGCTTTGAGGACAGATTCAACTCAGTTGATTCAGTAGGAGTTACCTAGCTTTCAGACTATTATACTCTCTTACTTCAATCTTGAAAATTCTAACTGACGAACTCATGACTGATTGGATCACCATATGGAGGACGCAATCCAACACTGTCACAACTTAAAAAATTGATTACCCAAAAAAACACTCTCCACTCCACACAAAAAAAAACTTCATGAACTAAAGATCTGCTCCACACTACGTAGATCAACGACTGTTATAGGCCTTCACCATAATACCCAGATCTGTATCAGATCAACGACAAAAAAAACTCCACAATACGCAGATAGTGGTCTGTAATAGGCCTTCACCATAACACCTTTTTGTTTCTGTGCAACTTCCTTCCAAATCTGCGATAGGATCCTAAAAAAAACTAGTCTGATCCAACAAAAATTATACAGATCTGCGATAATTTAATACCTTTCTTCCTTTTGCGACAACCAGACCTGATGTCAAATCTGATTCCAGATCAGCATCTAACAAAAGAAAATTCCTTTAACAGTCCAGATCTCCATTTGATCTGGTTCCACGATCATTGGGTCTTTCTCTCCACCTTCACACGATTTCCACCTTCACGCCCGATCTTCTACACACAATTTGTCTTCACGCGATCACGCGATCCACCTTCACACGATTTCCATGTTGGGTCTTTATACAGTTTCCAGATCTGAGTCATGACCTCTAGTCAGATCTTCATAGTCGTGACTAGGTCTGACTGCAGATCTGTCGCCAGGTTTGATCTTCATAAAGAAGGACAAAACGCTGATCAACAGAGAAAGATGTCGATCTTCTCCGACTATCCGATGAGATGTTGCTCGAGGGAAGATGATGCTGGAACTCAGGCACCCAAGATCGCACAAAGCTCTGATACCATGTTGAAACTTTAATGGAGCACATAGGAACCGAGGCAGAGATAGAGAGAGAGAGGTCGGCAGAGAGAGGGAGGGAAAGTTGTTAATTCATTAGGGCTAATCTCCTCTAGTTTAAATAGAGGTTAGTCTAAAAAGAAAATTACATATGGGTCCCTCATTATATATAAAATAGCAAAACAACTTTAAGAATAAAAGAAGCTTCAGATGGTCGACTAATCTTAACAAGATGCACATGTCAAAGTGGATCTACAGATAATAAAAATATGAACAAAGTCAATTTTTTTTTTTGGTTTAAGAAAATTAAGGAGCACCACCTATGGTTATGGCTTACATACAGAGACCACTAGCACATTAGCACGTGAGGATGACATGATACAATTTGATGGAATTAAGAGAATGAGGAGACCAGGAAGACATGGTGTGGTGTACGGATTTGATGTTCTTTGCTTGTAGGTATGTTTGTCTCTATCTGCAAAAATGAGAAAATTATTTTACAAAATAGAGATGTCCAACTATTTTTCAAAAGAAAAGGTACATCAACATGACACACTTGATAGACAAATTTCACTCTAAACTGATTAGATGTGTGTTGGTTATCTTGACAAACTTCAGAATATATGCAGCTATTTGTTGCATATCCTGGTTATGTCAGTGTCTATTACTTCTTTGATGCATGTGCTATAAGTACACTGATCAGAATGGAAATTTAACTACACAAATGATTAGTTTGAGAAGTTTATACTTCTCTTCTGCATTATGTTCTTCACTTCTTCATCTTATCATTTGAGAAATGTAATCTTGTGTTGTTTGTGTTTTACTCACAACAGGTCTGGATTGGACTGGTTGCTCAGCAGTACATGCAGAGCCAGTGGCAGAAGATGTCATTGCACCATCTCCGTGGACAATGATTGGTTATCAAAATGGTAAGATGACTTCTCTTTCTCTTCTTTGCAATCTACTTCAACTATACTCAGATTTGTTGTCCATCCAGGTTTACGGTTATTCAAGGAAGCTAGAGATGGAGACTTCCATGGAAAGGTAGCCTTTTATGTTCAATATATTTGTAACAAAACTGTTTCCTGATTCACTAAATTTTGTTACCTATCCTCAGCATTATGATGATCGTCCAGCAATAATGGCAGTTAGTGTGATTGATGCAACTTCAGAGTCTGTCTTTCAGGCAGTTATGTCCCTTGGTGCATCAAGATCAGAGTATCATTCTTAAACAAGCTCACTAGCACGTCTATACATTATTTATTATTGGCAGTTGAATCAACCTGACTATCTGCAATGTAACATTATCTGCAGATGGGACTTCTGTCTTTCTCGGGCGATGGTCATTGAGCACCTTGATGGCCACACAGACATTATTCATGAACAGATGAAGAAAGATTGGTTGCCTTGGTCAGATTTTAAACTAATTTTTTTTCTATGGATAAATTGAAATCAGTTCATCCGTGCACTTTAAACCTTTGTTGATACATGACACTGATATGTTTTAATGTGCCTTATGTTGATGTTTCAGGGGAATGAAACCCCGAGACCTATTGATACAACGTTATTGGAGGAGAGAGGATGATGGAACATATGGTAATATCTTTAAGAAGTGTTTGTTGTTTTTTATTCCTCGCTGAAGCTCTTCCTGAGAAATTGAAGGATTTTATTGGTTTTTCATGCAGTAATTTTGTACCATTCTGTGTTTCACGAAAAATGCTTTCCTCAGAAGGGCTATGTTCGAGCTTGCCTTAAAAGTAATGTATGCTTTGACATAAATTACAAATAATAGATTTGGAATATTGTTTCCTTCTGAATATGGTACTTGTATGTTTGGTATGTGCAAATTGGTGATTAGATTAATCAATATAATATTCATTCTGTTTTTCAGGTGGGGGATATGTAATATCTACACTGAACGAAGGGAAACAATCAGTTATCAAGCACATGGTCTCCATCAACTGGAAATATTGGAAGTCATCTCTTTTTAGATCTTGTGAAACATCTATAACCATCAGAATGACAGAAAGAATTGCAGGTGATCTTTTGATAAATCAATATTCTGATTTGTATGCTTCATATTCTCAAGAACATATATTTACAGTCATTAATTTTGCATTTGCCTTTTACTTTTGTAGCTTTGAGGGAAGTGTTTAAGGCCAAGCTTGGAAGCTCTCCCTGCATTGATTGCTCACGAGGTGAGTTGACAAGACGTGATGTACTGCCAGAAAGTGACAAGGACATCAAAGTTGAACTTCAATGTACAGTTGAGAATGGAAAAAGTGAGGATCCATTGGCAGAAGTACCGGGGGAAGAATCATGTCTCAAACCAGCCAATCGTGTCGGGTCTTTCCGTCAACTGAGCGATGCATCTGAAGAATTCTTTGATTTCCCTGAGCAGTCAGAGTATGAGTATTTTGACCTTGACTCAGACCATTTCATGTCAGATTCAGAAAATACATGGTCTGCCGATTCTAGAAAAGAAAAACAACCTCAGGTACTTATCCTGAAAATATTGATATGTTTGTCTTCCAGAAATTTGTCCCTGAATATATCCAGGTCAGTGGTAGATGAGTATGACCCAGCAACCTGTTGGGCCCAAGTGACTCAAATAACTCAGCTGAAATCTGAGTTTTCGTCCTTTGGGTTTTGGGCTGGGTTTATTCACTAAGCCAAGTTTCCATGTTCACTGAGCCACTTCAAGTCCTGCTAGATCAACATGGGACTTTTAAGTTTTAAACTACATGATTGCCTTCTTGAGTTATAAATGTATCAGCAGAGATATTCTTTTAGCCTCTTGGATTGTTCTATAATAAGGTTTGCTTGTATGAGCTGATGCATACTTTAAGATAAATTTGTCATGACATTTGCACTATTAGTAGTTTCAGTGCTTAGAAACTTGTGCATGCTCAATAGCTGATATTTGTATGAACACAGATGCAAGATCAAAGCCACACAAAACTGTCAACACTGTCAACAGCTGCAGTTTTCGTGAAAAAGTTGCATGAACTGGCAGGTGGGTGGTGTTTAGTCTGTTTATTGCATTGTCCCAGCATTTGCTGTCTAGGTTAAAGTTCTGATATTATATTCTCATGTATCACAGTTCAGCGGAGGGCTTACATAGATTTGAGAGATGTCATAAAGGAAGAGGTCTCATCCTGCTGCTACGGAAGCACTCTTCCAGAAGATCCTACTTGTTCTACACCATGCAGCTGGACAACTTCAGATCCTTCAGCATTTCTTATTCGTGGGAAGCATTACCTTCATGACCAGAAAAAGGTAATATTGGTGGTCAAGGGACATTTTTCTTATAGAAAGCACTTCCTTGTCTTACCTTATATCCTATTCTACAGAAACATTTATAAATGCCAACCCTTTCAAACATGCATGTGTACCCTCATTCCCATATACCGTTAACTACTACAAGTTCCCAGTGCTTAGTCTTCAAGTTTATGTATGCACTAGGTCAAGGCAAAAGGTACTTTAATGCAATTGGTTGGTGTGGATTGGCTCAAGTCTGATAAGCGAGAAGATGATCTTGGTGGCCGACGTGGGAGTATGGTTCAGGTGATCAAATGAGAAATATCTTGTAGCAGTTACAAAGTGCCGCTTATCTTTGTTATTAATCTAATATATGTTTTGACATTACATGCAGAAATATGCAACACAGGGTGGTGGCGAGTTTTTTTTCATTGTTAATATGCAGGTTTCTTCCTCAAATTTTTTCTTCTATCAGATGGTTGTTTTCCAATGCCTCAGGACCTAATGTTTGATGTGTTGATCTACCCTGGTTCCTTCCATTATCTTAGGTTCCTGGTTCTACTGTGTATTCTCTTGCCCTGTATTACATTTTGGATTCACCTCTGGAGAAAAACCCATTTCTGGAGAGCTTTGTAAAAGGAGATGATGCTTACAGGAATTCCAGATTCAAACTAATACCCTATATTTCAAAGGTTAAACTATTTTCCTTTTAATTAGTGTTTCCATGCATAAACGATGAGTACTCATAGATCGTCTCGGGTCCTCTCAGGGATCTTGGATAGTGAAACAGAGTGTTGGCAAAAAAGCATGTATGATTGGGCAAGGGCTGGAAATAAATTATTTTCAGGGGAAGAATTACTTGGAGGTAAAGCTCTGTGCCCTCTCAAATAGTTGTTGATTTTATAATATTTAAATGGAAAGATACATACACGTACACACCCACACTTATCAATTGTACACGCATATATAGAGGGTTGAGTTTTGCCAAAAAAAACTGAAATTTTTCAATATTTGAGGAGAAATCGTTATCTGCTTAAGCAGCAGGTCAGATTCATGACTGCATTAGTTTCATGAATTAGATGGATCAAATACGCATATGAATTTGATTCAGAATATACTGCCTAAACCAAACTTCTGATTGATCGCTTGACCATTCAATCAATGGCAATACCCAAGTTTGTGTCTGTGATGGTTGTTCAGGTCATTACGGATCAACCCTGGTCTGAGCCATTGACAGGCCTTCACAAGCACCAAACGCTTGCATGTGCACACACATGCTCGGACATAATACCACTATTTTTTTTTTACACCTGGTAAAAACTGTCCAATGCCGGTATTGGTTGAATTAACATGATATCAGATAAAGCATTTCCATTTTCCTTTAAGTGTGATATTTAATCTGAGAATTTTTCAAGTTTCAGCTTGGAATCGATGTCGGTTCGTCAACTGTTGCAAGAGGTGTTGCAGGATTGATTCTTGGCTACCTGACTAACCTTGTTATTGAACTGGCATTTCTAATACAGGTAAGAGTTTCCTCTTGGTATATGAATTTTCAAAGATGCACAGCCAAGTACCTTAATTGGCAATTTGACCCAAATCATCCAGGGTCGAAGCTGCTCCTATAACTTGAACATCCTAAGCAACCTGAGCCACTTTGGCCATGACTCCTTAATCTGTGATTTAGCCAACGAATAAAAAGATTGGACCTCCCAACTTCTGCTGCAATTCTATCTTTGCACTACAATTTGGACTTTGAAACGGTTGTAACCATCAGAAACAAAACTATGGTTTTCTTGGACGTTCCGCTTTGCAGTGCGACTCGTATTTTTTCACACTTCCGCACCTATAATATACATGAATCATATGCATTTCTTTGAACTTAACCCTAAAAGTTGGAAGAGAAAAATGAGTTATATCCTTCTCATTATCTCAACCTTTTCTAAACCAATGAATTACTGTTTGGCTCAGGCAAACACAGAAGATGAACTCCCAGAATTTCTTCTTGGAACATGCCGCCTCAATCATCTGGACAGTGATAAAGCCGTGTATGCAAGGCTGTGATCTGTTCTTATAGAAAACCATAAGATACTACTCTCCTATAAAGGTGGGAAGTAGAATCAATCCAACTGGGGAGCTACAGGGAGCTGGGGAACATGCTGCCTGGTAAATTCTTTTGCTCGATATATTTCAAATCTTGATGCTAGAATGTTGGTCATGAGCATGGTTGGCAGGTGTTGAAGGGGCTGGAAAATATGCAATTTGTAAAGAAAATACTTTATTAATCATAATCTATTCTTTGATATATGCAGATAGGATTCAGTTGTGGCATGATTTTTTATATTTCTTTTGCTTTCTTAGTTTACAATTTTAACTCAGATGCAAAGCATGGTTCCTCTTTGGGTGAGTGTATGTGTTTATGCTAACCCCATTCTTAATCGAAAAATCAAAACGATTTTAGGCTGTCCAATCTAATTTTAACAGACTTGTAGGCTGAGTCTGCATCAAAACTTTGATCTCTTTAAAACCTGTTCGTTCTTTATAAGATTAATATTTTACAATACACACCGAATCACTACCGTTTATACTCAAACTAATTTATTACACGGAAAATGAATGTACAGTGGGCCGAAAATGATGCATTTTCGAAAATGCCCCACAAATTACCGAATGAACAATATCGCAGGTTTTCAAATTTTTCTTGATACTTTTACCCCTCACAGGTGCGAATTTTTTATTTTTGCACGTCATGATGCTAAAATAATACACCTACTAAACTCATCAACAAAATTGTATCTAAAGTTGTGAAATTTTAAATAATTTGCTTAACTCTTGATGAGTTTCACGCAATCGCCCTTGAAAATCATAAAATTTGTGAAAGTTTGATAATTGAGGATGAGCATCGCATGAAGTATTGCGAAATTACAAAAAATTGCAAAAGTCCGATGTGAAATTTTTTATTTCTATTGCGTAATTTCTTTTTCTTGCGAAATTTTGTCCCATATAAATATGTGTTTAGTCTTTTTTATCCTTTTCTCGTTTGTATCTAGAAAGAGTGGTAACCCCAATCCTCCTCCTCCTTCCTCTAGAACCCCAACCTTTCTGGCGATTCCTGTGAAAATTGTTTGCTCCACCTCGTGCAAGGTTGTGGTCTTCCCCTCCACTTCTCTAGTTAGTTATTAAGGTTGCAATATCTTTTTTTCTCTCGATTACCGTTTAAGGTTTATGATCTTTAGGGATTTTTGCATATAGTTACTTATTTTTGTCTGTTGCTTATCAATATTTTGTTGTTTTGTCAATATTTATCTTTGTTTGATTGAGGCAATGGTATATTCAATTAGTTACATGTGGTTGGGGTTGACTCTCCACAGCATTGAATAGGGGTTGTGTGAGTATTGTGATTTATTATGAGAGTGATACGTTGTGTAGTTGGTGTAGGTAGTTATGATGGTTGTTGAAATGATATTTATAAATTACTATAGCATTAAGCAACTCCTTTGAAAATCTATAATGGTCTCTAAAAACAACAGGTATAGAAAATTTATAACATTAATGTCTCATAAAACTGAATATATAGAAGAGTTAATGGTCAAACAATATAAGTGCACTAAAAAATTAGATGATGAAGATATATGGGTGCATCTCTTGGACGATGATGATGTACAATCAATGTTATATAAGGGCAACATTTAATTAGTTGCTAGTAAAGCTACACAAATTGACAATATTTGAGAAGTTAAACAAGAAGTTGGAGGATGCATAATTAAACATAAAGTGTCAGTCTGAAGTGATGTATAAAACATTGTCGGAAGTGATGTACAAGAATGAAATGATGAAAATCGTGTGCATAATGTGCATCTATCTTTGCCACCACCTATTGAGTTCACTCCTCTAGCGAATATCTCATTGTTCCCAACAGTTAATAATGAGAAGATCATTGCAAATGATATGAAACCACTTGGACAAACTAGTACAGATGATTTTCATCACACGATATTGTATGACACCCATCCCTCTAATGCAAATAACAAATCTAGGTAAAAGTTAACAGTTTTTCTAATTTATGCTTGAACTGAAGGTTTTACATTTTTTTTAATCTTGAAAGTTGGGAATGCATGAATGTTGTATTTTTTGAAGCAAAGAGAATCATACCTAGAACGAGTTTTGATCTACTTTGTACAGTCGATCAATTATTTTGTGCTAGCAGCGATGACGAACACAATGCATAATCATATGATAACAATAATTTTGAGTATACCATGTCGGCTAGATCAGACTTAAAAATGATAGAGGACCAAATTAATGATAATTTGAAATAAGTACCGGTGGGTAAGAACAATGCGCTAATGACATTTGGGAAATCAAACCCTTGGTTCTTAATCAATGGATTCTCAGTCAATGAAGAGAAAATGAAAATAATTGATGCAAAGGCTTTTCAGTTGTATGATGAGTTGCACAACAAAAACTTAACGAATGCAAACAATTCTAGTGGCTATCAACAAAGTCAAACATTTGTGAAATTGCTTGCAGCAAAAAGTTTACTGATCTTGAGCAGTGTCTTGAGTTTTTTAGAGATCATGTGGTTATAAATAACTTTAAAACAAAATTTGTGAAGAGTTATAGTAACAAAGTCACTCTCGTATGTACGAAAAATAACTCACAGACTATGATGGATTGCCTCTGGAAGATCTACTGCACAAAGATGTGCGAAGTAACATTCTTTAAAGTGAAGAGGTATCAAAACGGGCATACATATGGTGGATCAGTAGGCAACCTTATTGCAGAAAAAAATGCCTTCAAAGTGAATTTTACGTATTATTCATACACGTTTGCACGATAACCCGAAGATGAGTCCAAGAGAAATCATAAGCGACCTCAGTCACGATATAGGTATGGAGGTTTCTTACTAACAAGCATGGCATAGACGTGAATTGACTAGGTTGATGCTATATAGTTCATTCAAGGAGTCCTTAAGGATGCTTCCCGCTTATTGTCATCATTTGATGACGGTTATCTTTAGATCAATGACGTTCATTAAGACTGATATGGATAGTAGATTTAAGTATATATTTTTATATTTTTGACCATGCATCAATGAGTTTGTCAAATGATACCCTTCACTTCTTGTGATAATGGCACCTTCCTAAAAGGAAAATACATGAGTATTTTGTTGTCTGCCCACACGATTAATGCTTTTGGTGATATATTTTTTGTAGCATTTGGAGTGGTGGATAAGGAGTCGAATAAGTCATGAAAATAATTTTTTGGACATATGAAAAACCAAATAAATATCCACGAAGATGTTAAGACTAAGGTTAAACAACAGTTAACAGTTATCTCAGATAATCAAAAAAGGGTTTTGTATGTTGTCTCTCGTATATGATGTAATTGTCATTATAGATATTGCATGAAGCACCTGACTGAAAACTTTTCGAAGAAATTTAGTGCACCGCTCTTAGTGCATACTAGTGGTGTACTGCCAAAGCACCCACAAGACAACAATATCATTTTTATATTTTAAAGATTCGTAAGTAAAGTGAAGAAGCATACAAATATGTTGAGAAAAAGGTAAAATCGATACACTGGGCTAACAATCATCTTTCTATTAGAAGGTACGGGTGCTTAAGCTCTAATATAGTGGAGTATATTAATTTGTAATTTCTCCTCATACATGACAAGCCTTTAATCTCACTTATTGGGACAACAACGAAATGGTGGTGGGTATAAGAATGAGTGGAGAGAAAAGGGACTAGTAATGGTGTTGTGAGACTGTGATTGGTGGGAGAAAAGAGATAGAGAGATGGCCATCCTCTGAGCTTTTCTTTTTCCTCTTCCTCTTCCTCTTCCTCTTCCTCTTCCGAGCTCTCCTGCTCTGGTAATTAATGTCGTTGAGGATGGGGCAGGGAGAGACTTGGCCTTCCTCTGAACTCCTCCTCTCTCGAGCTTTGGTGCTGCAATAAAGACATTGAAAGAGAGAGCAAAAAAAACTTTAGGTTTGCCTTTTTTCGGGTTCTGAATAATATTCTATTACTTTTATTTAAATTTTTAATATGAGCTAACGGTGTAATGCCGTTAAGGCTGCGTATGGGGAAAAGCATTTGGTGGGATTCAATGGGAGTTAGGGGAAATCTAAATACTAGAATTCAAGTATCAACCTTAAGCTTCCTAATAATATTGGTGAAAAAACTTACATCTACAATCTATAAATGAATTGGATAAGATCTAAATCCAATCATATATCTGATTCTAATCAGTGATTTTAATGGAAAACACTAAGAATATGTCAATCTAAATCGACATCTGAAATAAAGTCTTAGGTTCAGACTAAATATTTGACCAAATCCAATTCATTTTCGACCTTGTTATTAAGACCCCATGTGGGCCAGACATCCAATTGATTGAATCCATTCAGTTAGATTTGATAAAAAGAAAATATTCAATTGATATTCAACTTAGATATGGATTTGATATAGGGAATTTATGCCCGGATGAATCCAAATCCAAATAATTTACATCTGACCTAATAAGATTTATTTTGTATTCAAATCCAATGTCTGACCATTATGTGGGATTTGGGGTAGCCTGGATATAAACTGAATATAAGAGAGGGGTAAATGTAATTTGGTAACTAACTACTCATTGGAATCCTTCAAAACCAGGAGTTGTAAATACTTTGAGTTGAGAGAGGGTAAAAAGTGAGGATTTAGAACCTCCTGAATCCCAACCTAAATTGATGATTGCCTACGTTCTTTCTCCCAAGCAGTATTCTGTAACACCCTCCCAATTCCTCCCACAACAACCTCCTAAACACAGCCTAACTGGAGCAACGTGAAAAGTGTGAGACACATGGAACCATCTTACGATTTCCCTCAATGGTCAAGATTGTCATATGAGAATTTTTCTCATTTGACGAATGACTTTATCTGATCTCGGATAAACCTTATATGGATAAAGTTGATGCGAAGACAGAAAAATCAGATACCTCCACATCATACTTTTTTTCTTAAAGAAAGTAACAAGTTCTTTTTGGGGTAGGTTTACGCCGTTTTGATGTGACCATTATTGAATCTACATAGTGTCACCATTTTAAGGTTCTCCTTGAAGCTTCTGGTACAATTAGTGGATTATATAAAGCCTAGAGCACTAATAACAATAACAAAGTTGATAAAAATGGCTGAATTAAAGTTTAAAGGCTTTTCTCAAGGTGTGAAAGTGTAATCACAGGGCACGTTTGGAAACAAGAAAATTTCTCATAGGAAAAGAAAGTTTATTATAATTTTTCCAAATAAAAAGTTTCCACTTGCTTGTGTAGCATGAAACAAATAAAATGAAAAATGATAGAAAAATGTGAGAGAGGAGGGATGCTGGTGGTGGAGGAGTAGCTTCTCCTCCACTTGCATTTCCACCACGCTAAAACCCGTTAAATCTCGAAAAACGTTTGTCTCAATACTACAAACGAAATTGTGAATCGGGATAAAAAGCTAGTATCATGTCACGCATTGTGAGAAAACTTTTCGAGGAAATCGTTCAAAGGTGCACCGACATTGTGACTATTACTAAATCTTGTGAGCCAAAACAAACAAATTCAACAGCTAAATAAAAGAAGAATCACAATACCGACTGTCGATCTACTCAACCCGGTAAACGATCTTGACAAAAATGATAAAAATCTAATATGCATTGCTGAATCTTCTACAGTTGATAGTCAAACTAAGCAGTTAAGATTACGCACAATGTGGGCGTAACCCACATACAAAATAGCTCAAAAACCTGATGAAGCCAACCAACCCACAATACAACTGCAGATAAGACCCACATTTCCCATCACTACCCGTTAAATATATCTACATTCATTAAGTGACCCATCATCTGATAACTAATTAAAATACACACACACAGAGAGAGAGGGAGAGAGAGAGAGAGAGAGATTACCTGTTGCTTGACACCGAGAGGAGCGGCGGTGATGTAAGAGACATTCCCGTTGTAGAAGGAAAACTGATATGCAGCTAAGCACACGCCAAACGGAAGTAGCAGGTGAGACAACAAAGGGAACATCGAGAAATGCTGGAGATGAAGCAAAGTGATGGAGGGCAGAGAGGTGGTGGTAAGATGGGATTGGAAGATGAGCAGTCTTTTCTTTTTTTTGATAGAAATGTTTTCTAAAATATTTGTATTTTATAAAAAAAAAAAATCTAAAAAAAAAATCAAACATAATACATTTTTCCTTCGTACCTTCACTTTTCTTACATCTGTCTAACTTTCAAACATGTCATAGAAGAACACCAATTGGGCTTCGCTTATCTGGCAGGCCCAGCACCATGTATTGGGACATTGCAAGTTGGAACCCCAAATGGTACCGGTTGTAGGAAGCAGATTAGGTCATGTTGAACATGAGCTTTTTGCTCATGCCAACATCGTGGTAGTTTGTTTGCATTTTGGATGAATGCCACATAGCATATAATTGTTCTGTCAACTTTTTAACTTTTAAAAATACAAAACGGACGGCCACGATGTTGGCATGAGCAAAAAAGCCCATGTTTAGCATGACCCGATTTGCTTCTTTAGTTGTATAACCGGTAGGGTATGCCTAACCCCAGCCTTTTCTGTCAAAAAAAAATACGCCTTAAAAGGAACCATGTCTAGTTAAACCTCCGAACCGCACAACACACTCTAAAGTCTGTGTTACAGGCCTATTTCTTTAATAGGTCAGTGCAGTGCAGCGGTTCTTTCTTACCGTCGCAAGCCTTCTCCTTGCTTGCTTGCCGCTTGCATAAACTTAGATAACTTAGAGTGCAAGAGAGCGAAAGAAGAGAGAGGGAGATAAATTGTAATCACTTGAAAGTAATCGCAACGAGGATGAACAAAAGAAAGCTCAACGCATTTACATTCATTTATAATTTTTCCTACAAGCCCATTAGAATTCAGATCTACGAGCTAACCCTTCAGGATATTAATCAACCTGAACCAAAGTGCAAGGGTGGCTCGAAGAAAGTTACAAGACTCGACACTTACATCAAGACTCAACCAAAGTAAAACAGACTCTAGACACAACTGTACAAAGTAGGTCACAGGAAAACAGGCTTCCCCCTTCAAATCATGTGTCCCCCTCGGCTCCATTTGTTTCATGGTAGGCCCTGACTTCATCTGGATAACGGATCTTTATTCAGAATGTTGGCTCCCACATCGGCTCTACTGTCTTCTCCCACTGTACAAAATACTTCTTCGCTTCGCTCAAGTAGTTGACCTTGTGGTGAAGGATCTTACTGAGACGCTTCTCGACCCGTTGCATTGTCGAGACCCTCTGCAGAATAGGAGTGTGTTGTGACATGCTGCATTCCAGATCTGTCCTGTTTGCATAGAACGGTTTCAGGTTGAACACGTGAAACACCGGGTGCACCTTGAAATCTGGGGGCAACTCCAGCTTGTACTCCAGATTGCCCACTTTCTTTGTGATGGTAAATGGTTTCTCCTACTTTCTTATCAGTCTGCAATGTTGTCCACGAAAGATGCTTGTGTGATCCGAGTAAAGTTTTACCAGCACCTGGTCCCCAACATGAAACCCAGTAGGTCGACGATACTTGTCCGCCCATTTCTTCATCCTCTTAGCCGCCTTATGCAGAAACACCTTTACCAGCTCAGTCTGCTCATGCCAATCTCGAATAAACTAATAGGCAAATGATGACCTTCCCTTCTCCGGTGCGACTAGAGTATGTGGGGTCAGCGGTTGCTGGCCTGTAGCTATCTCGAACGGGTTGTGACCTGAAGACTCACTTTTCTAAAGATTGTAGCAGAATTGAGCCACATCTAGGAGTTTCACTTAATTTTTTTGATTGGCACTAACAAAGTTCCTGAGGTACTGCTCCAACAGTCAGTTGATGCACTTTGTTTGCCCATCAATCTGTGGGTGAAAACTTATTAAAAATAGCAGATCAGAGCCGAGTAGCAAAAACACTTCACACTAGAATTTTCCTAGGAAGTGAGCATCGCGATCGCTCACAATGTTTCTTGATATACCCCAGTGCTTCACAACATACTTGACAAACAACTTTACAGTCTTCTCTATAGGAAACTCTTTAGAAGTTGGAATGAAGGTGACGTACTTAGATAAACGATCCACCACCACGAGGATGGAGCTAAAGACATCTACCTTTGACAGGCAAACAATAAAGTTCATGAAAATGCTTTCCCAATGACGTTCTGGAATAGGTAGAGGCTCAAGGAGGTCGGCAGTCTTCTGGTTGGTCGTCTTGTCTTGCTGGCAGACGAGGCACATTCGCACATACTCCTCCATATTGTTTCTTATTTGCGGCCAATAGTAGCTGCGCATAAGGAGTGATAAGGTTTGCTCATGACCTGGATGATGGGCTCATAATGTATCATGGTACTCTTTAAACAATTCGTGGTGAAGGCTTTCCCACTGCGGCATGAAGATGCATCCCCCTTTAGTCACAAGTAGGTCATCCTGTAGCTAGAATCATCGAGTCTTTCTCGCTTGCGCCAGAGAGACAAGGTGTTGTGTTGTTGTGTCCTGATGTATTCCTTTGCGAATGCGGTCCAACAATGCACCCTCAAAGTGAACTTCGGAAGTCTTTGCCCGCACAACTGCAGTTCTGCCTTGTGACTTAGGGCGTTAGCAACAACATTTGTCTTCTCCACCTTATACTCTAAAGCAAAGTCGAACTCAGCTAAGAATATTTTCCATTGAGCTTGCTTGGATGCCAGATTTTTCTACGTTTGGAAATAGCTCCTGACGACATTATTTTTCTTGACGATGAACTGGGCACCTAGAAGATAGTGTTGCCAGGTCCTAAGATAGTGCACGATGGTCGTCATCTCACGCCCGTGCATAATGTAGTGCCTCTTTACATCTTTCAGCTTCTGACTCTCGTAAGCAATTGGATGTCTCTCCTGCATCATAACTCTATCGATGACAAATTCTGAAGCATCTGTGTAGACTTCAAAGGGTATTATGTGGTTGTTAACACCCCAAAATTTTCACCTTCATTCACAAACCATTTCCTTTGCCACTGGGGCCTACTCTCAGAAGCTTTCAGGGAACCAACTGGTCGACATTTGAGTCAGGGCTATTCAGAGCATGAATTATGTATCAAATTCAAATACTTCATCTTGTAATCAAGATTTACTCTCCATTTTTTGCTCAATTTCAATCATCAATTTTTTCCTTCGAACATAAATGTTCAAATTTTTATCTATGCTACGGGTTCGGGACTTCAAATCCCTCATCCAGGGTTTCTCTTTTGCATCTCATTTCATATCATTTTGTATCATTTCATGTCATTGCATCGCATTGCATGTCATTTTTTAGATTCATCTCTCATGTTTTTCAAAATCTTTCAATCAAGATTCGAGTTTTAAACTTTTCTTTTGAAATCAATTTCAAAACCTGGGTTTTAAATCCACATTTTGCCATTTGCCAACCCCCGTGATTTTATTTCAAAATATTTTCTTTACAAAATGATCTGGATTCATTTTAAAATAAATTTTTAACTAGTCTCAGTTCTCATTTGAGATTCATGTAGGTGGTGTAGCTTCTGGATTCATTCATTTCTCAAATTTCTTAAATTTTCAAAGTCCTAGTTAGATCAAGAATTTGTATTTTCACCTTTTTAAGCTTTTTTCAAAATCCCATTTTTGTTTTAAACTAAAAGTAGTCCTGCCCCTTATCCATTCCTTTCATTTTGGCCAAAATCTCAGAGTCTTAGTCAGATTAGGACTTTGTCCCAGAGTTTTAGTCAGATTAGAACTCTATCCTGATTTCATCCTTTATTCCTGTTTTCCACTTGTTTTCAAAAATCTTCTCATCCGGTTTTCAAAAAGACAAAAATCTTAGAGTTTCAGTCGAAATAGGACTCTATTATAGAGTTTCAGTCGGACTAGGACTTTGACTTTCATCTCTATTTTTACTTGTTTTCAATAAAATTTGTCAAAATCCTTCATTTTGGTAAAATTCTAGAGTTTTAGTTGGACTAGGACTCTATTTCAGAGTTTCAGTCGAATCAGGACTCTATATTTTATTGTCATTTTCACCTGTTTTCAAAAAAATCCTTCAAAATCTTTCAGAAGAAGTCAAAATTTTAGAGTTTTAGTCGAATTACGACTCGATCCTAAAGTTTCAGTTGGATTAGGACTCTAACCCTGACTTTATTCTTGAGAGAATCTTTCAAAAAACATCTTTGTTTATCTTTCAAACCATCGAATTTCAAAATTTCAGGACTTCATTATAGAGTTTCAAAATTTTAGGACTCTGCCGCAGAGTTTCAGTCGATCTAGAACTTGTGAACACCCCAAATTTTCCAAAATTTTATAAAAATGACCCTTTTGCCCCTGACTCTATTTTCTGAGAAGATCGAAACGATTTCAAAGCTAAATTTCAATTATTCTTCAGATTTCCTGGATTAAAATTCACGTTGATATGTTCAAAATCAATTCCGGATCCGAATCTAGTGCTTTAAAACCATATTTCTTCAAAATCCGAATCAAAAACCATTTCTGAAGAAATTTTCTCAAAATAGCTTTTAAATTCTCAGAAAAATTCCCTTTTGTAAATATTTTTTCGAAAATACAAAAAAATTAGCTTCAATCTTTGTTTTCTCACAAGATTTAGGATTTTATTCCAAAAATACAAAAAAAAAATTGAAAAATAACACAAAAACCAAAAAAAAAATGGAAATGAGTTTAAACTTTTTAAAATCGATTTTGCTAAAAAAATCATTTTTAAACCATTTTTATGAAAATTTTTGTTAAGGGAGCCTTCTTTTGAAAAAAAAAACGAAAAAAAATTCACGAACAAAAGCTTAGAGAAAGCCCTCTCTCACCCTCAGAAACCCTAAGCCCTCCTCTTTTCTTCCAAACCCTCTCTTTCTCTCTTCTCCATGGTCGATTGCACGCCTTCCTTCTCCATCCATCTGTAACAACCACAAAACCCTAAACGAATCTCTCGAACCTTCTTTTCCTCCTTAAAAGGGCATGCACGAAGACCCTCTCTTCCATCCGTTTCCACCCCTCCACAGCCTCTTCTCATTCACAATCCGCCTTCACCCTATCTCTTTCTGATCGATTGCATTTCAACCATCTTCCTTCTTCCCCTTTTCCTTTGATTCCTTTTATATCAAGTTCTTCCCACTGGTTCTCTTCGATTGAAAAAAAGCAAACCCTCGCAGCAAAGCTACATAGGCTTTCTCCTTCCAAATAGCCGAAGATCGAAAGCACGGAGACCTCAATCTTCTTATTATTCTCCACTGGTTCTAAGAGGAATTTCACAGTCGGGCTCCCCTTTCATCCAAAACCCCTGCAGGGTTACAAGATCTTCAGCTCCGACAATACAAGTTGAACCAGTCGTTCTTTCTTTGATTTTGTTCGTGTTTAAAAGCATTGTAATTCTATATGCCCCTCTCTCTGATGTCCTCTTCTGCAAGCGGCTGCCATCGACCCCTCTCCACGACGCTTCCTCTACAGCGATTTTTGCATGTTTTGCGTAAGTTACCCTGTAGTGCCGCCTCTGCACCGATCTGAGGCCTTGCGACAAGATTGAAATCCTATTCAGATCTTTTTGGGCAACGATAAATCCAACAAGAGGATGGCTCTCCAGCTCTTATTGCGAAGCCAATCTTAGGTGGTGTGGTGTCCCCTTCTTCATTTTGTAGTAAAACCAATGTTACAAAGGCAATATCGGGTGTGAGGAGCCAAACTGGAAGAAGGCCCAATCAAAGAACCTCCTGCTCAGGGCCATCTAGTTTAACAGATTCCAGCATAATCAAAGTGCAACATAAGTGCATCCCTCAAGCGATCCTGGGGACGGACATCATCTATCAAGCAAAGTCTGGAATAAGAAAAACTATTGTCTTTCTGTTCTCCACCTAGCAGCAGATTAAGCTTGTTGAAGGCCCAGTTACAACACGTGTTTCATGCCATACAAGGGAGTTGGCATATCAGATCTACAACTAGTTTGAAAGGTTAGTATATACTTGACCAATACCTAGGTTTCTATTTTCTATGGTGGTTTTAGCATCAAAATACATAAAGATTCATCGAAAAATGAGTGCCCACACGTTGCTGTTGGAATACCTGGAAGGATATTGGCTCTAGCCAGGATAGAGACTTTGCTTTAATAAACATGAGGCATTTTATTCTCAATGAGCATGAGAAAATGCTTGAGTTCACTTGGTATGTTTTCTGCTTACTTCTCTCATGTTGCAATTTGTTCTCAGCTATTTATGATATTAGATAAATAAGAAAAGTGTTTCTATGAATCATTTACTCTGTATATGTTATTCTACTTTTTCTTTTATTATTATCATACTGGCCTGTTCTTGAAATGTAGACATGAGGAGAGATGTGCAGGAAATCTTCAAGATGACTCCTTATAATAAACAAGTAATGATGCTCTCAGCAACCTTCAGTAAAGAAGTCCGCCCTGTTTTTGCAAGATGTAATGTTCCATGACAATGCTGTAGAAAACTTAGTTTGTCATTTACAGTTGCCAGTTTTCTTTTTTTTTGAGTTATTTGCAACTCTTGTTGTCAATAGTTATATACTTCTACACTCCTTCGGTACCTAATGGGTTCGGTAGATCTAGTGCATCTGAATGATTATCTTCTTCATGAGGAAGTAGGGCTTGTTATCTCAGTTGAAAATTTGGTGTCTCGTGCTAGGGTTTACCTTCCTAGGTAAATCTGGTCTGTTGCTGCCCTGGTTATTCCATCTGGACCACGGTTCATTCCTTCCTGCTTGTTCTATTAAATTTGGTAGTCTCTTTTAGGGGTTATAGATATTGGTCTATTGGGGCTTTTGGATAATTTACTCAATGTAGTATATTTTTTTGGGCCTGGGTCTCTTGAATTTAGTATTGGTGAATAAATTGGAGAAGGATTGGTACCCAGAAATTTGGAAAGAGATCGGATTGAATCTTGGTTGGAGGGGAAGCTGGTGATGGGTCATCCATTGACTTTGGATTCACTTGAACGTTGAGGACAGTCTCTAATCTGGTTTGACCTGACGTTTGTTCCCTTTCAGCCAATAGAGGTTTATGTCGATGAGGAAGCCAAGTTGACTCTCCATAGCCTCCCCTGTATGTTCACTTCAACTCATTTCTTTGTATACACATCACTCACTTCCCTATTATCCCCCATCAGAGCCGTGACTGCAATCACAATTACTGTCACCAAATCCTATAGCAGCACCTCGTTGCGCCATCCCCCATGCTTACCTATACACACCCTTGTCACCCCATTAGTCCTACCTGTTACACACACCAATACACTACCAGCTACCCTTCCTTACCCTCTGCACTCAATTTCACAAACTGCCAGTACTTATCACAAACACATCTGCTATATTTACCTTACATTGTGCACATCTTCTGCAAAATGCACTATTCACCGTCTGCACTTGTGTATATACTACACGACACCTGGTCCTCCATCCCCGCTGCCATGTGCATAGCCTATACCAATCACCATTAGCTACCACCCTTCAGCTTCAGCAGCTACAACTTCATAGCCATTTTGCATATCAACTGCACTTTTTCACCAGCACAACACTCATTGACGTTTCAGCACTTTCACACCACCTGTGCACTTCCTCATCTTTGCTTCACAACACCATATCCATACTTACCTGTCTCAACCCCATTGCATATATCTCGTTGTGTACAATATACACAGCAGCATACAACACCTATATCACTCACCTATACCATAGCTGCTATAGATTTTGTCTACTCCACAGCATTTTATACTGTTATCATGGCACCAACATACAACCATGTCTTGTAACTACACACCGCATTTGCCACTTCAGCTCATGTATTCCTCATTACATATACATACATGTTTTCTCACCAAAAATAAAAATGCTATATGCTTGTATCATTTAGTGTTGATATTGTGTTTTGCACATACATTTCTATATGTATTTCGCCATCAGCATATATATGTATATATTCTTTTAGTTTCGATATGATATCTTAGATTTTTTGTATTTTGTTTTGTGCTAACCCCGTTTTTCAGGAATGTATAGAAAAGGTTGATTTCTTTCCTAGATTGAAAATTTCAAATTCCAGAATTGTAATAGTTGGATTATAATGAAAAATTTACATTTTCAGCTTCTAGACTAGAATGAATGAGCATTATAGAATACCATGAATTGTTTATTTCATGCATTTTTCCTTTATTTCTCAAAATCCCCACAATGGTGAAACACAAATGGCACGTGCACCATTTCGTAAGAGGTAAGTTAATTCTAAGTTGACGATTTACATCAACGGCCATAGTCGGGGTGTGAACAAAACTTAGAATTCTCATCTTTTATGAAATAACACTGGGTCCACACTAGATCCACTTTCAAAATTCATCATAGTTTCTCGAAATATTTTCTTTCTTTTATCAGAATCTAACTTAGGATTAACTCAAAACATATACCAATGGCCATAGTCAGGGTATATTGAGAGTTAATTTCATTTTAAATTCTATAAAAGCACTAAAATGTATTTTATTCTTCTTTTGAATTTAAATATAGATTATCATATAATACATTCAATGACCATAGTCAAGGATGTATTATATTTTTAATCTTATTTTAATTCATTCAAAGAATGGAATAGCTTTTCAAAATTCCAATTTCAAACTTATTCAAATTCATTCATCATATAGGATAGAATTGCATCATATTTTTAAAACTTCTTTTAAAATCCCAAGTGTTTCTTCTTTTCATCAGATCTTATTCAAATCCAATCCTATCTCATTTCAAGATTCAAAAGTTCAATTTCAAAGTCCAATTTGACTTTGAAGCTCCAAAACCATTTTATATTCAAAAACTTCAAATTTCCAACTCAATTCAACATCCAAAGTTCAATTTAACTTTGAAGTTTCTGATCCATCTTCTGATCCATCTTCTGATTCAAAATCAAGTTTTCTTCAAGTTTTAAATCAAAGTTGAGATTGATTCTGAATCTCAAAATCCAAACTTTCCTAAAAAGTTCCATCTGGGTTTTCAAAATCCAGATCCATCTTCAAAAGTCCCATTTGGACTTTCAAAACCCAAATCCAAAGACAAATCCTAATCTCAAGTATAAATTCCATTCCACTTTGGATCTCCCATCACGGATCCAAATTCCATTTAGGATCCAAAACCTTATTCCACTTTTGGATCTCCAATCACAGATCCAAAATTTATCCAGATCCTCATTCTACCATTGGATCTCAGATTCAGATCCAAATTCCAATTCTTAGGATCCAGAAACCAATTTTACATTGGATCTCAGACTTCAGATCCAATTCCAATTCTTAGGATCTAGAATCCAATCCTACTTTGGGTCTCAGCTTCAGATCCAAAATCTATTATAGGATCCAGAATCAAATTATACTTTGGATCTTAGACTTCAGATCCAATTCCATCTTAGGGTCCAGAGTTCAGCTCTACATTGGATCTTAGACTTCAGATCCAAATCCATCTTAGGATCTAGAACCCAAATCTACATTTGGATCTCAGACTTCAGATCCACTCCATTTTTAGGATCCAGAATCCAATTCCAATTCTAGATTTCAATTTCATTTTCGGATCTAATCTGAATCTCTTAAATCCATTTCTATTCTTAAATATCATCTGGATTTCTCAGATCCGTTCTAAATTTCCAACTTCAAATTCAAAATTCAAAGTCCATTTCTAACTTTAAAATTTCATTTCCTTTCATTTCAAAGCTCCAAGTCATTCTTTCTCATTCATTCTTCCAACTCTGATCTACTTCAAAGACTTAGAACTTCTCTGATCTATCTCAAGTTCTAAGTTAAATTCAATCATTTATTCACTCCCTTATCAGATTCATCTCAGAAACACTTGGGAATTCTTCAAAAACATTTTCAAAAAGAGCATACATCTTTGCATTTGCACAAGCATGATTCTTTGTGCATCTAGACTTAGAATAAATTCTTAGATAATTTCTTAGCAAAACAAAAGGCATTAATTCGACCCTTGGTTCGATTACCCCTGGTAAAGGTGCCAGGAAAGGTCGAACCTCGTACCGACGAGCGGATCCCGTCTCCCAGTTTTCCCGCAAATATTTCAAAAACGGAGGTGAGTTATTTCAAATATTTTCAAAATTAAGGTCAAGTGAGACTCGCAAAAGAGTTCCTCTTCTCTTCTCTTCTTTCTTTTCTCTTCTCTCTTTCTTTCCGTTCTTTTATTTTTTCTCCCTTCAAAAAGGAGGAAAATAAGAGGTTGGAAAGGAAAAGAGAAGGAAGAGAGAGAACATTATGAGAGGAAAAATTTTGCGATGATCACAGAACTCTACTATGATTTCCTCCTTTTACTTTTATTTCACTTATTTTTTGAAACAGATCCAGTTTCAAGAGTTTTCAAAATTTTGGGACTCTATTCTAGAGTCCTAGTTGATTAGAACTCTATCGTTGGTCTTGCATTTTGTTCATTTTCACTAATCCCTGAAATAATCTTTCAAAACCTCTTTATTTCCTTTCAAAAAACCCAAAATTCAAGAGTTTTAAAATTTCAGAACTTTGTTCCAGAGTTTCAGTTAGTTTAGGACTCTGTTTTTTAGAACTTCTGATTCTCATCGAGTGATTTCGACTTCGTTTCAAAACCCTTTTCAGTCTTTATTTCAACTTTTTCAAAACCCTGGTGTGGGGCCCACACAGTGGATGCTACATCTGAAAGAGTTTTAATCCATTTAGGACTCTGATTGATTTAGAACTTTGGTTTTATTTTCAAAAACCTTTCTTTCTTAAAACCTTTTATTTTTTAAACTTGATTTTCAAATCAGTTTTCAACTTTCTTCAAGCTGGACCCACCCTGCAAGGGTGCAAAACCCTAATTTTCAATTTCATTTTATTTTACATCTTTCATATTTCAAAAATACAAAAAAATATTAATTAGCTTAGATGTCTTTTTGAAGTTTCTGAGAAAAAAAATCATTTTAACCCTTTATTTTCAAAATTTTAAAATTGTTTCCTGAAAAATCAAGTGGGACCTACTTTGAGTGGTGCCACATTTGAAAGAGTTAGGGTTAACTTAAAGTTAGTCAATGTCCTAATTAGGTTAGAAGTTTGAAAAATCAAAATCCATTTCAAAATATAACCTTTATTTTCGCTTTCTAAAACCTTGTTTTTAAAACTTGTAATTAGAGTTTTTAAAAACCAAATGTGGGCCCACACAAGTGGCGCCACATTTGAGACTTCTTTTAAACAAACTAGGACCCAATTAGGAATAATTAAGATGATTGAAAAGTCAAACCAAAACCATCCTCTCTTAATTAATTCAATTAAGTAAGTTTTAAACAATTAAGACTATCTCTAATTAATGCTTGAAAAGCTATAAAAAGGGGTTCAAGGGGGGAGGGGGGGTCTACCCATGTTCTTTTTCTCTCATTAGCTCTTCTTCTTGTTGCTTTCTTTCTCTCCTCCAGCAGCCCTTTCTTCCTCCAGCAGCCCTTTCTTCCTCCATTGTTGCAGCAACCTCCAAAGTAAGTTTTATTTATTTATTTCATGCTTTTTATTAATTTTATTACTTGTCTTTAATATTTTAGCCATTGTCGCCCCTTGGGTGTGAGATTCAAGCTTCGTTTTGTTCAAGAACTGCAAAGGTGATTCAAGAATTTGATCCAACACTGCGTGAAGATGATTTTTACGTTTTCAATCTTCTAAAATACTATTTACTATATTTCCCTATACCCGAAACTGGATGTGTTTATTTCAATATGTTACATATAAGCCAGAATCTAGCGTATATTGTCAGAACAATATCTCCCTAACCGGAGATGATTTTTTCAATCTATAAAAAAGAAAATCTTTGTTTTTTTGTCTAGTATCTCTCTGTAAATGTTTATAAATTTCTATGGTGGTCTGATACTCAATTTGGGTCTGACACTGTGATAGGTATGTGCCCGCAGGCAAAATCGCGTATTTTTAGATTTTATTCAATTTTCATATTAAAAATATATATTTTTGGATGCAGTTTAATTTTAGGGTTATCAAAACTATCCATGTTGATTTTTATAAATTTTTTAATTCATTTGATATATTATTTGATTAGATCATAAAAACAAGGTGCCCGCGGAGTCCCAGTTCAACTGAAACACGGGTAAAAATCACTATTTTCATGATATTTTGGTTTTTTTTATAAAAAAAATTATATTTTTAATGTTTGATCATATTTATAATCATGCTAGGATTCTTTACACCCGATTTGGTATTTATTTGAATCCATTTGAGCCCTAAATCCAAAGTTTTACCAAAATCTTTTCTGAAAACCCTGATTTCAAGGTCATGGTCTTGTTTTTAGGGGTATTTTTGTCATTTTTCTCCAAATTTTGAATTTTAAAATTGTTTATCTTTATTATTTATTCAATTTTATATTAGTTTTTATTATGTTTATCTCAGAGAAACGTGGAAAAATGCTTATATCCGGATAAATCTAGCAATTTCTAGATATTGTTGGATAAATCCAGAAAAGCCGACTTATTTTCACTAACAAGTTTTCTAGTTTTGCAGAGACATTCAAGAGTATACTTTCTTTTATTTTCTTTTCTCTTTTTATGTAAATTGTAATTGTAAACATTGGAATAAGAATTTACTTTTTCTGCTTAGAATAGTATTGCATTGTATATAGTTTATTTTTAATAATATTAATCGTGTGATGGATGATGATTCATGCATATTCAAATCCATAATGATCTACATGAATGGCACGTGCACTCACTTCTAAGGAGTTAATAAACTCAATTGAGTTCGTATTTGTGGTCATAGTCAGAATACGAATAATATCCAAATTTATCTTCTTTTAAGTCACAAACAGCCTACACTCTTAAGCATTTTCAGAAATAATGGCACATTTTCAAAACTTTTTTAAGTATTTTTCTCTTTTAGAATCAAATGAGATATATTCAATGCGTATTCATGGCCATAGTCAGGTATATATAAAGAATTTATTTTGTCTAAGTTCTATAAGGCACAAAAAATCTTTTATCAATGATTTTTCATAAAATTCTTCAAAAAATATTTTCTCAAAATGCATTCATTCACTCATCTAGGCTTAGACTGCATCATGAAAAGACTTTCACAGAGCCACACGCCCATCCCTTTTGATGTTTTCCAATTCAATCTCAACAAAAAATGATTTTCTCTAAGTCTTTCTCCATAATTCGATTTTCTCAAAAAGATCTCCTTTTCTTCACAAATCGGTTTTCCTTTCTTCAAAAAGACTTCTCAATCTGATTCATGATTTTTAAAATATCCTTTTTTTTAAGTATTTTTCAATATTTGAAGCATACATCATGATTTCAGTCAAAAAATTTCTAAGTCATAGCACATGCCTGATTCTTTGTGCATTTAGAAATAAAACATCGATTTAGACAAGTTGAGCAAAGCAAAGCACATGATTGATCCTTGGTTTAATTACTCCTAATTATGGCACCAGGAACGGTCGAACCTCATACCAACAGGCAAGTCATATTCCTCAGAATTTTCTCGTATTTTAAAATGGAGGCGAGTTATTTTCAAAAAAAAATTCAAAGGTCAGTTTGACTTGCAAAAGTAAAATTTTGCAATGATAACAGGCTTGGCGACAGTGATGTGACTTGTCTTTGCCTGATCAATCTTGTGCTTTGTTCTATTCAACTTGTCAAAATCATGTTCTGTAATGTCAGCTTTATTTCATGTGAACCTAGGACCTATAATCAAACCCAGCTGACATGGAAGCATGTAGACTTAGGCATGGTTTGGTAGGACCGATTAAGGAGGCATTATTCATGATCACTTAAACTTAGGTCAAATACAATCCTCCTCAATCTAGAATCTGATCGAAAACAATGTTTGCTTCTTGTAAATTTTTCAAAAAATCTACTTCTTTAGGTCATTAGAGCCTTCAGTTTTCCTGCATGTTGATCATATTTTAAAAACAACCCCACCTACTTTTACCTGGCCATCACAGTGTTGGGCTTTCTTTCAGAACCATAGTTCAGGACAAAGCCTTATAACTGGGTCATCTATTTGGGTTAAACCCCTCTGCCATATACCGAGGGCCATAGTCTAAAGTATATCGGCAGGTGCTCAAGGATGTTAGAAAACATGAGCCTAGAATCAGAGAAATTATTTTATGTCATGTACATTGAGCATCAGCTCGAGTACATCGGCATAGCATGATTGGACACATATGATCTAAGCTTTAGAGTTCGGGTTAGGGTCCTACAACTATTTCAAAACTTGTGCATTTAAAGTCAGCTTTTTAGTGAATGTTGTATGAGCATACTTGGTTGTGCAGGATATGGTTGAATGCATTTTAATTATTTCTCTTTATCTCTTTATTTTCTTATATTTTTTTCAACAAATTTTCCAAGAATACTGGATGATTTTTCAAAAACCTCCTTATTTTTCATGGATTTTTCTACATTTCCTTTACAAGAATTTCATTAAACCCTTGACGATTTTTATAAATCTCCTTTA